>NC_073692.1:369333782-369976140 GCF_029784155.1 Uranotaenia lowii | reverse complement strand
CCACAGGAATAGCGTTTTATACATAGACCATTTAACAATACACTTGGTTTTTTTTAGACTTAATACCCGAGATATGCGACTTGAGACCTGGAATCTGGGACCTACATTATGAAACGTGAGTGAATAGTAAGACGTGAGTCCTGCGGCATGAGACGGAGTCATGAGACGTGATTTGTGGGATGTGGAAAGTGAGAAGGGAGTCGTGAGAATTGAAACAAGAGACAGGAAACGTGGAATCTCAGGTCTCATATCTTATGTCGCAGATCTCATGTCTTAGGTCCCGGTGCTCAGGTTTGAACTCTCAGGTATCAATCTTAAGTCTCAAGTTTCAGTTCTCTGGTTTCAGGTCTCATTTCTCATGTCTCAGTTCTGATGTCTCGAATCTCATGTCTCAGTTTTCAAGTCTTAAGTTTAATATCTAAGGTCTTAAGTCGCAGGTCTCAAATCTCCTAGCACTCAGGTTTGAACTCTCAAGCCTCAATCTTATGTCTAAACTTTCAGGTCTTATTCCTTAAGTCTAAGGTCTCATATCTCATGACTTTTGTCTTAGTGTATACACATTTTTAATTGGAAATTTGTCTAAATTTCGCAAAGAATTTATGTGAATGCCAAATGGGGAACCTTCAGTTCGCATTTTTTCGATTGAATGATAAACTCATTCAGCTACAAGTAAATTTTACTATTGAAAGCCTCAACCCGGATTCAAATTGTTCACTCCAACTTCTTCGATCAATCAACCAACACCGGTAAGGCCCTAGCAACAATGATCGACCCGAAAAACAAGCCCCAAGTGAGTGTGTTAATTTCATAACACCGTCTTCGAAACCTAGCCTGGCTGCTTGCCTGCCTGACCTTCTTCTTGCGCCTAATAATAAAACTACCCCAAAAATGCAACCACGTTGCACCGCCGCCGCCTCAATGTCTCACTGCATTTCGGCGTCGTTTTCGAATTTATTCATCCCGCTTGGCAACAGCAGCAGAGAGCGCTGGTTAGGCCTTCAACGAGACGGTACGATGTAGCGGTTGACCGAGAAAAGTCGAACAAAAAAAAACTAAATTAACGCCACCACCACCATCAATCCCCAAAATGAAACAGCAGCAACCATCAACAGAAGAATTGGTTGGCTGCTTGATTGGTCAGATTCAGTGGGAGGGGGTTAAGAGGGGTTTGGTAAGGTCTTTTACCACCCACCGGCACCTTCAGCGCCGCCTCAAGCGTCGGGGGCGCCGTCTTTGGTTCGAGAAACCATGATGAATTAGTGGTGGTGCTAGTTTGCCACCTCCAAACCAAACCAAATATCTCTGGTAGATGATATCGCCTGACTATTTAGGCTTCTCTACAGACTGGGTGTTGTTGTGCCTTCAATTTCTTAGACATAAGCGAAGAGTTAGCCCGAAACCTAGCGCTCGCTGCCAGGATTATGTAAATTACCCCGTAACTAGTAGCGCGATTGTCTGTCTACCTTTATCTGAAGCAAGACCAAGGCCTTTTCGAATAACTTGGATACCGAGGTAGGTATTTCACAGCACAATTTTTGACCGGCGGAATCCAGTTCTAAATTCTGTTTTCAATTTCCAAGAGTGAAATTCCGAAACGCGGTCAACACCAAACCAAACCACGACTAGGCCTATTGCTGTTCTGGTAATATATTTGGGATGATGCGTAGGTGTCTTGAGTCAGTTGTTTGTCACTTGGACAGTAGGAGAAAATGTAGAAAAAAGGATGACAAGAGACTAGCGCGATTCGAACTAGATAGTTCATGAAAACTAATTTTACGGGGGCGTCAAATTTAGACACCGGGATCGGTTCGGTTCCAACAATGCTAAATGCACAAGTTGACATTTTCCTCTAGCGGACGAAGTCATACTAAAGCGGCAGCACCTGCTTTACCCCACGTCCGTTTTTTTTTCTCACACCCTCGACATCCCCACGTAAAATGAATCGGGACGGATCGGGTGTGACACCATTTTATTGGCGTACGCGATTCATCGGCCTTCCTCTTGACTCGGGACAAATGACGAGAAAGGGAAAGCGTTCGTTGTTGAAAGCGCAAATTGTCCCCGTCAAACCATCAACAACCTACGCCTGAACACTATACGCAATTGAAAGCTATGCTAATCGGCGAGGCGTAATGTTTGCTCGGCATTAGCAACTAGCTTGGCGTACGCTTATTTGATTTTTTCGCTGGTAATCTAATTTATCCCGTGAGGATAAAACTAGTCGCCCGTTTGGTCACCTGATTCTAACACTGGTACTTATGAAAGGTTCAATAACAGGTTAGTATTTCTATGTTTAGCTTACTTTTAATCCTTCATTATCATCTCTGTTGTTTAGTTGTTTGAGGAGAGGTATTACTGCTTATGGTCAAACATACACATCCAAACGAACCAAACCCCTCTATCGTATTCAAAATTACAAGTAAGTCAATTTCTCAGTATAAACGTGGATCACACACAAGCAAAAAAAAAGAGGAAAATGTTTAAACATGGGTGATTGAAATTGCGTTATTATATTTCTTAATGATAATTTCGTATCTATATCTTACACAACAACTAAATGCGGCCATGTCGAATGAAATAGTCTTAGGATGGCTCATTAATAAGGTTGCCAGATTGCCCGGTTTTATCCGGCTTTGCCCGAATATTGAATACAAAATTTGGGAACAGTCCGGCCCGGCCCGATTTTCCGGATTTCAATGAAAAATGCCCGGATTTTGACCGGGAACAAAAATTTTTTTTTTAATTTATGCCTCCAAAACGGAATTTTTTGAACTAGTTTTATAAAAACAATCATGAAAGTTTTTTGGAAGCCTGAAATTCTATTTAAAATCTTTTGATGAATTATAATGAAAAAAAAAATAAATTTTATTATTGATTTTGTTCAATAATTTCTGGGTTTTGACGGAATTTGCCCGGCAATTGCCTGAATTTTTGGTCGTCGATTTTGAAATCAAATACTCGGATTTTGCCAGGGTTTAATATGAAATCGCCCTGGTTTGTCCGATCCGGATACGTGCTGAAAAGCTCTGGTAACCTTACTTATAAAGCTTCTGAGATATGATTATTATTTTCTAACTGTGATAAGATAGATGCCTAAAATGTTCTACCACAATACCGTTTAAATAACGTGAGTTCCTTGCATTTGCAAGCAATAAATATGTTTACCAAAGTAACTACTTCATACCAAATTTAACATCAATCGGTCAAGCAGTTCCTGAGCACTTCAAGAACTCAGTTGAAAATTATATCTATTTTTCTAAAGACTTTATGGATTTTACTAAACTTCGAACAACGAATGAAAGATTTAAACAAAAAACATACCTCTATTTTTTCGACATTGTAAAAACTATAATATGAACTTTCAAACACAATCAACGATAAAATTTTTTGATTTGCTCTATTTAAAGTTATCGTAGCTCGAAAAGAGTCATTTTTCAACACGAATTTGTTTATAACTCAGGGTGGTCAGCGAGTTTCCATTTTCAAATTCCCGTTTTTTCCCGGTTTTCGTGTACTTGTTGGAAAGCGACTTGTTTGGCAAAAAAGCGTTCGCTTTCTTCATCTGGGATCAAACTCTTCATGTTGTTGCGTGTTGTTGCGGTTTTCCTGATTGAGATTTTATGGTTTTCCCGGTTTCAAAATGCGCAAATGAATAAATATGTTTATCAGATTTTTTGACCAAAAATGGAAATATATGCAAGTTGAACGTAAAAAAGTGAGAGGAGTTAATTTTTTTTGTTTTAGCTTAAAACTCAAAGGTTATTCAGAATACGGTGATGGTAATACGGTAAGAAAATAATTCTAGTTGTCCTAAATTTAACCGAAAATTGTAACCTACTTTTCAGTCTTTCACACAATCTTCGCCTATTATAAGGGAAATGCTTTATTTTTATTATTTGCATGAGATAAATTGTAGTTTTTGTAAGATGCCAGGAAAATAATACGTTTAAAATTTCAAGTTGAAATAATGAATTTTACTACTGAAATCTTGCTTCTGAATTCTGAAATTTGAAAAATTTCAAGTTTGGATTTATTATTCAAATTTCAATTTCTGAAGCTAATTTTATTTTAGGAAAAGGAAATCAAGTTTTATTTTAATGCTTGACACGGATTGAAATTCTTATATTTTTATTCTAAAGTTCTTATAAAAGATTCAGGTAAACCTTATTCATGCTAAGAAATCTGAAATTTTATTTCGGTTCTGATATTGAATACTTAATCATGTTTTTATTGGATACCTTTAAAAAAATTTTTTTAATGCCTGAATCTATTGACCTAAATTCTGGTAAATTTATCTAAAATCTTAGCCTGAATTTTTAAACCTCTCTCATAAATGCATGTTTTTATTCGAATTTTCAAATTGAAACCCTACAGGTTTAAGTGAAAAATGTATACAAGAATCACACAAAAACTTGGTATCTTTTTACACTTTCTGCTTTCTGTGCATTTATAAATGAACGAAATAAAATAGTGGCATCTTACTTTATTATTTTGTTTCCGGCATTTTCCCGCATGGAACAATTCCCGATTCTCAAAAGTTAAACTTTAGCTAAATTAGAAAAAAAAAATATTTTCGAAATCGAATAAGATAAGTACTTCGAGGTTATATCGTTTGTCAGTAATTTGATTTTCGATTTTTGAACTGGTAGTATTGGACAATCTGTAGTGTGTCAGTTCTTATAACACAAACAAAGAATTTGGATTTTTTTTAGATTTTTGTTTTTAAATATTGTTTCAATCAAATGAAAACTTGGAGTATGGTTATGATTATTTTTGAATTTTAATGAAGGTTGTGTGATTCTTGTATACATTTTTCACTTACACCAGTAGGATTTTAAATTGAAAAAAGCTGAAAATAAAAAAAAAATCTCATTGTTCAAATTATTTGAAAATAACCTTTGATCAAAAAAAAATCTTTTCAGAAAATTAGTTTACTGTGTTAGGATGAATAACTGAATTCATATTGCTCTTTAAACGTTCTATTAAGATTAATTTCTTTTTCATCAAATTAAATCGATATTTTTGTCGAACTCTTCAAAATAACTCCTCCAGTTTAAATATGTCAGTTAGATTTCTGCTATTTTTTCAAGTTGTTACAGCATAACATCATTAATTCTGGACTAGTGTATAATAATTCCAGTTATAAAATAGATGTTAAGCTTAAATCTAAGTTTTCGAGATGTGAATTCAATCGAAAACTGTCTGATTTCAACGTATGAATTCACATCAGAACTTTGAAGTCGCAGCATTTTTTGATTCCTTTCACCTTATTTTTCATTCAGGTTTTTAAGGTCAATTTTTTCCAGATATTCCAGATAAAGAAAGTGCACAACGATATAAAAAATTCAATTAATTAACGTAAAAACAAAATTAATTCTTGGCTTAAAATGGTTATGCTGATTTGGAATCTAAATTCAGGAATGGTTTTTTTTATACTTAAAAAACCCCATTGAAATTCGAAAATAAATCTAAAATTCAAATCCTGAGTTCAGGTGCAGAATTAAGATTTAGAATTAAAATTCAGAATTAAGATTCAGATCAGCTCGTTCTTGAATTCCACAACCAATATAAAATAATCAAGATGAATTTTTCGTTGTGGAAGATCGCATGCTTATATTTTGTACTGTATGTTTAAAACTCTTCAAAAAATCATTTTAAATAATAAAAAAAAAATAATAAAAAAAACGGGATTTCAATTTGGGAATTGATTTTCGATGAAAAATATTTTCTGTAATCCTCCTGTAAAACAAATTTCAGGGAAATCCACATTTGTTGTGTATTGTTTAATTTAACTCCAAAATTTTAATTTTCAACGTTTAATTTTGAAAATTTGATTTATTTTGAATTATTCTATGTTCAAATCAAACAAGCTTAGTTCACCAGTTTTTGAGCTAATTCGAAGATATCATTTTGTTACTAAAAACCTTATATAAATTTAGCTTACTATTTCAAAGATTTTGGGATGTATTTTCAAAAGTTTATATGAAAAACTGTTATTGTGAAAGAACTTAAAATTGAATAATCATATAGTATTAAAAAGTTCATGCATTGTTTGAGCAGAACTATCATAGTAAAAAATTAGTCTTAAAACTGTGGCAGTTAAAAAATTCACTCTCACTCACCAATTTCATTGAAAAGTTTAGTAGTGAATTATTAACAAATCATTTGCACAAGAGCACAAAAAGTGAACTCATCGGAATGTAATATTGTATCTGTGTATAAGATGGAATTGATAAGGAGATTTAGTCATCGTTTTCATGTCAACTTATGAAAAAAAAATCAGCACAGACGCAGAATCCTTGTACCACATGCATGCGTTTGAAGTTTTGAAGATTCCGGAAAAAAAATTATGTAAATTCAAGTCCCCTCCTCTTCTGGAAATAGAAATCGGAACTTCTAAACAATTGAGACACATTTCGTTATAACTCGAGAACTTACAAAGAAAATGGTATCAAATGTGGTATGCCAGATATGTATGTATGTATGTATGTATGTATGTATTCACTTTGGGTTTGCGGCAGCGCCGCAGTTATGGCCAAAAAAATAACCCACGCGTCCTTCTTGGTTACCACGCAAAACAATCATAGCCCCTCAATGAGACTGCCAAGGGAATAGAATCGTAAGCAGAGGCACTTACGGTATCCAGGGTTATTTGGGTAAAAAGTCTCGAGAAACTATAACTGTATTGTTGACTAACCAAGATAGCATGCAAATTATAATCCCGCCCCCAAAGCTTCCGAAAAAAGAGTGCGTCCTTATTTTACAAAAAGTAATCAAATACTATATTTTTCTCAGTCATGCCAAATTCCCTTGACATAAATTGAGAAACGTCCAGTATTCGAAACGGGTAACGAGCACATACCGCTACCTGTTCCTTTTGCAAAAGAAGGATACCCTGATGCCTCTAACCCATTCGTTTGATGGAATCAAAATGTATATAAAATATAATATTATAATGAAATATAATAGAACAATATAATAATATAAATAAAGTTATATAATGAAAAATAATAAACCATATGATAGTTACAAATGTAATATAATATAGCATAGAATAATGTATGATAATCAAATATAATAAAACAAATTCCATGTAATATATGTGTCTGCATCTTCAAATACTTCGATTAATTATTTTTCATTAATGATTCGTAGTTAAGTAAGTGAAAAAAAATTTATTGAATAGAATAACTCCAAACACCTGTGCTAAGAACAAATAGCTAGTAAATATCCTAATTCAGATTCTACAGATAATGCAATCAATATAATGTAGACAATAATTTAAAAATAAGCAATTCACACTATGGATACTGGAAACTGAAAATGCAAATGAATGAAATAATGAATTATGAAGTTATATAGCTGTACAAAATAAAGCATTATATTTTGGAAAAATAATTCCTGATTGATGAAACATAACGATACGATACAACCTGGGAAACAGAATACTATTAATGATTATAAAAGGACAGTCATACAACAAAAAAGAAAAAAAAACAAAACAAACAAATAAGGCCGGAACAAATTTCAAATCTTTCTTTTGTCACTTGGATTTGGAACTTCGCGAGGAGGTGGATAATAAAATAATACGAAAAACAAATAAATTGGAATTAATTGCACGAAAGCTTGTCCGCCACTAAATTGCCTACAATATCATTGCACAAAACCTCTAAATCAAGATTTTTTTTTTATCAAAAAAATCAATAAAACTAAGAATACAAAAGGTGAAATAACTCTCGTGTTTTACAATTTGTTTATTTTTTATCTTGCGATCTTTCGGTTATCTGATTTTTTTTTTTCGAAATTTACATAAAATACTTCAAACTTGATTTTTCCCCCCTTCGGGTTTTTGGAAATTTCGAAGGGGGGGGGGGGGGGGGGGGGGGGACAAAAGAAGAAATTGATATTTGTTCCAGCCTAAATATGTGGAATTATATAAATGAGATAACATTTTGAATTATAATAAATTAGTATGTAATATATTAAACTAAAAAAAAAATACGAAAAAGAATTCAATGGTGATAGTGCATTTAAAATATGGATACCTGCAATAAATTTAAATTATTTTAATGTGTTGTTATTTTCAAAGCAACAATACAGAATAAACAATTATAAACACACAACGATTAATTTTAGCAGCGTTGATCACGTACATTACGATTACAATCTGTAAAGTTATTAAATATAAGTATCATGAGCCTACAAGTTAAAATCAACTAATCAAAATCGAAAGTAATGAACCAATTTCAAAACAAATTTTACAGGAACCCTTTAAATTAAAAGAATTACTGAAAAAAATAAAAAGCTGTAAATAGGAAATACTACAAACACACAGATCTTTAAAATCACATAATTCAAATATAATATTTAAAAATAAAAAGAATCATCTTCACTACATCAGTCTAAGATTCGAGACTATTGAAAAAAATAAAAATAAAAAAAATAGAAAACAGCGTGGTATGCCAGATATGTATGTGGCGATAAAGGCTTCTTGGGCAATTTTATAATTTTTCATTAGTATGGGAGTCCCTTATTAAGTGTTAGCCCCACACACTCATAAAAATTTCATACAAATTTGTAAAGGTTTTGCGCTCAGTGAAGTTGTAGCCATAAAGATCTATGGAAGATTCAAGGTAAAGTTCAGGGGGCGCTCAGGCAATAACTACCCTAGGATCGATTTTAAATTTTCTTTCTGATGAAAATAGTTACGATAGCCTGAATTTTATCATATGAATTTGAATTATGTGCGGAAGTAGGTATTGGAAACGCAAAGTTATAGATGCCAGAACCATTTCTTCTGCTGTTTAAAGCCTTATTTTTCTTTGACACGGAATAACGGCTTATAAAAAGGTCGTAGAAGAAATCAAATATTCTTTTAAAACAGATAAATTTAAAAAAAATCTATGTATTCTAAAGAATATGAAATTTGATGTTTTAATGGATAAATTAAGACGTGAACTTGAATTAAGAAACGTATTTTTGAACATAAAAATTAAAAATAAATATGGTTCGGATGGATTATTCTCGCGATTTCTCATCTTCAATCTAGAAAATTTTCAAACGTGAAATTTTTCTTCGTCTTTGAGTTATCATAATTAAAAATCAAAATAAGGTGGACTTATCATCATTTCACCGACGTATATTTTGAAATTTTGCGCCTTTCAAAAATGAAATCAAATATTGAGCTTATCGTATTATCGATAATATTTCATCCGAAGACATTAAACCTCTATGAGCTGATTTAAAGAAGTTACACAAAGCCTGATCTGCCCCACCGTGAGTCGTACGCTAGGGGGCACTTTGTTCCTGAAAGGTTAACAGATTTTGCAGTATTGGAGGTTGGCGAATATTACCAAATCCACCATCTGTTAAAAAATAGTTTTTAGCTTTTAGATCAAGAACGTTTCGTCGCTAAACTCACAGTCATGTGCGCAACGGAAATTTTTTTGTGATTCAACTAGCAGGAAACATCCTTAGCAACATGATGCACTATCGGAGATGCCCCAAAAATTGCAATGAAAAGGGTCTGGAACGACATTACGGTTAAGATAAAGTTGCCAGAATTTTTTCCACTCCCATCCGGGCCTAGCAATTCCGGGCATTTTTTCAAAAAAACCTAGCAAAATCCGGGCATGGATTTCAATTTTTCAAATCCAAAAACCGGGAAAAGTGAAGGTGTTTTTATATATAAAAGCAAAGAAAAAAATGCAAAAAAATGAAATTAATATTTTATTAATGTAATAGCCGACTTCCAACAAGTTTTTGAAACACTTAAATATTTATAGGTTTATAAAAGTAAATCAGCGAAATTATTTGAAACAACCGTTGAAAATTTCCATACCGTTAATCGATTTTGCTGAAATTTACTCAAAAACTTTGATTTTTTTTGCTTTCTTCGTGAAAATTGTGAAAAAAATCCGGGCAATATCCGGACTTTTTTCACGATATCCGGGCAACCGGGCCGGAACGGACTTTCTTGAAATTTTGCATCAAATATCCGGGCAAACCCGGATAAATCCGGACAAACCCGGATAAATCCGGGCAATCTGGCAAGCTTAGGTTAAGAGGTCTGCAAGCTAGCTTGAGATCGTAGAAGAGAGTTCCCAGCTATTCTTGATTTATTTTTGTTGATTGAGGTCTTTCCAAGATTCCATAGAGTGTTTCTAATTGTTTAGTTGATCCGATTTGAATAAATACTAAGCAGGGTTCAGGTGTTAAGCCATTTTGCAATATCTGTTACCTTCAACAAAATCCCTGAAATCTGAATTTGAAATCTATTCTCGTTCCATTAAATCCAAAAACCATCCTTTGTGTGGTTCACATGACCCGGTTAAAGGAATGTGTCATTCGTGTTTTCATTTTCACTTTCGACAACAGCAACAAACGGAAAAAAAAAGTCGAACAGTCGAACTTCCCATATGCGTTAGTCATTCTTCAAATGCGACTATCACATTGGGAGGGGGGAACCTTGGCTTGGTTCCAAGCCAAGTTTCTTCAGGGAGGATTCACCAATTGTGCTTATTGCTATTATTGCGCATGCACGAGTTGTATTCTCCTAAATTTTGTAAACACCCGCTTCAAGGTGGTTCTGTGCCTGCGGGCCCCAAAGTGGGGGTAGGAGGGTGTATAATAATCCTATCTTAAGCAGAACGTTGTTAAGGTCTGCACTATAGCCAGGCACTGGTGCAAAGGGCCGTATTTTTCCTGGCAACTCGTGGGATTCAGATTATACACACGATTTTTAAATTTTCATCCTGTATGGGATACCCCGCTTCATGCGTCGATATGGAGGTGCAGGGGTTCTTGTGTGTGATGGAAATATGTGTGGAATTATTTGATAGAAATGCTTTCTATTAAGGTTGCACAGATAAATCTGCAGCACAAAAGAACCGCTACACTTAACTTATGTCGTTTAATCCTTAATGGAACTGCATCAATCGCCTTGGTCCAAGAACCCTATTTCCGAAATGGAACTTTTTACTTAGGGAATTTGCTCAAACCAAACTTTACTGTGTTCAGTGCAATTGGAATGACTAATGCCCGAATAATGCCTCGTGCATGTATATTGATAAACAATTCTTTGAATGCAACACTTATACCCAATCTAACAACAAGAGATATTTGCGTCGTTCAGGTTTCGCTTCCTGATAGAAAATACGTCTACTGTTCAGCATACTCACCATATGAACAATCATCCCCTACGGATGATTTAAAAAATGTCATTTCATTCTGTGAATCACAAAATATACCTCTTGTAATTGGCTGTGATGCCAATGCCCATCATTTTGTATGGGGTAGCTCAGATATCAATCTGAGAGGCTTAAATTTAATGGAATATTTAAGCAGCACTGATTTAGAAATTCTAAATGTAGGAAATAAACCAACTTTTGTTAGGTGTGACAGAGAAGAAGTGATTGACATCACACTTTGTTCTAGAACAATTTCTCAGGAAATTTCAAATTGGCATGTACCTAACGAAGAATCGATTTCTGACCACAGGTTTATCTATTTTGAACACTCAGGTGAATTTTTAGAAACAATTACATTCAGAAACCCAAGAACAACTAATTGGGACCTATATTTGGAGCATATTGCTATTAAATTTCATGGATATACACCTGAAATTACTACTCCTTCTGAGTTGGATGAAGTGGTTGCAAAAACCACCGAAATTATTTTAAATTCTTATAAAGAAGCGTGTCCCTTACGAACGTTAAAATTCAACAAAAACAGTACACCATGGTGGAACTCAAATCTCAGTAAATTGCGAAAAAACTGCAGACGCTCTTGGAACCGAAGGCGCACGGAAGGTTTTGATGCTTTCAAGTTGGCTCGCAGAGCTTACCGGAAAGCAACAAGAGCTGCTGAACGCTCAAGTTGGCAGAGCTACTGCACAAACATTTCAAGCTTGCACGAAGCAAGTAGGTTAAATAAAGTCTTAGCCAAATCAAAAGATTATCAGATTTCATACCTTAAAACCCCTAGTGGTGATTATACATCAAACGACGAAGAAACATTAAGTTGTCTATTCAATACTCACTTTCCAGGATGTGTTGATCAAGATTCATCGATAGAGCCTGAGTTCTTTTCTGGAAGTCTAGATTCCTTGCATTTTGCTCGGAAAATAGTTACTACAGAATCGATCAAATGGGCAATCGATGGTTTTGCTCAATACAAATCTCCTGGAAGTGACGGTTTATTTCCAGTTTTGCTTCAAAAAGGTTTCGATCATTTCAAACACATATTAAGAAAAATAATGATAAGCAGTTTTGCTCATGGATATATTCCTAAACTTTGGCGGCAGATAGCCGTGAAATTCATCCCTAAAGGGGGACGATCATCATACGACGAAGCCAAAAGCTTTCGTCCTATTATTCTAAGTTCATTTCTATTAAAAGCACTTGAACGTTTAATTGATCATCATATCAGGCAAGAATGCCTTGCCCAACATCCGCTTAATGCGACACAACATGCATACCAAACAGGAAAATCAACATTAACTCTTCTGCACAACGTAGTACATAATATTGAAAATAGTTTTTCACAGAAAGAATCATGTCTAGGAGCATTTCTAGACATAGAAGGAGCATTTGATAATGTCTCGTTTACATCAATAATGGATGCGGCACTACTTCATGGAGTGCCTAGTGTTATAACTAACTGGATTAGCGCAATGCTAAGTAACAGGAATCTTCATTCGTCTTTAAGACAGGCTTCAATTACAAAAGTTAGCACACGTGGTTGCCCACAGGGAGGTGTACTATCACCTCTTTTGTGGAACCTAGTTGCAGACGGCTTGTTGAGAAAACTCAATGACCGTGGAATACCAACCTATGGATTCGCAGATGATTATCTTCTGCTGGTAAGAGGTTTGTGCATAAGCACATTATTTGATATAATGCAACAAGCTCTGCGCTCTGTTGAACGATGGTGTTCTAATGTAGAACTTTCAGTTAATCCTCTAAAAACTAATATTGTTTTATTTACTAAAAAACGTATCACCCGCGGGGTGCGCTCTCTGCTGTTTTATGGTTCCGAAATCACCGTGTCTAATCAAGTTAAATATTTGGGTGTCATTCTTGACTCCAAATTAAACTGGTCTGATCACATCGAATTCAGAATTAAAAAAGCATGCATGGCCTTCGGACAATGCCGACGTGCAATCGGAAAAAACTGGGGACTCAAACCCAAACATATTCACTGGATTTACTCCACAATAGTAAGACCAATTCTGGCCTATGGGTGTCTAGTGTGGTGGCAGAAAGGAGAAGTTGCAACAGTTCGGACTAAACTAAATCACCTTCAAAGAATGTGTCTTTTGGGGATGTCCGGATCGTTCACTACAACTCCTACTGCAGCACTAGAGGCTCTGTTTTCTATCAAACCTCTACACTTGTTCCTAAAACAGGAAGCCTTCTCATGTGCTTTTCGTCTACAGGCAGTTGGTCTCTGGCTGTCAGGAAATATCGAAAGATCATCGAGTCATACAAATGTGTGGTCTGAATTAGTTAGATTAAACAAGTTTAATCTAGCGCCAAACGATTTAACACTCTCGAATAGTTTTCCCTACATGGGGTTTAAAGTCAAATTTCCTTCTCGTCAAGAATGGTTATCAGGTTTCGTAGAGGACCAAATGTCCTCTCATATTGTATTCTATACTGACGGTTCATTATCAAACGGCCGTGCAGGTGCAGGAATTTACTGTCACGAGTTGAACATAGAATATGCTCAACCTCTAGGAAAATATTGTACAGTCTTTCAGGCTGAGCTATATGCTATTATGTATGGAGTGCAAATTGCACTTCAAAAGAAGATTATGTTCAGAACAATTTATTTCTGTTCAGATAGCCAAGCAGCTATCAAATCACTCAGTGCTTCCAGTTCTAGATCAAAACTGGTAATCGCATGCCGGAAAGCAATCGAAGAACTTGCTGAAGGCAATGGATTAAACCTTCTATGGGTACCCGGACATAAGGGAATTTTTGGAAACGAATGCGCCGACGAACTCGCTAGAGCTGGGTCGGAAAAGGAATTTTACGGACCAGAGCCGGCTGTCCCAATATCACCATGTTGGTTCAGAAACCAAATTCAAACTTGGTCCTCTAACCAGCATGAACGATACTGGGAAGAGTTGGACACTTGTCGTCAAACTAAATTATTTTTAGAAAAACCATCTCAAATCATATCGAGTTACTTATTAACTTTAAATAAATCTCATTGCAGCATCTTGATCAGAGCACTCTCCGGTCATTGTAAACTCAACTATCACATGCACAACATTCAGCGTGCTGAATCTCCAGTATGTGGTAGTTGTGAATCAGATGTGGAAGATCCCTTCCATCTTATATGTAACTGTCCCTCATTTGCCAGACTACGTTTTCGTACTCTGGGATCTTACGCTTTAAGCGAATCCGAGTTTAAGAAATTAAACTTAAAAAACATTCTATCATTCCTTACCGAATGTAGAAAAGAGCTTTAATGCTAATAATCCCTAGTGGAAAGGCTTTATGCCATCTTAAATAGATCGAATTTATTTCTTCCTTTTATAGGTTTTTCAGGTTTCTCAGGTAAATGATGAAATCTTGGATAAAAAAAGGCTAGGCACAATTTTCCCGTATGTTTGGATAACGTGCCGCTATTAAGCCTACCCCCATTCTGATACCTGAAGCAGGGTTCAGGTGTTAAGCCATTTTGCAATATCTGTTACCTTCAACAAAATCCCTGAAATCTGAATTTGAAATCTATTCTCGTTCCATTAAATCCAAAAACCATCCTTTGTGTGGTTCACATGACCCGGTTAAAGGAATGTGTCATTCGTGTTTTCATTTTCACTTTCGACAACAGCAACAAACGGAAAAAAAGTCGAACAGTCGAAAGCTGAACGCATCATAATGAGCTGAAACCGGCAGCGACACTCGAAGACATTGTTATCGGTTTCCCCCCACCCTCACTCAGAATAGAAGCTACTTCCACCTCGAAAAAGGGGTCCACCAATAGACCAAAACTGCTGCTACTTACTTCTGTTGCCATCAATTTCGACCCATTTGAATTGGTTTTATAGTTCTTGTTCTACGTCGACCAAGTTTGACTCTTCCGAGTCGCCGTCAACCGTGTTGTAAGTTGGTCGATTCTTGTGTTTCTGGCACATGACAACTCATCGAGCCGTGGACATTACATTGGCGACCGGGTGGACAAAAAAAAAACGAAAATTAGATCAACCCATTATCTGCGACGCATCGGTCGGTCGGTTGTGTCGGTCATTTGACTGCCTTTGGTTGAAAGAAAATTGAAATATCGTAGAAAAGGCAAATACCTTGGCTTTCTCGATCGGGGGGAAAACGGAAAAGGTCTGGGGTTTTTGGGGAAAGGCGATTGGCATGAGGTGCGCAAGAATTCGTAGCCTATTTTCGTCTGCCCGCAAAGTCGCCCATGTTACACAAATAGCAAAACGACGTGCGCGTGTAACGAAACCGGGCGCTGCTGTTTGTTGTTTTTGAGTGCTGTGGTTTGTGGCGTACAATTTTGCGCGACCAAAGCGCGCTTTCGGGAAGCGAACGGCAAAAAAAATAAGGTGAGATTCTGTGTCACCTGTGTCTAGCGAACGCAAACAAGAAAGCGCACCTCGACGAGCTGGCTGAGGCGAAGGAAAACGGTGCTGTGTTTTTACGCATAAATTACGGCACCGAGGTGTATTTGACACCTCGCGCGAGATTGGGCACGTACTTGCCACGCTACCGCCATAAGGCGTAGGATTTGCTTCCCCTGGATCGAGACGCGGAGGAAATAATAATAATAATGATACCTATAAAAGTACTCATAAGAGGTTTGCGTGCGTACTCGTTTTCACTTGTCAATGACACACACTTGACTCGCGCGGTTTCGTTGGGCACAGACACACATGCACATCTCTTACACATGAACACCAAGACGAACGCAATCAATGCCACGATGATGAGTCGAAACAATTCAACAACTAATCCTGGGCACTTCAATCAAATTGATCTTAGGAGTTTCGATAATACATAATTGAAAAACAATTGATACTGTCAATGATAAAACACTATGAATCATCTTTAAAATTCATCGTTAATGACAAAAGGTAAGGTGATGACTTTCAATTATTGTTATTCGTAATTTGGCGAAAAAGTTGATGAATATTTTATACGAAACATTTAATAAGTATCGAACAAATGGTAACACCAGGTTTTTCTTTATCTACACCCAAAATTTCGCCTTTATTCCAATCATGAGTTCTCAATATTCCAACGTCAATGGCATAAGATTTGAAGGCCAGCGGCAATGTTTCGATTTGAGACCACAGGCATAAAGCTCCCAGCGCAACTGCATTACGTATGATTGAAGGAAACAAAATAAAAAGGTTTTAAGTCCCTAGCTATCACATTACAAAATAAAGGAGGATGAAACAATCACCGGCATCGAATGAATTGATCCACTTGTTCAATGATGTGCGTGCGTATGTAAGACGGCTTTAGGAAAACTACAGGGAAAAAATCAACTCCTTGTGTATGTAAGCAGGCAACTTCCAATTCCTTGTGTATGTAAGCAGGCTGAGGCTAGGGAAAGCAAAAAAAAAATGATCTTTTCAAACAAATAAAGGAGTAAACTTTCCAATCTGGGCTTTTTCTGCCCGTCGTATTTACCGGAATTGGCATCTTTTCAAAACAAGCCAAGCAGCAGTCTTTCGATTCTGCGCTTCTTCAGTCCGTCTTGTTTACTGGAACTGGTATCATTTCAAAACAAGCAAAGCAGTAGCCTTTCCAATCTGCGCTTCTTCAATCCGTCTTATTTACCGGAGCTGGCATCATTTCAAAACAAAAAGTAGCCTTTCCAATCTGCGCTTCTTCAGTCCATCTTATTTACCGGAGCTGGCATCATTTCAAAACAAACAAAGCATCTGCCTCTCTAATCTACGCTTCTTCAGTCCGTCTTATTTACCGGAGCTGGCATCATTTCAAAACCAACAAAGCAGTAGCCTTTCCAATCTGCGCTTCTTCAGTCCGTCTTATTTACCGGAGCTGGCATCATTTCAAAACAAACAAAGCATTAGCCTTTCTAATCTGCGCTTTTTCAGTCCGTCTTATTTACCGGAGATAACATCATTTCAAAACAAACAAAGCAGCAGGCTTTCTAACCTGCACTTCCTCTGCTCGTCTTATTTACTGCAGCTGGCATCATTTCAAAACATAAAAAGTAACAGCATCTCCAATCTGCGCTTCTTTAGCCCAACACAATTTCAAAACAAACAAAGCAGCAGCCTTCCTTATCTGCGCTTTGTCAGTCCGTCTCATTTACCGGAGCTGGCATCATTTCAAAACAAGCAAAGCAGCAGCTTTTCCAATCTGCGCTTTTTTAGTCCGTCTTATTTACCGGAACCGAATCATTGAAAAACAAACAAAGCAGCAGTTTTTCCAATTCGCGCTTTTTCAGTTCGTCTTATTTACCGCAACTGGCATCTTTTCAAAACAAACAAAGAAGCAGCCTTTCCAATCTGCGCTTTTAGTCCATCTTATGTCTCGAAGCTGACATAATTTCAAAACATACAAAGCAGCAGTCTTTCCAATCTGCGCTTCTTCAGTTCGTCTTATTTACCGAAGCTGGCATCATTTCAAAACAAACAAATCACCAGCCTTTCTAATCTGTGCTTCTTCAGTACCTCTATTTACCGGAATTGGCATCATTTCAAAACAAGAAAAGCAGCAGCCTTTCTAATCTGCGCATCTTCAGTTCGTCTTATTTACCGGAGCTGGCATCATTTCAAAACAAGCTAAGCAGCAGGCTTTCCAATCTGCGCTTCTTCAGTTCGTCTGATTTACCGGAACAGGCATCATTTCAAAACAAACCAAACAGCAGCCTTTCTAATCTGCGCTTCTTCAGTCCGTCTTATTTACCGAAACTGATATCATTTCAAAACAAGTAAAGCAACAGCCTTTCCAATCTGCGCTATTTCAGTTCGTCTTATTTACCAGAACTGGCATCATTTCAAAACAAACAAAAAGAGAACCCTTTTTAATCTGTACTCCTTCAGTCCGTCTTATTTACTGGAGCTGGCATCATTTTAAAGCAAACAAAGCATCAGCCTTTCCAATCTACGCTCCCTCAGTCCATCTTATTCACCGTAGCTGGCATCATTTCAAAATAAGCAAAGCAGCAGCCCTGCAATTCTACGCTTCTTCATTCCGTCTTATTTACCGGAGCTGGCATCATTTCAAAACAAGCAAAGTAGCAGCCTTTTCAATCTGCGCTTCTCAATTCCGTCTTATTTACCGGAGCTGGCATCAATTCGAAACAAACAAAGCAGCAGCTTTCCCAATCTGCGCTTCTTCAGTCTGTTTTATTTACCGGAACTGGCATCATTTCAAAACAAGCAAAGCAGCAGTCTGTCCAATCTACGTTCTTTAGTTCGTCTTATTTATCGGATCTGGCATCGTTTCAAAACAAACAAGGCAACAGCCTTTCTAATCCGCGCTTCTTCAGTCCGTCTTATTTACCGGAACTGGCATCATTTCAAAACAAGCAAAGCAGCAGCCTTCCCAATCTGCGCTGTTTCAGTCCGTCTTGTTTACCGGAACTGACATCATTTCGAAACAAACAAAGCAGCAGGCTATCTAATCTGCGCTTCTTGTCTTATTTACCGGAACTGCCATCATTTTAAAACAAACAAAGCCGCAGTCTTTCCAATCTGCGCTTCTTCAGTCCGTCTTATTTACCGGAATTGGCATTATTTTAAAACTAGTAAAGCAGTAGCTTTTCCAATCTTCGCTTCTCCAGTCCGTCTTTTTAACGGGAACTGGCATAATTTCAAAACAAACAAAGCATCAGACTTTCTAATCTACGCTTCTTTAGTCCGTCTTATTTACCGGAACTGGCATCATTTCAAAACAAGCAAAGCAGCAGTCTTTCCAATCTACGTTCTTCAGTTCGTCTTATTTATCGGATTTGGCATCGTTTCAAAACAAGAAAAGCAGCAGCCTTGCTAATCTGCGCTTCTTCAGTCCGTCTTATTTACCGGAACTGGTATCATTTTGAAACATAGCGGCATCCTTTCCAATCTGCGCTTTTTTAGTCTGTCTTATTTACTGCAGCTGGCATCATTTCAAAATAAACAAAGTAGCAGCCTTTCTAATCTGTGCTTCTTTAGTCCGTATTATTTACCGGAGCTGGCATCGTTTCAAAACAAGAAAAGCAGTAGCCTTTCCAATCTGCGCTTCTCAAGTCCGTCTTATTTACCGGAACGGGCATCATTTTAAAACAAACAAAGCAGAAGCTTTTCCAATCTGCGCTCCTCCAGTCCATCTTATTTACCGAAATTGGCATTATTTCAAAATAAGCAAAGAATCAGCCTTTCCAATCTGCGCTTCTTCAGTATGTCTTATTTCCCGGGGCTGATTTCATTTCAAAACTAACAAAGCTACAGCTTTTGCGATCCGCGCTTCTTCAGTTATTTGCCGGAATTGGCATCATTTTAAAACAAACAAAGCAGCAGTCTTCCTAATCTGCGCTTCTTTAGTCCATCTTATTTACCGGAACTAATATCATTTTAAAACAAGCAAGCAGCAGCCTTTCCAATCTATGCTTCTTTAGTCCGTCTTATTTATCGGAGCTGGTGTCATTTCAAAACAAGCAAAGCAGCAGCCTTTCCAATCTGCGCTTCTCAAGTCTGTCTTATTTACCGGAATTGGCATAATTTCAAAACAAGCAAAGCAGAAGCCTTCCCAAACTGCACTCCTTCAGTCCGTCTTATGTACCGGAACTGACATCATTTCAAAACAAGCGAAACAGCAGCCTTTGCAATCTGCGCTTCTTCAGTCCGTCTTATTTAACAAAGTTAACCTTTCTGATCTGCGCTTCTTCAGTCTGTCTTATTTACCGGAGCTAATTTAATTTCGTCGCATATAGTGACACATTTTTTTAAATACACAACCCTTTGTTTAACATGTTTCAAAGCCTTGTTTCCTTGGCTTTAAAATTCCAGTCATAAATTTTCTCGTTTTTCAACATTATTACAATATTTTAAATTGCACCCGCCGGCCAAGACTGGTGCGTGGTGACCTTGCGACAGAATGTAAGTGACTGACACCGGAGGGTCCAAGTTAGCAACTTGGATATCTCGTTTGTCAATGTGCCATGGCACCTGAAGCCGTCACCTTCGGGTACTCTGTTTTCTGCGCTTCCGCACTCGTTTATCAAGGGTAGAATCGGCGATATCTCGCGTCTCCATCGGCGTGCCATGGCAGCCAGCTTTTACGTCACCCCCCGAGATAGCCGGGCAAGTTTACAAGTTCTTTCCTTCCAGTCACGTCACGTCATCAGCGTCGCCTCGTGGAGATGTCAAATAACTGTGAAATGCCCGGGGGTTCCAAATCCAATTAGCGAACCATAATTATGGAACTTCGAGCGAGGGCCCAGTGTATCGATTATGGATAGCCCGGTTCGGTGAAAATATCAATGATGGAAACGCACTTGACAGTTTTGTTGAGGTAATTACTGTGACCTACCCGAAGTAGCCGGGGTCTGAGAGAAATCGGAGACCGCAGGTCAGTTCTGTCTCAACATTTTGCATATAGCTTATTACAGTTTCCCTTTGCGAATGCGTGCAAGACAACACAACTACTTAAGGCAAGACTGGCGTAAGGTGCGTTCCACTTCTGCGTTCAGCCACCCCCAACACATATTGATTGGAGTTCTACCCATCAGTGAAAAAGGTCAAATCAGATTGACCATAATTAAACTACAACTCGTTTCGATTGACCCGATCAGCTTAAAGGAAGAGGAGGAGAAAAAGTTGAAGTTGAGGGAAGAGGTCCACGATAATTGGCGTCTGTGTGGATCAACGTCAGGCACTCTGGCAGGGGTACGTGACCCACAAGATGCAGCTAATAACAGCAGCAGCAGCACTAGCAACAGTATCAATTATCTGCAGATGAGAATTGAAAGTCATTACAGTGATTGGATTTCTAGCTTTGTCCCAGAGAGCTGCTGGATGATGGTACTGGTCGTCGTTGAATAACTACCAACTACTTGACTTGGCATGAGTTGGCGCGTTGCTGAGGCTGAAAACCAGTAGAAACTATTTCGAATAAGTTGCCACAATTTTAGTGATGGATTGGAAATCTGGCGCGTATGAGTGGCGGATTTTTTAACCACAAACATAAATTATCAAAAACAAATAGAAAAAAATCCCGAAAAATATTTCATTACAAGATCCGACGTTTCGATGTGTCCTCAAACTTTCTCAAGGTGTGACCATTTATTTTTCAATTGTTGAATTTTAAACCTTCTTAACAGATTGAGTCGATTTGAGATCATTTTTGAATTCTCAAACCCTGTGATCTTTCCTGTGTTTATATGAGTAAATCTGAACTTTTATATTTGTATGGGAAAAATTGAATATTTTGATCTGAGTTCTCATGTAAACGTTACTAAAAAAAATCTGCAAAAAATCGTGAATGAGTTTCGAACCAAAACGAAGCTTTTAAGACCCCAGGGTTTGAGAAATCAAAAAATGACCCCAAATCGACTCAGTCTACTGCTTAATCTTCTGTCTGTAGGCAGCAGTTTGATTTATGGCGAAGCATTCATGCTAAAAACGAAAATCCACGAGCCTGGCTCGTGGTTGAAAATTTTTAACGTCTCGCGCTAAATTTTTTTGATAACTCTACCCTAGTCATCTAGCAGATATCGTTTGAGGTTTAACCGTTATAAGATTCAAGAAAAGATGGAGTTATTTAATTTTAAATTGATTGATTATTGATAAAGGAAGCCTCAAATCTCGAAACGTCGAGCTGTCGTTTTTTTTTCAAAAGCTTTACAAATTCGATATATATTAGCTTAGCTTAGCTTGGTTTTCAAAAGCTTTACAAATTTGATATAAACCTAAAAAATCGTCCAAAGAATCTACTCTTTAAAATCGAATGTGCATTCCATAAGAAAATTATCAACGCTCCAATTTAACGTAAGTCACACACAAAATCGGAGAACGTTATTACCGCGAAATGAAAACTACAAGCAAACTGAAGAGAAGCAAACCTTCAAAAAAAAAAAAATGGAACCCCGACAACAACCGTGGCTAAATAGGCACGAAAACGGCAGCGGCTCGCGGCTCCGGCAACCGCAGCCGCAAATGTAAAACTTCAAGCTTCCCAGCAGCAGCAACAGCGACGAGAAGGAGCAAAAAACCTAACTTAAGTTCATTACATAACATTTTATAAAATGCTGCACCGAAAAGCCCGGGTACCTACAACAACAACACAACACCAGCAATGGGGAAAGAAAAAAAACGAGAGAGAGAGAGAGAGAGAGAAAAAAAATTGAGGGTAAACAAATAGAGCCTAGCTATTACCGAGTCGTTAACAATTGTGGAATACTTATGTGAAGGGGTCTATACTAATGATTTATATTGAGTTTTAAGAAATTTCAAACTATTGAAAAATTATTTGAAAGAATTTTAATTGCTGTTGTTCGAAATACTGGGGAAGAGTTTTACATTAAGCTGAAATTGAAATCAAAGTTTTCGTGTAGTGAACAGCAAGTGAAAAAATGATAATGACGATTTGAAACGATCGACGGTAGGGACCGAAGAAAGCTGTTGAAAACATTATAAAAAGCTAACACAGATTAGATCTAAAATTCAATAGATTTTTTCAAACTGAACACATCCGCGTTATCAACTTACTCCTAAGCCTGGTATATTTGTTGAAATCGACTCACCTGAAAAGAAAAAAAGAAACAAAAATTAGACATTAGTTTCATTGGAAAAATACATACTTTAATGTGTTGTTTACATTTACACTTTGTCATAAGGCCTTCCACAACAAGTCTGGCTCGTTGTAAAAATTTTGAGTCATAAAAGACAACCACAAATCAGACTCGGGGTTCAAGGAATTGAGCCAAACTGAAAACCACGAGTCTAGCTCGTTATGTAGGTACTGTGTTGATCAAAATGCACGAGTTAGACTCGTGATGACCTAACTACATTGGTGAAAAATTTGAGATGATTTTGACTTTTGTGGTGTATTGGCGATAAAAAATCACATTTTTGGTGTGAGCCCCTGAGATTTGAACAACGAGTCTGGCTCGATTTTGAAAATTCGAGTCACGAGTCAACTCGAAGTTTGCTCGAACAAAATGCACGAGTCAGACTCGTGTAAGGGATTTTTGCATTGAATGAATAAAAAATAAGGTATTAGAAAAAAGCTAGCCTTGATAGCGATACGTTTTCCAAACTTAAGGTAGTAGGATTTTTTTTTGTGTAATCTAGACCACGAGCCTGATTCCTGATGAAGATTTTTGTCAGAAATGGAAAGCACGAGCGTGACTCGTTGTAAAAATTTTGAGTCATAAAAGACAACCACAAATCAGACTCGGGGTTAAAAATAATTGAGTCAAAGTGAAAACCACGAGTCTAGCTTGTTATTCAAGAACTGTGTTGATCAAAATGCACGAGTTAGACTCGTGATGACCTAACTACATTGGTAAAAATTTTGAGATGGTTTTAACTTTTGTGGTGTATTGACTATCAAATTCACATTTTTGTCATGTGTGAGTCACGGCTCTAACTTGAGGTAACGATTTCGACTCATAAGTCTCGAATCGGGCTGAAGGACTTGAAAAAGGCGGAAACTACCGAGTTTTAGTAGTTTGGTCGAACAAAATGCACGAGTCAGACTCGAGATGAGGGATTTTTGCATAAGATGAATTGATAATCAGGTATTAGAAAAGAGGTAGCCCAAATAGCGACACGTTTTCCAAACATACGAGAAAACTTTTCTTGATGTAATCTAAACCACGAGTTTGACTCCGGAGGTTTTTTGTGTCAGAAATGGAAACCACGAACGTGACTCGTTGTAAAAATTTAGAATCATGAAAAAAGCTACAAGTCTGAATCGTGGTAAAAAAAAAAATGAACTAAAGTGAAAACCACGAATCTAGCTCGTAATGCAGGAACTGTACTGATCAAAATGCACGAGTCAGACTCGTGATGACCTAACTACATTGGTAAAAGATTTAAGATGGTTTTAACTTTTGTGGTGTATTGGCGATAAAAATCACATTTTTGGTGTGAACCCCTAAGATTTCAACAACGAGTCTGTCACGTTTTTTTTATTGTGTGAGCAGGGAAAAGCCCCTAGAAGTAGAGCTAATTTCAAGCCACTTCTTCCAAAGGCATAAAACCTCCTCATAACTCTTTTATTTTCTCTATCTTTTTTATAATTTTTTCCGAATAATTTGGTTATACAATATTTTAACATTTTCTTTTTTGATTCTTAGATTGATTAGTTGTAAACAGTTTTCATATGATAGTAGTTTTTGAAAATTTGGGTTACGAGTCTGAGTCGAGGTAATCATTTTGAGACATAAGTCACGAATCGTGCTGAAGAACTTTAGAAAAAGCGGAAACTACCGAGTTTGAGTAGTTTCCTCGAACAAAATGCACGAGTCAGACTCATGATGAGGGTTTTTGGATAAGATGAATTGGTATTACTAGAGATAGCCTTAACAGCAATACGTTTTCCAAACGTAAGGGAAAACTTTTTACTAATGAAATCTAAAGCACGAATTTTTTTTTTTTTCCTTGTAGGGGAGAGCCCACTGCGACCAGTAGCTGATCTATTGTGGTATTTACCCCGCGTTACTATATGCTTTCAGGTTCACCTGCACTATTTTTTTTTTTTTTTTTTTTTTATTTATTTAAGTCTTTGACTGCTGCCATACAGACCGAATATTAAAATTAACTTATGTTTAGATTAAAACTATGTTAAAACTAGGGAACGTTACGTATTGCACATTTAAACATTGATTTGGATACATTGAAGTCAAACAAGTGTGAAACATCGTTGAAGACTTGACAACATCGATTCAGCGGGTGGTTTTGTCCAAAAACTGTTCTGTTTCTAGGTAGCCAAAGGGTGGTTTGATTACGCAAACGGCGGGCTGGGGCGTGCAAACTCAAGCTTTGGAGCAATTGTGGACAGTCTATAGCGTTTGTCAGGATGTCGTATACAAACATTCGCTGCAAATATGTTCTTCTTTGGCCTAGGGACGGTATAGACAAAAGAGCACACCTTTGTGGGTAGGGTGGTAGCCTTACAGGGTCTCTCCATGGCAGTTGACGCAACGCATAACGAAGAAATTTTCTCTGAATTCGTTCGATTCGTTCGATATGGACAGAGTGGTAGGGTGCCCAAACTGGTGCCGCATACTCCAAGACACTTCGCACCAAAGAGCAGAACACTATCTTGAGAGCGTATGGGTCCTCAAAGTTCAAAGTATTTCGTCGCAGGAATCCAAACAGAGCGAAGGCTTTAGCTGTTGTTGTTGCGATATGCTGATTAAACGAGAGTTTCTGATCAAAGGTTACTCCAAGATCCTTAATTGTGACAACTCTTTCGAGCGGAGTGTCACCAAAAGCGTAATCGAAGACCAAAGAATTTCTGGTTCTAAAAAAGCTGATGCACTTGCACTTATCAGCGTTTACTTCCATTCCATGTTTTCCACACCATGCGAGAAGTCTGTTAATGTCTTCTTGGAGGGCAGCGCAGTCCACTCTTGAGTCAACGATCCGGTAGATTTTCAAATCATCTGCGAACAGTAGTTTTGGCGATTGAAGGACGGTTGCTAAGTCGTTTATGAAAATCACGAAAATAAGCGGTCCTAAGTGACTACCTTGCGGAACACCAGACGGCATAGTAAACATAGTGGAGTGAACTCCACGGATATTTACGAAGCCTTGACGATTAAGCAGGTAAGAATGCAACCATTTGCTTACCCATTCAGGGAAACCATAGCGTTTTATTTTCTCCATCACGACCATATGAGGTACTTTGTCGAAGGCCTTGGCAAAGTCGACGTATATTGAGTCCACTTGCAGTTTTTTATCAGTTGCAGTATGCAAGTCACTGGCATAGCACATCAAGTTGGTCAACGTTGATCTCTTCCGGATAAAACCGTGCTGGACTTCGGCAAGTATCGGAGTAGCTGCTGAATAGAGCCTTTCGTACATCAAAACTTCAAGCACCTTTGAAAAACAGCAGAGGATTGAAATTGGCCGGTAGTTCTCCACACGATGCGCATTCCCAGACTTATGAATCGGCGATATAGAAGCGGTTTTCCAATGGCTAGGAAAAACACCTTCTGAGATTGATCGGTTGAAAATTAAACGAAGCGGTGTTGCAAGAGATACAGCTAATCTCGAAACCAATGACGATGGAATGCCATCTGGACCTGGACCTTTCGATGGATCGAGCGAACTGAGTACGTTTAACACTTCCTGATCGGTAAATAGAGGTTGTGGGAGCCTGACGTCGTAGTTCGGTAGAGTTCCAAAATAGGTATCAGCGCAATCAGGATTAGACGAGCTATAAACACTGCTGAAGAATTCCGAAAATAAATCAGCGGATTCCCTGATGCTACTCGAGATGCGTCCATGAAACGATACAGAAAATGGAATCGTATTTTTGAGGCGGCGGCTGTTCATAAATTTCCAAAAACTCGATGGATCTTGCTTTACGTTGCGTTCGATGTTTAAAATGTATTGTTTAAAGGCAGTGTTTCGCAGGGTTGAGTACTCAACTTCTAAACCAGATAGGATAGTCTTGTTATGATCAGATTTATCCTTGAAGTAACGATTCCGGGCTTTCCGAACTAAGTTGCGGCTTCTACGAAGTTCTGAGTTCCACCAAGGGAACTTAAACGGCTTATGTCGGTTTGGTCGTCTGGGGGGGGTGCACTCACGAAGTATACCCCAAAGGCGGTCATAGAATATGGAGAGAGCACTGTCGATATCCAGATTGGCAAAAGTAGAGATCCAATTTGTTTCTGCTAACGATTCTATCGCACGATCGGTATCACAGTGCATAAAATCTAATTCACAAGATACGGGGTGAACTATTTCCATACTGCATGTTCCGTAAGGATTGTCAATTAATAAAATTGAAGGGTGATGATGTCGATCAGTTTTTAAAATGGCGTGTGGTGGGTTTACAATTTCTGCAAGATCTGGTCTATTCAAGAATATTAAGTCGAGAATTCTGCCATTAGCGTTAACGAGAGAGCACATCTGAGCTAAACCAGATGCAATAGTGCACTCAATTACAGCCAGCTCCTGTTCAGTTGAGGCGTTTACCGGCAGGAGACTATTAGTATCCTCGTCAAAACTCCAGTTTAAGTTCGGTAGGTTATAATCCCCGGCTACGACGATAATATCTTGACTGGTTGCCGAACTCGTTAATCGATCAATTGCTGACATATGGGACGAATACAGAGTAGTTTCGCTATTAGGTCTAAAGTAAACGCAGCACAAGTAGACGAAACGGCATTGATCCTTGATTCGCACAACGATTTGCTCTAAATGATCACATTCAGGTACTGCTACAGAGACTGCATCGATGCCATGCCTTACTGCAATCAATACGCCTCCTCCACGTCTCAGCTGACTTGTGTTCGAGTTTCTATCATTGCGGTAAATACTGTAGTTCAAAGCCAATTCAGAGCTTGCTATGTCATCTTTCAACCAAGTTTCTGTGATCATGACAATGTCGTATTCACATGAGGACAGTGCGAGTAGAAATTGATTGGTTTTTGTACGCATACCACCTGCATTCTGATAGTATACGGTTAATTGACGGCTAACGATAGAGCGATTTTGCAAAG
This sequence comes from Uranotaenia lowii, assembly GCF_029784155.1. Taxonomy (NCBI): domain Eukaryota; kingdom Metazoa; phylum Arthropoda; class Insecta; order Diptera; family Culicidae; genus Uranotaenia; species Uranotaenia lowii. The sequence continues at coordinate 369,948,471 of NC_073692.1, read as the reverse complement.
ATGAGTTAGCGGATGTTGCAGGAGGAGGTGGTACTGATGAAGGCAAGGTAGTGACGGCGGATTCTAATTCGGCAAAGTGACGGTTGTCAGCGTTCAGTTGACCATTCAAATTGGCGTCGCAAAGGGTGTCTGTTGGTTCGGTTTGAAATCGAGTCGTGGCTGCTTCGGAATGGGTAAAAAACTCTCAGGCGAATTATCGACAAACTGCCGGAAACGGATTCCTGCTGGCCAAGTTTCGGATGACAACGCCTTGTCCTTCAAATTGATTGGAGTGACAGTTGATTGCTGACTAAGCATTTTATCCCAATCCCAAAAGCACGAATCTGATTCCTGATAATTTTTGTCAGAAATGGAAGCCACGAGCGTGACTCGTTATAAAAATTTTTAGTCATAACAGAAAACCACAAGTCAGAATCATGGTCAAAAAGATTGAGCCAAAGTGAAAACCACGAGTATAGCTCGTTATGCAGAAATTGCGTTGATCAAAATGCACGAGTCAGACTCGTGATGACCTAATTACATTGGTAAAAGATTTGAGATGGTTTCTAACTTTTGAGGTGTATTAGCGATAAAAATCACATTTTTGGCGTGAACCCCTGAGATTTCAACAACGAGTCTGGCACGTTTTTGAAAATTTGAGTCACGAGTCTAGCTCGAGGTAGCGATTTTGACGCACGAGTCAGACTCGTGATGATGAATTTTTGTATAAGATTAATGGATAATCAGATACTGGAAAAGAGGTAGCCTTAACAGCGATACATTCACAAAAGTAAGGGAAAACTTTTTCTTGATGTAATCTAAACCACGAGTCTCATGGTAAAGATTTTTTGTCAGAAATGGAAACCACGAGCGTGACTCGTTGTAAAAATTTTGAGTCATAAAAGGAAACTACAAATCAGACTTGTGGTGAAAAAACTGAGCTGAAGGGAAAATCATGTGTCTAGCTCGTTAAAAACGAATTGTGTTGATCAAAGTACACGAGTCAGACTCGTGATGAGCTCAGTACATTGGTAAAAAATTTGAGATAGATTTTGTGGTGTGTTGTCGATAAAAATCACATTTTTTTGCGTGAACCCCTGAGATTTCAACAACGAGTCTGACTCGTTTTTGAAAATTTGAAAATTTGAGTCACGAGTCTAACTTGAGGTGCACGAATCGGGTTGAAGGACTTGAAAAAAGCGGAAACTACTGAGTTTGAGAAGTTTGGTCGAACAAAATGCACGAGTCAGACTCGTGATGAGGGATTTTTGCATAAGATAAATTGATAATCAGATATTAGAAAAGAGATAGCCTTAACAGCAATACGTTTTCCAAACGTAAGGGAAAACTTTTTTTTGATGGAATCTAAACCACGAGTCTGACTTGTGAGATTTTTTGTCAGAAATGGAAACCACGAGCGAGATTTGTTGTAAAAATTTGAGTCATAAAAGAAAACCACTAGTCAGAATCGTGGATAAAAATTTGAGCCTTGTCTAACTTGTTATGCAAGAATTATTTTGATCAAAATGCACGAGTCAGACTCGTGAACTCGAATTAAAAACGATTTTGAGCCATAAGTCACGAATCGAGCTGAAGTTTGAGTAGTTTTCTCGAACAAAATGCACGAGTCAGACTCGTGATGAGGGATTTTCGTATAAGATGAATTGATAATCAGATACTAGAAAATCGATAGTCTTAATACAGCGATACGTTTTCCAAACGTAAGGGAAAACTTTTCTTGATAGAACCTTAACCACGAATCTGACTCCTGATAAAGATATTTTGCCAGAAACGGAAACCACGAGCTTGGTTTTGCATATTTGAACCAAATAAGAAACCACGAGTCTAGCTCGTTATGAATAAAGTGTGTGGAACAAACACACTAGCCAGACTTGTGGTGAGCAAACTGTTAATATATAAGTTACACATTGTGATAAAACGTTGGTAGGTAAATATTTTTAGCAAAATTGGCCCTTGATCCTTCAACAACGAGTCTGGCTCGTTATAAAGATATTTTGCCGAATAAATCCACGAGTTAGACTCATGGTGAGTGATTTTGAATGCAATAAAAAAAGATAATTCTCTTCAAATCAAATTGACAATTTAAACTCTTAACAACTGCTTGTCGTACATGTGTTCAGCAGAATTAGTTAAAACTCGTATGATGAGGTTCGTCGAAAAAATTTTGAATTGGAAACGAGTCTGACTCGTTATAAACTATTTGTGCTGTAAGTCAAGTGGAAACCACGAATCTGACTGTTAGTAGAAAGAAATTTTCCATAGGTATAAATCACGAATCTGACTCATTGTCAGTCTGACAATAATTTATGGTAAATAATTTATGTTTTAAGTGAAAACCACGAGTCTGACTCGTGATGAAGTATTCAAACAAAGTGCCAACCAAGAGTTTGACTGGTTTTGCATTCGATGGTATAAATCACGAGCCCGACTCGGGTTTGCCGTGAAAATAATTTAAGGTAAATAGTTTATAATTTAAGTGAAAACTACGAGTCTGACTCGTGATGAAGCATTTCAAACAAAGTGGCAACCAAGAATCGGACTGGTTTTGAAGAAATTGTGTCGATATTCACGAGACAAACTCGGGGTGAGGTACTTTGGAATTCGATGTAACGAACACAATTTCTAAAACAAACTTTTTAAACAAACCTAATTGAAAATTCATGAGCAATTCCACTTTTTTTTATTTCTAATTTTCCCTCTAGAAACAATATCTCGTCGCTCAGAATTTATTGCCAAACAGAAACAAACCGGGACATGCAGATTTGTCTTGTTTCGCCTGTTTCCAAGCACATTTTACAATTAGTCTGGTACCTCAGAACAACGACGACGGTCTGAAAAATGCTACATTTCCGGCCGGCGCGGCCTCCCACCGAGAAGAAAAGAAGGAGGAAGAACTGTGTGACTTGCCTGCCAGCCGAAGTAACAGCAACAACAAGTTTGGCACAGCACAAAGTTGTTAAACAACTGCCAACGACATATTCTGTAGTAGGGAAAAGCACGCGCACCGCGCCCTCCCGTTCGAATCTTGTGATCCCTCTCTGATGCGTCTCTTCCTTCAGGCTCCACCACTGAAGTAGGTTCCTTGAACTTGCTCACAGCAACACCATGTTGCACTGGATTTTTGAAGAGGAGGACCTTCGTCATCGTTGTCGTCGCTCATCTCATCGTCGATGTATGGTGCTAGTGCTAGGGAAAGAATCCTCTCGATTCGAGGCACGGAAATATCCGACGGAGGAAAAAAAACGACATCGTCCTCATCTCATCATCAACAACATTTCATACGAAAACGGATAAAATAAGAACAATTGCTCGTCCCTTTCTCGTCATCGCACCGTTTTCCTAGTGGTGATTTATGCCATCGAACTTCGTTACTCGAAAATGAGTCTATGAGGATGAAAAAGCAGGAAGTCACCTCGTTATTTGCAACACAACTCCCTTACTTCTAATAGTCATAATGTACCACAAAAAAATTGAAAAAAAAATGCAAAACTTGTATTTAAAAAAAATCGCACACATTTGTGGCCCGTTTTTTTAGCAAGTTTCAGAAGAGCCGGCCGGCTTTCAAAGGGCTCACCCTTTCAAGGAAGCAATGCAGTGGAAGGAGGTAGAAACTTGTCGAATTCTGTCCGCCTCTTGCAGTGATCCTTTATTTTTCTGTTTGTCCTCTTTTCTCTCCTGGTTCAGCGTTACAAAACGACAAGGAACGAAAGAGTAGGGACACAGAAAGTTTTCTGTAAACAACTGAGCTGCACACGTATGTATATTTTGAAATCGAAAAAAAGGGGAAAAAGGTGATTACACCCGGACAGATTTAAATCCCTTTGAATGGGCTCTCCGGCGGAGTTCCTTGAGTCTTGAATAAGGGAGAAATTCTTCCAGCAAAGATTCAATCATAGGAAATGGTGACGCAATTTTATTGGACGACTTTATGGGTATTTACGATTAAACCAATACTTTTACCAGGGGTGGGTCTGCGGATTGTTGGCTTTCTGCAGATCAACATCAAAAGAAAATTACTCAAAGAAAGGCAAGGTTTGAAGTCGCAATAAATATTCTTCGCTAATAGATTTTCAATTTTAATCCAAAATCTGACTTTCATTACTACTTCACGATTGCTGTAGCTGAAGCAATAACATAAACTTCAAAAGGCATCGAAAGTTGAAGAAAGATTTTTTTTTTGGGATTTTAAACCAATTGGTTTATTCATCCCCAGTTGAAGAAAGATTTTGTTACAAAACCTTTCATAAAACACTATAGAGTTTACCAATCAGTTCATACAAGTTTTTGGAGTGTTATAAAACAATTTGAATATAAGTAGGTACTTTTTTACGAACGTAAAAAGTTCACAATACGAAATTCTCATCAAGTTGTATTAACTCAAATTAGCTGTTTAAAGTCCCTTGAAACCCTTTTAAAAGTGAAAATGAATTTAAAAAAATTGTCTTGAACTTATTCTAAACATTTCTTTCGTCCTCAAGAAGGGGCGTTGTGCACTGATAAGTGTTTTATAGATGTTTTAAATGAGTTTTCTGGAGTTGGCAACAATGAAGTCTTATAGAGTCTTATAAAGAAATCTGTCTAACTGGAAAATTTTGATTGAAGACTTTACAGTGGAGAATCCCTAATCTGAATCCATAACTCTCACATTAAAGTTCAGAATTCAAATTAAAGATTTTGTGCACCAATTCCAACTATTTTGCCGAGCAACAGAAAGAAAACAAACAAATAAATCAAAGGCTCTGGAATGTAGTTTAACATTATTTTAATTTGCTACCGACCATCGGCCAGCTCGGATTCAGCAAATGGTGCATGCATTACGCACACTTCACGCAACGATGTGTAAGTGCCGTTTCAGGCAGGCACACTTCAGGTTGAAACAAGTCCAACATCGCCAAGGTAGGTAGCCGACTGGCTTACCAACTCCAATTTTTTTTTCTTATTTCTTTGCTTTATTTTTGGACCCAACTTGTTGTTGTTGTTGTTGTGGTTGCTGGTTCGGTTTATTGGTTCGGAAGGAGAGCTGCCTGCCCAGTTGGTTACCATGCAAGAAATACCTTGGCATATGGTGGACACCGATCAACTCTCGGCCTCGCCGCTCTCCACTTGTGTTCTCTCGCTTTCCTTCGTCGGTGTTACACCTTTCCCGGGATCTTGTGCTTGCTTGATCCATCTCTTGCTTGACTTGACCGAGTCCGATCGGTTCGGTCCAGCGCGCGACTAACTGGAAATTCGTTATAAATCTCAATATCTCGTGCCACCGCCCGCCGCCGTCTTCTTGGCCAAGTAACATAACATTCACCATCATCATCAACAACGCACGAACGCGAAGCACTTGGTTGGCCTGGCTGATGGCCGACGAAACTCTCAAGAAGAAATCGTGGTGAAGACACAGAAACTCACAGAAGTAACCACCAACCAAGGCAAGCAAACCAGTTTCATGCTGCCGTCCAGTCCACCTGAACCCAGCCCAGCCTCTTCGGCGGCTCTTCGCGGTGCTGCTTCGGGTTTCCCGAATACAACTCGTTGTTTGGTCGGTGGTTGAAACAAAACAAGACGACAACAACTACGACGACTTCACCTGCGCCAGCGAAGTTCGAACTTCGACGTGATTGGTCGACGGATTTCGATTAGTTATAGAGTTATCGATTTATAATTTTAACGACTTGGATCTTTGTTATGAGGATCACAGGATCTTTGAACATAAGGATCACCTTTTTGAAAGCAATCGAAACGTTATTTCGGAGATAGCGCTGATGTGCTCTAGTGGATAGACTGGCGCGAGTCTGGTAACCCAGGCGTATTGGATTCGATTCCCGGTATCGGCAAGAAAAACTTTTGGGTTCGAATCCCATAAGTTTGCCGACGGGTAAGATGTATTGCATTTAATAAATAATTATATATTTCAGAGGGAATGCATCTGGGGTTAATCTGAAGAGACTATTGCAAGCGGAGTGGATTGCCAACCATTGTAGGTCTCTGAAGGTTGGATGCCTTCCCTAGACGAACCATCGGCCGTGGAAGCCTGAGAAGCATTTCGAAGGCCAAGCCACACAGACAAGACTGGACCTTGCTACCGATGGGGGAACCATACATACATAATCAAAAAGTATACCAAAATTTATGAAAACACTAAGACATTGGTTATGCTGATAATGTGTATGTTACATTTATCGAATATGAGAGTCTTTTCCCAATGAAATGAGAAGCCTCTATCAATACAATGTATCATCTAATTTTGTTAAAACTTATTCATTATTTCAATAAATCATCTTCTTGTGTGAAAACGCTTACGTGAATCAATTTTCCTCAAAAAGCCTTCGAAGATTGTTAAAATTTTGTTATTTTTTTTGTTAACTTTGAATGGACCCCCCCTCCCCTCCCTTTTCTGCATTTGGAGGGATTCTAAAGTCTCATAGAAAAAAGAATCGATCTTGAAAACGTCTTCACACCGAATTTCACGTTGATCGGTCCAGTTGTTTTCGAAAATTTTTCAAAATGAGTGAAATTTTCGTTAATTTTGTATGAGAGTCCCCACTTTTAGGATTCGGAGGAGTTTGAAAGCGTTATAGAAACCATTTCCGGTCTTGAAAACGGTTACACACCATATTTCACGTTGATCGGTTCAGTGATTTCCGGAAATTTTTCAAAATGTGTTAAATTTTTGTAAATTTTGTATGGGAGCACCCCTCCCCCTTTTTGAGTTTGGAGGAGTTTAAAAGTATATTAGAACTCATTCTCGGTCTTGGAAAACGGTTTTGGATACACACAAATTTGCACATTGATCGGTTCAGTAGCTTCCGAAAATTGTTCGAAATGTATCAAATTTTTTCAATTTTGTATGGGATCCTCCCCCCCCCCACCCTCTTTTTGGATTTGGAGGAGTTTGAAAGTATTATAAAAACCATTCTCGGCCTTGAAAACCCCTATACACAAAATTTCACTTTGATCGATCCAGAAACTTTCGAAAATTGTTCAAAATGTGTCAAATATTTGAGAATTTGGTATGGGAGTCCCAACTTTTTGGATTCGGAGAAGTTTGAAAGTATTATTTCAGGTTGATCGATTCAGTAGTTTCCGAAAATTGTTCGATTTATGTCATTTTTTAATTAATTTTGTATGGGAGCCCCCTCATTTAAGTCGAAGCGGTTTGAAAGTATTTTAGAAACCATCTCCGACCCCAAAAACTCTTACATACCAATTTTCACATTGATCGATTTGAGCCAAAATTCTATAGAAATCGCATTTTTAGGTTCATGCCTGAAAAATTGTACCTCCCGTAACTTTTGATCTCATCGATAGAACTTTTCAAAAACTTCAGACATGATTTCTTCATATTTCAACAATCACTCTGCAAAATTTTAATAAAAAATGTAGCGTAGGTTCTGAGATATTGCAGTTTTAATTAGAAAAGTCCAAAAAGTCGAAATTTCGTAGAATTACTGTATCTCAAGCCACACAAATTCCAGATAGCTCAAATTTTGAGGTATCATAGTGTTATAGTTTATCTATCTAACGCAGAAAATCAAAAAATATCATCAGAGTAAAAAGTTATCGAAGTTCAAAGTCGAAGTGACAGTGCGCGTGCTTCCAATTTCTATACAATTATGAACGGTACTGTATGTATGAACATAAACCGATAACAAAACTCCATTTATAACAGACGAGCAGCAATCAATGGACACCTAGCCGTTGGACAAAAACGAATTCGACAAAAACAACAGTCAGCAAAGTGAGTCACACACTACTTTTTATAAATCTTTACCAACGCTCAAAACACAATTTCTGTAATGAAACTTCTAGTTCCCTTGAAAAAGCCCATCAAAACTAGTCGAAACGTCGGGTATTTCAAAAACAATAGTTGTTTGATCTACATCCAAGGACCGAACAAAGGCAAATTTAAAACTCTATAGAAAAGGGTATATTTATGAAAGTTAAACCGAATCCAAATGTATATAAATTGGCAGTGAGTTCTGTATTTATGTACATCAATAATGAAAAACTGGACAGAATTTTCATTTCGGTAGTAGAATTCAACTAGAACCGGTTTGGTACTGACAAATCTCTCAGAAGAACGACTTTTTAAGCAAAATTTTTACTTGAAAAGGTGCAATAATTATAAAACAATCAAATTTGTATCCATTCTGTTTTGAAGGCTTTCTCGATATACTTGTCAAATCGAGATACTGGAAAATTTGAAAAGAGTTGGGTCGAGTTGAGGACAGTTGAGGTTGAGGTCCGTACAATGAAAAATCAATTATATTTATGATATAACAAAGGTTTGTTGAAAAAAATATTTTTTTAATGCTTATGCTTATGCTTATGCTTATGATACATACACAGCCAGATCTTGTCAGCATCCCGGTGAATAGTAAAAATACATTTACTATTCATCTTTACAAGGCCGGGCCCACTGTGCAGTATTGGACGCAGAGACGACTGGAACCAGGGGAGGAAGAAACGTGGACAACAGTACCATACGTTCCCATATTCATTTGATATTTATTCGTTGGGAGCATAGATGCTAAGATATTTCTATGCTCCTTGGTGTTGGGCCTTGCGATTCTTCCTTCAGGGGACGGAAATGAGGTTTTTCTACAGAGAGTCCCAAATTTAACAATACAATAATAAAAGAAATTTCTTTAACCATTATACACTGTTTAATTCTGGATCCCTGTACCATCATCTCAGGTCATCGACCATGGTTATAGCGCCATTGCTCGCTTTTGAAAAGATTTGAAAGAGCAGAGAAATTATTAATACAGCACCAAAATCCTTAGAATTTTTCCATTCCAAAAGATTTCAGCACCAAAAGGAATACATTCTAAAAACTATTATTTATTATTAGATTTAATAACAATGATTAAAACAACGTGCGTTGCGTGCAATATATAATATCATTAGTTCTGCGTTATGTTTCCAGTATTGGTATTTATACAATTCGGTTGGCATCTACTAGAATTATCAGATCAATACACCACGACAGTGCCTAATATATATTTATCGAATAACTGCTTTTACTTATCCTTGGACAAAATTGCCTAGTTACCTCATTAATCTTTCGAATCCAATCGAGAAATATGCGTATAATTTGAATAGTTCTAACGATAGGCATGAATTTGATTTACTGTCAATGAAGATAGGATTTTCATTTCTGGTAAGTTAACTTGGTGTCTGGATTGGTGTTGATTTTTCTCCCTTATTATCTTTTGAGAATGAAAAAAAAAGTGATCAAATAATTGATCACGTATTAATTGTCAGTCACTCGGATTTTTTATTGTTACATGAATTTTCACGTTTTTGATTCTTCTCAATTCAAAAAGAAAAAGTTTTGGGATGTAATAAAAGTGCAAACAGTTCATGAAAATATCATATTTTTGAAAAAAATATAATTCCAATTTCCTAAGTTTAGAAAAAACAAAAATCGAACAAGCTTTTCACCATGAACTCTAATAATGCCATTCAATAAGATTTAAAAAAAAAAAAACTTCTCCCGGCGTAACAGTAAGAACTAGAAAGCAATCAAAGTAGCCGTTGAACGATTTCGCAGAAAGTTCGCGCACACACCACACATACAAGATTTTTCTATTCGGAATCAAACGTTCCTCCCGTTTTACGATGAAACCGTACTGGCAGAAACATGCCTTAGGAATAATTAGAAACTATCATGCTTATTGAAAAAGATCATAGGTTAAGAGAAAAAGTGAATATTAAAAATTAACTTAGCTGTGGTTCTGTTGTTCATGGTTTTGCTTCATGCTAGAAGGCCTCCATGGTTTGATGACGATGATAGTTCAGCGTTTTTCTTGTCAAGCCTCCTCCGTGTGTCATATTTTACTCAGCATATCACACTCACTATCTGGCCGCTGTTACTTATTTAATTCCACTCACACCATTCCCTCCTCCCCCAGCACCAAGAATGACCAAATTGAATCAACAATCAACACTTTTTAACTGCTGGTTGCTCAATCGATTCTAAATCGCAAGTTTTGATTTGCTTTAACACCATTATGATCAGCAGGAACAAACAAATTAACACCCGTTTAACCAAACATCCAAATTGCAAAAATGACGACGTCCATTTGTAAAAAAAACAATTTTTAACTTTTTTTGCAATTTCAACTTTTCGTTTCCTTTCTTCACATTAGATCATATCAGGTTTAATCTCCATTTTATTGCATTTTTCACAACTCAAACAATGAGCATCGTGGAAAAAGTTTGCATTTAATACACGAATGCCGTTCTCGAGAGACTTCTTGTACGGAAAAGGAAAAATAATTTTCGTGGAATAACGAAGCAAAACGCGACCGTCGAAAATAAACGCGACTGCACTCGAGCAAGGCCAACTTAGCTCCGTTTTCAATAATGTTGTTCGTTACATCGATTAAGTGGCCGATTGAATTTTAGTGTTTCGGTCTATGATCGGTTGGTGATGGATGACAGGCTCCTCCAAGTTGGGGGCCCCAACAGCTTTCAATCAGCTGCGTAAACCACATTGTACCTGGGCACCGAATCTTGTCCGCTGGAAGGTCCAAGCGATTCTGGATGGTACTGGAACCACAAAAACGTTAGATCATGATAATCGGTAAATATTATAACTCGGTCAAATTTTGTTCTTGGGAAAAAAGTATTATATTCAATTTTGTTTTGCAGATGGAAGGTGGACAAATCTCCGGCACACTAATGACACCAGCCGCAAATCGAGCCATCCGCGGGGAGAGATTTTATAATTATTGTGATTGTGAGTATGTAGAATAAGGTTACTGCTCAGATTGCTTAATCCATACGTATTATTTACAGTTTCTTTCCGATCATGATGAGGACGATATGTATGTGTCCGGCTCGACCGCCCCCTTGATCCATGAATGCTCAATCACACACGAAATTATGGCAGTGGTAACCTGTCCCACACACAGGACAAATTGATGTAGAGGAAAGAACTTCAACTAGCAGTCCGAAGCATCACAAATTTCTTTCTGTGCAGGTAAGCTTATGTTATTTTTTGTTTATTGTTTACTGTTGAAAAAAATATTTTTTTAAATATCAAAAGCTTCTTAACGTTACTTTTTTCTCAACCATTCCATTCTGCGGTTTTGTTTTAAATTTGTTTATCACATTTTCAAACTTCAGAAAAAGGCGGTAATTTTTTAAGTATTTGGAGGCCATGCGATTCGAAATTTCTGGGATGGATAAATCGAGGAGGTTTTAAAACCCTTGAAAAGATTGACGTACATACATAGGTTGGAAGGGATTGTTCATTTTGTTTGCTTAATATTTCTGCTTTTTGAAAATGTAACAAAATTTGTTAAAATAAGCAAGTACCAAAAATGATTTATTAACCCTCCAAAGCTGTTCGGATCAATATGACCCGAAGCGCACATTTCAAACATTTTTATTATCATTCCAATATACTGAAGAACTGGGAATTTTGACAGACCAAATATGTTCTAGGAACATAATGATGAAATTAACAACAAAAAATTAAAATTTGAGTTTTGAAAATCGGTTCATTGAGAAGGGAATACACCTAAGAAAAGCCAACATTGGATATCGTTTTTATAAAGTAAGATTTTTTTCTACCGAAAGATCTGAGATAGCGGTCAAAACTTTCATTGGACCCCAACATATCTAAACATTGTCGGATAGATGAATTCTTGACAATTTCAAACATCAATGAAACATATAACTACAGAAAAGCTGACTTTGACTATTTGAAAAATAAAATTGATTTTTCGGACTTTTACTTTCTGAAACAGTTTCTGATTTGGCCCGATAGTCAATCTCATTTCTGGAATTTGGCCCGCCTTTCGAAAATGTTGGCCACCCATAGTCTAGAGTTTGTTTTGATTTAATTCAGTCTGTTTGCTAATTCTATAAAAACTTTTGAACTATTACGAATGACCTCAATGAGTTTGCACTTCAATTTTATTTTAAGCTTATTTTTTGTATATTTCCATCATTTTGCTAAGATTCCACATCGTTGCATAACATTTATTTATCTTAACTAGAATATCATTCAATCAAGAATCCTTCTCCGTGAGCCTTGAACTTGGCTGTGCACTACAGACTTTTATTTATTTTAGTGCAACAATAATAGTCTTCTTGAAGAATGGTGTTTTAAAGCTTTAGGCAAATAGTCACTTTTCATTCTCAAAGGCTAAATAGATTCAAAATCACTTACCAGATTAGATCCACAGGCTTATATCAAGTTACAAAAAATTGCTTACTAATTAATTCAGCTTGAAAATTCATTTACGTGACATCCAACAGTCCATGGTAAATCTGTGATAATAGCTCAATTTGTTTTGTTTTCCTGTGTAACTATGCTGAGAATTAAACCCTGCGAACTTTTTTTTTGACTGTATCAACGTCGGTCAACGTATAACAATTTTGGAAAAATGGATGGATCTCATCCAGCATTTGGTATCGATACTGAAACAGTGTCCATTTGTAACAAAGTTATCCTTGAATTTTCATCATGAATCTTCAGTTGGATAATCACACTTAAATCAGAACTTCACTATTTGAACTTGGAAACATAAAAGGTTTGGAAAAATTTTCTTGGTAAACAAAACACGTTCGTCAAAGACGGTCACAGCCTACCGAGTCAAAAGTAAGATAACTCGCCCACCTATAAAAACGAATACTAATAGTGTTTTCGTTTATTAACAGTGGTAACCTAGTTATCCACGAGTTTTGCCCGAACTGCTGTTTTTGTGTTCGTTTATTAATTCAGAAGTCCACTAGTTTTGCCCGAGGTTTGAACCTCAAGCAGGCGGTTGCAACCCGTAGAAGTTGTCAGTGTTGGGGGTAAGCATAAGGTTGACTATAGCAACCATATATTTGCATCGTCCCGGGTGACGATTCTGTTTGTTTATTCGGAGAAAGTTTTGCCCCGCGCCAGTGGAGAAAAACGAAAACGGCATAAATGAATTTATGTAGTGGTATGAGATGTCTTTGGTCCAGGTAGCACATTTCCCGATTATGATTTGGTAAAAAGCGCATACTTAAAATAGTGGTCATTTGTACACATTTTCGGCATAGACATCACAGATTAATCTTTCCTCAAAACTTGAAAACAAAATATACTTACAACTGGTTAAAGTATGGAAAACTTTCAATCTTATCTGTAGCAATCATAAAAGCTAATACAATGGTTCTGCTTGATATAATTTTAAGTTTCTATTAGAAAAAAGAAACCGCTGTGCCAGTACAGTTACGGTGTGTATTTAATTCGATTGACATAACCCTTGATCACATCAAGGACCGGACCATTACCAGAATGGGGCCCAGCTACCAATAATTACTAACCTCGCGCCGTTCGTTGTCAGTTGCAGGGAGCCTCGCCCATGGAACAACTTTCGATTGCAACCCCGGATCAATACAATCGATAGTGTCGTTGCCACACGGCATAGAAAAGGGCTTTAGCCGAGCAAGAGATAGAGTCAGGCCAGGCCAAGCCAAAACCGATCACGGCACGACACACGGCGGCATTCGTCAAGGCTGAAAGGGTTTCCCCTTTCACCGCACAGGGGGACCAAAACAACTAAGACCAAATCAAGACAACGACGTGGCCCCGTCCGTCGTCGCGAAGTGCTGCAGAGCACCACACACGAGACAAACCAGCCAATCCTTGGAACGACCTTGATGACCTAGATCTTTCGCTGGCGGTGGTGGCGAAGTCGCTCGGACACAGCTTTCGTTTGTGTTGTAGACACTCCGTTGAGTTTCACCACCGATTGTCCGACTAGCAGCAGACGGACCGACAAGAGTCGATGTGTACCCACTATCTACATCTATGCTCGCATTCGGAAGATGAATTTTAAATCAGTTTCAGTTTTTCAACACCCCACTTGATTGGCCTCGATCGATTGGCTCTAGGAAAAGTTGTTTTGGTTGTTCCGTCGCTTGTCGCTCGCTTATCGATCGAGGTTGTTCCTTTGTGATTACAGAATTCAATTCGACTATGCACTCAGCAGCTCGGGCTCGAGGCTTGTCAATCAATCCACGATCGACCGATCGATCGATGATCGTCAAACATCCAAATTACCGTACAATGCGGCAGTGCACATTCACCTCAGGGCACTCGTTCGCACACTAACAAAAGCGAAAAGTAGAACACAAAAAGGCGTAAATTTGAAACAATTTGCGTTCCCCGTCATTATCACCGGTCCAGCTCCCGATGATTGTTCTCAAACGTTGACAGTTGCCTCTCTAAACTTGAACACAATAATTTAGGACCTTCCGAACAATTAATCACCGTCGTCGAGATCCGTGCGTATAACCGCATCAATACAGCTGTGCTGCAATGGCAGCACCAGCACTACTGCATCAACTGTGAAGTCTTGCATCGTTTATTGTTGTTGTTGTTGTTTATTTCTAAGTACATTTTTGCTGTTACGTCTGGTTCGGTATATTGCTGTTTCAAGCGTTAGTTCGTTCATATTCAATGGCGATTACCTTGGTCCGATTTCAAAAGTCGCTTGTTCCGGATCTTGCCGTGTTTTATGGGTACGTACGTAAGGCAGGCACACACACATACCATCCGTACATAAGACGTGCGAGCGAACGAAAGCGTGCTACAGGGTTTTTTTTCTATTCCGTGGATCTTAAGTATTGCTCTTTTTCGGATTTTGCACCTCTATGTTTTGACAACAACCATTCAATCCTCCCTGGATGATGGTTACGTGGCTTTCATTTGTACTGAGTTTCTTGATGATTTCGATCGAGTTGAACACGAAAGCTAGTTTGCGTTGAAACGTCCGAATTTTTTTTTTTAAATTTCAATTGCGATTAGTTTGAGTTTGAAACACATTTCAAAATTCCATGATAAAAAATTTAAAAAAAAATTTTTTAATATATTTTAATATTTTTGGATAATGTGGAAAAGTTGAGAAATTATAATAAATGAACGCCTTTTATAACAAAGAATTCAAGTTCGAAAAAGTTGGAGAGACCGAAAAACTGTAATTTTTGATTGTGATGTGAATGTGAAATTCTCAAATTAAATTTTGATCGGCTTAAATCGGCAAAATCGGTTTAAAAAGTTGTAACGCTTCCATACGGTGGAGAAAACTTTCAATACTAATGTGAGAAATATGTGATGGAATGTGCAGATAATGTGGCAGATAATGTACAATTTTTAAGATATAAAAATTCTTATTATATTTGTATCTGTTTCTTTATTCAGTGACGGTAACATTTTGGTAAAATTAAATTCTATCAAATAAACAAGATTATTATCAAATCAAAAAATTTGATTTTTATCAAATCAACAAATTTGTTAAAAAAAAAAATTATATATAGATTTAGCATTTCTGATTGCCCGGTTTTATCCAGGCTAGTCCAGTTTTTCTAAAAAGAAAAAAAAAATGGGAAAAGCCCGGTCCAGCACGGTTGCCCGGATTTCGAGGATAAAAGCCCGAATTTTGGCCGTATTGATCCACAGTATTACCAAAATCCGAACCAAAGCTTCAAATTGAGGTAACATAATTTATAATTTTGCATCACATTACAGCTTTTTTTTATTCTTTTCAACAAAATAAACTTGCTAACATTTTTTGGAATTATAAAATTAAATATAAACTCCACTGACGTACTTCGATAAAAAAAAAATATTTTCATGTGTTTAAATCTTACTCTTTTTTTAACATTTTCTATAAAGATTATGATAACATAAATTCCTCGAATTTAGCCGAATTTGCTCGGATATTGTACGGTTTTTGGGTTAAATTTTTTTAAATCCGATCAAATGAAGAATTTTAAATCTGGAAAACTTAATATATATAGGATCTCAATCTAACTTGATGTTCCTCTGAGAGATTCCTTTAGGAATTATCAAACTGCTCTTTGCAATGTAGCTGGTTTAGGTTTAGATGATTTTCAAATTCTGTAAGAAGACCAAGAAAAACATTGAATTCTGATCATTTGGTGATTCTGCTAAGAGCTTCGCGGGTCACAAAATGTGTGTGGGCAAAATGTGGTCCGCGGGCCATGGTTTGGCCTCCCATGATCTAAAGACTCCCAGTGCAAATTGTAAGGTAATAAAAAAAAACCCATATCCTTTAAAAAAAATTAATTCAAAAACGTTCAGCAAAATCAATAAATAAGGTTGAAATTATTGCTTACTTCGCTGGAGAACATATTTACAACTTTTTCTGCAAAATACTCCTTGTTCTTGAAAACCTATATTTTTGATTCAAAATCTTTATTTTCAATATCTCTCCAGTTTTTCTAAAAATGTAAATTCAAATTTGAAATATATTTTAGCCTTTTTCCAAAACGCAATCGTTGATTCTGAAAAACTCTTTTAAGTATTAATTATTTTGTTGCTTCGAAGGTTTTTTTTTAACTTATCTGTATACTAGCTGACCCGGCAAACTTCGTTAAGGGGGGGGTAGGGTCTAACACTTTCAAAAAATCGATTTTTTAATTTTTTTATTTTCTTATTGTAAAACATTTCAAGAATGTTGTGTCAAATTTTCAAGTCAATTGAAGCAAAACTGTAGAAATTATAGGCCTTTATCTCCTCCTATCTAATACTGCAAGAAAGCAAGAGCAGAAACTTCAAACGCGTTTTTCTCGAAAGCACATTTTTAAAGTCCGTGGACATCGTCATTTGAAAACTACTTATCCGATTCTTTTCAAATTTGGAACATATTTTCTACATATAAAATACCAGACCCCAACGTTTTTCTTTTTTGTTTTTTTCTACTTTGGGGAGATTTTACAGGTGAAAAATGGCGGATTTTTTCGTGAAAAATCGTAGTTTTTACTTCAAACAGGCACAAAAATTTATTAAAAAATTTTTTATGTTAAATAAAAACGTTGGGGTCCAGAAAAACATCTATTAAAAATATTTTGCCCTGATTTTTTGACTTCAGATGATTCTGTGCTGAGATACAGTGTCCACCGCAAATCCTGTTTTCTAAAAGGCATCCTCGAAAATGCTCCGTCACCGGCTCATTTTTCAATATTTTTCTACGAAAAAATTACTAAATGTTCTTTTAACAATGCTTTGTATAATGCAAAAAAATTGAATACATTTGTTTGAACGATAGCTCTAGAAAAAAATCGTGAAAATGGTGTTTTTTTTATACCCGTTAGACCCTACCCCCCCCTTAAGCCTTTGAGTTTCGCAAAAATAATGAACATGTAAATAAGCAGAAAATAGGTAAATAATTATTTACGCTCATGAAACTGGATTGTTACCTTCAAACGGAGTGAATCGACGCAGTTTTTTGACTATTTTCGTAATACTTTTGTCATATTATGGTTGTGCCTACCTCCAGGGGCAAAAATCTTCGAAGAAGATTGACTTCCAACAAAACTGGAAAGCGAATATCTTCTGGCATAAAGTTAATAATCTATTTTCTTCCGTTTTACATTTTTTTTTCATTTACAGAGGATCCTTGATACCGATATGTTCAATTTCTATTAACCCTAAGATAAGTGCCAAAAAGTGTTTTGTTGAAATGTGTCGTCATTTTCAGCAGTTTTGATCAACTGTTTTTCCTTTTTCGCCAAAACCATGTTTGAAATTTTCTTTATCGTATAGGTACCAAACTTGTAGAAATGGCACAACACTTTTTATGGTATGAAATTGCGCGATTTTTTTTATGCTGCAAATATATAAATATCAACAAATTTTCATATACCATTCTGTTTTTCGTTATCTTTCATGCATTTGATATGTTCTCAATATTAGATAATCTCCTCTTAATTTTTGAAATCATCTTTTTTATATCGACTTTAACTTTATCATATTTATCGAGAAATGGATGCTTAAGCACTGAACAAAGAAAATTAGAACATTCAATATATGTGTATGTACATGGAATTTTTATTCACAGCAATTTCAAATCAAACGGTTATGAAATCTTTTTTTACTTTGAGATCTTGAATTCAAAATCAGAATCATATTTTCGTCGAGACTAAAATTTTTATTTTCAAGCTTCTTGTATTTGAAGATGTTATTGAACCAATTATCTGTTCTTGATTTCTGATACTGAGTGTTAGATCAAATTATGAATTTTATTTTTACAAAGTCAACCCTATTTATATCCTTAATTTTGTTTAGTTTTTTAGCACCTTAGTATGAAAGGAAGAAGTGGAAAGTATCTAACATTTCCTTGGTTTTCTGATGAAATTCACATAGAATTACAAAGTTAATATCATTCTATTCTCGAACTAACTCATTATATTCTGGACGTTTACAAAAACCAAGTAAATCAATTTATGGTCGTCTTTTTCTATTAATTAAAAAATATGCGTTCTCTTGATGTCATACCATAAATATGAACAGAAGATTCTGTAATGGAATATTTCATTGTTATCTGTTCAGTTGTTTTGGATATGTCAAAACTTCCACAGTCATACGTAGAATATTATTTTTCTTGAATAATATGACAGTCTTTCATTTTACCGGAAAATAAACAAAACAAAATAACGGAGTAAATAAAAGAGATCAGAATTTTTCCCGCGCGTATCCTGGTCAGGCAAATTTATTCTATCTTAAAACCTAACAATATCCGGGCATTCGATTTCAAAATTGTCAATCAAAAATCCGGGCAATACCAGGCAAATTTGGGCTAAATTCAGAAACTACTCAAAAACAAAAATAAAACGAAAAGCACTTTACTAAATTTTTTTCTTCGAAACGCATCAGAAATTTTGGAAGATGCCTTAGAAGAATCCGACAATTTTGAATCGTATTTAAAGCATCCAGAAACCGTGCATGATTATTATGTTAAAAATTGCTCAACAAATTTCGTTTTAGTACGCAAAATTAAAAAAAAATTAACTTAATAAGAGATTTTTTTTATTTGGTAAATGAAATGACTAAATACGTAAAATTCGGGTTTTTTTTTTTATCAAAATCCGGACAACCGGGCTGGACGACTTGACCGGGCCCTTTAAATTTTGTTTTATCAATTACCCGGTCAAGTCCGGGTAAAACCGGGCTATCCGGCTAGCTTTGGGTAAATTAGCTTAAAACATGTTAAAGTTGCCTTGATGTTGAAGAAAAAATGACAATTTTCGAAAATAAGTATACTCCATGCCGGCTTATTGCGTTCTTTTTTTTTTCACCCCATACGGAAGGTGAACAATTACATCCAAGTATCCATTTTACTGGTGCCACGTGAAAAGTACACTTGCAATGAAAATTGGCGCCAAAACTTCCTATAGAGAGATGGATGCACATCAGTAAGCCTTGATTGCTTTTGGCGCCTTCCTACTCTGGGTGATTCGAATGAAAAAAATGGAAATTGGGTGCCATGACTTTTATTTGATACGAATAAAAACTAAAAATTAATTTTCAAATTCCACAAAAACATTTTCGAAATGATCTCTCCGTTGTGTTATTCTTCGCGTGAAGACGAACACAACAAAAAAAATTGCATGCAAATCGGATGATCCAGTGAAGAGTTTTGCGTGTTCGCACATTTCTGTATGGGCTGTCTCTCTCCCTGTTTTATATATCTGTATATATCAAAAAATGAATTTCTGCTTGTCTGTCTATCAGTCTGTTGCCTATAGACTGAACCGATTTGGTAGAAGCTGGTGTTGATAGCCGAGGCAGGTTCATTTTATGGTTTGGAAGTCCACCCTCTCACAGGAAGGAGGGAGAACAAAATACTAATGCATGCATAGCTCGAGAATGGATCAAGCGAATGGTACCAAATTTGGCACGGGAGGGTATTTGGATAGGATAAACGCTTCTTTGATTATTCGAGCCCCCTTCTTTCTTCCAGTGAGCAGATACTTGAGATTTAAAACGAAACCTGAGATCTGAATCATGAGAACTGAGGCATGAGACCTTGAGAAGTGACATTTGAGACGTGGGACTTAGGACATTAGACATTAGACATGAAAAGTGAGATATGAGAGCGGTATAACGACCCATGTCTCAAGTCTCATGTCTCCCATTTCAAGATTCACTTCTAACTTCGAACATCTCACGTCTCTCTTCTCACGTCTCACCTCTCACTTACTACACGTCTCCCGTCTCACATCTAACTCATCACATCTCACTAGTCATGTATTATTTCTCACTTCACACGCCTAACGTCTCATTTGTCAGTTCTCAAGTATCTCCTTTCACTGCTCATTTCTATCCACCCATGTATTACTTCTCATTTCTCACGTCCTACTTCTCACTTTACATCTTTCAAGTCCCACAATTCGTTGGATTTCGAAATTAGCTAGGTTTTTTACAGTTTTCGCAATAAGCACGATTTTTACACGATTTCGGGCATTATACGTTTTTTCAGGGTTTTTACACGGTACAGTACACGTAACTACGAAAAATAACCTTGGTGTATTCTCGAAGCAGATTTCTCTGAAAATTAATAACTTGTAAGAAGTTCACTCGGAAGGTTTTAAAGAAAATCGCAGCCTATTTAAAAAGCCATCTTAAATACATTGGCTGTGGAATTTGAATTCATTATTACATTGATAAGATCATAAACCATAACTAAACTCCCTTCCAAGTAATAAAAATGATTGTTACGATTTAATTACTCCGGGTCCCTGCTTGAAACAACTTTATATCTGTTAATTTACACAAAACAAACAGAACGAAATAAACAAGAACATATAAACGAGCGGGACAATCATTCAGGGCAGCCCAATTATGAAGGCAATTTCTATTAATTTCCAGCAGCCATAAAGATTTATTTACTATACTGACTTTTATTTACTTTTACGCATAATGATTATGTCTGATCTAGCCACTTTCCTTTAACCGATTGAAAGATTCAACAGTTAGAGACGAACTCCCAAATAAATCAACATATTTACCAAATCACATAATTCAATGAAATTATTCAACCATTTGTGTAGCTCACCTGAAAAGAGAAGAGAAATGTAAACGGTTAGAATCAACTATAATTTATGAAATTTAAAAAAAATATTTTTTTAAACATGCTTATTCAAGCTGTTGGATGAACAGATGTAAATTTCAAGCTCGGATCTGTCTCAATTTCATTTTGACAAGCATTTTGTTTTTCGAAAATATCTGTTAATGAGCAGCTGTAAAAACTGGCCAACGGCACTTTAGGTAGTTTCGAAAAAATTCAAAACCTAGATTATTTTAAAAAAAAGTTTCGGTTGAAGAGATAAAAAAATAACACTAAAATCTAACCTAAGTTAGAGTTTTAATTTTGTTTTTCTCTTCTGATCGGAACGCTTAGAGCATTGGAGGCATTGCAGGGTATTAGTGTACGAGAAATGTTCCAATAAATATTTGGAACTCCACCCTCCATTCAGTGTACTGCAGTGGGGAGATAGGTAAAAGGAGGAGTGGCTTGCTTACAATCGTTTGCCAAACTGGAGAACTAATTGAGGAAAGGAACCAAATTTGGTATAGGAGTGTATTTGAGTGCTAGAAATGTTTTTAATGATTATTTTAAACTACACAGCAAAAAATTTCTAAAAGTATACGGAATCTAAAATACGAGTGATCTATTTTTGCAAGTGTAATTAAAAAAAGATGTAATTTTCAACTCCTTTTGATGTAATTTTAGTCTTTTTTCAAAAAGTGAATAGAAATAAACTGTTTTGGTTTAATTTTACATTCCGGAATGCAAAGTTCAAACGCTCGATGAAATTTATATCACAAATAGTGTAAATTTATATTTGTTGAATGAGATATTACAAGTTTGATCTAAAATTACATCAATAACTATGTGAAACATAACAGATGCAATGTTTTTTCGCGGCATAAGTGTTTATTACTTCTTTTTAAATTCTTTTTTATTTATAGAATCGGCCAATTATTGAGAATCGACCAGAGGAATGATGTGAAGTTTCCTGCAATTATCATAGTAGTCAGTCAGGTACAATCCAAGCATGCTGAAAACATTGACCCGTAAAAGTACTAATAATAAAAGAATCATCATATACAACATCTCCAACCTAGCCCTGTTCGTGGTAGTGGATGACCGTTTTTTTTTGTTAGGTGTTATTTTGTAAATATATACCACACGAAAATTAAATCCCATGATTTTTTTCCATAATCAGAGTCGAAACACCGAAATCCATAATTTTTTACTAATATTTTTTAATATTGACGATGATAAGACTTTTAATTTACATCCCTGTGTATTTTTACACGACAGCTTTCTTCGTCGGATTTCGTGCATCGACTTCGATCTAAATTTACACGCTCCCAAAATTACATCATTGGAAAAATACACCGTGATAGAATTTTAGGTCAAAATCAATGTTCCGTTTTCGTGCATCGTTTTCAATTTAAAATTACACGAATTTTTCTTGCTGTGTAGGGTTACCATACGTACTCTTTTAAGAGTACATGTACTCTTTTTCGATCGAAAAATGAGCGTACTCTTCTTTTTGTAAAATTTTACCAAATGTACTCTTTTTTTGTTGAAAGACATTTGATAAGAAAAACCAATAAATTCCTACCATTTTATGAAGTTGTTCCACATCTTATACAAAAACAACGAAAGGAATACAGCTTAAAACAAATTACTTTATCTACGTAACATATTTTTTAATAAGCATGCATTTTAAGGCGTTATAAACAATGAGCGCGATAAGCGCCTTTGAGTATGCAAACAGTATACAATATGCACAAAATCTAGGTAAGGTACAAAAGTATTTTAAAAGAAAGTTTATAATTGTCATGTAAGTCACATAACATCCAAGACATTAACAGTAGTTGATTAAAATGGAATATCTCGGTGTCATCTCAGAGAGCACGAAATATGTACAGTAGAACTCCGCTCATCCAAATCCACAATTTTCATCCAAAATCCGTGTAAAATGTGTTTTATCATCGCGATATATTGTTAAGTTTTAAATCTTAACTTGCCGGAAGTGTCGATAAAATAGAAAAATAAAATCCATGTATGAACCGAGCTTTGCGCCTGGATGATATGCCATACCAGAGCAAAAGGGTTTGTCAATGTATTTCGTTTAATCCAAGGTTTAACTTATCCGTGGTGGTCCCTCCCCCGACTACCTCGGGTAAGCGGGGTTCTACTGTACATCATTTTGCATACCATCCGGGCGCGAAGCTCGATAATATATGGACGTTTTTCCTGACTTTTTGGGTAAATTATCTCAATGTACTCTTTTTGGTGTCACGGGATATGGTAACCCTATTTTAAACCCCAAAGGGGTTCTTCGCTTCCTAAGAGGGGCGTTTCCTTACAATTTTTTGTATTACTGGAGAACAAATCGAGCCATTGGAACTAAATTTGGTATGGGAGAACATAACGGTATCAGAAAAGGGATAGGCTTAACAACGGCACACGTTATTCAAATAAACGGGGAAAATTTGCCAATAAGGGTACGCTAAATGTTTCTATGAATCTTTGGTACACCTCTCTCCTTCCAGTGGAAGGATAGGAAAAAAGAGCAGAGCGCCTTTACATTTTTTACACAACCTCTAAACTATTCAAGCAAATTGAACCGAATTTTCAATAAGGGGGGGAGGGGGGGGGGGGGTATTTGAGTTCAAGATATATTTCAATGATTATTCGAGACCCCTCTCTTCTTCCATTGGCAAGATAGCAACATGGAAAAGTATTTGAGTTCGAGTTCATACCACTTCCTCCTTCCAGTGGGCAGATAGCTAAAGGAAGGGAGCTGCTTTATTTTTTTTTATGTAATTTGAGAACTAATCAAGCCAATGGAGAATCCACACCAGCAAAACATACATTTTGGCATAATTCAAGAACTCATGAAGCTTATAAAAACAGAGTAAAAATTTTAGATCTTGAAAAACAAATCAAGATAATAAGTTTCATTAAAAACACGAAATCAAGTATTGCGATCCGGAACTCCAGCTAAAGCTCTCGTTTTAAAGTGTTTGCTTCTTAATAATGTTGAAATTTCCCTACAAAAATATCAAATTTTGATTTTTTTTTACAATTTAATTTATTTTGGGAAGGTAGCGAAGCACGCCGTGTCAGCGAGTGTCATTTATTTTAAAAAGTTAATCACTTCAAAATAATTTGAAAAAAAATGTCTGGAGAGCAAAAGAGAAGGTAAACTTTATTTTCAAAACTTCGTTCAAAGTATTGTGTATGAGTTTTTGAAGTTAAGTTCAATTGTAAGAGAACCATTCCTATCGATTTTGAAGAAAAAGGCTTTCGAATTTAATTGTTTTTTTTTCTAATTATAATTTTCAAGAAACGACTTCGTTAGGGGAAAAACGCAACTTATCGAATGAAAACGGCAAAGCAAATCTGAGGGTTTCGTAAGAGGGTTTTAAAGATGAATATTGAATATTGGAAAAAGTTAGGCGAATAATAAAAATGAGTTGTTGTGCTTAGGTGATTTAGAACAAAAAATGTTGAAAAAGAAATCTATCACAGCTTCTTTGCTATGCTATTAAAAATAATATGTCTGTTTTGAGAATGAAACGAGCTAGGCTGTGGTCAAACCTTATGTTGAGAAAGTAGGACATTTCGGGTCTAAATTGGACGCAAAGGGTAAAAAAAGTAGAACAT
Source organism: Uranotaenia lowii (assembly GCF_029784155.1). NCBI lineage: Eukaryota > Metazoa > Arthropoda > Insecta > Diptera > Culicidae > Uranotaenia > Uranotaenia lowii. The sequence goes on along the minus strand of NC_073692.1, from coordinate 369,923,992 downwards.
TTCCTACCAAAATAGGACGTCTGGTAAGTTTACATCCGACTGAATTTGGTATAGTGAAAATAGTTTTTTTTTCGATTAGAGTCTTTCATCATCTTTATGGCATTCGCGACTTTATATGTTTACTCTTGGAATCGAACTTGCCGACTTTAGCTCAGGATGCAACTGACTTGGCAACTGAGCTATATTACAAGTACGATTAGAGTTTGTTGATAGTATGCAACCCAAGTAACATTTCAGGTTTTATAACCGGCTACAAGACCAAGTTTAAGTTTCTTAAGAGACCTGAAGTGTCTCATAAATCAATCAGTGTTACTTGGGAATAGTTTGCGTACACGCTTTTTCAATTTATTCCACTTGATTTTTTTAACTGTCGCTCATCATTCCTTTTGATATTCCAGCTCTGAATGACAAAAGAAGGATTTTAAATTTTGTTCGGCCCTATTTTGATAAAAAAAACATATTTAATTTTAATCTCCTAAACTTTGTCAGGTAAAGGGTGATACGGTCAAAATTTGGCCAATATCAACTTGACGTATTTCTTTCAAATTTGCATTTAAAAAACCTGAACACTCCTCATTTTGAAGGTGTGTGTGTAGAATGTTGCTCCTATTTTGATTTTGGAATTCACTCTTCAGTTTTCAAAACGCCGTCCAAGGAAGAAGAGCAGCGTATCAAAATTTTGCTCGCGTATCGCGAAAATCTGAGCTACTCGCATGCAAAGCTGGCAAAAATCACTGGAAGTTGCCAAATCAACCATTACAAATGTAATTATAGTGTTTGGGGAATGTTTGTCAACAGCCAGGAAGTCTGGATCAGGGGGAAATCGAAAACCGGAAGCCGCTGAGACGACAAAGAGAGTTACCGGTAGTTTCAAGCGAAACCCTAACCTCTCTTTCCGAGATGCCGCAAATAAGCTGGGTGTATCGTCTACAACCGTGCATCGAGCCAAAAAACGAGCCGGACTATCGACTTAAAAAAAGGTAGTGACTCCAAATCGCGATGATAAACAAAATACGACGGCCAAAGTGCGATCCCGGAGGCTGAACACGACGATGCTGACGACGTTTGACTGCGTGGTAATGGACGACGAAACCTACGACAAAGCCGACTACAAGCAGGACAGGAGTTTTATACGGCAAAAGGAAGGGGAAAGGTAGCAGATATTTTCAAGCACATGAAACTGTCAAAGTTCGCGAATAAATATCTGGTTTGGCAAGCCATCTGTTCTCGTGGCTTGAAAAGCAGCATTTTCATAGCTTCCGGGACAGTCAACCAAGAAATTTACGAGACAGAGTGTTTGAATAAACATCTGCTGGCTTTCCTGAAGCAACACGGTTGTTCCGTTCTGTTTTGGCCGGATTTGGCATCTTGCCATTACGATAAAAAGGACATGGAGTGGTACGCCGCCAGCAACGTGCAGGTGGTTCCCAAGGACAAGAACCCTCCCAACACGCCAGAGCTCCGCCCAATTGAGAAATACTGGGCTATTGTCAAGCGGAACCTAAAGAAGACCAAAAAACTGCTAAGGGGCCGTTCACTAATTACGTAAGCACGATTTTGGAAATTTTCAACCCTCCCTCCCCCCCTGGTAAGACAAAGTAAGATTTTTGAAAACGATGATTTTTGAAACTTGCAGTACGAACGCTTCGTTCGTACTGCAAGTTTCCGCTTGTGGGACGAACCACGCTAGGCCTACTATTGTGTGGTGGTTGCTACAACTCTATCAGTATCAACCACTGCAAGGTAGTAGGCCCGTGAGGAACAAAACGATGAAATGTGATGAAAAGTTTTCAAATTAAAAATACCCTCCCGCTCATTTTCAAACATCTTTCACCTTATTCTAATCTTCTATCCGTCTATATTCTTTCAATTCTTAAATATTCTTTCTCAAAGAATATACAATTTCACCGATATAGCCGATAAAATAATTTCATAAAATCATAAAAATCTTTAAAAATATCATTATATACTACTAGTATTGTGGCAAAATTTTTTAACGAAATGTAATCACGTTGTCAACTAACCTAAAAGCTCAGACTCATTCAGCGGTAAGCGATTAAGTTTTAGGATTTTTTTGGTAAACCGCTAGTAAAATTTAGAGTTGGTCATCACTGGTCTATCACTAAAGAAACTGTCTAGAAATTCATTATTAAAGCGCCTTATATATATTCAAAGATTTTTTCTGGATGACGTCATTTTCGAAATATGATGGATTCAAATCGTGGTGTCACAACGCACCATTTTCCTTTTTGTTACTTTAAATTTCTCAGCTAATAAGATTGTTATGATGAAAAGCGAAAACCGACGATCTTTTTTAATAATGTGATTTAGTTTTTTTGATGGCATGTTGGTTTGAATTGGTTCTCTATAAATTTTATAGAACCTGCAATTTTTTTTTATTAATTCCAAGACATTAAAAGATAAAAGACATAACATCAAAATTAACCAATGAATCGGTAGTGAGTAAAAAAAACCTGAGTAATATGGTTCCGTATGGCTGTGGCTGTGATGAACTTTTAGTGTAACATTTCTTACGTAAGATTTTTGGAAACCCCCCCACCCCCCTTGTAAGAGATCGTAAGCAAATGTGAAACCCCCCCATCCCCCCTATGTGCTTACGTAATTAGTGAACAGCCCCTAAGGACGAGGCAGCAGTTCAAGCAAACTGGCTTTCTGCGGCGAAGAAGGTGGACAAGGTGGCTGTACAAAATCTGATGGCAGGAGTTAAGCGTAAGGTCCGGCAATTCGGATTTGGAAAAGCGGAAGCCTAACTGAATATTTATGCTGAGTTTTATACTAATAAAACTTGAAAAAGAAATTTAATTTGATTTTTTAAATACACGATTTCACCGATTTACACGCGTTTTCCATTGACCAAATTTTGACCGTATCACCCTTTAGGAAGAAATTAAAATTGTGTCCTTAACCACTCTCCGCACATGTCTCCTGAGCCGATGTTTATGAGTTCGAGACCAAGAGCAGGGTGGATAAAAATCAATGATTTTTTCAAAAAAATCAAAAAAATCAGATTTTTTCGATTTAAATCGGATTTTTTTGATTTAAATCAGATTTTTTTGATTTAAATAGCATTTGTTCTATAAATTGCATTTCAGGAAACTATTGTAGCATCCGAAGGTTCTTTTATCATGCATCATGGCTGTATAAGTGTAACATTCATGAATTGAGGTTTTCAACATTCATCAAAGACCAATGTTTTTTCAAACTAAATCCACATCGATTCGATTTTGTATCTAACGACTGGAAACGGTTGACGGTTGTCTTGGAAAATTTTGTTAAATTCCTTCGTAAGCTTACTCCTTTGTAATGCATGTTTTCCACTGTCCTCGTCTAATTTTATAGTTTGAATAGAATTTTTTAAAGCTTTTTAAATTAAAATGGTTAATTTCATTAACAAATGAGCAGTTCCTTTACAGAATGAAAATATTATCGAAATTCACCAAACACTTTTTAAAGACGGAATACGAGTTAGAATTTAGCACTCAATCAGCCTTCTTTTTCTCTTGGTTCAGAGAAATCAAAAGATCAAACAAATAGAATAAATTCTATTTCATAACTTTTAAAAAAGTTGAGCGTTGAAATATAAGCAAAAACATGAAAAATCAGATGACTTTATTAAAAAAAGAAAAGAAAATTTTCTTCAGTTTAGTTGAAAGAAATTAAAAAAAAATATTTTGAGCATACTTGAGCAGACATGTTTTGCCAATGTCATCTTCATATCAAAATATATTCATTGAATTAAATTTGAGTAATATTTATGAAGTATATCCACGTGGACATTATCCAAACTCCAACCCCCTTCTACGTGGACATCTACGTGGAAATCAATTCTTATCTCCCGAGGTGATGCTTCGACGCTTAAAAACGTGGAAAAATGAAAAAATTATTCCATACTCACTAAATTTCAGGTATTTTATTCACATAGAAATTTTGATTTAAATCACTGATCAAAATCAAGTGATTTAAATCGTGATTTTAATCATGATTAAAATCACTTTGATTTAAATCAAATCCACCCTGACCAAGAGTAAACAAAAAAAACTGTTAGAAATCAACTTAAAATACGAATCACCTCAAAAGATTTACAAGTGATTTTCATCAATACATTTCGAGATGATTTATTGTACGGGAAGGCTCCTACCTCTTTCAAAAGTGAAGAGTCCCATATAAAATCGATGGAAACACGACACAACTCAAATATCCGTCAAGTGATTTTCCTGAAATTTTTTCACATGCTAGTTTTGACACCAGAGGATGTGGATAATTGACAGACTCAAATTATTATTTTTTAACTTTAAAAAGAAAGAGAGATGGAGGTAACTTCGATCGACCTTTTGGAGTGATTCTGATCGAAATTGGCACAAAAGCGACGAAAAACAGGAGACACATTTTAAACTTACGTGGTCATTTTTAAGGAGATAAAACGATACTTTTGAAAGCTATTTTTTTTGCTACCTTCTAATGTCAAGTTGCAGTTTTCTTTTAAAAGAGATCAATATGATTACGGTTTGTATTTTGTGATGTTCGCGTTTGCTCCAATGTTGGTTGAAGTTTTGAAGACATTAAACTGTGGGAATCACTCTAGACGATTTTTTCTCGCTTCCCTAGCTTCTAAATCAACGACCTTAAACTCATTCCACACAAAAAGTTCTCGAGTAACAAAAACGAAAAAAAAGAGCCGAAGCAGCCAGATTCAATCGAGCAACCAACCCGCCGTGCCGCCGGTCGTTAGTTAGGCCAATATAAATAAAAGTGTACACAACGAGAGTCCCAAGTTCAACGCACCGCGCCTTCCGTTCCATTCCATTCTCACACGTATTTAAAGAATCAAACTAACTAAGTAGCAACTCTCCGGCATGGCCCAGTAACAGCAACATCAGCCAGAACAGGCGAAGAAGCTGAAACAGGAGGCGCGAAGGACCGGGAAGACTTGCTGCGGCCAAAGGCAGCACATCAATTTGATTTCCCTATGCGCGCACCACGGACGGATGCTTGCTTGTTTTTCCATCTGGTCGTCGGCGGATTTTTCTTCCCTTCTTGAAACAGGAGGTTTCTTCCTTTCGGTGGAACCCATCGGGAAGGAATGCTGCTGCCGGGGATAAACCCAAACGACGGCGGCGGCAGCAGACGAATGATTTGCAATTTAAGAGACGCAAAAAATAGCTGTTGGATTCTCAAACTTTGGCACCCGTTTTTTGGCGTACCTCCAGTCCGAAGGAGTTTTAGGAAAAGTCGCTTGACGTCTCTTAAAAAAAAAACACCTATTCAAATCGGCTGATCCTGGAGGGGACGCTGCCGCTCGGATGTCTCTCCTGTCTAGGCGTTGAACGATCATCGAACGGAAGTCATTGAACTTTTGCTGTTACTTCTTGTCGTTGAACTATTTCGGTAATTGAATGCCGGCACCCGTTGTCGGTGTTATTGCCCTCTTAGAACGATACCCACCGAGCGACCAAAGACCCGAGGACCGTGTTGTAAAGTTTTGGAAGTGATTATCGGCAGCTAGACTGTCATGGGGTGTGAGAGATGGTTTCGATACGCGCGGACAAACAAGAGTCCTTAGAAGTTGAGAAAGGTAGCGATCGGCGAGGAAGGTTTCTTCAGAAAGGGCAGGGCCAACGAAACTGTTGCATGTTTTCGTTTGTCACCCCTCCCTTAAAAGGGAAGTTATTAAATGACGCCGTTTTGTGATGGTTTTATGTTTCATTTATTTTTAACCTTTCGGCAAGACAACGCTTGACAACTGGTGGATAAGTGGAGAAATACTGGATTTTTATTTCAGCTTATGAGAGTTTTATGCTTTCATTTGACGGTAGTTAAACACTTATCGACCCTTTAAAAAAAACAATAATTAGTTCTAAAATGATAAGTAATTTGGTAAATGGTTTCAAAGTGGCTATTGGTTTATCGCAAGGCAGTTAGTTTCAATGGATTTCAAGGAGATTTACCTAAACGATCAGCCGATTTCGTTGACACTTCTCGCGAACAAGAAAAAATCACAAAAAAACACTACGTTGAATGAGCTTGAACTACGGCCCCTCCTGGCCTAATGCATAATGGTTGCACTCCGTGATTGGTTCGAGATAATCAACATTGCATAATGAACCAAATAAAAGATTGTTGGGAACAAGCAATACAATCTCACTGTACAGTTTTGAGGATCTCTTACTTTCAGGGTTGCTAGCGATTTTTTGTTTTGAAATTCCAAAGTTTTTCCCGGTTTTTCCCAGGTTTTTTTCCCGGTTATAAATGATGGTCTTCTCGATATTTATTATACTCGTCTTATATATAAAAATGTGTACTTTGTAACAACATCACGTACAAAAGAGATGGTTTGTATTTTAGTTTTGAGAATGTCACATTTTATGGAAGGGGGGCTCCCATACAAAACCAACCAGAAATAGGACACAACTCGAACAACTTGAAGACGATTTTCATGAAAACTGATTCCCGAGCACGAAGAAATTAAAGATGTGTTCATGAAACATTTTCTAACGATTTATTGAGTAACAGGTGAAACGAAGTTTACCGGGTCAGCTAGTTTTCATATAAAATCATGGTGAATGAAGAAATTCAATATACAGGGCTTTAAAATTTCTAATAAATGTATCCCAAAACTTTGACAGGTTTTCATGATTTTTTTTTTAACAAATCTAACGAACGGGGCATCTATTCGTTGTTTTGCTCCGCAATTTCATCAACTTTCCAAAAATAAGTCCGATTGATTGATCTTGAAACTATGATGTAGTACTTACAGCCAATATAATTTTCAAGATTTTTATAAAGTTCTAGAAAAAAAAGGTATAATTTGTATAGAAATCTGTTAAAAAGACATCGAAACATACTATAAAATCATTATTTTCCAAATGCAGTTACATTTGTTGGTACAAATTCGAAGATATGTTTTTGAAAAAAATGTTTAACTGAAATGAACAATGAATAACTTTAGTAATAGTCATTTGAACTTAAGGTTCGTGAAAATATAGAAATCTCGCCTGATCTTTCATTTCGTCGTTTGAAACATCTTAAGAATTCACAGAAAACTGCTGAAAAAGTTATCAAAACAACTTTAAATTTTGTATTTTACATATAGAATATGTTGTCCAGGCTACAAATATTCTAAATGGAAGAAGTTGCAACTGCTCATTTTTTTTCATACGACGTAATGAAAGCTCATGCAAGAAATCGTGTATAAGACAGGGCTGAGCTTTCATTGTTTGAGTGTAGGATATTATTTTTGATCAGGGTTAAGACCTTAGATTTCGGACACTTTAAGCAACAGCTTAACGTAGAATGAATTCAAAATTTAACACTTGCAATGTAATGCTTCGTTCATCAGGCCAATTCAAAAGAAATACAGAACAACAATAACATTGGAAAACCAATATCTTTTTCTGGTGAAAAGAAGTATAACTCTGCTCAAAAGCGTCTCACGCTGCCAAATTATTTGCCTTTTGCATAAATATTTTCATGAAATATGTATATCGAACACTGAATAATTTGACGTCGAAACTAAAACTAGTACAGCCGAATCTGGATATGCGAGAAACCTCTATAGTGAGAGAAAACATCAAGTCTCAAGCTTTGCAAAACACCAAACCTCTTTGAATGAGAGTGTTAAACCTCTATAAGCTAGAGTCGTTTTCCTGACTAGACCAGGGAAATTAGAGAAAATAACACTTTTGTATTATATTGAAACTTACTCAGAAACCTTCGAACTGATGCATCAAATGGTGTCAGGTGCATTTCTAACAAATACACATTGAATAGCTGCATTTCTAGATCACTTTAAAGCATTTGTATGTTGCTGACTCATTATAAAATAGAACCTGGTTAAGTTAGAATCCTCTTTAAGCGAGAAAAAAAGTTCAGTCCTTTGGACTTTAACTTATCCAGGACCGACTGTAGTTAGTTTTGTTTTTAGTTTTGTCTATAATAGTTTCATTGTTAAATTTATAACGTTTGAGTTATGCTTGTAAGTGTAGCACACTTGCGGAGAGCGAAAAAAATGAGATAACTCATATTTTCCGCAATTTGTTAAAAAAGCGATTAAAACTTCGATTGTTTACTAATGAACGAATAAGCGTTTATGAAATAATTCTATATCGAGACTCTTAAAAAACTACTCCCAATTTTTGAAATAATTTTTAAAATATCTTGAAACTCTGTGAAAAAATTTCGAACATGTCAATTTTCCCGGTGAGGTGCCGAAATTCCCGGTTTTTTCCCGGTTTCCCGGTGAGATGATGAAATTCCAAAGTTTTTCCCGGTTTTCCCGGTTCGCTAGCAACCCTGTACTTTCAATTGGACCAATAACGACGCCGGCCAAGTCCGTTATAGGACGCTAGGGAAAAGGAGTCATAAATTCGAAGATTATCCGGCCGAAAATCGTAAGGCCGAATGTACACTAGACTAGACACTAGACCGAATGGTTTTTTGCCGGATATACCTACGATGTTTCTTTACGCTTGTAAAACGGCCTTAGAGCCACTTCGACTTCTAAGAGTACCAGCTGTTTTCGAACAGGCCGCAACACATGAATGTTTTTGCCTTTCTAACAGAAAGGTTTGGTTATCGGTCGATTTGAGAGATCATTAATTATGGGTCTTAGACATACCTTTATAGGTACCTATCGACTCAGCTCGACGAGTTCTGTTGATGTCCGTGGATTTGTATGTGCCATTTTAAAAATGTCTAGAACGTTTTTGCGAAACTGGGCTGCACAATTAAAATGATTTTAGTCTCAAAAGAATGCATTTTTTTTTCTACACAACCCTTTCAAAAACGGGAAAAAAACAAAATAGTTGAAACCGTTTTCTTTACCAAATACATATCATACTTATTATGGCATAAAAAAAAGTTGCTAGTGGCGCCTCGAAGCAGCAGCACCAGCAATCATTTATAAATTGAAGATAATCAAAATAAAAAAATAATATTTTTATTAACTCGAGAATTGAACCAAAACCCTTCAGATCCCAAGTTGCAAGCGCTATCCAATAAACCATCGGCACGCTTGATTGAAAGCGGCTCAAACTCAAATAGGTAAAAGGCATTACTAAGACGCACCGTGGTCTGGGCAGTTTCTCAGTCTGCTGGGGCAAATACGGCAACAGTGTTTATATCTTACACTTCTTGCTTTTCAATGCAGCAAATGGCGGATGGGCGTTTCCTTCAGAGTCCGCCATGCCTATAGACATTATAATTTCATTTATGAAATTATAGTGTCTAAAGCCATGCCGGGTGTCAACAAAATGCAGAGCCGTACAGGAAACTGCGTTGGGGGGGAATTTATATGAAGATCTTATGACCCTCGTTTTTTTTACTCGTGTTGAAGAATGAATTTATGTTTTTTTTTCATTTCTACATACTCATACATAATTTAGATTCAATTTCAGATGCAGAATTCAGATTCAGTTTTCAAATTCAGGATACAGGTTTAGGAATCAGAATTCAGGATTCAAAATTCAGAATTCAAAATTCAGATTCAGAACTCATATTCAGATTCAGAATTTAGATTCAGAATTCAGATTCAGAATTCAGATTAAGAATTCAGATTCAGAATTCAGATTCAGAATTCAGATTCAGAATTCAGATTCAGAATTCAGATTCAGAATTCAGATTCAGAATTCAGATTCAGAATTCAGATTCAGAATTCAGATTCAGAATTCAGATTCAGAATTCAGATTCAGAATTCAGATTCAGAATTCAGATTCAGAATTCAGATTCAGAATTCAGATTCAGAATTCAGATTCAGAATTCAGATTCAGAATTCAGATTCAGAATTCAGATTCAGAATTCAGATTCAGAATTCAGATTCAGAATTCAGATTCAGAATTCAGATTCAGAATTCAGATTCAGAATTCAGATTCAGAATTCAGATTCAGAATTCAGATTCAGAATTCAGATTCAGAATTCAGATTCAGAATTCAGATTCAGAATTCAGATTCAGAATTCAGATTCAGAATTCAGATTCAGAATTCAGATTCAGATTCAGAATTCAGATTCAGAATTCAGATTCAGAATTCAGATTCAGAATTCAGATTCAGAATTCAGATTCAGAATTCAGATTCAGAATTCAGATTCAGAATTCAGATTCAGAATTCAGATTCAGAATTCAGATTCAGAATTCAGAATCAGAATTCAGATTCAGAATTCAGATTCAGAATTCAGATTCAGAATTCAGAATCAGAATTCAGATTCAGAATTCAGATTCAGAATTTTTGTAAATTTATTTTCGGCATATCGGTGAAAAATTTAGATTCATGGAGAAAGAATATCAGAATTAAAAATTGATGAAGCTGGATGTTGCGAGGTAAAGTATGGTGTACGTTAATAAATTTTCCTTGCAAAAATGTTCTTTCGCTCTTTTCATCATCCGTAAAATTTCTCCTCACTTTATCAATTTTCAATTCTGGAATTGTTTCTCCAAGAATACCAATTTGCACAGTTTTTGATAAATTTGCGATGACTTAAAGATCATTACGCATGAAAACACGATTTTGTTTTGTGAAAACTTTTTTTCACAATTTTTCTGAAATTAAGTTTGCTGCATACTTTTAGGGGTAAAACCATACTATTAAAAGTTGTAAAATCCGAAATCATAAAAAAAAATTTGGATGAAAGAAATTTCAATGTTGAAAACCGTGTGATGCAAAACAATCAAAATGAGATTTACAAGATTAAGAATTCAGATTCAGAATTCAGATTCAGAATTCAGATTCAGAATTCAGATTCAGAATTCAGATTCAGAATTCAGATTCAGAATTCAGATTCAGAATTCAGATTCAGAATTCAGATTCAGAATTCAGATTCAGAATTCAGATTCAGAATTCAGATTCAGAATTCAGATTCAGAATTCAGATTCAGAATTCAGATCCAGAATTCAGATTCAGAATTCATATTCAGAATTCAGATTCAGAATTCAGATTCAGAATTCCGATTCAGAATTCAGATTCAGAATTCAGATTCAGAATTCAGATTCAGAATTCAGATTCAGAATTCAGATTCAGAATTCAGATTCAGAATTCAGATTCAGAATTCAGATTCAGAATTCAGATTCAGAATTCAGATTCAGAATTTAGATTCAGAATTCAGATTCAGAATTCAGATTCAGAATTCAGATTCAGAATTCAGATTCAGAATTCAGATTCAGAATTCAGATTCAGAATTCAGATTCAGAATTAAGATTCAGAATTCAGATTCAGAATTCAGAATTCAGATTCAGAATTCAGATTCAGAATTCAGATTCAGAACTCAGATTCAGAATTCAGATTCAGAATTCAGATTCAGAATTCAGATTCAGAATTCAGATTCAGAATTCAGATTCAGAATACAGATTTAGAATTCAAATTCAGAGTTCAGATTCAGAATTCAGATTGAGAATTCAGATTTAGAATTCTGATTAAGAATTTGGATTAAAGATCAACCTGGAATTTGAAATTGGAACTTATATTCAAATATTAGACTAAGTGTTGTAACTCAAAATTCAAACTTTAGAATCAGAATAAGATTTCAGATTTAGTTTACAGAATGAGATTAATCATTTAATAGTCATATTACTTTCCCCTCCTTTTGTGGGAATTTTTCCTCTATGCATGGTTGAGCTCTAAAAAAGGTATCATGCTAGGGCACGCGTCACGGCTATCCATCAATATTGTAGTTGGTTTTACTTATTCAGTAAAAAAAAAGCATAAAAAAACAGTAAGATTCGAACCGTGACCAGCAACGTGAAAGTTCTGGTTGCTACCACGGCACCATTTCAGCGTGTTATAAATCTTGGAAATTCTACTGTTTAAATACCATTCTTTCCATACATAAAATGAGCTCCTTACATACCAGTTCGCTTTTCCCCAAAAAAACGTATCAGGCATCATTTTTTTATATTGAGATTGGAATTTTTCGTGTTTGAATATCTGAAATCATACTTATATGATTCAGAGGGAAGGAATCTATCATGTATATTCTATATTATTTTATATATTTCCAAATATAATTTAAACTCTGTTAGAAAGGCTCCAATCCACTGTTAAGTGTATTAAATCGGGTTTTTATATGAGCTACCAAGTATTTGATTCTTCCTATTGTCCCATTGTCTATGAAGTCAAACATCGATTCAGGCTTATGACCATTTGGTCTAGCCTCCATTCGACCAAACGTCCATTCACCCTAAAAGCCAATTTGCCTGTTCGACCTGACGACCTTCACACGAATAACCTTTAGTTTTAAGACCCATTTAGCCTAGTGTCCTATTCGGTAGGATATTCTTCGGTCTAGCGACTGACTTAGTGCCGGTTTTCTCAAAGGGCCAACGAGACATAACACTTGTTTGAGTGTATTTTGCATTTAAAATTCTAGAAGATTGACGTTCCCTTCCGATTTAGACGTGTAAAATACACTCAGTGTTAAAAGTCCGGACTTACCTGAGCTTGTACGTACACTCAGAAAAATACTATTATGTATGCCATAAGATTCTCTTATGAAGTGGCGCCATAAGAAAAATTAATGAAATTCATAAGATTGTCTTATGACGCGAATGAATTCTGAAGATGAACGACGAACAGTAAATCACTTTCTAATAAGAAAAAATCTCGATATTTCATGCTGAAAACATTCACTTTATTGTTTGCCAAATTTGTTTAAAATTAAATCCTTCATGGTCACCATCAGCAGCGCATCAACAGACGGCTCCATCAAAGTTTTTTTTGCCGCATCTTAATCTTCGACCTTTCGTTTTTTGCCGATCAGCTTGCTGAAAAGTAAACAAATAATGTATTTTGGTTTACTAATATATTCAACGTTCACACCAAAAACATCAAATCGAACTTACCATTCCGGAGATAACAATAACATTTAACATTGAAGGAAAACTATAATAACTATGAACTGGCGATTGCTTCGTACTGTTAGATGATGAAAAAAACTGATGCTATGAATGAATGTGTTCATCATTTTTTCACAATGCCGTTTCTTCTATTTTTCATAAGAACATCGTATGAAAATTGAAAGAATTTCATAAGACTCTTATGAAAAATTAGTTTGGACACAAAAAAGTGGTTCATAAGATGTATCTTATGAAATTTATAATAAGATTTCCTCTGAGTGTACACTTACCTAACACCACCCCAAATACTGACAAATATCATCATCCTTTTAGAAGTTGATTATATTTCTGATAGCCCTTTTTAACAGGTGTGGAAGAATTTGAACCGTCAATTAGTTTTAGAAGATTGTAGTGTTGTCCACCTTTTACGGTCATGTATATGCGTTTCAACGCAGTCACAAGGCTCCCAGAAGATTACACCGCGATACCAGCCTAATAAGCTGACTAGATAGAACTCTGATCTATGAAGCTCTACGTAGCTGAGGTTCAACGGTATGGTGGATAGTTTAGTCGAGATACTCCCGGGAAAAAAAACTCTACAGTTACCACTGAGGACCTTAGCGCATGGATCGAGGAATGAAAAGTTAGCTCACAAGGACTTCACAGAAACTTCCACAGAGTGGATCCTAAGTCCATCGTAGAGGTCACGTTCAGTACACCGGGTTTAATGACTCAGGTGTATCTCTATATCGACCGATTGGTCTACTGGATACAACTTGAAGTACATGTAATTTAGAGGGAGATCTAGGGATACCTGAAAGGGAAAAGGAATAATGCCTGTGCGGTTTCCACTTTAAACGTTAGGAACGCCTTCAACAGTTGGACAGTGAGAACTTCTATAATTACAGCACAAACAAATCGGGAGAACCAAAACCTAGGGTGAAGGTAGACCGACTTCATCGTGGAGGATTGTTTGGTATAGATTCCTCGGTCGAAGCTATACTAAAGGTAAGATGCAGTAGGTAGGATAACTTCATCTCCCGGAAATACCAGAGTAGTTCTTTTTCTACGACTGGAGCTGTAGGACTTAGATATGACCTTCTCCGCAGTTGGAATCGTAGAGAATGGGATATTATTCTAGTGAGATTTTTTTTCCTTCGAGAGGAGAGCCCCTTGAAACCAGCAGTTGATCTTTTGTGGTAATTACCCCGCGTTACTATATGCTATCAGGTTACTATATGCTATGCTTGCACTATGGGTTGAAGTGTCACTTGATTGCTGAATAAGCATTTTATCCCAATCGGGTATGACATCAAAGATGTATAACCTGCTTAGGGTTGATATGCAACCATACGTCTTGTGCGCTTATTAACTTCGCTCCAAGTACACGCTCTCTCCTATTGAGGAGGGCGCAGCAGTTGCATAGAAGATGCTCTGCAGTTTCTTTTTCGAACCTGCAGAACCTACAGTCTTTGTTTTGAATAATGTTTATCCTTTTGAGATGCTGTTTTGTTGGACAATGTCCAGTCAAGAGACGTGTGTGAGTACTTAACTCGTGCTTACTTAAGTTCAACATGTTTTTGGAGTGTCGTGCGCTTGGTTCAATGAATCTTTTCGCCTAAGTTGCTCCCTCAGCTGTTCTCCAGTTGGAGACAATAGTGGTGCTTTCCCAGTTCTTGAGTTCCATGTTTAAGGCACTCCTCGATACGCCGCAGAAAGGTTCAGATTCAAATTAATAGGCCTTGAGATCCTTCCCTAGCTAGTTGGTCTGCTTCTTAGTTTCCTAGAATACCGCAGTGGCCTGGACCTCTAAATCGAAATACTCTTTTCCTTATGGCCAGGTTTCTTAGTGCAACGATGCACTCCCGATGCATACTAGCTTGGAACGTACTTAGTGCTCGAAGAGCGGCCTGGCTGTCAGAAAATATATAAATACTTGTGTACCTGTATCCTCTTTTCAAACAGGCTAAAGTACATTCTGAAATTGTTTGAACTTCTGCTTTAAATACTGTTGGCCAGTTTCTAATAAGAATTGAGATCCTGAGTTTTGGTCCGAACATACCTACCCCAGTCCAATTATCCATTTTTGACCAATCAGTAAGGAATTTTATCAATCTGGAAGGAACCACAGGCCCACCTGACTCTCACACGTCCCTATCGTTGATATTTACATTGTATGGTATGTCTAGATTGAAAGCGGGTTCCATCCAGCCATCGTTCTTTACAATAAATGAGTTTATTTTTTTATATTTGATTTTTCAAGATTTTTAGGTGTCCTGTAATATCCTCCTCATAGAGAGTTTTGTTTTTGGAGAGTCTCAAGGCACTACGTTCTGCTTCTAACTCAATAAATTGATGTACTGGCAGAATATTTAGTAGTGTATTTGGAGCCTAGGGTTGCTATTTTCTTCCGGGGCGTAGCTTGCACAGATTTGGTCCACCATACTAAAGAGGCATAAGAGATTTTGGGTCTTAGGCTGATGTCATGCTGAAGCAACTAGCAACGCGACCTACAACGCAACGTTCACACGACTAACCAGCTCTCATTTGATCTCCATGGAAATCGCGCAGACCTGTCATACTGGTCGCTTTGTATAGCGCGACCAATCTGATGCCAATGTGTTTTGTAGCGCGACTAGTAGGAAATCCAATAGGAATATTGTTTTTTCTCGATTTGAAGCAGTGATTCCGGGTTTTAAGCACAATAGTACGAAGATCTGTCCGAACTTGTGATAATAAACTAAAAAATATCTTAATCGGCGAGAAAATTTTCATGAATTCTTAGTCCCGGCAAAAAAAACAAGGAATTTTGTCGGTTCAAATTTCGGCATTCTTGCAATCCGGGTCGTGATTTGATGAGTTTTTGATGGCTCCCGAAAGAAAGGAGACGATTCAAAGCATTATTAGATGTAGAGAAGTGATGATTTGTAGGGAATTTCAAAGTGACAGGTCGCGCCAGCATGACATACCAATGCGTTGCAACGCAATCTTATTGGAACGTTGCGTTGTGTTGCGTTGCTAGTTGCTTCAGCATGACATCAGCCTTATTATAGCTGTATACATCCAGTGTATAATTTTCGCCTTTATTCCCCATTTTCTCCCTACTCCTTTGAGACAGATCCATAGAGCTGTTGTAGTTGTAGCCTTAGCAATTACATGCTCTATATGTGGGTTCCATGATAGCTTTGAGCCTAGTATAATTCCTAAATATTTCACTTGTGATTCGAAGTTTAACACTTCTCCATTTCATGTTAGAGGTTTTAGTGTAGTTTTTCGTTTTGAAGTGAATGCTATTACAGTAGTTTTGGAAGGGTTTATGTTTAGTCCCTCATCCCTGCACCAGAATACTGCGTAGATAAGTGCATATTGCATTCTATTAGACAACAGATTCTCATGTTTTCCCCGGGCTGTAAAAACTACGTCGTCAGCAAAGCCAATAATTTCGAATCCCATGGATACAAGTTTGTTTAGGAGGTCGTTCACGATCAATGACCACAACAGCGGCGATAAAACCCCACCATGGGGACATCCTTTCGTTGGAGTGACAATTATTGTAAGTCCTCCCAAGCTAGCATAAATGGTTCTATTTATTAACATGGTACTAGTGCAGCCAACAATTGCTGATTTGATAGCTGATTTGATTGAGTTGAGATGCGTTGCCGAATGCACCTTCAGTGTCTAGAAAAGAAGCAATGATGAGAGATACCCTCGAAGTAGAGTGACTCTCGACGTCGGAGTCATTTAGGCCGGCCTAGAATGACGTCTTCGTCGGGAATCTAGATTGGCTCACAACGCCAGAAGACATAACCTTGAATCATTGCGATGAGAAATTGAATCGCCAAGAGGAAAACAATAAATTGAGTTTATACAGTTGACAATATAGTTTATGGTAGATTCGGTTATGTTTATTGTCAAAATAAGGGTGGGACTTCAAACGTTAATTCAATAGTGTATTATGCAGCACAGGTGACTTGTGTAAAGGCTTTTTAGAATCAGAGTCAGGAGCAACTGCCTTAACTATTTTTTATGTTAAGCTTCCTCAGTCAACAGGAAGACTATACCACAATAAAGAAAAATCCTGGGGTAACGTTTGATCAAAAATGCTTAACAAATCGCGATGATAAATAAATATTGACACGTAAGAGTTCACAAAGGCATTTGAAAAAAAAAAACATTATCATTTCACAACCGATTGCAATCATAGTTTCCGTTTTACAAGCATAACCTTTGTCATTAAAATCAAAACAAGATGCACCGAAACGAAAATTAATTTCAAGATTAATTTTCACTGACAACCGGGCAAACTTATCTTATCTCGAGCTCGAAAGCAAAGGCACACAGAAAAAAAAACCGCAACAAGTGCACATTTCCCCAACTTAAGTGGTGGCAACTTAGGAAGGAAGAAGCGTGGCAAAAGAAAAAAAGAAAAACAAAACGCAGCAGTAGTGCCCCGGACAAGGCCGACCCGAGGAAGAACTCCAGAAGAACCACTAGAAGGTGCGGTGCAGTGGAAAAAAAAACAAGCAAACCGAACTAAACCGAGTGAACAAATAACAGACGACGACGTCAGATGGTTGGTGCCAAGGAAGCGACGCGACAAGGGTAATATTCGCCTGACAAATTCCATCAAAAAGTGAGTGGAAACTTTTTGTAGCTCCGCAGCCAGTTGTGTGTACACAACTAAACCACACCGCGAAACCGAACCTGATGTGCACACATTTAACTCTAGGCTAAAGCTAAATATTTTCATCAACTGTGCTGCTGCTGCTACTACACAGAGGCCGTCCATCAGAGTCGAGTCGAATCGAGTCGGAGTCATTTCGAGAAGCCCCCCTCGCGGGCGGGGGGGTACTCTCGAATTCACATTTTAGCAGCCCCCCGACAACTGAATGTTTTGTGTGTGCGCGCGGCGCACGGTTCAACGTGGCAAATTTTTCGAAGCAAACCGAAACAACAACAGCAACGACATCGACAGTCAGCCTGCCACAGACAGGAGGGGCTTTTTTTGCGCTCGCTTCTCTGTGCGGGGGAGAGTCGGTCTGGGGCTGGGGCTTGGGCGAGGAGAAACCTGCAGATAACGAACTCAACCTGTGGGTTACACGACGACCGAATATGAAACGAGGGGGTACCTACTGTTGAGTTTCGCCGGGGTAAAGTCGGACAACTCGAACCAAACCGGGAGTAGAGTGCATAACAGATCATTGCACCAGTCAGAAGGTACTGTAGTAGTCTGTGGTGTGCCAATAGCGAGCGGGTACTTCACGGTTCATTCCTTGGAACACTTGGGTAGACTACCTTCATCGACGTGCTGCACTACCTCCTGTCTAGCAGAATTCACTGGACTTGTTCTCCCCAAACACCCCCCTTCGTCACCCTCTCTTGTTTGCTCCGAATGTCTGTGATGGCTTCGAAACCGAATTGTCTATCTCTACTTTTGTGCGAGCTGAGTTCGTTCGTAATCATCATTTTACTCCATCCAACGTGCTTGCTGTTCCTCAACAGTTTTGCGGGACTACCGACTACCGAGTGTTGATGTTATGTTTTGCTTTTTTTCCACAAACAACAACAACAACAACTGTATGTGTGCGTGTTGGTGAACGGGCAAACGAACGAACATCTGTTGGCTGGTTGCCGGTATTCGTGTGCCGTGCTCGTTCGTTCGGCGATAACATTGACGTACCGAATCATACCAACACGCTAAGCAACTAAACTCAGGTTTTTGGTACTCTGGCAGTCGGGTCCTCGAATGGATCCACCGAACGGTGTTATTGTTTCAAACCGAATCAATCGTAACCATATTAGAACGAGAATTAAAACGCAATTTTTATGTTTCTCAACATACATGGAAACAAAAACATTTTTTTCTTTGAACTGAACTTCTAAGGTAAACAAATCAGACTAACGTTAAAGTTTAACGTTAGGCTGACTATTAAACCTAAGGTTAACATAATTTTTTATGTCAAAAAATACCAAAAAACTGATTCAAACTACTAATATAACCTTTTTCCACCTTAGGGAAAAAAACAACTACCTTGCAGCACCTCGAAACACCAATCACAAATTTGTTGTTGGTGGTTGTACCGTTCAACGATACAAACTAACATACTGAAGCAGTCATCGCACAACACCACGACCCGCAAAAGCGAACGCTAATAAAAGCGACTCGACTCGAGTCGAGTACTTTATTTTTGTCGCGTTTTGTGTTTTGTTGTTTTGATTTTTTTACTTTTCAACTAGTAGTCGTCGTTGTCTACTTCTAGCAGTTTGCTTCAAGAAACAAACTACTCGAAATTCCGTCGTGGTGGAGGACCAACGCGCAGAGTAATGATAATTGGTGAAGTTATGTTTATTTTCCCAATTTGCGATTTGCCTGGCTGGATGGCTGGCTGACTGCCTGGTGGTAGTTCTAATTGATTGTTTTGATTCTCCTTTGGGGTTGGAAGAAAATAGTGACGCTGTGGTGCGCCTTCAAATTAAACATACTAATCAGTGGGTTTGTTTTTACATTTTGTTATCGTAAGATCAATGGGATTCTCATGACTACTATAGAACATTTCAGTACTGAAACGAAATCCTAAGCTGACTGAAAATTAATCGAAAAACCGCAGGAATTGGGCGACGAATATTTTCAACTTGTTGAAGGTCGAAATTGTGTTCAATTCCCCTGTTGATGCTTGCAATCGCTAGTGCAACACGCTTCATTGATAGTTTCACGAAAAAGTTCAGTTCATTCTATTCTACCAACGATTTCTGCATATTAATCTATATTTCAACAAGTTATGGGCCCAAAACCTTTGAGGAGAGGAATAGAGAGCTAGTTTTGAGAGGATTCCTCTATTGATTCAATCATGAACCGAATTTTGATATGAGAGGAAACTTGTGATGGAATACTTGTGGTTAGTAAAGGGTGTCCACGAAGATATTGCCACACTATGAAATTGCTCTAACTTTTTAACCGTTGGGTAGATTTTAATGAAAATTTGGGTGGTTTTAGTTCATAGTGCATTGTTTACATCATACATCCAGTTTTAAAGTCCTGTGATCAAAACTTGCGGAAATAGAGTTGGAAGAACAGCTTGTGCGTGATAAAATCTTGCGCATTCATCACAAGAAAAAGGAATTCTCGCATCGTTCCATCGCTAAAACGTTGGGAATCGCCAATTTCACGGTGTCGCGAGTGATTGAGCGGTTCGAGGAGTGAAGGAAAAATTATTCCGTACAACACCAAAAATCACACCGCGGAGTTGGGGCCTTCAACCAAAACCCGAACGCCTCCGTTCGGGATGTGGCTAAGAAACTGCATCTAAGCCGAAGTTTTGTCCAGAAGGCCAAAACTAAGGCTGGGCTTCGAACGTTTAAGGTACAAAAGGCCCCTAATCGCGACGAGAAGCAGAACAAGTCCGCCAAAACCCGTGCCAGGAAGTTGTACCTCAACATGCTGACGAATGTTGAATGTTGCATCATGGACGACGAAACATATGTGAAGGCCGACTTCAAACAGATCCCCGGCAACCTGTTTTTCACGGTTAAGGATAAGTTCAACGTTCCGGAGTATGTCCGCACTCAGAATATGTTCAAATATGCGAATACATTTCTGGATTGGAAAGCCATCTGCACGTGCGGAAAGCGGAGTGTACCTTCCGTGACCCAGGACACCATGAACAGACAGGTGTACATGAAAGAGTGCCTCCAGAAGCGGCTGCTTCCTCTCCTGAAGGCTCACAACGTCCCAACAATCTTCTGGTCGGATTTGGCCTCATGCCACTACTCCGAGGACGTGCTAAAATGGTATGCGTACAATAAGGTCAATTTCGTGCCGAAAATGTTCAACTCTCCCAAAACTACGGAGCTCCGCCCCATCGAAAAGTACTGGGCCGATTATGAAGCAGCACTTTCTTGAACGACCTAAGATAGTGAAGACAGTCGAGGAACTAAAGAACGTATGGGTTTACATGCAAAAAACGGTTGATTCACAGGTTGTGCAGAATCGTATGGCCGGGGTTAAGGTCAAGGTGCGGGCATTTGCGTAATCAATTTTGTGTGTGGCAATTTCATCCTGGATACTCTTTAACTTTACCAGAGACTGGAAGAGCCACCAGCGCTGAGACCTTTGTTGAGATGTCAAAGGTCAGCCATGGGATGATGACAGAGTTCGAGTCCGGGAAAATTCACTTGGTGAGAGTTGCATGATATTCCAAGGACGTATTGTTACAGGCGCGTGTCGAGGATAAAATGAAATTTTCCTTCACAACTTTGCTCAGTATAGGAGACCTAAGGAGACTACTTTCGCAAAGACCTCCGTCTGCCTTCTTCTGCCCTCTCCTTATTCCGAGCTAATGTCAGTTGTTACTACGTTCCTTCTGTTTTTGGTTTTGTTGGTGTTTGAATTATAATCCAACGAGTGCCTAGGGAAGTATACGGTCGACTGCTTTAGCACAGCTAGGACTTCAATACTATGGGGTGCGTCCCGGTGCTCTACAGGTTATCGTTTGCGACTGGCATACTTACGACTCGCTAGCCTTCTACCTCTTCAGCATGGTGTTTCGCATGGAGGCGTTTCCGAGCCCCTGTGAGCAGAATATTTTTGGCAACTTTGGGTCGTTTTGTCCAATAAGTTCCGTTAGGGATGTTCGAATCTGTTACATATGGCATCTTCTGGCGAGCATTTCGATAACATAGTCATCCGTTGCATGTGGTAGTATTCTAATGCCATGGTCATTAGTTCGAGTGCAATAGACCGAAGTCGGGAAACAGATCCCAGCAACAAGAACGAACAATCGAAGTAAAGCTTAAAACCCACCAAACCTTAGCCTTTGAGCATTGTCAGCTACCTCTACTGATAAGGGAACCTTGTCTGATTGTCTTTCGCAGGCATAATATGACAGGGGCAGAGGGCAACAAAAAATGGTCCTTCGAGCCGGATCATAAGTTTGTTGTAAGGTAGATAAATGGGGAAACGAACTACGGCTCTGAGGCCGAATTTATCTAACTACAGTGCGAAGTCAACAGAGTGTATTTTTTTTCAATTCGGTTGCGAAGAAAGTTTCGACGTTAGATGACAACGAATAGTTGCAGTTAATCATCAATGAAATTAATAACCCATTTGACAAATCTTGTGAATTGTTCATCAAGTTGTAAGTATGCTTTGATATCAGTGTAAGGAAGGATAACTTAAAAAAAGATTAAGTAATCAGTCTGTATGATGTTAAGTTGCCGAAGACAGTGATCAATAAAGTATAAGACATGTTCAAAGGATTGAAAAGCATGTTCGCAGAAGTTGATATTCTTTGAACAGGAAATGAAAACTGATATTTATAATCACATATTTCAAAACATGCAACATTTTTCAGACTTTTCTACTGAAATTTAACAACAGTTCAACAAAATAAACATACGCTGAGCACAGGTTGTAGCACATGTCCCAGAATAAAGAGAATTAATTGTGTTTTTAAAAAACACTAAACACATTATATTTGTTCAACTGTTCGATTATTTGACGAAACTTCAAGAAATATTTCAAAGAAACCTTGTTTCCATGGGTTCGTATTGTTTATTTTTTTCATCACACCCAGAATACTTTGAAACAACTTTCTTTTTCTTGGAACATTGAGCCAATCGAACGTATTCCCCAAGACGTTCAAAAAACACGAGACAAATTTTGTTTACTTATTTGCTTCGCGAAATACTGACGCAATCTCATTATCATTTGAAGAGGTGGAGGTTTTTTCCCAATTTTTTTACGAAGAAGAGAGCGGTTTTAGGAATTTAACTTTCTCCATTGAAGAGTTTATCTGAATGCCTTACTGAAAGGGTGAAATAGAGTAAGAATTTTTTCAAAATGTCATGAGGACAGTATATCAAAATTATAGTCCCTTTTACAAACGTTAAAAATACAACGAAATTATAATTCCTGCGGAATCAGTTTCGTTGATACATTTAAAAAATTGTTTCTTGGAATGTCAGATTCCAGATTTACAGAACTGACCAGGAGTAGGATTCATATTCGAGCTGTCCAACCGTTCCTGACTACCAATATCAAAAGTAGCCATAAACTGGATGGAAGCTCTCTCACAGCTCGATAGATACGATAGATAGATGGAGATGGATATGGATACAGAAAATTGGAATGAATATGTATAAAAAAAAACGCACATTAGCACACGAGACAAACCAGTTTTTGGACTTGCCAGTGAACAACGAGCCAGCGGGAAACTTTTGCTTCGGAGCGCTTCTTCTGGTTACGCTTCAGGTGAATGAGGACACAAGCAAGCAGAAACGCAGAATAGAAACAGCAACAGCAACAATAAAACAGGACAACTTCACTCTCTGTAATAGGTTTCTTCCCGGGATGCCTCCGTCCCAGCTGTCCCCGATCCGGACTGTTACCCAACCAACTTTGGGCCGAACTGTGTGCGCTCGTCAAGGGGAAGCATGATGCCTTCTTTCGGAAGAAGGAATCGAACGCTGCCTCCTTCTTTTTAAAGGCCTTGTGAAGGTAGTTTCATAATTCACTAATGAAAGCAACCACAAGAAGCCTACAAAAAAAAAACGGCTGACCGAGCAACATTCACTCCACTCCAGAGAGAGAATATACTTATAATCGTAGCAAAAGCAAGAAATGGTGGTGGTTGTGGGACTACCAAGTCTCGTTGATTATAAGAGACGCAAAATTGAACGAGGGAGCAAGAAACGACGATACTTGGAATGGAGGCGACCGGCTTGTGACCTTTATTTCGGGTTGTAAAATTTGCTGATTCTGTCGAGTTGGGCTCTTGGGGTGGTACCAAGACCGAATAATGTTATTGAGAAAAAGAGTGTTCTCAAGGCGTTCTTGAGAAATCTCAACCGGAAAGTTAGGTTTGGATGATTGACGCGGCCTTTTTAGGAGTGCGCGTTGTATCGGAAACTTTGTTGGAAACGAGATTTAGAAGACTGGAAATATTCTGAAAAAAGTAAATATTGAATCAACTGTCATTTCAAACAGTTTTTTAAACTCTTCAAACATTTCATTGCAGACATTGCATTCTGATTTTCAAAGCCGGGAATGCTAACATTTAGTATGTGCTTTTGAACTGAATGAACTAACAAATCTGAAACAGTTGAGGTAGGAAAGCCAACAAATTATTAGATAACGTTGACCTGAGACGACCTCTAGTTCATAGAAACAACCTAACTGGGATGACCGATGCATTTGAACTGCTATCAGTCTGTTCAATACAGTTGAGCTGAGACAGCCAAAGACTGTTTTCAACAGAGTAGCTGGGACTGCAAACGACCTTTAAGAAACAGTAAAGTTGGCATAGATTCTAAGCTATTGGATGGAATTTCACTTGGACAGCCAACCATCTTCCAGGTTATGGAGGAATTGGCACATCAATCCAATAAATGGCATTGAGATAACCAATTCTTAACATCAGCTAACAGGATTCATATTCCCGCAAAAATTTTGTCGGTTGTAATTTTGGCATTCTCGCATTCAGCATCATGAACTGTCGAGCACTCAATGGTTCCCGAAAGAAAAGGGGACTGTGGTAGGCTGTGAAAGGACATTCTGGAATGTCACCCTTCCACTAAAAATACTAAGATTCTTCATTATTGCTCCACGCAGCTCCAAACAATTTGGCGAGTTCATGTCCTTTGGAACAAAATGGACAGAATTGGCCTCATAACACTGCAGGACACTTTTAGAATAGTGACGTGATGCCAAATCTGGCCAAAAAAACGCGGAGCTTCATCGTGCTGCTGCAAAAACGGCAAAAGGCGCTTCTCGAGGCACTCAGGTTTGTAGATCTTGCCATTTACTGTGCCCTTTGTCACGAAAGGCTCACTCCTCATTCCGCAAGAGCAGATGGCCTGCCAAACGAGATATTTGGAGGCGAATTTCGACATTTTCTACTTCTTAAATTTGTCGACCACATCGAACTTGATCTTGCCGGTGAAAAACTTCAACCCCGGAATTTGCTTGAAATCGGCTTTTATATACGTTTCTTCGTCCATCACACAGTAACCATATTTTGTCAGCACCATCTCGTAGAACTTCCATGCCCGAGTTTTGCCGTCGATTGTTGCCGCTCATTGCGGTTTGGGAAATTCTGTACCTTGTATGTATGAAGTCTAGCTATCTTCTTTGCATTCTGGACGTAGCGACATGTCGATCTTTCTAGGCAAATCACGGTTTGAGACGTTGGGATTTGCTTTAATCATCCGCTTCACCTTTTTCTCAACAGCTTCAACACTCTGGAGACGGTTGAATGGTGAATGTTCACATTTTTCCCAACTGGTGGTGCGACAGGTCATGAAATTCCAGGTTTTTGGAAAGAATTTGTTCTCTCGACTCATGTTGGTTTAGCGTGATGGGCTGACGCCAAATCCGGCCAGAGCAATGGTGGAGTCGTATGTTTTTATATAGTGGCAGCAACCTTTTCTGCAAACACTCCTTTTGGTAGATATCGGCTGTTATTGTTCCTTTTGTAAAGAAACTCGCCGACTTCAATCCGCAGGAACAGATTACCTGCCACACAAGCACTTTCTGGCCAAATTGGTGGTGGTCACTCACATCCTCCCCAATAGCTACAGTTTAGCATTGTGGTCCCGGAAGAGTACTGGAATCCTCTTTTACATAAGTTTCATCGTCCATGAGAATGCACGCATCTGGCTTCTGCAAAATCCGATGATACATCTTCCGGGCTCTGGTTTTGGCTCGTGATTTTTGTTCAGCCGTTTGTTTGGACACTTTCTGCTTCTTGAATGTCTTCAGGTTATTCCGCTTCTTGATCCGCTATGCCATTCCGATCGATGTTCCAGCTTTTTTGGCCAAATCCCGTATGGACATCGATCGATTCCGGTTGATTACCTTACGGTCCAGATTTGGGTCAGATGGTCCTGGATTTCTGCCTCTTCCTGGCAAATCATCGAACGTATAGTGTTCCCCGAACTTGGGGATGATGGATTTTACGCTCACCGGATGAATGCCGAATCGTTCACTTCATTTATCGAGATGCCCTTCTCTCGCATCCAAGTGTTCAACACACAAATTTTAACTTCTTTTTTAATTCGCGACATTTTGGGAGAAACGAATGTTTCAAACGTAAACAAAGCGCTGGTACCCTCTTGACAGAACAAGATGCTACATACAGGTAAGTAGAAGGCCCAAATATGTTTATAGTTCATTTTCGATACACTCCTTAGGAGCATTCAGCGGATAGAAGCCACCACCGGAGGCTTTTTCTAAAGACTGGATCCAGAGCTCTACAGGGATAGAAAGACTATAGTCTTCAGAAACTGGTAGCTTCCAAAAAATGTAGGCCTCTAGTCTTCGAAGAAAAGAAGCAGGTAGCTTCTAGCATCTGGGAACTAGCCGTCTACAGCGACAGGAACGTGGAAGTCACTGCTCCTGGAAGCTAGTAGCTTTGAAAGACTGGAAGCCAGAAGTCTCCAATTACTTGAAGCCAGATTGAGGACATCATCGCTCTTTCGATTCAGACCTTAGAAACTTTCTGACGAATGCCTGCTAACTACAATGTTCTCAGAAGACGAGAGTAAAAAGCCTCATCTGTTGAATCCTTTTGAAGTATTCACTCGACTTCCTACCCACAATCATTAAGAGTACCCCCTCAACTAACTCGTTATCCAGAACCAAACGAATCTGGGCCCCTAACCTGTTGAATTCAAAGATTTAGCAAGCAAGTGTAGCTCCACACTACATCACCAGTAGCCCTCTCGACGATAAGTGTTCACGGATCACAAGGATCCTACCGCTTTGACTCGACTTTTCCGTCACAATGAGTATCCCTTATTTTAAAACCAGACATATCCGGGTTCATAACCTGTTGAATTCAAAGATTTAGCAAGCTGACCAAGAGGTGATCTGCCATCGAACTAGTCTTCAAATTGTGCCATGTTGCACTAGCGATTGCTAGATGGAATAATGATTTTATAAAGGTTTCGAAACCACTCACCTGATTCCGCTGAAACTCTTCGATGGCCCGCAGAGCCGAGTCCGTAAGCTTGACGAAGATGAGCTCCTTGTTGCCGGCATCGACGGCACCCGGATGGAGACTGCCGGAGGACGACGTTTGCTGCTGCTGGGACAGTCCATAGTGCCCAGCGCACAGAGTGGCCATCTTGGTGTGCTGGAGGAATGCGTTCAGCAGGCACTTTTTTCCGGAACCCGGGACCGGAAGCTACCAAACTTCTAGTAGGTACGAACGAACCGGGAGACGACTGTCGGACGATGGTTTGGGGGAAGTGAAGTGATAGGGAAGTGCTCGGGGACCCCGGGAAGTGTTATGGTGTTATCTGATCAAGGTTAATCAAGGAATTTCAACTTTAGAAGACTTGAGACCCACTCTCACGAGCTCGCTCGCGACGATTGACGGATGATACACTCACGACGTACACACACTCTTTCTTGCCAGGTGGTGATTGCGGGTGCCCCGAGAGATTTATTTTCTAACCACTGCTCGACCGCTGGAAGGCGCTGCCGTCGATTGGTAATATTTTCGTAGGTCGCCTTTTTTGCCACGTAAAAATTCAATGAACTACCGATTTTTTTCATACATATATCTTGGAATTGGCTCTTTATTCCTTTATCTCTCCTTCGCTCTCTCTTTCTCACTCACTTGCACTTGCCCTAAGTGTGTAACCACCAGAACAGAAGACGAGACGGTACCGTAGACGGTGGTCGGGAAGTATGGGAGCGCAATTTTAAAGATTATTTTATATTCATACGAAGACACACGCTAAACGAGGGCAAGAGAGAGACTTGCGAGGGGACAAAGCACCTCACACGGTTGGCTCTTGGCTCGTATCACACTCTCACACACGAAAATTGGTCGGTCGGTCGATCGGTTGCTGACGACTGTGAATCGAAAATTATTATTCTTCTTCTTAATCACACACATTCGCTAGCGGGCGATAGGCAAATAATTCACTAATTCACTGCTGCTTAACCTCCTTCCTACAATTTCATCTGACTTCTCTTCGCTCTCTCCACACGCGTTGTCGTCCACTTCTCTTCTGCACTATTGTTCCCTTTGCTTCATTGGTTGGCCCGCGACGACAATCACGGTTCTTCTCTGCTCTGCAAATGAAGGTTTTTAATGATAAGTGTCTTTTGCCTTCAATTTCAATATACCATTTTTTGCTGTCAATCCCCACGGACGAATGGGTAAGAAAGACACAAAAAATGGTCATGCAATTTTGGCGTGTACAGGTGTGTTGGTGTGCAGTCGGAACGGCACTGGCAAAGCACATTCCGCCAGATGTGGTTGTGCGGCAGCAGGGTTTTCTTCGACTAGCTAGCTACTAGGCCATCACTCTCTCTTCCGGAGTATTGGTGCAATGTGGGTGACGATGTATGTGTGCGCCCTCAAGGTGTTGCACACGTCCGAAGAAGGAAGGAAAAGTTGCAGAAAATTTTCCTACAATCTGGTAGGCCGTTTCTTTGTTTATTTCAATAAATCACCTTTTGGGGATTAATTGGAAGTGGTTTGAAAAGGATTAACTTTCGTTTCACTGAACAGGAGACGAATACTTTCCAAACGTTTTGAAATAAGAAAGAAAAACATCACATGTCTCGATTTTTTGTTCTTAAAAAACTAAAAAAAAATCACTGGGCAAGCATGTACTTAAAAATCCTAATTGAATGGGCAAAATTCAAGCTAATTGCACCAAAATTAATGCGAGTCGTGTCAATCGACAGCAGTCCATTTCTTTTTCCCCCGATTGGACTTTTAACACCGACAGTAGTGAGGTTGTTCCGACCATAAAAAAGAGGGGACTCACTTGTCTGCCATCATCATATCCCATCCATACGTGAGCAACAACCATGGCCATCGTCAGTGTTGCCACACGGGACTTCACTTGCGCATCAATTTGGGGATTGCTTGCTACAGAATCGGGATGACCTTTAATGGAACTTTTAAAGTTCTGAAATAGGTCTTGAAGGTTTTGAAGTTTGACACTTCTAACCAAATTGATGACCACATATTTCACGATCGGATTACAACTGGTACTAGTTTTCTCATCATTGAATGATAATATCCCGATTAGTGAAGCACAACAAAATTATGCCTCATTAGTAATTCGGCAAGATATATCTAGTCCAGTCATAATTATATCTTACTGTGACATGCATACAACTTTTTATGAAACACGGACATCGAAGTTAACGGGCGCAAAGCGGACTACAATGAGTTTTGCTCAAAATATTAAAAAACTTGAAGCGGGAAACCAAAAATACAGCTGCATTAGGTGTGCATTTAGCGAATAATGCGGGTTATTGACACTCAACTAGAAATTATTCTCGAAGCATTCATATCTTGATGATTTATATTTATGTAAGGTTTTGTTCTGCTCAATATCAAACTATGCTATTTGAATGAGATCCCTTGGTTTTCTTTTCATTGACTATTGACACTCAACTAGAAATTATTCACGAAGCATTCATATCTTGATGATTTATATTTATGTATGTAAGGATTTGTTCTGCTAAATATTAAACTATGCTATCTGAATGAGATATACTCTTGGGTTTCGTTTAACTGAAAGTTTAATGTTTAAAGCTTGTTTAGGAAATGTTTCTTTAAGAGGTTTGAGACCGAAACGATGTCCATTTTTTGTTTTCGAAATATCAACAAAAGTTAACATCATTCTGCTCTCAAAACTCGTGACAACATTGGTTTACCTAGCTATCGTTGAGCTTTCAATAAAACTGACAACTACAGATTAAAATTGGAAGCTCAATTAGGCTTGCAAGGCGTGATAGCAAAATTTGGTATAATTTTGCCATAAAAGTCTGCTCTTCTGTTGATTCATCACTTAAGGATGGACTTCATTTGTTAGTATGTTTGAGACATATTCAAGTTCCTTAAAGATACTTGAATGTCTCAAAACCTGAGCTCAATTAATGAGAATCTCTGACCCGGTTGCTAGCACTGTCTTACCTACGATTATTGCTGCGAAGTGGCAACAATCTGACCGAATCTTGAAGACGACGTGTGAGTAGCAAAATACGCACACAGCCGACTCGTGGAAACAAACACACGAAAGCAGCAACAGCCTACGGTGTCCAAGGAAAGAAAAAAAAACCCACCGTGTCGTGTAACGGTGTGTGCGGCGAACAAGGAAAATCAGATTCCAGCCTGCCAGTCTTCACTATTTTCCACAAAGAAGCGAAAAATATGGCATTCCATACGCAAAACCAAACGTTCAACCATCGATCAAGTTTGTGATTAATGATGATGTAAATCATGAAACAAAACTGACTGCAAGTTGCATTTAACACAAAAGCCATCATTAGGTGCCTACTGGTTTTATGAGAGTCTCAGATTAGTCTTGAAGACTTTCCATATGAAAAACCTCAATCAAAGTGACAATGTCGCATTCATAATACATAATTTCGAACGTCAAACTTTCGAGCAACCAGTTGAAATTATAAAAATGCTATTAACACACAACACGAGAAGAAAAGAGCATAAAACATTTAAAAAAAATGTTACCAAGTAACCAATGAATCTGGGAGTTGGGAAATTCCGCAAGCCAACGTCGTCAGATTACAGTCGTCGTTCGTCGCTCACTTTCGTGAACCACTTCGTCGTGTTGCTCTCTCGCTCTGGACAACGGGACCTAACGGAACCAGCCATCTCGCTCTCGCCAAAAGAGCACAGGCCTTGGACTCGTTTTTTCGCCTTCGTTGGATGGCTCTGACTGACTGAAAGACCAACTTTATACGATTCAAATTTTTGGGAAATCAGATGTTACAAATCAATTTTCGAGAATAAACTTTTGAATCGGGTAACTTAAAAGTTTGAATTTCAATGTTACGCGCTTCTGAGAAAATGGAAGAATTTTCGATAACTGTGGTGTCAAAAATTACACCGCAGCATACTGCGATTGGTGCCAACATTTTCGTGTTACCAACAGTATGTTTCCATTTCTTATTTGTTCCCCCACCACAGCACCAATTCTCCTCGCGTGGCATCGGCACACAGCGCAAAAAATGTGCAATATTGTGAAAATTTTAATAGCAGACACCAAATGGCGATCCTATTTTTACTGATAAAACACCCGAAATTCAATTGAAGAAAAAAAGAGAGAGCGGGCACATTCGATTCCCGTGTTTTTTCGGGTTGCCTTTCTATCAAAAATATTTTACACTTTTTCAACATCCACACTGCACACTCTGTATATGAAATTACTTTTGCTGCCCTCAACTGTGAGAATCCCCCACCCCTTGCTTTCATGCTACTGAACTGCCCCACAAATTTTCTTCTTCCCAAAAACGGAGACCCGAAACGAGGGGTTCATGGTTTCTTCTTTTTTTTTCTAACGGCCCCAGAGAGGACACGAATATAAAATTTTAAAACCGTATTTCCAAAAATTCCACACGCTTTTCCGGATCTTCAAATTACCGCGATATTCACACACTTTTCTGCAGCACAGCACAATGGTACTTCTTTTCCCTTTGCTTTTAATCAATCTCTTTTCCTAATATGAAGGGGAAAACTTCTTCTCGCCTACTACAACGGCTTTTGCGTTATTAATCTTCCTCTAATAACAATACACACGATTTTATTACAGTATTCCCGTGGTGTTACTTTTACTACTCTAGAGTACACTCTTCTATTGGTAGTAAGAGCGTTGTGTGGTTTGATTGTTGGTTGGTGAATCAAAAATTTTAATGGTAAATTTTTGGCACGCGCAGCGACAGCGAGTCACACACAGAGAGTTCCTATTCCCGCACTCCACACACTGCGACTGACGATGGCTGCCCGAACGGAACCGATCGGAACCCCCCTTGCTCTCTTTTTCATCATCTGGGGGAGGGAACTCATGCTCACAAAAGAGAATTTAAAAAGAGAGAGAGAGGGTAATTTGTGAGCGAGAGCTATCACCATAACAGTGATGCCGAAAACATTGAAGATTGATTTTAAACAGTGAGAGCGTGAAATTTTCAAAATGTCCCTGTTTGGGTCTTTTAGTTCAATAATCAATTCAGTCGAAAACTGCCAACATTATTTAAACATTCAGTTAATTTTTTTTTTTTTTTTTTTTTTTTGTTTAGATTATAGTCGTTTTACCATCTTTATGGCATTCGCGACTTTATCAACGTTACAGTTGGCGGATCATTATTGAAAAACTATCCGGTACAACTGTGTTCGATGTTTACTCTTGGGCTCGAACTCGCGGACATCGGCTCAGGAAAAAACATTCAGTTAAGTATTTATAAAGTTGTTTTTTATAGTTTTCTTTTCAAGTTCACAACTTTTGTTCTGTTATTCTTATTCGCAAAAAGCCGATGAGATAAACTCGGATTTACCTAAATGAATGCTAAAAAAAAAAACATAAGATTGAGAGAACATGTAAACGAAGATAACATGAAGCGAGGTATCAAATTTTACATCAGAGATTCTGTTTGTTAAAATGTTCATCAAGGATCGTAGTAAAAATCCATTGAAAGTTGTTAGGAAATGTTTCAAATTTGAAGGTTATGCTTTCCTGCCATACGACTTTCTTCAAAAAAGCAGCAAGGTGCTACCATTCAAAGACATTTTTATTAAATAGTTCTCAAAACTTGGTTTCACTGAAGATGAATTTTGAATTTCATGTTAAAAATTTGATTTGATATTTGTGTCCAACTTGCTATTTTAAGGCAAAATTTCTATTCTGTTCAAATTGTTCTAAACACAAAAAGTTTTAGTTTTCAACTCGCTAAATGCAAATGAGAAATTATAGAAAAAAGATTGCAACACTGAACTTAGTGAGTGAAATCTCCGGAGCCGCTCTCAAAAGAGAAAGAGTAATTTTGAAAACCGGGAAAAAAAAGAGAGCGTCTGCTAGAACCGACAACCGAGAGAGTCGCAGCAAATGAGATTGAGTGTCCGCTCTTTGTTTACTTTTTGTTTGATGTTTTCCTTTTTGACATTTCGCTCGCAGCCAGCATTTGACAGCTGAATAGGTTTTTCTGCGTGGCAGTTGGAAAGGCTTTTATTGAAAGTCAGTAAGACGATGAGGGATGTCAGGTACATTTTTTTGTGTAGTTTTAGGAATGATAAATAAACATTTTCTCTTCAATAATTATTACAGTCTCTAACATCTTTGATCTTTCTATCGCCTCAATTTACTTAAAAAATCAAACTTATATTAATTAAACTATTAAACCGTAAAATCCTGCTGTCATAATCCGTTTAAACAAAAAATCAAATGAAGCAACTATGGGAATAGTTCAATGAATTTATTAGAAAAAATCACAGTTTAATTGATTAAATCCCTAAAAGCACGTAAGAATAATTTTGTCTAAAAAAATTAAGAGTTATTTTATTCATAAATTGAAATACAATTTCCAGTCAAAAAATGACAACAACAACAAAATGTGAAGTTTACGATCTAAATGAATGAAAACATTTTTATGATTTTATCTATTTCATTCCAAAAACGCAAAAATTCCAAGCATTCATATTTTAAACAATTACAAAAATTTCCAAAAAGTTTAAACATAACAAACATTAGATAAATAACAAAAATGACAACAATTGATTGGTTGTTTGATTAGAGAAACTTAAAATAACGACAAAAATGACAAAAATGATCAAAATGACAAAAAAAATATATATATAAAAAAAAGATAAAAAAATGACAATAGCGACAAAAATGACAAAAACGACAACAATTATGAAAATCGCCCAAATGACAAAAATGACAAAACTGATAAAAATGACAATTTTATTTACCACAAAAATGACAAATATGACATAAATAACAAAAGTGACAAAAATGACAAAAAAAGAAAATAAAAATTAAAAAGAAAAAATGACAAATATTACGGAAATAACAAAAATGACAAAAATGACAAAAATGACAAAAATGACAAAAATGACAAAAATGACAAAAATGACAAAAATGACAAAAATGACAAAAATGACAAAAATGACAAAAATGACAAAAATGACAAAAATGACAAAAATGACAAAAATGACAAAAAGGACAAAAATGACAAAAATGACAAAAATGACAAAAATGACAAAAATGACAAAAATGACAAAAATGACAAAAATGACAAAAATGACAAAAATGACAAAAATGACAAAAATGACAAAAATGACAAAAATGACAAAAATGACAAAAATGACAAAAATGACAAAAATGACAAAAATGACAAAAATGACAAAAATGACAAAAATGACAAAAATGACAAAAATGACAAAAATGACAAAAATGACAAAAATGACAAAAATGACAAAAATGACAAAAATGACAAAAATGAAAAAAATGACAAAAATGACAAAAATGACAAAAATGACAAAAATGACAAAAATGACAAAAATGACAAAAATGACAAAAATGACAAAAATGACAAAAATGACAAAAATGACAAAAATGACAAAAATGACAAAAATGACAAAAATGACAAAAATGACAAAAATGACAAAAATGACAAAAATGACAAAAATGACAAAAATGACAAAAATGACAAAAATGACAAAAATGACAAAAATGACAAAAATGACAAAAATGACAAAAATGACAAAAATGACAAAAATGACAAAAATGACAAAAATGACAAAAATGACAAAAATGACAAAAATGACAAAAATGACAAAAATGACAAAAATGACAAAAATGACAAAAATGACAAAAATGACAAAAATGACAAAAATGACAAAAATGACAAAAATGACAAAAATGACAAAAATGACAAAAATGACAAAAATGACAAAAATGACAAAAATGACAAAAATGACAAAAATGACAAAAATGACAAAAATGACAAAAATGACAAAAATGACAAAAATGACAAAAATGACAAAAATGACAAAAATGACAAAAATGACAAAAATGACAAAAATGACAAAAATGACAAAAATGACAAAAATGACAAAAATGACAAAAATGACAAAAATGACAAAAATGACAAAAATGACAAAAATGACAAAAATGACAAAAATGACAAAAATGACAAAAATGACAAAAATGACAAAAATGACAAAAATGACAAAAATGACAAAAATGACAAAAATGACAAAAATGACAAAAATGACAAAAATGACAAAAATGACAAAAATGACAAAAATGACAAAAATGACAAAAATGACAAAAATGACAAAAATGACAAAAATGACAAAAATGACAAAAATGACAAAAATGACAAAAATGACAAAAATGACAAAAATGACAAAAATGACAAAAATGACAAAAATGACAAAAATGACAAAAATGACAAAAATGACAAAAATGACAAAAATGACAAAAATGACAAAAATGACAAAAATGACAAAAATGACAAAAATGACAAAAATGACAAAAATGACAAAAATGACAAAAATGACAAAAATGACAAAAATGACAAAAATGACAAAAATGACAAAAATGACAAAAATGACAAAAATGACAAAAATGACAAAAATGACAAAAAATTACAAAAATGACAAAAATGACAAAAATGACAAAATTGACAAAATTGACAAAAATGACAAAAATGACAAAAATGACAAAAATGACAAAAATGACAAAAATGACAAAAATGACAAAAATGACAAAAATGACAAAAATGACAAAAATGACAAAAATGACAAAAATGAAAAAAATGAAAAAAATGACAAAAATGACAAAAATGACAAAAATGACAAAAATGACAAAAATGACAAAAATGACAAAAATGACAAAAATGACAAAAATGACAAAAATGACAAAAATGACAAAAATGACAAAAATGACAAAAATGACAAAAATGACAAAAATGACAAAAATGACAAAAATGACAAAAATGACAAAAATGACAAAAATGACAAAAATGACAAAAAGGACAAAAAGGACAAAATTGACAAAAATGACAAAAATGACAAAAATGACAAAAATGACAAAAATGACAAAAATGACAAAAATGACAAAAATGACAAAAATGACAAAAATGACAAAAATGACAAAAATGACAAAAATGACAAAAATGACAAAAATGACAAAAATGACAAAAATGACAAAAATGACAAAAATGACAAAAATGACAAAAATGACAAAAATGACAAAAATGACAAAAATGACAAAAATGACAAAAATGACAAAAATGACAAAAATGACAAAAATGACAAAAATGACAAAAATGACAAAAATGACAAAAATGACAAAAATGACAAAAATGACAAAAATGACAAAAATGACAAAAATGACAAAAATGACAAAAATGACAAAAATGACAAAAATGACAAAAATGACAAAAATGACAAAAATGACAAAAATGACAAAAATGACAAAAATGACAAAAATGACAAAAATGACAAAAATGACAAAAATGACAAAAATGACAAAAATGACAAAAATGACAAAAATGACAAAAAATGACAAAAATGACAAAAATGACAATAATGACAAAAATGACAAAAATGACAAAAATGACTAAAAAGACAAAAATGACAAAAGTGACAAAAATGACAAAAATGACAAAAGTGACAAAAATTACAAAAAAGACCAAAGGGACAAAAATGACAAAAATGACAAAAATGACAAAAATGACAAAACTGACAAAAATGACAAAAGATACACATGAATGCTTTTTTTTTAAATCAGATAAGTTTGGCAGCACTTCTTTTTCTTGTCTCTGACATTTCCCTCATTCGCGAAACCAAAATAAAAAACGGGCGAGGAAAATGTCAACAAACATGAAAAATATGAAAATCAGCTGCCATCAGTCAGTGCCCAGTGGATGAAAAGTTCTTGTGGGGAAGGAGCAGCAAAAAATGTTTTAATTAGTGATAAAATCGATAAACTAAAACCATAGCTGATAAGATCGTTTTTTGCGTTGAAAGTGTTCATAGTTTTTGGGAGTAGAGAATAGAAATAGCATCTAAAATGGTAAGTATTTTAGTCGGGATTGAATTCTGGTAATGAGGTAAAGTGTAATGATTTTGGTTTGAAACAGGAACCAGAAAAAGATTCACCTTCGGGTTCTGGATCCGTCTCGACTCCGGAGAAGGAAGGTAAGAGCAACCTGAACATGACGGCTGACGAGCTGAAGGAGGAGGGCAATAAGTGCGTGAAGGTGGGGAATTTCACCGAGGCCATTCTACATTACACCCATGCAATTAAACTGAATCCGGCGGAACCGATTCTGTTCAGCAATCGATCGCTGGCGTTCCTGAAAATGCAACAGTACTACTACGCTAATGAGGACGCCGATAGGGCCATTGCACTGAATCCGGCATGGGCCAAGGGCTACTATCGGAAGGCCGAGGTGCACATGGCCGTAGGACATTATGATACGGCACTGCTGTCGTATGGGAAGGCCCTGCAGCTGCAGCCCCAGGATATGGGAATTATCAACTCGGCAAGGAAGGCGGCCGAACTGAGCAACCGGGATGTGGAGAAGGAAAAGTGGACACCGATTCAGGGTGCCGGAATTGGGTGCGTCGTGGGCCTCTGCATTGTCATGGCTGATATGTTGTTGACCGATGTTCCGACTATTAAGGTTGTTCGTTTTAGAACACATTTGTTTCCAATAACCACACGGTTTTATTTCTTTTTACAGTACAACTCTTTAATGGTTCTAGTGATTCTGGCGATTGGCGGAATCGGTTTCGGGATAGCTAAGTTGATTCGCTACTACACAAAATTGCAACGCAAAGGTCTACTGGATCCACCGCTCAATCTTCTTGAAGGTAGCGATCAATTCGATCGGAATTTCATACATTGGTTGAAGAGTTTGATGAAAATTTTATTTTTTTTAGATTTCCAACCTGCTTCAGACGGTGATGGGGATGCCAATGGAACTGCTGGCGGAGACCAGAAGCCCCCGCGTAACCGTTATACGAAAGCACAAGCCCGGCAACGGTTCAAGAAGGGAAAAACGTAATTGAACTGGCCGTTTCCAGAGGAGCTTTCCGATTTGAACGAAGGCTAGACGAGTAAAATCAACTGTAGTCGAAACATAAAATCACAAAAACAAAACTTAGCAACAACTAAAAAACAAATGACTGAAATGAAACAACGCTCGGCAAAAGCCGGCCGGGAAATTGTTGCTTGAGACTTGGGTGTATAAAACTAAACAAAAAAAAAAGTACCAGGACAAGTACCATTCTATTTAAACACAGCAAATGAACCAAACAAACACACTGATAGGGAATCCAATTTAGACACTAACTAAACAAACACGTTATACTTTCCGGGAGGTGGAGGGTAGAGAATTTTTTGTACCGAAATTGTGCGCGTCCTACCTTCTCTAATGATAAGCGATCGCAAAATTGGTAGATTAAGTTTTTCCGCAAAGGTGCAACCTAATTTACACTGTTGAAGTGTAATTTGTAATGTAATTTTTCGCTCGTTTCCCATACTCACACAAACACACACAAACACTTTTATGTACCTACAACTTTACAACTATCATTCGAATGTTAGATGTTCCGTAGCAAGCATATGTGGAAGCTGATCCTTATCCTGTACACAACCATATACATACATATAATCAAGCAAACGACGAAATAGGGTGTAGTTTAATTGACGGCAATATGTAAATGAAGCGCGATGGGGCATTTTAAATCAATTTTGAATAAATTTAAAATAAAAGAAAACTTGTTGTTTTTCTTTTATTTAAGAGAAATGATGAACGTTACTTGAAATAAAAGAGTAATATGGTAATAGGTTATACTTATTTACGGCAGAATTCGATCTAAGGCCTTTCTGAAGATTATTTCCTGAAACTGTTATTCGTTGAGATTTATTTTCTGATGTGTTTTGAAAGAGATTACATAGTAAATTAATTTTTTTCATATGGAATATTCACATCTGAGTACTGTGTTTACATTAATGTGGGCTACGTGCTACAAAAATATAGAAATTCATTGGAAATTTACGAAATGATACATTTGATAGATTTCAATATTTCAAATCTTTTGCCTCTTCGGGGAGATCCTGCTCAAATTTTCACCTTCGGTCAGAAACAATACGCTCTGTGGAGGCAAAAACAAATCGAAGGGAACTGAAAAACGTTATTGTCCTTATTATAAGAAACCTTGGGAATTATACCAAATTTCATCTTTAAAAGTTGACTTCGAAGCTCATTGAATTTATCTTTCCTTCCTGAAGTCGGCAAAACAAAGTGAAATTTCGCGTGTCACGTAACATAACTCCCGGAATAGGGACTCGGTTTCTCAAATTTATAGTTTGCCAAAATAAGTTGAACAAAATTTCAGTTGACGTTGGGGTCTAGAAAGGTATTAGAATGGTTCCACCACTGACCACTTTATGAGCGTAATTTACAAGTGACTATCGTGTTTACATTTCCCCTCTTCGTTGGGAATGGGTGTTACATCGAGTGCGAAGGCTACCAAGGGGGGAGGGGGGGTGGTGTGTATTAGTTTTAGTATAAGATTAATTTCGTAAAGTCGATCAACTGTTAGATTCATTTTTATAATATTAATGCTTCTCATGAAAGCAGAAACATTTATAGAAAAAAAAATGTAGACACGATACTCAGGCGTGAAATCGCACACAGGAAGTTAGGATATTGTGTGAATGGATTAAACCGATACCGCGTCATTCGTCACAAGCGTGCAGCGAGCCAGTCGGCTAGTCAATCGGCTAGCAAGCCAGCTAGCCAAGTAGCGCGTCGTTCCCTCGGTAGTTCGAGATCGAGTAGCTCGCCGGTGTTGCTCCCGGGGCGCAGACCTCCGGACAGGTCTGCACAGATATATTGCCCTTTTTCAGGATATTGCCAAAAGGTCGCATTCTGTAAAACCGAAAAAGTAGAAAAAAAAAACTTATTTAATCGCTATTATTGCTGGATCTCAAGGAATAAGTAAGGACAAATTTTTAAATTTAAAATTTTTCTAAGGGAAGTTCCCTTAAAAAATTTTTATAGGAGAATGAAAAGCATTTAACGATCGAAAAAAATTCGACACTCAGCGACCTGATGAGCTCCCAAGTAACGAAATTAACTGCTGCTTCAGTGCAGAAACTGGTATAACCCTATAAAAGCACTGTATTAGCATTGGTTTATGCTATAGCGTTGGCGGGCAAAATGCTGAGAAAATACAAATGACGTTCAAATGAGGTACAAATGTGTGAGAATAATAAAAATTTCGATTTTTTTCCTCCATTTTTCTGCCATGATACTGAATTTGGATTATGTTGATATTGTTAACACGTGCAATCATAGCAATCCAATATTCGAATTAGGTCAGATAATAAAAATCAGGGTTGTTAGTGTCGAGACCGACCAGTTTGGCGGCCATCTTTTCGTCTCCTTTCTGTCCTATTTTCCTTCAAATTTTGTTACATCCCTCCTTACTTACTGAAATTAGTCAATAAACTGAATCCTCAATACTCCCTACACTCTCATTTAACCTATCCTTCTTTTCCCTCTCACGCTCCCTATTGAAACTCTCCAAAATCTCCATGTTCTCCTTTTTGCGTTACTCAATTAATCAGTTCACTCTCTTAAAATTCTGATATGTCCGAGGGGCTTTGCAATAGTCTTTTTTCTCAATCAGTTATATTTTTATGTGATATAGAATATTCAAACATACGAATGTAAATAAGCTCCCGGACATTTCAATCATATTATTTTTTTCTTACCTTGACTCCACTTTATCACACTTATTTTCTTTACCCATATCTTATTTCCTACAGTTAGGTATTCGACTGAAAAGTTTTCATTTCATTCTGTAATCACCATTTGAAGAATAAAGTCATACTCAACAAACTCTCTTTGTGAATACAATGTTTGGCGACGAAATTTTCAAACCCACACCTCAAGATGTTCAAGTCCAACGAAGGAGAACTAATGGCAGGCGCATGGAGGAAATTTCCTAACCATTCTGGAGCAGAACAAGCAACTTTCTGACCAAAACCGACGGATGATGGTCCTAATGGAAAGTTTCAACATTCAAGAAGCACCCAATCGGGCAACGAACAATCCGGAGTTGGTTCTAGAATCCCTTGCATCCAACATTAAGGAATTCCACTATGATCCAGAGAACGGACACACTTTCGATCGATGTTTTCAAAAGAAAGTATAAAGACCTATTTCTCCAGGATGGTGCAAAGCTCGAGGATGCGGCAAAGGTGCGACTTTTATTGCGAAGTTTACACGTACGTAGGTGTCCACGACCGGTACCTGAATTTCCTGCTTCCGAATCATCCACGTGATTTTCAATTCCACGAAACCGTTCAAGAGGTGAAGCAACTCTTTGGTACACGTGTTTCATTATTCAGCAAACGATACCAATGCTTCCAGCTGACCAAACAGGTTGACGAAGATTTAGTGACCTATGCTGCAACCGTTAACAAGCGATGCGAAGACTTCGAATTGAATGCCATTTCTCCTGATCAGTTCAAATCCCTCATCTTTATTTGCGGTTTACGCTTTTCAAGTGATTCAAACATCCGAACCCGGCTACTATCAAAGTTGGAAACCGACGCGGGAGACTGCAAGCTCGAATCCTTAATCATCGAATGCATCGACATCAACATTTATGTGCGCAGTCAAGCAACAAAGACAACAGTCGAAACAATTATCCACTCAAGATCAGCCGAACATCAGCAAAGCTTCAAACATTCCAAGGACCCCGTGTTGGCAAAGTGGAGGAATTCATTACGTTCGGGATTGTTCCTACACCACCCACACCTACGAATCCTGTGGCAAAGTCGGCCATAAAGAAGGGTATTGTCTTTGCTACACGGCAGCAAACCCCAACAAGAAGAAGCAAATGAAGGAGAAGGCAACCATCAACAGTATTTTCACAATCAACCATGTTGCTGAATCCCGACGTAAGTTCACCAACGTTACCATCAATGGCAAAGTTGTTAGATTGCAATTCGATACTGCATCTGACATCACTGTCATTTCAAGACGTGTCTGGCTGGAACAAACTGGGATCTCCAAAGCTTCAATCAACTGATCATCAAGCAAAATCAGCATCCGGAAAAACACTACACATTTCCGGAAAACTTCAGTGTCACGTTACCCTAGGAAACATCACCAAATTTGCGACCTGTTACGTGACAAGCCAGACAAATCTCAACTTATTCGGACTCGACTGGTTGGAGCTGTTCAAACTTTGGTCTCATCCGCTATCATCGATTTGCAACCAGATTCAGTGCAACCTCAGTGAAGAACAATTCAAGCCCGGAGATAAGGTGTATGCGAAACATCACTCAAATAACAAGTGGAAATGGTTACGCGGAACTACCATTGAATGAATCGGAAATGGCAATCACATGGTACTACTAGATCAGCGGCGGAAGCTGATCCGGTTTCATGTTAACCATCTCAAGCCTTGCAAAACCACGATTGAAGAAAGCCCCGAATCAGCTAGTCCACTCACTATATACTGGTAGACATGTTTGGATCGGAACCCCTTCAAGATCCTGTGCGGTTACCAAACAAGGCTCAATCAGTCCAGAATTCACTACCGATGGCCAAAGTTCCCGTTGAAGTGGGAATTCAACCGATCCATGATCCACAGAATGACGTTCCTGTAGGTATCAACAGCCCTGTTCCTTCTAGCCCACAGCGAGATGAATATTTCCATGACGATGTTGCGGTGCATCTTCAAAAGTTATCATTCCTGTATCCATCGGGCGGCCTCAACGAACACGAAGAATCCCTTCTAGATTTCAATCAAATCTATTCTAGGATTAGAAGGGAGGAAATGTTACCACGTGCAATCATAGCAATCCAATATTCGAACTAGGTCAGATCATAAAAATCAGGGTTGTTAGGTATTCGACTGAAAAGATTTCATTTCATTCTGTAATCACCATTGGAAGAATAAAGTCATTTTCAACAAACTCTCTTTATGAATACAATAGATATTCGTTTATCCGTATTTTTTTATTTTTCGGCTGAAGATGACTTGGAAACGAACTCATGACATCCACGGCTCGGACATTTTCAGTAACTCTGCTTGGGGACCT
Organism: Uranotaenia lowii; assembly: GCF_029784155.1. NCBI lineage: Eukaryota > Metazoa > Arthropoda > Insecta > Diptera > Culicidae > Uranotaenia > Uranotaenia lowii. The sequence goes on along the minus strand of NC_073692.1, from coordinate 369,881,247 downwards.
ATCAGGTCCGCGTTAAATCTTAAAAAAGCCCAATTTGAAATACATCTCTGGCAATCTGTGCCCTAAATTTGCATTAATTCAGCATCAAACAATGTTAATGTGCTTTGGCATAATGCCACTGTAGTGCTTACATAGTGCTAAAAAGCATTAAAGCAAGCTTTTGTGATGCCAATTTAATGCTTAGAAACTATAGCAATTGTGATTCTGATTTAGAGCTATTTAGCATTTCAAAAGCATTGTGCGAAGCTGAAAAAAAGTTAGTTGCATTTTAAAAGAGTGGTATAATTCTAATATGACGCCATATAGCATTCGAAGGGCTGTTATAAAACAAAATTGCACTTGATGTGCTGATATAGTGTAATTTTGCACTTGAATGCTGGTATAAAGCTATAAAAATACAAAGCTTTGGTACTCACGGTTACTTGAGCTGCTTCGAGCAGTTCCATGTTCCTCAACGCAAAATAATTTAGAAAAAGCATCAAACAAATCGACTCCAATTTCATTTCGAAACTAAAACTATTGCATGCCTTTTTCATCATCACATCCCGCCAAACATCAATTGCAGCTGAGTCTATAGCATGCGAATTCTCATTGAAATGCGTTCACATGTTTTACTCGAAGAAGCTACGTGAAAATCAAATGGATGAAAATTATGTAGTTTTTCACGTAGCTACGACGTACGGATTATTTTGCGTGTCACAAGATACCTGATGAAAACAACCTAAACATTCCACAGAGCAGCGAACTGTGACACTCCTCTTAAAGCGAAGAAAACTGAAAGCAATTTTCAAATTCGGCCAAGTTGACGTGCTTTTCTTTTTTTAATTGTTCAGAAATTCTCTGCAGGAACGTGTTCCCATGAATTTTTTTTATACTGTAGCATTTCAAATAAGCGTATTTGTTACCAAATATGTAGAATATTTTTTAGCAGTGTAAATTTGACAGGATTCGATAACGGGCGTTTAACGAAAAAACCTTTTCAGCGTTTTAATTTTAATTTTCGAGAAAGAGCACTCTCGATCCGAACGGCTAACTAAAAAGACGTAAAAGTAAAATCTACAAAAGTAAAACGTTTATTTCTTCTTCAATTTATTCGAGAGTTTTACCGGTTTTCCGTAAAATACCGGCTACAATACGTTCACCGAAATACTGCAATATTCATTACACCAACTGAAAAAAATTTATCAAATTTTGCGTTTACAATATCGATCGTTCGGTAATTTTAACCGAATGTTCGTTTATTTTTGCCGAATACCCTTGTAATTTTCAACGAAAAAAACTGTAAAATTTCAGTAAAATTCTAGTTTCTGCGTTTGTTTTACCGGACTGCTGTTCACAAATTTAAGTACAGACTTAAAGCATAACTTTTTTCTAGGAATTTCGAAACCTAAAATACATGCATTCATAACTGGTAAAAATTAAATATTCGAAGATTTTTTTCAACATACGTCGTATATCGTTGTTCGTTTGAAAAACTTCAAGAAAGTTCCTAGTATTTTTTAAAAGCTTAAAAAAATGATACGTTATTTAAGTACGATCCTCAGAAGGTTCTTTATCAACCAGACGGCTCGCTGGGCATCCGCAGCAATCGCGAGTATAGTGAAAATGCTCACGCGTTTAATCACTCTCATACCGCACCGGGGGTTAGTATGAGGGTGAGAAAAATAGGGCCGTTGCCGTCGGGACCGACAAAATCACCAAATTTGCTCACTAGAAAGGGGCGAGAGCAAACATGCACTGAAAAAAAAATCTTTGTTGACATTCATTGAAATTTGGTAATTTTGGTAAACAATTGTTAATTAGTTAAGCAATTGTGGCTCTTCTTTTGATTCGGTCTAATGTGCGGACGAAATTTTGCTCGCGGAGTGATCGGAAGCGTGTTGAAGATTATATAGAGCCATTTCGGAAGTATTTTGTGCTGGGTCGAAAGGAGGTGAAAATATAGGCCCTTGGCCCGCCAGTATCGGTGACAGAAGGGTTTGTTCTTTACAGCCGAGTGGGTCGTCGGAATTAGCATAATTTTGAACAGTGCAGAACTTGCAATTGACCAGCAGTAGACCTAACTCTGGTTGAAGAAAACATCATCACTCGCCCGGTTCCTCAGTCACGATTGCGACCACAGGCGTTAGCCGTAACTGATAGTACCACCAGCGGCAGCATTAAAAAACAAAGTTAAACTCAAAAAAAAATCTCCAGCAAAGTGTTCGAAATATCGACAAAAATATCGGGTGTTTTAAAAACCTATGACAAATCTTTATTTGAAAATTTTAGAATAAAAATGGCGTATTATCGTATGTATAAACAAACAAAAAAAATGATATGAATGTTTATTTTTATTGTTGATTACATGTTAAAATGTACTTTAACTCGAAATGGTTCTTCTTCCAGAAACTAGATACCGTTCGAATAATCTAACCTGGGCCGGTGGCGAAGATTCACAATCCGATATTTAATCGTTCCACACTTTATATGAATAACGTTTTGCACTAATCGGTCATCAAGTCGCTGAAACTGTGGCCGGGTTCATGAGCGGTATCTTTAGCAGATAGGTTTGAACCGGGGCAATGGCGCATACACTCCTCCTCGCTGCACCAGGGCAAACGTTTCCGACTCACTGAAGCCAAAGTCTTGGGACCCGCGGCGGAAAACCTCCTGCTTGATGGTGGAACTCCACAGCAGCTGGCATATTTCGCGCAAGTTCCGCTGACTCTCGTAAGATTCCGGCTGCTACTGCACAGAAGTTCTTGCTGCATCCGCCACCGGAACCGGTTGCTGGTCGCTTGTCGCTGCTTGGCCCTGTTGCTGCTGTATGGCATGTAACGTAACGGATAGCAGCTAACCCGTCGAATAACCGCCAACAATCACCGTGCATTATAATAATTGTTAATGATTATAATCGAAATTTAAGTGAAAAAACTATAATCGACTCCGAAAATTTATTCGATCAGTATAAAGTGAAATAAATTTAATTTAAGATTTTCTGCAAAAGTTTTCTCAGTGCAATGCTCAATTTAAAAATAAAAATGCTTCCGCCCGGTGCGCGAACGAGTGTGTATACCAAAATCGGTCCGCTGAAATGAGCAAAACCGGGCCGCGTATACTCCCGTATTGGTGCGTTTGCTCTTAGTAAGACGACTTTCACCAGGCGCGTCAATGCAAGTGAACAAGTCCTGAAGCTGGTCAGTTCACATCTTGATAGCCAGCAGCGTAATGAAGTTGTACAACAATTACGTTAGTCCGTTCTTAGTGCTCATCAGTATTCTGAGATGCATTCGAGGTAAGTGCGGGTTATCTTTTTGAGAATTTTGAAAATTAATTACCAATATCGAAAAATGGTTTTGTGTTTGAATGTTCATTTTAGGTGAAATTAACCGGAATTGCATTGTTGTTATTTTCAGACTAACCTCAGGTCAATCAAATCTTATCGCTATCAAATTAGCTTCATTCCATTATGTAGTAGTAGTGCTTCACAAGAATCTTCGCTTTGCATTCAAATCATTGGAGCTTAATCCGGGTGTAATTTTTGTCTCGTAAAAGAGTTCGTCTCTTTATCACATATATGTACTATAGATATTAAAAAAATGAAAAAAATAGTGAAATTGCTGCAGATTTTATTTTTGCATTTTGAGAACGAAAATTGTGAGCTGCCCGGAACGGAGACTAATTTTGTTTTAGATATTGTATTAATTCTTTAAAAAAATTATTTAATTAGTTTAAAATTTATTCATAGAAATTCAGTAAACAACATCGAGATAGTTGAAATATGTGAAGAAATAACCAAGTTCAGTGACCCACCCCATGCATCATGAATTCAACTCTCACGCGATTCGTATGATTAAAATTATTAAATGATTAAATTGCACTGAGTGTTGAACTAGATACAAACGGTCACTGATCACGCAAATTTACCGTTGATCCATTTATGCTCAATGAGGACATTAGTTTTGGGCTTATTACCCAGCAAACATAACATCGCATAAGAAATGTCAGCTCAACTCGTTAACAATGTTAATGCGAATCGTAATTCCTACCAAACCAAGTAAATGATCGTAAAAATGGTTAGTTAAAGTCTACCGACTCGTATATGACAAAAGTCCGCCATGTTTGCAAATTTGTCTCCCGCGTGCGGGATTCAAATGAGAAAACAACCTTGTTGTTCTCTTTGCGATAAGCAGTGCAACCAGATTTCTAAAAATCAGAGGGTCCATTAAGATAAACTGGCCAATGAGAGAAGCAGCAAATATTGTCGCTGGCAACGGTTTGCATGCATTGAGAGCAAAACTTGCGCTCTCTCGCATACTGTCAGGATGTACGGTAAAAGGTGTTGTATATCGTCCAATTTTTACAACTCTTATCGCTTAAGCCAGAAGTTAAAAATATGTATGTATATTGCCTCCACTTTAGTGATTTATCTTCAAAACCACAAAGTTGTAGGAAGTTTCTTCGGAGGAAATAATAAAAAGCGTGTTGCTTCGGTGCCAGCCAAAATAGAAGAGACTGTATTTCTCCTGTTTATTACAATTCTCCGTCCCTGCAGTAGAATAGCTTTCGTGTTGAGATCGGCTTGAAGAGACGATCTCTTTTTCTCTCGAGGGTTTTACCCAACATGTCGAAAGTCGACAAAACACGCTTAATGCAGACACATCAAGTTCTCCTCCCTTTCAGTAACTAACTACAGAAGCTTTCGAAACCTCTTTTAAAAAATTCGATATTTAAATGTATAAACTTCAACTGCTTTTAATAACTAAACTTTGAACTCAAACCGCTTAATATTTGAAAATTCCAATAAATGAAATCGATTACTGCTGCTACTTTCTAATAATACAAATAATCATCCTTTTTTCGTTTCTTGGACCTTCTACCAAAAATTATCCATTACAAGATTCGGAACTCTAGCGAAAATCGCCGGACAAAATCAAAAAGCGCCACCATCAAATGCTGTGGCAGAAATGCAACTATTTAGTAAAACACGCAAAGGAAAAAAAACCAATTTATATTACACGGTTGGAAATAACTAGCAGTTTGAGGGTTCATTTGCTCAACAAACACACTGAGGTCTTTCTCTACTAGTTTTGGCACGGTTTTTCGGTATCAGAGTCTTGAATCGCTACTCAAACCTTTTTTTCCCTTGGGGCTGTTCAGATACCACTTGCGTGAAAATTTGGCAAACCCCTACGCCCGTCCCCGGATTGCACGTGGACAGATTTGAATTTTTTTTTAATCTAATTTGAGAGTTAGAATACACTACTTTTTGCTTTTTTGTTATTGAATTGGCTGATTTGAAAAAAAAAAACGAATTAGCACTTCCTGATATAAAATAATTTTAAAAGTTTTAAATTTCTAAATTATCATATTTATCACATACTTTCAAGTGGCTACTAGTTGTTTAAACTTAGACTGGAAAGCTTTGCAAATTTAAGATTTTGATTTAAACTTCTTAATAAAGCTAGATAAAATTTATCAGCATTTTAATTAATTAAACTTAATTAAATTAAAACCTTGGGAAAAAATCTGTAATATATCATAAATCCTGATCCCAATCAAAATAAATACTTGGTCACGTCATCAAACCCCTTAATAATATCCTCAGCACTGCTCCGTGGAATTTGGAATCAGTAATCAGGCTCAACGAGATATACAATACAAATTAGTTATCAGTTTTAATTTAAGATGTTTTTTATTGGGGAATCTGAATGCGCAAAAACGAGTGACGTTCTCAAATCAATTGAGGCAGTGGCATAGCTTTTCTTCAAAAATTGGGGAAAGTATGTCAGAGTGCATTTTGCAAGTGTATTCCAAAATTGAACAAAAGCATTTTATAGTGCATCTTAAACCCCCCGGAACGAGGGGTACAAGTGGAAAATTCAATTATCGTCAAATGTTGACCTTTTCTGTTAGTAGATGGTGTTAAGGTTTGTTAAAAGATTGTCCGTTGGCATTTATATGCAAAATTTCAAGAGCTAGGTATCTTTGAATATATTATTTTTGCTTCTACTCGATCTTCGTAATACTGTTTCTTCTTCTTGTGGTAAAAAATCTGCTCTTTCCGCTTCCACCTCTCCTTCTCTGATATTCTGAGGATAATCTTCCCCAAAAATGAAAGAGTCAGCCGGAAAACCATAAAACTCCGATCCGGAATCCGAAAAACCATCCATATCCTCTTCTTCGTTACGCTTCCTTTTCCCGATGATGCGGTCCTGTCGCTCAGGTAAAACATCACTTTCTCCAAAAACAAAATTTACAGTTGCGCCTTGTCGGGTAGATGGAGCTGACTTCAATTGGCGTCTATGCGCTAAAATTATCCTTCCTCCAAGCAGCACCTTAAAAACAGTCGTAGAAACTTTATTAATAAACTTAGCTAAAACCCACTTCTGAATACTTCTATTATTATTATTCTTGTAGTAAATTAAGTCTCCTCTTTTCAGATCTTCAAAAGCGTTATCAACTAAGAGATTTTCAGGTTTAGTCACCTGACTATCTGTTTCGTCATGCCTTGATTGTATACATTTTTCATCATAGGGAATTGCTAAATTAGCTTTAAAATTTTGTTTAGGATTTATTAGATCAATCAAACCCTTGGGCCTATATGAAAGTATATTCTCTGAAGGAAATTTATTATCTGTTCCAACACAAGTGTTTCTGTAGTTAAATAAAAATAAGGCAATTTGTTCTTCAGTGTCTAATTTTCTTACACTGTGGTCCAAAATAAACTTCTTCAAAACATCCTTAACCAAACGTACGATTCGTTCCGCCTGTCCATTACTTTCGGGATGGTAAGGCGGACTCTTCATTACTATAATTCCCTGATTTTTAAAAAATTTGATGAAATGCTCAGAATTGAACGGGGGTCCACCGTCTGTAACCAAAACATCAGGTAAACCAAAACGTGCGAAAATGGTTATAAATTTCTTTATTACTTTACTACTTTCTGTTCCATGCTGCATGTATTCTAATTCTATCCATTTACTAAAACTGTCCACTATAACCAAAAAAGTCTTTTTATTTAAATGAAAGAAATCGGCGTGAATTCTACTAAATGGTTTTTTTGTGGGAATCCAGTTTGAATAATTTAATGGTTTTGAAATCGAATTCATTTGATTACAAATTTCACAGGATTTTATATAATTTTCGATGTCTTTGTTCATGCCGAACCAATATACTGTTTTTCTCGCTAACTGTTTAAGTTTAGTTATGCCCGAATGATTAGCATGGAGCATCTTCAAAATAGCATATTTCATTTTAGATGGTATTATAACCCTATCTTGGAAAAGTAAACAACCTTCAATTACCTCCAATTCTTGGTGAGCAGAGTAAACATCCTTAAATTCTTTACTTAATCTTTCCGGCCAACCCTTTGAAATATAATTTAAAATCCTCGATGTGAAAATATCCATTTTCGTTTCAAAAGCAATCTCTTTGTAATTGAGCGGAAATTCTGATGTAAAATTTAAGCTTTTCACGTATTCTCTGTCTAATTCTTTTGGAACAGGTTGATCTAAAGGGTATCGAGAGCAGAAATCTGCGTTACCCATTCTTGACGATTGTCTATAAAATATATCATAATCATAAATTGAAAGTTCTAGAAGATATCTTTGTAACCTGGTTACAGAAATAGCATTTTTACCATGTTTACCAAAAATCCCAATCAGCGGCTTATGATCGGTGAATATTGTAAAATGTTTACCATATAGAAACTTATGAAATTTTTTTATCGTTGTTACTATCGCTAATGCCTCTAAATGTAAAATGGGGTAATTCTTTTGTGCATGATTTAGAGAAAATGAAGTAAATGCAATAGGTTTTTCCACCCCATTTACTAAATGAGCAATGACCCCTCCCAAACCATATGAACTAGCATCAGTTACCACAACAACCGGTTTTGATGGATCAAAATATTCTAAAATTTTGGGTTTTAACAAATATCTTTTGCAATCATTGAAAACTTTTTCACAATTATCTGTCCAAATATATTTCGTGTCTTTTTTTAACTGGACCTGGTCCGTCAATATGTGTCCTAAATAGGGTAGCTGATTAACAAAAAATTTGCATTTCTTTAAATTCACCTTAATGTTAGCTTTAGCTAACTTATCTAAAACCAAATAAAGTTTGTCTTTACAGGAAACTAAATTCTTCCCAGCAATTAAAACATCGTCTAAATAGCAGCAAACTCCTTCAATTCCGTGTAGTATTTTTTCCATTATTCTTTGAAAAATTGAGGCACTTGATGCCGCCCCTTGAGGCAAACGATTGTAAGAGTAAAGTCCTTTAATAGTGTTAATTATCATAAACTTTTTAGACCTTTCTGATAGAAGCAACTGAGTGTACGCTCCAGCCAGATCTAAAGAACAAAAAATTTTGAATTAGACAGTTTCGAGAAAATATCCTGTGCTAGAGGCAGTGGGTAGGTGTTCGGTACTATAACCTTGTTTATGGAAACCTTACAATCAATGACTAGCCTGATACTTTGATCTTTCTTAATGACTACCACCACTGGCGAAGCCCATTCGCTCACTTCAATAGGTGTTATTATATTGTCGTTTTCAAGCTCTTGCAAATGATCAAGTACCTTATCCCTCAACCGCAATGGAACCTCGTACGCCCTTTTGAAAATTGGAGTGTTATCTTTCAACACTAAGTCACCTTCGAACCCAACTATCGGTTTCGATCTATCTCTATCAAAAACGCTCGGAAACTTACTCGTAATATCTTGAACTATATGCTCCTCTTTAAGTAAATGAATGGTTTCCTCCGGGTCAGCCACCTTAGTAAACGATTTTCGCCAACCAACGCAGAAAATATCTAACCATGTCCGGCCCATCAAAGGTATGAATTCGTTGCCACATTGAAGCACCACCACATGTACCAAAGCCTCTACTCCATTCAGCTGCGCGCACACATTGAATTTGCCCAAAACCTTCAATCGTTTCCCATCAATCACCACCAAACGCTTGTTACAGTTGTATAGCTCAAAATTATTAAAAGCCCTTTTAAAAAACTCTTCAGAAATAACCGTTTCCGCCGACCCAGAATCTATTTCCATTGTAAAATTTCGTTTGTCAATAACAACCTTCACGTAACATGGCTCATTGATTTTCTTGATTGAAGAAATCATCAAACAAGACTCCTCTGTCTCAGAATCAGAAGTCATATCAAGTTTTAACCTTTTGAATAAAGCTGATGTGGACCCACTTGGTTTCGGAGAATCAACAAATCTAACCGCTGATTGCTGTCTGGAATTATAGTTCCTGGGTGTATTGTTGTAACGTTTACGCAAATAGCAGTAATCTTTAGTATGGCCCTTCTTATCACAATAAGTGCACACATAAACTCTCTTGTAGGGCCTCCTTCTTGTGAGATCCGCTTCTGGATCAGGAGAACCGATGCAACGATTCCGTAGGTTCTTGTTCGGTAGGAAGGCTTCCTGCTTTGGGGTGACTTGGCGCGAGACTGGCTGTGTTCGCTGACGTTTGCGAGGGAGAAGAAAGAACGCCATCGAACGAGGGAAAAGCCGTTGACGCAGAGTAATGTGTATAGGGTTGCCAATTGATATTTTCGGACATGTTTAATCATTTTTATGCAGTTCGTTTAGCCAGATCCCACATCTTCCCCCTTCCCCGAGAAGAAAAAAAAATATATTACCAGAAGAATAACTTATGTTTCCTATTTCGGTCCGACTTGCTTTGAGAAAATATTTACTACTGTTAACTGTGACTAGATTGTTTTTGATTGAAACCTCAACCTTCATTTTTACTGATTTTGTGATTCTGGTCTAAGAAACCTTTCATTGTTAAAACCGATCAAAATATTTTGCAATTTCTCAAATTGAAATTTTCAAATTTTTGAAATCTTAGTTAAATAAACAAATTTTCATAATAAAGCATAAAGTATGTTTTTCAGTGAAATATCTTTATTGTTTCCTTTTCCATTTGCATTCATCTCTCTTCTCTTTTCCTAGAGCGATTTATGAATTTAAAGATATTCTTTTTTTCGATTCATTCTTGTTTTTTTTTCTTTTTTTCCATTTTTACTTTCAAAAAGTTTCAACGGGCGTGTATTTCCAACAGAAGTCATTTAAAATGTATCCTTCTTTTGATTGCAACGCGAGTTGTCCTTCCTGCTTTGAAGACTCTACACTTTATCCTCTCTTTTTAAGGTGTCATTCTTTATTGATGTGTAACAAATCTTCCTCTCTTTGTAATGTTTACTCGCAATACTAATGAGTAATGAGTGAAGTAATCTTTTTCGACTAGTTTTGGCATTCCTCTAGTTGAATGTGGTCAGTGGTTGAATCTCTTATTTTGAAAACTAATACTCACTACAACTTAGATAGAGAACCATAACCTTTTTAAGTGGTTAACCTGGTAAGACGATAATCACCAGACCTATCGATGGCATGTGTCCATCTCGGCACTTTTAATTTAAAACTTGTTCGAACAAGTCAGTTCGTTAATTAAGTTAATTGTGTCGGTATACAATGTTGTTTTCATTTAGATTTTTTACTTTCTTTTATAAAGTGTAGCGCTTTCCAGCGATGATTTTCTTCGATTTCAATGTTAACTCATTTACGATGGATTCACATTTTAGAATTCAAGATTTGTTATTTAATTATTGTCCAGACTTGACATCTCGTTTAGTACTGTAATTTTTATATTTCCTCATTAAAAAGATAGATCTTTATAAGTGAAGAAAACTTAGAAATTCAATCGGTAATTTGCTTGTAATGATCAAAAATCTCACCGCACATTGGAGCGTCAGTCTGGTTCACCTTTTCATTCCACAGAGATTTTAGCATTGCATCAAAACATTACTGAATACTGTTCTGACATTTCTGAAAAGTTAATTGTTATTTTTCTCGAAATCGCTCAAATTTATTTGCACGAAAGCACCCAATGCAACAGCTTGAATATTCATCATCATTAGTTGTTTCATTTCTTTCTCCATTTCAACACATTTGGTTGCACATTATTTTTCCAAAGCTGTCAAGACGTCGATTGCGTTATCGAGTATCCATCATTAGCTAAACGTATCCAGTAAGTAAACCTTACTCAATCACAGAATTGTATTGAAAAGCAAATTAAAATCTTCTTACTACAATTTCTAGTTCATTTTTATACTTAGCAGATACCATCTTCAAGTCTCACAGATCTTGAAGCCAAACTAAATTTACTATTTTCATAATAAACTTGAAAGTACGAATGTTTTCAAAACATATCATGAAACTTCATTTCATTGGTTAATCACGCTGGAATCAACTCAGTTTTTAGTTTATTAACTAAGCTTTATCAATCACCTCCAATCAATCAGATTTGAAACTTGAGACGTTTCATGCTTCTATCTTGTTGAGTTTTTGAACTCAACAACTTTGCTGTTCGGGCTATCGAAAATTAATTGTATTTCATCATAGCAATCTGATTTAGATTGTCTTTTCTCAATTTCACTCTCGTAGAATTTTAAACTTAATTTTCCGATAGCTAGGGGCCAAACAACGGCCAAAGCTTCGGATTATATGTGATGCGACGAAAAAAGAGAAGATCAATATTCTACGGTCACATTTCACTGCTCATTATTTTTTCAAAGCTAAATAAATTAGATATTCACAGATTTATTGATGGTCAACTTCGCGCTCTTCAACGGCATCTACCAAGAGTAAAACATCCTTTCTTGGTTTCACCTCAATGTCTATTGGTAAAAACCAAGATAAGTTTAGAATGAACCGGTATCCGCCGGGATTTTTAATCAGTAGGCTTGAATTATTCGAATCAACTAAACAAAAATTCACTGGTTTGATTGATGTAGTTTCTTATTATCATGGTCCTTTTTTCATTTTTCAGCTTGCATATTAGAAAATAGCATCTGTTTTATTTTTTCTATTTGTCAAACTCTTCCTCTTTTTTTTGTTTTTATTTCTATTATGTTCCTACGGATTTTTCAATCCATGATTCGGTATCCGCCGAGCTATCATGACGGTATTCGCCGGAATTTTCAGTTCATTTTAGGTACCTATACAACTGACAACTAAAACAATTTTCCCGGTATGCGCCGTTTTTCTTTGTTCTTTATTCAAAGTCGGTGCCCGCCGAACTTTTGAAACTCTTTCACCGGTATCCGCCGGATTTTCTTTTCTCAAAGTTGGTATCCGCCGAACTACCAAATTTTCATCCGGTATCCGCCGGGATAATCCAATCTATGGTCGGTATCCACCGAACTATTTTAACAATCAGTTTTTTTCCAAATGATCATCCGGTTTCCGCCATAATGATCCAAACTATAGTCGGTATCCGCCGAACTATTTCAAATCATCTGATTTCCATCAGATTGATTTTTTCAAATAGCCGGTATCCGCCGTACTATTTAATGATTATCCGGTATCCTCCGGAATAATCCAAACTATAGTCGGTATCCGCCGAACTATTTCAACAATCATCTGATTTCCCTCAGATTGATTTTTTAAAATAGCCGGTATCCGCCGAACTATTTACTGATTATCCGGTATCCGCCGGAATAATCCAAGCTATAGCCGGTATCCGCCGGACTATAGAAATAAGCATCCGGTATCCGCCAGAGTACTTCAAAGCTTTAGTTTTAAACTAAAACTTTTGACCGGTATCCGCCGGATTTTTCCAAAAATGCAGTCGGTATCTGCCGATCTACAATAAGACAAAAAAAAACTTTCTTTCATATTTGGATTCACTCAGTCGCTTTTTTGATCGCCATCTTGAATCAAACAAAGCAACCATCGTTCGTCAGAAGAATCATATCATTTGTTTACTTTTTTTTGAACTGATATTTCACGTTCACATTTTCACTAGGAGTATCACCACTGTTTTCATTCTATTAATTACGGAGGTCCTGTCACGGTCGCCAAATGTGAGATCCGCTTCTGGATCAGGAGAACCGATGCAACGATTCCGTAGGTTCTTGTTCGGTAGGAAGGCTTCCTGCTTTGGGGTGACTTGGCGCGAGACTGGCTGTGTTCGCTGACGTTTGCGAGGGAGAAGAAAGAACGCCATCGAACGAGGGAAAAGCCGTTGACGCAGAGTAATGTGTATAGGGTTGCCAATTGATATTTTCGGACATGTTTAATCATTTTTATGCAGTTCGTTTAGCCAGATCCCACACTTCTCTCCCTGCTATTATTTCTATCTCTGTATCTTGGCGATCTATCTCCACTATTACTACGCTGCCTGAAATTCGATCTTACTGGAGGTCTTTCCTCCCGTCTACCCAAACGAGCTATAACACCTAGACGATTCTCCTCCCCATTCAAACGACGCGATTTCTCCAAAGCCAATTCATTACTTAGTAACATTTTTTCTGCTTTAGCCGCAGTCAAATTATCCTCATTGAACATTCTGCTTTGCAATTGTTTATCATAAGTTCCAATTACTAATAAGTCTCTTATGAATCTTTCTTTTAATGTACCGAAATTGCATTCTTCCGCCGCTAATTTTACTGCCAAAATGAAATCAATCGCTTTCTCATCGCATCTCTGTCTTCTGGTCCAAAATTCATTACTTATTATGACTTCAGAATCAGTTTTATCATAATATTTCTTAAGAGCGTCTATAATATCTTTGTAGGAAATGTCTTTAACATCCCTACCCGGAAAAAGCAACTTTACCCTAGAATACACCTCTGTTCCACACACAGCCAGAAAAGAAGATTTGTACTTGGCCTCCGCGTAGTTATTATGGATAAATATCCATTCCAATTGTTCCACGTATTGACAAAAGGATATTGACCCCGGAATGAAATGCTCGGTCGTAGTAGAAAGAGCCATACTTTGATCAAAATTTAAAAAAATAATAAATTTAGATTTCGAATTCAATAGATAAGTTTAATAAATGATTTTTGTTTAAAAAACACAAAAGACGTCCACAAAATGAAAAAAAAAAAATAAAAAAAATGAAAAGAAATAAAAAATAATTAATATAAATCCAATCACTAAAATGTAAAAAAAATAAATAAATAAATGTAAATAAAATATTTAGTCAATGTCGAAAATATATTTAAAAAATCACAGTAAAAATAATGCTTCGTCAAAAATCACATACCTGAAAACAGCAGCACCAATCACCTGTTTCACAAGCAATTAGCTTGAAAAAACAAACCAACGCAAACTTGTAAAAAAAAACTTCAGCAACAGCAACCGAACGCAATATCCGCCAACCAGCAGACAGCAGCAAAAAGCACTTCCGAGCAACAGCAACAAAAATTCTTTCTCCAACGCTTTTGTTGAACCGCCCTAACAAAACGGAACACGTTTTTCTTGGTTCTACAAAATGGCGATTTACCCAATCACCAGCCGACAATGAAAGAGCCAAATGCTTAAAATGGCCACCTCTCTAGAAAATTACTCTGTGACCGACGCCAACTTGCGATCAACTTTCCGGAAATCGTTCCACAGCTTTAGCATGAACGGTGCGTTAAGAAAAGTACTTTTAAATCACTGTTAATGTCCAATAAATTTTACCACGTCAAACCAAACTCACAAAACTTTTTTACTTTCCCTCGTCGCCACTGATTTATCTTCAAAACCACAAAGTTGTAGGAAGTTTCTTCGGAGGAAATAATAAAAAGCGTGTTGCTTCGGTGCCAGCCAAAATAGAAGAGACTGTATTTCTCCTGTTTATTACAATTCTCCGTCCCTGCAGTAGAATAGCTTTCGTGTTGAGATCGGCTTGAAGAGACGATCTCTTTTTCTCTCGAGGGTTTTACCCAACATGTCGAAAGTCGACAAAACACGCTTAATGCAGACACATCATTTAGTACGTAAATGCTGTTTTTTCGAGTTATATAAGATGTTTTTATAATGTATATGAAACGTATAGAAAAGTTTGTTGAGATATATACCTACAAAAATGTTTGCTGGGTAAGCTTCTTTGGAACCGTTTTACCGAATTTTTGATTGCATTGGAATGCATCCGGTGCATTTATTGCACCGAACAGCAACCGCGTAAACTGAAACAGCTTCTTATCCATAGTAATTAGCTGAATTTATTCTCTGCAACGATGTTAACGAACTCGATATTGGGCCTTATTCTGCGAGGCGAGTGACGTGAAGTGACTTAGTTTTTTAGAGTCACCGTATTCTAGCAGGCGAATGCCGTGACTTGAATGAACTTTAGGTGACTTGAATGAACTTTTTTTTACTGTCACCGTATTCTCAGAGGCGAATGGCGTGACTCAAGTCGGTGGCAAGTGACTTTTGGAGTCGTTACCTATTTCGCAAGTGACTCGGTAGGAAACAGATGAGAACGCAGATTAATTCCATTAAAAAACGATGGAGGTTTTTGTTTTCACAAAATAAGTTTGAAAAAGGACTAAATTTTAAAACAAATCGTTGAGAAAAACATAACTAGCAATTTTTAAAATATTTGGAATTCGTGCTTTCTATTCTTAGGGAATGGCGTGTCTGCTGAAGAAGTTTTGAGTTTATTTAAAATGGATTTTGAGCATTGATTTTCAAGCTTTTTAGTGGAGTCTAATTCCAGATTAGGGCAGCCACAAGGTTTGAGAACAAGAATCAAAGAAATTTATGTATAACAAAAATTGATGTGTAGCAGAGAACTCAGTTGAAAAAATCATAATTTTAAAATCAATTCTAAGACTTTTTTATGACTATTTTGAATATGATTTGAAAAATAAAATGGAATATGGAATAACAGGTTGTAATATAATTTAATTGTATTTTGAAAATGTTAAAGAAAACACTACAAATTCTTATTTGATCAAAATATGAAATTTTTTATTTCGGATGAAATTTTAGAAACTTCATTTCGATCCTAGGATTAAAATCACAATGTCAAAATACTGTATTCATATTTAATATTTGTCTCAGATTTGAATCTGTTTTAAAATTTATCTAATACGGATTTCAAAGTATTTTATAAAATCTTCATTAAGTTTTTTAAATGTTATGAAATAACTACGTTCAGATTTTGATGGCAATTCATAAAATTTCATTTTTTACATTCAAATCACTGTATAAAAAAAAGTAGAATAACGTTCAGAATGTTTGCTGATTGCTGTTACATTTTTCCACTAAGTCGAAACATCTTCAGTTTGACCATTTCGTGTAGGTTCTGGAGCCGATAGCAGAAATGCAGGAAATGTGGAATCTCTGTTTCCATCTTTGCTCAGTTCTGTGAATCATCACTGCAGTAATTTTCGTTGAATATGCTAGAATTGAAAAAAAAAATTGGTAATTTTCTATAATTTTGATCTTTTGACAAAGCTTACCTTCACGTAAAACTAGATTAAGCTGGAGAAAAATCATCGGATGTATGAATTGCATTGGGATTTTATTTGCTTACTCTTCCGCTGCAGAATCTCCTTGTTTTCTTTCATGGCTGGGACCTAAACTTATTCAAATTGTTTTATTTGAACTCGAAGCGATGCTGATTTTGAATTTGTTCCGACTGTTGTTTTGGTTTATTACAGTTCGCCAAATGAATCTCAAGAAACGTTCATGCTGCAGTTGTCAAAGAATGAATGCTGTGGCAAAAGTCCATAAGGTGTCATGAACAGGTGAGGCATTTTTTTTCAAGCACAAATTTAGCAGAACCGAAACAGAAAACTACGCCATTTATTTGTTGTTTAAAAGTGCCTATATTATTAGCAAACAGCTAGTATAACTTCGCGTGACGAATGGAACGTTTTGAAGTTTAAAATTTTAATTGAAGTTTATAAAGTTGTTCTTAAAATCAAATTAGATTTGCATCACCTTATCATGTAACGACGTTGGGCAAAAGTTTCTTCAAATGAACTTTTAATGTTCAAGTCGATCTAATTGTTTTAGGTGTAATATTCCATCGATTGCATGTGTATTAGAAGGGGGATTCAGGGCTGGTAGCGGTTTGACAATGAAATAGTAGGGACTTTAGTGACCAAAATTTGAAAAAAAGTGACCAAATAGTGACTTTGAGGACCGAAAAAAGTGACCAAATAGTGACTATGTAGAACGAAAAAATAACTTTGAAATACAAAAAATGTGACCAGTCAGGCCCGGGCGATGGACCCTTCCGGGGGGGTTTTCAAAATTCAAATTTAGATAAAATTAATAACAATACCAAAAATAAACAATTGAAAAGGAAAGGGTTTTCTTACACCATTTGTCACTCATGTTCAACACAAAAACTAAAAAAATGACTGATAAACAAAATTTTGGAAACATATTACAATGAATGTTTCCAATTTTCGATAAGTCAAGAAAGTAAGAAATAAATTAGTTTCAAAAGAATTTCTTAGCAAATTTAAAATTAAAAAATATCTGAATTTTAAAATAAATGTCAAATCTTGTACAAAACTTAGCATGAATAGATGTTAGGAAAATGATAATAATTGTTAATTTTTATTCATCTTAATTTGGAATTCTTTTCCTCATTTTTAACTGGAAGTTTAGTGAGAAATTCCGCTGTAATTTTTTAATTTGAACATTTTGATTTAAAATGTAAATTACCGATTACTGAATAAGAAATGAATTTTGAACAGAATTTATTCATACATAAAACCTTTAATAAAGTAAAATCCTCCATGTTCAACTACACTGACAAAGAAATGTTAGAAAATGAGAAATTATGTGAGTGATAAAAACTGATAAACAATTAAAAATAATGAGTTCAAAACTTTTGTTATTAACACTGCGTATTAAAATTTATTTTGAAAGTTGCTACTTAGAACAATTTTTCAAACTTTTTAGATTAATTTAAAAATCATGATCGATCCAAAAATATGATTTCAAATAAAAAATATTAATAAAAAGTGTTTAAAGTTTCAATCGCAGGTTTTTAAGCTTTGAATTACAAGCTCTGAGTATTTTGTCTCTTTTGATTAAAATATTGGGTCCTTAAAGAACAGAAGGTTGAAATTATGTTTTTTTTTATTTAAAATTTGGAGTTAAAGGCTTATGGCTGAAGAACATGAAAATTTAGAATTTAAAAACAAGGAAACAATTGTTAAAAATATGTCTTAAAAATTTAAAAAGTTTGATTAAAAAAAATTCGGCAAGTTGATTATAAAATTGAAAAAAAAACTGTACAATAAAATTCGATAGATTTATTTAAAAAATTGAAAAAACAGTATGGAAATAAGAAAGATTAGTTTTTAAAAACATTTCAGGAAGAGTTTTTTCAATAAACATGTTTCATCATAACCATTTTGGTGCTTTTTTTTCAATTATTGATTTGGTAAATAGTGTCCTCAACTAGAAATTTTGTAAAATTCGGCCATTTAGTTTTGGTAATAAAGAGTTTATTACTAGTAAAATTCCAACGTTTTCGTGGAATCAGTGAAAGAAGTGTGCAGTATTACGTTTATAGTGATGTCAAGGGAAATAATTCGGTATCTTCGGAGAAAATTGTGTTTACATTTGCACGATTTGGTTATAAGATGACGCGAAGAGAAATGTTTTATTTCATCGAGAAAACATCGAAAAGAAAAAATCAAGTGGAGATGGCGCTGTATATATTTGGTTCGAAACATGGCTAGCGTTAGCGTTACTTTCAGTATCCATGTTTCCAAGTGTGAACTGAAACCAGGAACGATTCCAACGGATAAATTGGTCGAATAATCTCTAGCAACAGCATCAGCAAGCTAAGTATCATTTGTCAGTCTAACTTCATATGGCGATATATAATTCTAGCTCATCTTTGAAGTGAAAGAACCTAGTGCGTTTGAAAATTCTCTAAAAACTATCTTCTATTAAAATATTTCATATCCAATAATGCTTAAAAATAACTGAAGATGGCGCTAGAAAGCTTTTGGAAAGTGTCATGACTATCATGAGCATTTTCACTTCTTCGAAAAATAAACAGCTTTAGGCGTTTTTTAATCCGATTTCGAACTAACACTTTTCAAATTCATGGATTAGATCAGCAAGCCAATTTCAGTTCGATATTTTCAGTTTGAATAATGTTTAAATATTTTGTTTTTTTTTATGATAAATTATACCACTTAATCTTTATTCAAGGCACTTAAATATTTCGATATTTGAAATTGAAAATTTTTATGCTGAGAAACTATTATGTTAACCAAATTGAAAAAAAAAAAAACAAAACATTTTACAGGGGAAATGTATGACGATAGGATTCTCGAAAAAGACAGTTTTTGAATGAGTTTTTTTAAATTTGTATTTTGTTAGTAAAAATTTGAAAAGATAGCATTGATATACAAAAATAATAAAGTTGAAAAAAGATCTGATGAATTGTGAAGTTGAAAATTTAGAATTTGTGGATACATGAAAATATTATTTCAAAAATAAAACTTTTGATATTTTATTAATTAAGAAATTGAAAATATGATACTCAGAAAATTTTAAACAATCTTAAAATTTGGAAATTTAGAAATATAATATTTTGTACTTCAAATTTCATTTAAAATCTGTTTTACTCGGAATGTATAAATTCAAAAAAGAAACTTGAAACATTTTAATTTTTCAAATTTCAAATTTAGAATGTGGAAGGTAAATTAGATCGAATTTGAAAATGATTTTTTTTAAATATGAGATTTAGAATACATGATTAAAAATAAATTCAAACATTTGAAAGTCTTTGAACACATATAAAAATATTACTCTAAAGTCAGGTATAGATTGTGAAATTATTTCTCGTTTAGAATACACTTTCAAAGTCGATGGAATTAAAAAATCAACATTTACATTTTTGAAATGCTTTGTCATAAAGTTCAATAAAATAGAGGCTGTTTAGCTAGAACACTATAAATCTTTGAAAATAATAAGTTACACAGAAAAAACTAATGAAAATAATAATCGCAAGGTTTTTCTAGCTGGTTCAGTCCCTATATAGACGAACAAACAAAAGAAAGTTTCAACGATAAAAACGCTGATAGAGGTGTAAATCCATTAAAAAAAAACTCTCAAAAGTGGCAATAAGACAGGTCTTCGAGCAGTTAGAAAAGCATCACCAACTATTAAATTAGAAAAACAAAGTTTTGAAAAAACTAAATGACACTGGTCAAAAGTGTTTCCTGATCATATCCTTTCTCCCACACTCCAAAACAAAATTGTTTGCTAGGATGCAGAGGTAACCTCGGTCCTAAAGCACAAATTTATTTCTTTCATCCCTTTCTCTAACTTTCTATCTATCCATTGACTACTAGGACGTGGCCGGCGCCGTTATTGATGTTCAAAGAGAGAGCATCAGTTTTGTACACTGAGAATGAGCTTTCAGCCCCAAGAACCATTCTTTTGACCTTTGTATAAAATTGATGGTCTTGGTCAATCACGGAGTAGCAACCATTGGCGATGTGGAATTCGTTCTACTGAGCCACGCCTGCGATCATGGTATTCGAAATGCATATCTTGTAGAAAGACAGACAAACAATGGTATTGATAATTTAAAAAAAACTTTTCAGTGATAATCTTTTAGTTTAAATTGGAGCATTTCGGGTTCAATGATTAAGGTGGATGTGAGTAGTCAATCAAGCTAAGCTAAGCTAAGCTAAGCTAAGCTAAAGAGTTTATTACTAGTAAAATTGATAGATAACTGATTATGGAAAAATGTCATTACAAGTATTTTTGACATCACAGCAGAAAGTGTAAAGAAAACTTGATTCTATTTAAAGCTCATCAATTCATATAAAACTTTTATTTCTAAATAATATGTTTTTGATTTGAGTTTTTGTAAAAAGAAAGTGCAGAAACTTCTCTAAAGATTTTAAATTATTTTCATTTCAATAACAAATCCACCGTACGAGGAAAGATGTGCTCTGATATGTCTAACCTCACTCGAAAAGCGGCGCGTCGAACTGCAGCAAGGTTTTATATTCGACACATTGACCAACCGTATTGACTGTGCTTACATTCTACAACGTGTTAACATTTATGTACCAACGAGAACACTTCGACAACGTCAGTTTCTTTCAATTCCTCACCACCGTACTGCCTATGGCCAAAACCACCCTATTGACAAGTGTTGTGAACTTTTTAATTTAGTGTATAATTTGTTTAATTTTAATATGTGCAAACGTCGTTTTAAAATAGGCTTAAGAAGAATTTCCTAGTTTTTAAGTCATCAGTCTGTACGGTAATTAAACCAAAGACGAAATAAATAATAATAAATATAAAAGCTGATAGAAATATTGCATACATATTTAGATTCGGGGAAACCAAATTAGTTGAAATTACCGTTTAAATTCATTGCACCTAAAAAAATGTAATTTTTGTGGCCTTGTGTCAATTTTTACAACCTTTTTTTTAAGTATTTAGCAGTACAAAAAATACGAAATAAAATTGAGTCTGAAATTGTTTTTTAAAGAATATTTCATATCATCATAACATTTGTTATGACATAAAAGATTTTTTTTCATAAAAAAATGGTTCGTTTCAATTTCAATCTAAGTTACAATTCTTAATAAAAACCCATTCTAACTAAAGACGAGATAGGGTTTTTGTATATCAAGTTTTGAGTTCCAATACAAAAGGTTGATTGAACTAAAAACTAGAATCTACAATCAAAGTTAGTTTCAATTCACGAACGTCAAATAATGTCGTAGATCGAAATGTCTCAAGCCAAGGGTGATTCATGCCGAAATTCCGCCGGATGCGAAACAAATTTCTGACTAACTGATCAAGTAATTTACCGTTACTACCGTCAATATTAACACGCGCAATTCAAATTACTCTTTCATTGGTTTATTATCGGTGAAAAAAGTGACTTTTGGTGATAAAAGTGACCATTTTTCGGAAAATAGTGACTTTAGTGACCAAATGATGAAAAAAGTGACTTTTTAGTGACTGACCCAAAAAAAGTGACCAAGTCACTAAAAAGTGACTCGCTACCAGCCCTGGGGATTAGATTTTCAAATCAAATTTCAATCTTAATTTGAATCTAAAATTTATTAGTTATTTATTGTTTAGATTCTAAATTCATAATCCAAATAAAGGAAAGAATTTCTATAGAAATAGACACAAATAAATAGAACACACAATAAATAGAATAAGGAAAAAAAATATATTAAAATTATCCTTAACAGTTATTACGGAATTCAGAAAATTTCATAAACTTGATTTAAATGTAATCGATGATTTCTTTTGAATTCAGCCACGGTACTGTGGCTGAATTCAAAGAAATAATTGACTACTTTGAAATTATAGTTTCATTCAGCTAAAAGGTTCTTCAAAACTTTTTCTTTTGAATATAAGTTCATAACCCTGTATAAATCGGAAAATATTTCCACTCGATTGCTTTATTGCCCTTCTGCGCATATGAGTCTTTTTATCATTTCTAAGTTTTCGATGTTTCCCTTCAACCTGCGTTACCTTAAAAACCAATCGTTATGTAGGCTTTGTTCTAAATTTTTTGTAAAAGTCTCTTCTCAAGTATCATCACATACGGCTAATTTTTTTTTCAGTTCGCATTTCTGACTCACATGAGATACATGGTATTTCAAGTGTAACTTTTTGAATGCTTCTTTGAAGTGACGTCATCCAAAATATGCAGGATGGCACCATGAAAGTTGTTTACGTAATTAAATATAAAGTTATGGTTTTCATAAACCAAAACATAACATTATGGATTTCATTTGTCAGAAAGTTTGAGCAATCTAGATCTAAACTTTTTATACTGAACATTAATTAAGAATATGAACTTTGAAACCAGAATTTGAAATATAAGTAATTATATCTGAAATCCTAGTTTTAAATATATACTCTTAAATCATTGAATCTGAATTATGAACCTATAAAAATAGGGTAATTAAAAAAACGATAAGACAATCGTTTTTTGTTGTTGAATTATATAGAGACTTATCATAAGACAGACAATCGTGAATATAAAATTAAATTTCAGATTAAGTTTTCGATCTGAATTTGAAATTCTCTAGCTGTTAAGATTGAGATTCAAAATGAAGAATCCTGACTCTATTTCGAATCTCGTTTCAAAGAATTCATAATTCATATTTTTTCAGTAGGAATTTTATATCTAAATCTGAAATGTTATTCCGTACAAAAAAAGAAATCCAAAACTTCAACCTGAACTATAACAAAACACAATTTGAATTCCGTTTAGGGATTATCAGCATATTCATAAAGATTCGGTATTGATTTAATTCCTTCTTTGGTTTAGTTGCATGAAAAATGCATTAAATCAGTATAAATTTTTAAATTCTTCATGAATGTGACGACATGCAGGAAATTGAGTTGTATCACACTACCTTCTTAAAATATACATTAGATGATTGATATTTCGCATGGTGAACCTGGTTCATTTGCTGAGGAACGTCAAAATGAACATCTGTTGTTCATTCGCCTCCGAAGCAATGAACTAGTCACCTGGAGTGAGTCGCCTCTCAGAATACCCCGACTAGAGTCACGTGACTACGACTAATGTGACTCCGAGTCACTTCATTCGCCTCGCAGAATAAGGCCCATTTAATAACATTTTTTCATCTCTTGTGCTTCCAGGAGACGACGCCATCATCTTCCCGGAGAACGACGGCCGAAACGAGCTGGCCGAACAGCTGCAGCTCGATCTGGACGACATGGAATACGAGCGGGACAACGATGGAGATTCACGCGTTCCACCGCTGTTCATACCGCGGGATGCCGAGGACGACTACGTCCGCCTGCCGGACAAAAACGGAGACTTCGAAGTGGTGCCTCGCTTTTTCGTGCGGGAAAATCGCCGCAGCAGTCAGCAGTTCGATGCCGAACGATACGTCGTGCTGCGGTTCTACTCCCGCTCGAATAACTTGTCGCAGGAGCTAAGCTTAACGAATGTATCCCAGCTGACGGGTGATTACGGCTTTAAGTTGGAGCGGCCGACAAAGATTTTGATCCACGGATGGTTGGGTAGTTCGGAATCGGAGGTTATCGAGCCGCTGGCCAAGGCACTGCTGGATCAAGATGACTTCAACGTGATCGCTGTCGATTGGGAGAAGGGAGCGCAAACGCTGATTTATCCGGTAGCTCGATATAGAGTGAGCAAGGTGGCTGAAGTGGTTGCAGCTATGATCGAGAAACTACTCGAAATGGGTCAAACTCCGGATCAGTTTGGAATTATCGGTCACAGTTTGGGTGCTCACATTGCTGGTTTATCTGGGAAGCGTCTCAAAGAAAAGATAGCGTACATAATTGGGTTGGATCCGGCATCGCCTCTATTCCGGTACAAGAAGCATCAAGATCGACTTGCCTCAACCGACGCCCAGTATGTGGAAGTCATCCACAGTAACGGTAAAGCTTTAGGCCTGTTTCGGAACATTGGAACCGTGGATTTTTATCCCAACGGGGGCATAGTCCAGCCCGGCTGTGGTTGGAGTTTGACGTGTCACCACGAGCGCGCGGTTCATTACTTCAAAGAGTCTCTCAAGGTAAAGGATTATTTTGCCAATCGGTGCGCCGATGTGCAAAATCTTGGCGAATCGTGCACCATGGGCAAAGCTCGACTAGGGGGCGTCGAGTTGGGTCGGCAGCGCTTGAAACCTAGCGGAGTGTACTACATGCTGACGGCGGCCACCAGTCCCTTTTTTAGAACGGAGGAATAGTTTGTGTGGTAATGATTTACTCGAAACACTGTGAATTTGGCTTTCACTCTCTGGAGCCACTGTTTGGAAACGTTTCTAATGAGATAAAATTTATAGAAATATAGCATTCGTAAATAATTTAATAACAATAAACTTTTAATATAACGGTTGTTTCAATTGGAAAAATTTAAGTTTCGCTCTCTGGAGCCACTTATACGTGTTTACTAATTTACCTGTGCCTGTGGTTCAGGATGTCATTATCCCGAGAAAAAAAAAATCATGATTAGTGTATGACCTGTTTCTTCGAACCAGACAGAAAAAATAATTTTTCTTCCATGTAACCTCTCCAATCGAGATATACTTATAGCCCATGATTATCAGCTCACTGTTAGATCCTCTAGACAGCTTCGAACGACCTTTACCTCACACCGTAACAGTGTTTATTCATTCAAATCACTCACTAGAATCTCCTTGACCTGATATAATGTAACTTTACAAAAAAGGTTACCGTCACTGAATAAAGAAACAATTGCAATTACCACATGAACTTTGGTCGAATAGTTGAAAACTGTCAACCTAACGGCTTTAGGTAAAACATTCTACCAGACTGTATAAATCGAATTCGTTCATTTTTTTTTTTTGTCGATGGTACTCATACAGGCTTAGTCAACAAGATCCAAAAGTTGAAATGCTCGAAAAAAGTGACATCAAAATTTAAAAAAATCATTTAAAACACGCTGTTTTTGTCCAATAGTTGCACAGGCAAATCTGATGTCGTTCTTAATGTTGTCTGATTTTTTTTTCCAATGGTTGCACATCCTAAAAGGCTTTCAAAGGCCCAGCCACCATGCAGTCTAAGTAGCTGATATTTGAAACGAAAGCTTTTTATGACAACTTCTAGTTCAAATGCAATTCAATTTGGAGATGGCCCCTTTTGAAGGAGGTCGTCCATAAGAACCGTCCGATGCTCACTGAGAAAATTCGGACCCATAATCTCAAAAAATTCGAAGCCACGAGTTTATGAGCCTAGAATAGTACCTATCTTACGTAAAATTGTTCTCAAAAATTCAAATCTGCCATCAGACTAGACCGTACCTATCTGAGTAAAGTGTTATTTGACCTCATTTACACAGTAATTAGCTATTTCTTTATATGTTCTTGCAACATGAAATTTTAAATCATTCCATAAAACGAACTAAAAGGAACGAAAAACATTTTCAAGGGACTATTTGTTGATGAAAGGATAAAAGGACAAGATCTGTGTTGCCCCCCTTACCCCTCATAGGGAAGATATTTTTTTTTTAATTTGCTTTTTATCTCACTAAGAAGTTGATTTGTATTAACATACTGAATATCAATTTAAAGCTTAACAATGCTCTTAGCAACGCCCAAAGCTTCAAACCATTCGACTGATTTTTTGCCAAGATATGCGGTTTTGTATAAGAAAAATTTTATTGATTAAAATATATCTATATATATAAAAAGCAATTTCTGTATGTTTGTTTGTTTGTTTGTTTGTTTGTTTGTTTGTTTGTCCTCTATAGACTCAGCCGTCTTAAGGGCTAGAGAGCTGAAATTTGGCATGGATGCTCATTAGGACCAGGAAGGATGAAAAATGTTTTTAGATTTTCGGATGACCCCTTCTAAAGGGGGTCGTCCATAGAACACAAATATTGTTTTCGCGATATTGACGTTACTTTTCGTCGGATCGTGTTGAAAATTTGCACATGAGTGTTTTGAAAGACGAGCAATCGATTTCAGGTGTCAAATTTTGTGTAAGGGGTCAGCCAAAGGGGTCGTCCATATTATTCGCTGTTTTTGCGATATTGATGTTATTATACATCGCATTCAGATGTATAATAAGTACACGATAGTTTTGAGTGACGTGCAATCGATTTGAGGTATCAAATTTAGTGTAAGGGACCGGCAGAAGGGGTCGTCCATATTAAATTTTCAGTATCTTAGTGATATTGACGTTTTTATACATCGGATTGGGGTGAAAATTTGCACATAGGAGTTATTAGGGACAAACAACTGATTTCACTTATCCAAACTAAAATCAGGGGTCGGCCAAAGGGGTCGTCCAAATTAACTATTCACTGTTGTTGCGATATTGTCGTTATTATACATCGGATTCAGACGAAAATTGGTACACGATAGTTTTGAGAAATGAGCAATGGATTTCAGGTATTAAATTCAGTGTAAGGGGCCGGCAAAGGGGGTCGTCCATATAAACCTTTCAATATTTTTGCACTATCTTCGTTATTTTACATCGGATTGGGATGAAAATTTGCACACGATAGTTTTCAGGGACGAGCAACCGATTTCAGATGTCAAATGTTTTGCCAGGGGTCGTCCATATAAATTAATTTTTCACTGTTTTTAGCAATATTGACGTTATTATACAATGGATTGCTTTGAAAATTTGCACACGGGAGTTTTGAGGGAAGGGTAATCGATTTCAGTCATCAAAGATTGTATAAGAGCCCCCGAAAGGGGTTG
This sequence comes from Uranotaenia lowii, assembly GCF_029784155.1. Classification (NCBI taxonomy): domain Eukaryota; kingdom Metazoa; phylum Arthropoda; class Insecta; order Diptera; family Culicidae; genus Uranotaenia; species Uranotaenia lowii. The sequence continues at coordinate 369,854,265 of NC_073692.1, read as the reverse complement.
AGCTTTTTGGCAATAATTACGTTGTTATGCAATGATCGAGTCGAAATTTATACACGTGGTTTTCTGGCACGGTCAAAGGATTTCTGATTTCAAATTTAGTAGCAGACGACAGACAAAATGATCGACCAATATTTTTGCAATTATTACCTAACAATGAATTCAGAAGTGCATCTGGAAAATGCTTGGCGATTGGCTTTCATACAAACTGTTCATGACATATTCCAAGTTGAAAGCGAAACGGAGTTCGTATGGGATCAGCCAGTATACCTATAACGCAAAAATGGGATAATTTGTAGTGAATGTAACTTTTGTAGCATTTCATCAATTTTCATAAAACATTCACATCACATTGAAATGTTTTCCAATCACATTTCAGCTGAAAAACGATTTTGATCAAATTTAATTTCTCGAAGCTATAACTGTGTTTTTGAGTAGTGAGTCTAACCCAACGACAGATTTGAGCTTCAAAGAAAATATGCCATGAGATAAAAAAAAGTATTCAGATCTTCCAATCTGCGTAGTTGATGCAGCAGATAATCTCAAAGTGTGAGAAAAATTTGCATAAAATTTTGAGTTAACTGTCGGAACAAAGAGCTTCAAAATAAATCCGATATAAAAGTAGTCCCTCAAAACCAAGGTAGTTTAATTGCCTTAAGGCTTCTTTTAAAATTTTCATGTAGTTTAATAAACTCAATACTTCCAATTGAAGATTTGGGCTAAGAAAAATATAGTTTTTGAAATATGAAGAAATTTTCGTCATAATTAATTTTAAAATAATAGAATTAGTAAAATATCAATAATTTTTTTAATCGTATTGAAATTGTCTTTAACCTTTCTTTTCATGATTATTTTTATTTTTCCTCAAAAATCATTTTAAAAATTTGGAAATGATAAGTACATTAAGAAAAAAATTTAAACAAAATACGATTTTTCACTTTTTCCATACATCAATTGTTGCAAATTTGTTACTTTATTAAATGAAGGGTGGCCAACGGGCATGAGATCGAATCCCGGTCACGGCATACATAGTACACTTTCTGTGGGATGGTGATTTTAGCATTTGTAAAATGCTAGCCATCATATCCTCGAAAGTTGTACGCCTAGAGTTAAGTGAAAAAGGAATCTCTTCGAGGAAACATCAAGTTTCATTGAGATCCTGTGTGTGTTTGTGTTTTTTTAAGTTAAAGTTAAGTTAGTGAATATCAACATTACGTGAAAATAATATGAAAATTCTGAGTGAAAAACAGTTGACCAGAGCACGGAATTCCCTAAGATCACTTCTTAATCATAGTTTTCCACTTATATAGCAGAAAAAGAAAACATGTTATATTATGCAGCTGTTCAAATACTACGTAACGCAATTATCGATAATTTTCGATCCCCTTCAACCTACGTAACAAATTCGTATGAGATTTTATAACCAAAATCAACAAATAGTTACAAGCTCAGTTGCAGTCGTGTTCTTGTCGCGTACAGTTCGTTTTCTCGTTACTGCCAGGTCGGTTGTTGTGTTAATAATTTGGGTAGCCTCGGAAGTCAGATTGTGTTGTTCGATTATATGTTGTGCGAAGATTGATAAGTGGGGCAAAGTTCTACAAAATGAGAATAAAAAAAGAAATGTTTTCGTGTTCGTTCTGGAAATGAAAAAGAATGCGTTTTTGAAAAACGGACTCCGCTCGTTCGCGCGTGTAATTTCGATTTTGCTGCTATGGCGAAGCGTTAGCTACGCGCGGATTGCTTTGATGTTTTTTTCGAACCGTTTGCGTTTTTGGGAGAAGTGATGGAGTGCGCATAAACAACTTTAAACCCAGAACATGAATGGACGTGTTCAAATTCATCGCAGCAAGCGGAAAATTTTCAACGAAGGAAAGCTCGAAACTGGTGAGAGCGTTCCATCTATTTTGCTTTATTGTTCATCTCATAGGTTGAGACAATATGACGTAGCCAATCTAGCATCAACATTTTTGTTGTTGATTTTTTTTTTTATTGTAATTGTTAGAAAAAAAGTAAAATCAAATGTTTAAAAAAAAAATTTTTTTTTTTTTTGATTTTCTACTGATTTAAATAATTTATCATTTCCCTACCCAAGATTATTTTGTGAATTCAAAAATTGAAACGATTGGTATGTTTTATTCTATTTTATTTTAGTATAATTAAATTTCTTAGGATTTTTCAATTGATAATGAAACTTTTTGTACTGAAAGTTTTTTTAAACGTAAGTTTTATTCCTCTTATTTTTTACCAAAAGCTTAACATCTTTTTTCAGGTTTAACTCCAGGTAAATCTTTATTTTACACATATATTTAATATTATGAAATTTTATTTATACATCATATATACATTTGCATATTGGGGACTGGGAACAAGAGAGTATGTATCTGGGGATAACCTAAAGAAACTATTGCAAGCGGAGTGGTAGCCAACCATTGCAGGTTTCTGAAGGTTGGATGCCTCCTCTCGACGAACCATCGGCCGTGGAAGCCTTCGGGCCAACCACACAGACATAGGCAGGACCTTGCTACCGATGGGGGAACCATACATACATACATACATACATACAAAATCAACAAATAGTTACAAGCTATTCACCTTACCTCCAACCAACCAACGATACCACAAACCACCCCCCTCCCCCCCTAGAAGTGGTACGTTTTAAATGGATCCCTTAGACAATTCGAGTTTTATCAGTTGCATGTAAAAAGTTAATTATTGCATTTTATCAAGCGTATTAGTTATGCAGCCAGGTAGAGAATAAATTGATGTACAATAATTGGGCAAGAGAAGATTGAGCAGAACAATTGTTGCACAATCCGAAATTTTCTCTAGTTCTTTAGGGATCGTGATTTTTTTTAGAAATCATGGTTTCAAAAAAGTCCAACAAACGATTCATAAAGAAACCCGATACAAAAAATGTTTTGTTCTGACGTGAAACCTTTTTTGCAATTGAAAGAATCTTAAGGTTTTGATTAACAAATTGCACAAAAACCTCGCGGAAAAAACAAGAAAAAGTAAAACTGTCGTTATAATTCTAATTTTCAGCAGAAATATCGTAAAAAGCCTAATTTTAACAGTAAACATTCCAATAAACATGATTCACTATTATTTTTGGGTAAAATTTGAAAGACGGCTATTATTGACAATTTTAGTCATCCTGTGCAACGATGGGGCAGAGGACAATGATTGGCAAATCACCCTACTATAAGTTGACTCGGATGACGGAAAAACCTAAGACAAACAGCAATAAATGAAATCGCCTTTTTCAGGGAACCAGAAAACCACGAAAGAAAAACGAAATCGCATGTCATCATGACATTGTCATGTTGTATTATGAAAACTAGGTTTTCGATTGTTCGAGTATAAAAATATTGCTCAGCCTCTTATGTATATACATATAAAGAACAATTCTTGCCGAAAATCACATCTAACCTAAAGTGCGAATAAAGCAAACTTTAGACTATATCAAACGCCTGAGTTTATATTCTGTTTTAAGAAAATACTAAACGATAGCCTATTTTAAACGCCTGGATATATATAGTTTTTAATAACATGTACATGAACATAACACAAATGCCTTTGCCAAAATAGTATATTGAATGTGTATAACTATTAAACATTTTTCAGTTTAAAATTTTTTCGAGTTTGTTTTACTTGGTATCTAATATGATCATGAGGTGAAAGCTATATTTGATATATTTTAGAATATAGAATATGAAATGAATCAGCTTCACAGTTGCGCTCCGGATTTATTTCGCTGCGAAGCGGAAAATGAACTCAAAAAACCACTGGGATTCTGTACATTTCAGTGTGCTTTCAATGTATTCCCAAGTAACCATAAGCATTAAGCCATAGCCCTTAATCAGCATTAAATCAACATTTCTAATGCAAGTTAGCATTATATCAACATTCATAATGCTTTTTAGTTTTATATAAGCATTATTAATGCATAGAAGCGATAACAAAAATTAGCACTAATGGTAGCACTATATGCACATATAGAGCTACTATATAAAGTTAACAAGCATTAAGACTGTAGCACTAGAACTTCCTGTTAATGCTTATATAAAGCTTTTATAAAGCATAGAAACGTCAAACCCGTGAATGTAAACAAGAGTGATTTTCTCATTTGCTTCGTGTGAGTAAGCAATACAGCAAACGAAAACAAACAGAGCGGGCAGTTGCAGTTGTCTTCTCCCAAAATTTTCCAATACATTTCCAAACCTTCTCATGCATACATTGTCTATGAAGGTGTGTGACCCGAACAGTACTTGAAGTACGGGTTTTTTACCTACCTTATCAGCATCAAGAGTGGTCGGAATGGTAAAGGCTGCTGCGCGATCTTCGGTTCGAGACTCATCAAAAGTAATTCATAATTCAATTATAATCACTTCTCATTTCATAGGCATTCATTAAGCAAGCATACTCCTTCATTCAGAAGCTTGATTGATGTTGTAGATAATGATTTCATTTTTTAATTTTTGTTCATCAAAGAATAATTTCAAAATTTGAATTTCCGTTTCACATCAATCATGATCAATCAATTAAAAAATTAGAGGGTGTTCTAAGTATGCATTGTTAATGCTTTTATACGGCTGGCGAAAAATGAAGTTTTGATGGTGCTCTAATTCAGCATTTGTAATGCTTATTAAAGGCTATGTCGTGATAGCATTTATTCAGCCCGCTATTTCGCCTTTTTAGCATTAAATCTGCATTATATACGCATATAGTGCAAAACAAGCATTAATTCAGAGTTATATATGGGAATATAGTGTTGGTTAAGGGCTATGTTTTAGTGCTTATGGTTACTTGGGTTTTCCTGGGATCCTTCTCTTTTCCCTCGTATTTTTTAACATACTCACATCAGAGGTATGAAATGTTCATTTGGAACGCGAGGAACACACATTGAAAGCACACTGTAATGTACAGAGCACTGGAACGGGCGGAAATTCATCAGATGTGCAGTAAAATTCATCAAATGTGCGCTAGAATTCATCAATTGTGAACAAAATTCACCAAGTGTGCGGCAGAATTCATCAAGTGTGCAGAAATGTTCACCAGATGAGCGTTCCATCCGTTCAATCTTTTTGATTTCCCTTTTACATGGGATTCGATGAATACTTCATACCTCTGACTCACATTTACAATCATTCATTTTCTGACTCTTTCTCTCATAATTATTCATCAATTAAATTATCATTTCGTTTTCATTCTTCAAATCAGTTATATTTTCTTTTTCCTTTATTTAATTTTATATTATTTATTACTTCTATTCACTACAACTAGTTACCAGTATCACTCCCGATTCACTTAATGTAGTCAATGATCAAACGGATTAAATCGGAAAATCTTTCGCGACAACAACCGAACCACTTTTAACTTTCGAAAAAAACGCAAAGAACATCATTGCATTGTTATGATTAGGTCGGTTGCATCAGTGACTGAAGAAATATGTCTACATAAGTTGTTCGTATTGGAAAAAGAAATCATATTTTATATGCCTACACTGCACTGCAATCAAACAACCTTTTAAGGTAATTGATTGAATTATTGATTTTCAATTTAAGTATAAGAGATTTAATTAAAAAAAAAACATGAAAATAATATCTTTATGGTATGTATGGGAAACATTGTTTAAGTGATATGTTTCGGTTCCCTGTTAAACTTCGTCTCTAAATAAGAAAACACATTCTGTCAATAATACAAATAATCAAAATCGTGTAATATTCTTTTGGGCTTGGGATATAGCTCAGTTGGCAAGTCTGTTGTCTCCTGAGCCGATGTCAACGAGTTCGAGCCCAAGAGTAAACATCGAACACAGTTGTACCGGATAGTTTCTCAATAACGATCCGCCAACTGTAACGTTGATAAAGTCGCGAATGCCATAAAGATGGTAAAACGACTATAATCGAAACAAAAAAAAAAGTGTAATATTCTTTCACCAGAACATTAAAGTAAGATTGTATTTTTTTGTAAGTTGAGTTAACTCAGGTGAAATCAAATGGGCGTATGTTTTGTAGAGACAATGTAAAAATTAAAAAAACTAATAAAGTTTAACCTAAACTACCCACTTTCTAATCCTATCAGTAACATAGATTTTTCCTCATGAAGCTTTGAAAGTTAAAGTTAAAAAGCTTTACTGTAATTTCATACTTTATGATTTTCTCTAATTTAAACAAATTGTAAAAAAAATATTTATTATAATTCAAAGTGATCGAATTTAGATTTGGATGCGGTCTCATTGTGTTACAATCAAGAAACTTTAATGAAACCTTGAAGATGCCTGATTTAGCTATCGGTTAAAAATCATTAGCAAATTATGATATCAAGTTGTTATTGATACCACTATTAGCCCTTAGTTTGTTTTCCTTCAAAAATAAATGAAAGCTTAATGATGCCTCGTTCGGCTTTCGTTACAAAGTTACTACCAAATAATGCTATCATTTTGCTGTCGATTATTTACGTTTCACTTTGCTTTTCAAATAGCCGATTTCGATACCTTAATGATGCCTTGTTTTGTTATTGCCTGAAAACAAATACCAAATAATGCTATCATTTTGGTACAGATGCCTCAATTTGATCATGTTTTGCTATCGATTCAGGCATCAAAGTCTGCTCGGGATATCTATTCAAATTATAAAATTTTTTTTTTTGACGATGTATCTCCGCAAAAAAATTAACTCGAAAAGATTAATACTTAAATTAATGATGGATAGTAAATTTATTTGATATAAGCTTTTAGTTTTCATGTAGGTTATTAGTTTATCAGTTAACAAAGATCGAATTAACCAAAAACTGACCAATTTTAAAATTTCCACATGCCCTATCATCAAAACAGTTCTTCCAAATTCAGTTTTTGAAGCTTAGGCACAAAAATGATGATCCTCTGAGTTATGTCTTAAAAAATTCAAAAAATTGGGAATAATGTGTCCTTAAAAAAATTGAAAAAAATAACTTTATTCATACATTTTTTTGCTAATTTGTTTCGATTCGAAAAAAGGTTTAAAATTTCATTTAATTTGTTTCAGATAAAAAAAAGTTATAAATCTAGAATCGAAGCTTGGAATTCCAAAGAAAATCAATAAAACTAGAGTTCCCAAAGGCTCCAGAGTTCTTCAAATTTCATTACTTTATTACAGAATTAAATTTAAATTCTTCGACGGTAATTCACAATAAGAAATGAATTGCAGAATTCATATAAAACAACCTGATATTTCCGAAACACTATTCAGAAAGTCATAACCGAATACCAAAAAGAATATCAAAATTTTAAAATAAATTCAAAATTCAAGGCAATTTATAAGGTCTAGAAATATCCCAAATATTTGCTTTTTCAAACGGAAAAATAAAATAATCAAATTGCTTTGTGGTTACCTTGTGCTGATGTGAAAAAGTTAAAGTAATATTTTACTTTTACCTTTACTGATTGATAAATTTCTTTAAATATTTTTAAAGATTTTTAAATGAGCTTAAAAGTCGAGCTCTAGGACCGCGCCTGCTTTAACTTATATACCTGTTCCTAAAAGCTTATCAACTACTCTAAATTCTACTATGAAGGATTTAGTACCGCTACTGCTTGCTTAATAAGTCCCATAGAGGCCGAATTTCTTCTTTTGAAAATTGCCAAAGGTATAAAGAATGAGATAAAACTGACATTCAGTTTGCTAATTTGAAAAAAATATCTTATTTTCAGGGTGGAAGTTTCCTTAGAACAAGCTATAAGCAATTTTGTTTTGTATAAAAACTTTATTCAACATATAATATAATAAACTGTTCTAAAAATACCGCTCACAAATGAAAAAGAACATAAATGCACATATACAATAAACTTCAAAAAAAAAACTGATAACCGCTTCTACTGTCCGTTGGCAAACGACATGATGGTAGACTTAATGATCTTCGAACACTCCTCAATCTGTTCCTCGTTGATGGTCAGCGGGGGTGCAAACCGAATGATATCTCCATGCGTGGGTTTGGCAATCAGACCGTTTTCCTTCAGCCTCAAACAAACCTCCCATGCGTCGTATTTGGCATTGATGACGATGGCATTGAGCAGACCTTTTCCACGAACAATACTGACCACATCCTTCGGTAGTTCGGATAGGGATTCTCTCAATTTACGACCCATGCGTTCAGCGTTCTCTGCTAACTTTTCATCAGCCAGCACCTGAAGGGCAGCCATAGCCACTTTGCAGCCTAGAGGATTTCCACCGTAAGTAGATCCGTGCTCACCGGGTTTGATACAGAGCATTACGTCGTCGTTAGCGAGAACGGCTGATACCGGATACAGTCCGCCGGAAAGAGCCTTACCCAGAATGAGGATATCGGGTTTAACTTGTTCGTGATCCACGGCCAACATTCGACCGGTTCTTGCTAGACCAGTTTGGACTTCATCGGCTATGAATAGTACATTGTACTTGGTGCACAGTTCGCGGACCTTCTTTAGGTATCCCTCATCCGGAACGACCACTCCAGCTTCACCCTGGATCGGTTCAACCATGAAGGCGCACACGTTGGGGTCCTGTAGAGCTTTTTCTAGAGCAGCTGTGTCGTTGTACGGGACCAGCTCGAAGCCTGGCATAAACGGTCCAAAACCTTCGAAGCTGCTGGGATCATTTGAAGAGGATACCGCGGCCAGGGTTCGACCCCAGAAGTTACCTTCCGCAAATACAATCTTGGCCTTGTTGTTCGGGACCTTCTTAACCTTGTAGGCCCACTTGCGAGCCAGCTTACAGGCCGTTTCACCTCCTTCGACTCCAGTGTTCATCGGAAGAACTTTATCGAAACCGAACAATTTGGTGATGAACTCCTCGTACTCTCCCAATACGTTTGAGTAGAAAGCCCTAAAAAGATCAATTGTTATGAAAAGTTCAAAATTTTGCGTTTTTGATTAAATGTACCTCGAGGTCAGAGCCAGCACCTGGGCCTGCTCGGTCAGGGCCCGGACAATCTTCGGGTGGCAGTGGCCCTGATTCACGGCCGAATACGCGCTAAGGAAATCGTAGTACCGCTTGCCTTCGACGTCCCACACGTAGACGCCTTCACCGCGGGCCAGTGCCACCGGCAGCGGGTGGTAGTTGTGGGCTCCGAATTTGTCCTCCCGATCGAATACGGCCTGCGAGGAGGGTCCCGGGGTGCCCTTCTGAATCACTTTATCATGCGAGTCCCCAGCAGCAGCAGTGCCATTGTAGAGGTCCGTTTTCGCGACCGTCACAGTGGTGGACATATTTTTGGCTGGAACGGTTGAAAAAAATGTATCAGACTTCACAAAGGTCAATGGTTGGGTAGTTCAAATATTTTCCGAAATGTATATGTAGTTCAGAGAAGAATAGCTCAGACATATTTTGAAAGCTATACCTTATGTTTCATTTTTGTTGTCCATAACGTTTTGTGTATTCTGTTAACTTGTCCAACTAAAAAAAAGTAGGTACTTTTATTCTTCCTACCTACACCTCACAGACGGTAATAGTGTTGAAAATTGATAAAATTTTTAGTGCACAGTAAACAAAATGTTTTGTTTGTCAAGTTTTCTCTGTTCGCGTTTTTGTGAAAGTCTTATTTGAAAAAGAAGAAGGGAGATGAAATTTCATTGATTTTTCTGAAAGGTGGCTCCAGAGACTGGCAAAACTTTAGAAACTATAAAAGGTCAATAAAATGACATCTGAATATTTTTTAAACTTAAGCTGTCATTTGAACAGCTTGAAGCGTTGCCAAGAAACTTGAACTGGAAACCTAATTTTCCAATTAGTAATTGATAAAAAAAACAGCCATGAGTATTTTTGGTGCTTATGTCGTAAGAAAGATAATTTGTCCTGAATTCAAAACTTGTCTACATAATTCACTTTTACCTGAGGTGCCACAAATTTCTGACGTGGTTTTGATTAATTAGAGATCGTCGAATCCAATCTTTGTCTTTGTCTTTAGTTTAGGAGATTCATCAGTTGACTGAAAAAGGAGAGAATTTTTTTTATTTTTTTTTAATTTTTTAAAGCATCTTAACGCTTTGAGGTCTTAAACAATGTTGATAAATTAATTTAAATCGTTAATTTTTAGTTTGTGCCAGAATAGGGTTTTTTACATGACACATTTATTTTTTCAAAATTGCTAAATTTTTGACATTTGAAATGACAACTCTACAAAACTAGAGTTAACGATATCGTTTACTCATCATCCTGATTTTTTATTCTAGCGAGTAATTTAAAGCCAAAACATAATATTTTTTTAAATTATAAAAATATATATATAAATTTCAAATAAAATGAAAAGTAGTCATAGAGGATTAAGTTTGAATGCCTTTTTAAAGATTTCCATCATTTTAACTCGTGTATTTTGAAAATTTCCATTTTGGTGAAAACCAACGTGTAATTTTTTCAGATTTATAAAATGATATTCGGGTAAAATTTGGTTTGAAGTTTTACATGGAAAAATATAAAATTTGTTCAGAAGTTGCCTTGTTGGATTTGATCGAATATTTTCTTCCCATACAATGCACAGTGGTTCAGGACGCAACTTTATCGTGACAAAATTAATAACGAATTTACATAAGAGATAGACAAACTGTGTCTCCAGAGAAAATGCTCATCAAACCATGCGCTCTGATATGCTTTAATCAAATATTATGGCGTGTCATTTTTGCATGATTTATACATAAAAACCTTTTTCGGTGAACAGATAGAGCCAAATTGGCTTGTTCAAAATTGTAGCCTACATTTTTCGAGGCAACATTGCCTAAAGCACCCATACTTATGACGATTTGTAAGTGAGTTATTGTGTATTTAAAAGTTGAAATGTTAGGATGTGTCGAAAATAATACTATTTTGGCTCTAACTTTTGTAAATAAACTCAAACAAGAAATATGTTTTCTGAGCATTTCTATGAAATTACCCCCCCCCCCCCCCCCCCATGAAGGTCCAAAAATACCAAGTGAAATTTTTATTTGCTAAAAATAAAATTTTAAATTTCTAATCAAATTTGATGAACAACTGAAATCATTCAAGAGTAGCAATAGTGCAACAATCTCGACTCCAAAACCTCGAAACCTCATTTCAAGACCACAATTTCACAACAGTTTTTCAAAAAATTTCTCACTTGTTGATAGTAATTGAGTCTCAAATTTTGAATCCCAATGAAGTTAAACTAAGCTCACCAGATTGTCCGGATTTGGACCAGATTTTCTCACTCTATTTGCAGAATCAAAGAAAATTTCAGTTGAGTTATTAGTATTTTGTATTTTGCTTCCAAATAGTGTTTTTAAACCAATTTTGTCAAAATAAACATAAATGATTTTTTGGCAACCTTAAATCTGATTCTGAATAGGTTGATATGTTTCGATTAAATAAAAACAAATTGCCACGTGTTTTTTGGCCGGATTATGGGGAAATTTTATAACAATATGCCCTAATTTCACAAGGTTTTAGGAAAAAATTGCCCGGATTTGCCCATCCCAGATACTATCTAAATATCTAATAAGTACCCAGTTTAATGTTCTTGATTTCCGGTTTGAATCATCAAAAATCATATTGGAAACCATAAATTCAGAATCAAATAAAATATCTGGAATTTAGATCAAGGTTCTGAATTTGAGTTCAAAATGCAGAATTAAGACTTGGAACTAAAATTCAAGCTTTGTATTCGGGTTTAGGTCAAATTTAAGTTTTATATTCAATTTTAAAATATCAATAATATAATTAAACTAAGGATTCTAATTGAACGAGATTGCAGTTTCATAACTTTGATTCTTGATTCACAATAAAATTTTTGAATTCAATCAAAGTCAGTTGATAAACAAAAACCTGGTGAAAATCACATAAGAAAAATAAGATCTTGATTCATTTCGAAGAATTTGTTTTTTGAATAATCTAGATTAAAATTTTGAAAACATTAATCACAGGATTGAAATTATGAAATATAAAATAATAAATGATAATTTTTTAACTTGTTTTTTATCTTCAAGTAAAACTTAAGCTGGAATTTTTATTTAACATTTTTTACATATATTGCAGATTCTTCAAAATCCAACGTTCTATCTAAAATCTTAAACATTATACGGTTTACAAGAGTAGAGAATAAACCTTATTTGAACAGTAAACCTTATTTTTTACTTTACTTTTATTTCTGAATGTTTGATACATTTTTACCCATGCCTAAAATAGTTATGCTTCTGGTTCAAAAGAAATAGCTTCCTAATGTCAGTGAGTAAAAAAGATTTTTTTTTCTAAATAAAGGGTTCCAAATCCTTTTTTTATGTTTCGATCATAGTCGTTTCCACATCATTGTTCAACTCTCGACGTTTCTCAACGATGCAGTTGGTGGACCAATTATTGAAAAACTATCTGGAACAACTATGTTCGATGTTTACTCTTGGGCTCAAACTCAGGCAACTGATTTACCAACTGAACTATATCATAAATCCCCATATTTTTTAAAGCTTCATAAAAAAATTGACATCTCCTAGGACTTATTTATAAAATAAGTTACTTTGAATGCAAAACAACTTTTACTTGAATACTTTTTACTTAGTACATATACATTTTTTCACTTGTGTGTACATTGTTCAAGTAAAAATGTTATGGGAAAAAAGTTGTCATCAAAACCCCCCCCCCCCCCCCCCCATGAGCCAGTTCTTCCTACGGCCCTGCCCGAGCCTGCTAATGTTTTTCGTGCCAATTTATAAATTCTCAAAAGGAAATTTCCCGCTGATTCAGCAGCTTTTAAAACAGGCAGATCAAAAAAGATTAAAAAAAAAGTAGGGTGGGTGTTCCTAATTTGGCATGTGTGCCTAATGTTAACACACCCTTCGATTTTGACGATATATTTTTCATTTATCACAATTATAAAAAAAAAATTAAATTGTAATGGATCATGTGAACTTTCATTTTACAAACAAATTATTTTTCTAACTCAAAGGATTCTTCGTAAAATCCGGATTTTGGGATTTTTTTTGTTGATATTGTTCGGTGAAATAAATGACTAGGTGCTTTGTTCTTTACGTTTCGATTTACTTTTACTTTTCAATCATCTTCAGATACTAATTTCTATTCCCCTATCTATCCGCATGGGGCCACAGAAATAGACTGTCTATTTCTGTGGCCCCATGCGGATAGATAGGGGAATAGAAATTAGTATCTGAAGATGATTGAAAAGTAAAAGTAAATCGAAACGTAAAGAACAAAGCACCTAGTCATTTATTTCACCGAACAATATCAACAAAAAAAAATCCCAAAATATAATCAAACGGTGATCGAAACACGTCGAAAAAATCCGGATTGTTTCAAAGTATGTCTAAATTGAATGGAATTGTTATCATATTTCTTAAAAAACACCTTTTAAGAAATGGAAGATAAAAGCTGAATTTGTCAACCGATTTTTTTGAAATTGTCGTCGGATTGTTTTTTTTTATCATGATTTTAGTAATAAGTATGTAAGAACACTATTTTCAATGTGTTCTTTATTATGGACATAGTCAAAGTTTTCCAAAGTATATCAAAGTCATAGAATGTATTTGAAATAAATTAGATTGACGTAATGTTGTTGAAACAAATTGTGAATGGGCTTAATTTTCAATGATTTGTTAAAATAAACTGTTTTAAGTTAATAAAACATATTTGATTTTTTTTTAACTTGAGTGTATTTTAATGCTAAAAACGTTGAAAACATTTTTTTGCCAGTTTGTAAAGAACGAGCCCTATGTGAAAGAAAAGGAAACCATCAAGTAACAGAGAACTTCTCAACAAGAACAGACTCGAAAGAAAAAATTCAAAAAAAAAAAAAATATTAATAAAATACGTTGTATACCGTCACCTGGGGCACCATGCAACAATTTCAACTTCAATGGCTTCTAAAAACCTAATGTCTACAGATAATCATACCGCTTGTACATAAAATGTTTTAAGGTTAATGGGACATTAAATTGACGTTGTCAGAAAATTAATTGCTTATTTTTTAAATTTACAAACTATGCTATTTTCATCCTACTAAGAAAATGAGGTTAATTGCAACAACCTTTGTTTTAAATTAATCAAATGAAAAAGTTTGAAAAGTTATAGTTTTTGATATATGTGTAATTTCGTTACGCATAAAGCACGATCTGCAGTTATTTTTGAATTTGTTCTAACTAAATTTTATATTTTTTCTGACAATGATTTTTTTTCAAAGAGAAAGCATAAAGGCGCTGTATACATTTAGGGGTAAAAAATACTACAAAAAAAAATTAAAATCATATTCCAGCATATGGACACAAGGTTTAAACTGTGAATTATTGAATAGCATGTTGATGCATTTTAGCCCAGACTGGTTATGGAATTAAAAAAAAAATATTTATTTAAAAAAAATAAATGATTGTCCATAAAACATTTGACACCAACAGTATTCTATATCAATAGGATAACAAAAGCATTATAAAGTTTGTAGGTGATATCATTAAGTCAATCCGTCATACTATGTAAAGTTTTTTAAGGCATCTAAAAATGTAAAAAAAAAATCGATGTTTTAATTTTCTATAACAATCAAAAACTTTAAAAAACTATCTCACGATGTGAGAAACTATGGCATCACCGTTTTGTTATCATTAAATGATAATTTTATTAAATTATATTTAAAAAAAAGTGTTGTGGTACACAAATGTTGCATTTAACCATGCTGTTGCATGATGCTCTGCTTTACTGTACTTATTTGTATCCATTACAATGAATTTTCTAAAGAAAAGGTAAAGTTTGAATTTTAATAAGCTCAACATCCACTACTTTCTTCAAAACTAGCGTAAAGGAATATTGTGTAGGATTTTAAAAGTCCTATTTTCCCTGTTAATATTCCAAAAACGTTATAAAATTTATCAAAAGGGAAGTTTGATGTCAAAACATGTTATTTTTCGTAAATTAAAGTTTGAAATGATTATTCCAACCCATAACAGAGTTCAGAAAAAAATTGGAATTTAGTAACCTGAAACTATTGGCCAGCAACTCCCGGATAATTCTAGCTCAGTCGCAGAAGACCCTTTGAGTTATCTCAGGGTCGGCCTACGGCTGGGTAATCGGAGGGGAACGCGGACAAAAACTAAGGGAACAAACTGTGGGTTTTCTACAATCAAAAACAATTAACAAATTAAAACTTTTGACGAGAAAATGACTTTTATTAAAAAAAACGAGAAAAACTACTAACTAAACTTTGGTTTTTAAATTTGACGCTTTATTAAGCACGCTACTGTGTGGTGTGTTTGTGTAAGGTGTGGGTTGGACGGTGGTCGATGACCGTTGCGGTACGTACCGGATGCTCGATGACTTCGTTGGTGAGCGCTCACAGATTACCTTTACCGGGGTGTTGGGTTCAACAATAGCGGATTGTTGATGGCGGATCAGGAACGGCAACTGGTGTCCTGATCAATTTGCCAAAATGGTGGAACGGGATGGATACGGCGTCTTCCTTCATTGACGTAATCAGCGGACCACGGCAAGACCGTATTGGCCGCGCTGAGAAGGGCTCTCCTTGGGAATTAGAAACTTCGAGAATCTCTCGAAGTCCCGAGAGATAGGCCTCCTTTACGATTATAGTTCTTACCTGAACCAGAGGCCGAAATCTTTTACGGTAAGACGTAGACTACCGTCAGGTAATCTAGGCCGAATCGTACGACGGGATTCCTCAACACAAAACGGGATGGCACAAGAACAAAACACACGGGTTTTCCAAATTTCTTGGCTGTTGGGGAACACACCTGACTCGCACGAACGCCGGAAGAAAAAAAAAAGCCCCGAGTCAAAGACCCTTTTTGGCGCGATACTTCACTCCTCTCCTCCACCTTCTCCTTTCAAAAATCTTTTAGGCGAGTTATTGCACCTTGCATGCAACCTACATGCATTCGACCTTGCAACCAGTCTTGGTTGCAGACTTGTTGACGAAGATGCCACACGCCCAACTTAAAACTAACAATTATTGTATTTGTTAAATCCTATCTTCTAAACATTTATCTAAAATTTGCCTAATCCTAACTAAATTAACAAATAGAAAAACAACAGTTCGAAACAACAATTAAAACAAAATGGAAAAAAATACCTAAGGACTTTGGAACGACGGTTACAAACCAAAAAATTGTGTATCTAAGAATTAAAGATTTGGCCTACTAATACATATCAAATCTAATAACTTTTGATAAAATATAGCGAAATTAGGCTCACTTACCCTACTCCACAGTCTTTTTCTTTCGACTTATACTTCTGTCAAATAAAGTATGCAGATTGATAATAGTATAAGATTGAGTATAGATATACTAAAGCTTTGAAAATATATGTTCTATAATTATTATTTTCAGCTATGTAATCAATAAACTTCATCGTAAAGCTATCACACAATGCTTGCTATGTATTCATATTGAAAATGTGTTTAAAAAAAATTACTTTTATCTAAACGAAAAAAAACATGAACCAAAATTCTCATAACAAAGTAATAATTGAATAAGATATACTCGCAAAATAATTTAGAAATAAATCCAACGGGATGTCTCACGTAAACTTTTGAGCATCCCATCGATTCTTCATCTTGTTGTAACATTATTGATTCAATCTAACTTACTCATGATTTTCGCATAAAGTCTAAGTGGATGGCAAAAATCGTTTAGATTATTTTTTCTTAGGCTTGTTGTAGTATGAATGCGTAAATTTTTATAAGAAAATCGACAGTCCATAAACAGCAGATACAAAATTTTTCCGCACCCGTAAGGGCTTTCGCGTTTGACTCCGGTAAGCGATAAGCACTTTGGACAGTATCGAATAAGCAAATTTGAATGCCCCCCAACAACAACAGCACATCAAAGCCTAGAAAAAAAAACAGGAACAACTGAACAGCAACAAAGTCACCTCGGCTGTTGAAGCTATCGGAAAGGGAAAACCTAAACCAAGTAAGTAGGTGATATCTACATCCTTTTTAAAATTAGTATTTAAAAAAAATGTAATCCAGAATCTCCGCTTCTGGGGAAATTACCTGCTCGGCCACCCCCCTTGGGCCAATTTACAGTTCTCGTCAAAATGTTTTTCAAATCATTCTCCCTTCAACGATTCCGTTGGAATGGCTAAAAGTGGCTCCAGAGAGTCTTAACTTATAATCGTATAAAACCCGGTGATGAAAAATTTTGCATTATCAAAAATGGTTTCAATTTCTCTCTCTTTAGAGGCAAACAATAAATTGAATTTGTGCCGTCGGGTAAGTTAAAAATACAAAAGTTAAAAAGAATATAATTTTTGCATAAGCAATTCGCTTGATTCCATACCCAAGTATACGTGACTCTGAGTAATGTTAAAAAAATCAATTCTACCTTTATTTTCTCGGATCTTAAATTTTTAAGATCAAATAATTTCAACACTTTTGAACGATTTTTTTTCAGCTCCGATTACCTACACTCCTTAATTTTAATGATATAACATGACTAGTATAAGGTTGCCAGATTCTTTTTCAGCACGTATCTTGGCCGGGCAAATCCGGGCATGTTAGGGATGAATGACAGCTTGCTGTTAAATGCCTGCAAAAAAAAATCGGGCATTTGATTTCAAAATTCTTGACCAAAAATACGGTTTGGTGGCAAATTTGGTCAAAACCCAGGAATTACTCAATAAAATAAAAAAAAAACTTGAAAAATATTATTTTTCAACAAAACTTATCGGTAGACTTTAAATCGCATTTGAAGCTTTTAAAAAACCATTCAGGATTATTTTTATAAAATTTTCTGAAAAAGTGCCACTTTGGACGAAAAAATAAAGACTATTTGTTTTTTTTTTTGTTTGATTTGGCAAATAAAGTAAATAAATCCGGGCAATAAACAAGCTTTTTCAAATTAAATCTGGGCAACCAGGCCGGACCAGACAAAATTTTGTAATAAACATTTGGGCAAACCCGGATAAAACCGGGCAAACAGGCGATCTAAGACTAGTAAGAGCTAGGCTATCACGGACAAGAGAAATGTATATTTTGAAACAAAATTTGAAAGTGATATGAGGATTAAGTTGAGTAATCATATCGGAAAATAGATTCGGACTGAAAAATTCCTAAATTTATAATCAGGATCCTTCCATGCATAAAATTAAGCAACCTTAATAAAGTCATTTGACCCAAATACTATTTCCCATCGCTATTTAGTCCTTTAATTTTTAATCTCTGAATGGAATTTTCCACTGGATGATCTTCCGTTTACACAGATGAAAAAAAAAACACTAGACACACTGATAAACAAAAACAGCGTAAAACAGTCGAACAACAAAAACAATGGTAACAGTTGACATCAGCAATTTCTGTTTTAACCCCAGCAAACTCAAACGAACATATCAACAGTTCACGTTTAGTTCCACATTATCTGCCTACCGACAACAACAACCGGCCGGCTAAGTGGTCTTGAAAAATTCGAAAAAAGCATCGCAGATGGATCGGGGGCAACGTGGACAAATTTTTGCCAGCTCTATTTTTAAACTTTTGCAATTCACTCTCCTCAATTGGCTTGTTGCTATTTAGTCTTTCTTTCCACCATCAGTTCGTTCATTGATTCGCTTTAATCACTGGCTTGGCTTTTAAACATTGATTATGTCTGCTTATCACCAGCACAATTTACTCACCCGTAGATTGGATTCCTCGATCGTGTGAATAGTTAATGGGAAGGATTGAAATTTTCTTTGAGATGACGATCAGACGAAATTCACTTATGATTTTAATTTTTTTTGTAATCTATCGATCCTCAACACGATCGGATCTGTTGGTGATGTACGACTGAGATGCAAATCAGTCGCTACAGATCTTTTATGTATTTTGGTTGCTATTCTCTATAGGTAGGTTTAGTTTACTTTCCATTCAGAAGATGCTGATGATGATTTAATTGATTTTAATTTCCTTCAACCGTCGTGCCCCCTAAGATCATAATGATGTTTGGTTTTGAGCTGGTTTTTTGCATAAATGAAATGTTTTTGAATGTTGATGTACGTAAATTTTTATTAGAATCTGTTGTGTAAATTTGTAAAGGCATGGAAAAAGATTTATAATCGATAATCGACTATTTTTTTATACTAATCCAAAATTTAACAAGTGTATATTGTTAAAATAATCAAAATTGCATAAATTAAAAAAAATCTAAATCATGAAAAACTGTCATAATTATTGATTTTCAAAAACATATTGAACTTATGAAAATTTATGGTACTATCAAAATATTACCAATTTGGCAAACCATATTATATTTTTAATAATGATAGTGGTCGAAACTGTCGAATTTATTAAAAAAAAAAAAACAGTTTGAAATATAGAGGAAGAAAATCTTTTGAAATGATTGGAATTATCAGAATGATCCAGGTTTCCTATTTTTTTTAGAGACCAAGTATGTTCTATGAAAATGTTAACCAAACTAACGAAAAAAAAAACAATTTGAGTTTAGAAAATCGGTTCATTGAGAAATGAGATACAGTGAAGCAAAGACAAAAATGGATGTTTTTACTCAAAACTAGATTTTTATCTACCGATTAATCCGGGATAGAAGTCAAAATGTTCATTGGACCCCTACATATTTATTTATACATCGTCGGAAAGGATAAAAAATCAAAGAAGCACTGAAACACAGCGAAGCTGTCAGAAATTTATAAGAAATTTCAAAATAAAATTTATTTTTTGGGACTTTCTCTATTCGGGACCAACCACAGACAACCTGGTAGAACCAATTCACTTAATTTTCAATCATTTAGAAACTAGAATAAATTACCTTTACAATTAAGCTTTGTGATGTTAAGGCAATGAAATTATTTAAATGATAAAATTTGTTAAAATTGTCTGAATCTATAAAAAGTTTAAATTTTTCTAATTTTCATAAAAACCAATTCTAGAGTTTGTTTTGATTAGGTCGTATGAACCAATGTACCCCAATCTGAGATATTGACTGCAAATGGTTGAGAAAAATGTATTCTATGTTCGCTAAGAGTTTGGTTTTATTTGATCAAATAACAACTTTACCAAATTGATTTGAATTTAGGTCGCATGATGACTTTCTAGTTTTTGAGTGCATCTTGGTTTTTACGTCGTTTAGCGCTGCCGTGTATTGCCGTGATGCAAATGGTTGCAAAGCACCACAAAGTAAACAGTTCGAGGAGATGGTTTTATAACGTTTTGCGTAGTCGCGAAAAGTGCTTCGGCAAGTGCCTTTAAATGTAACGAGTAACGGGAAAGAAAAGAAAACTGTCTGCAGGAATGATATAGGATCAATAACATCATGGTAAGACGCTGCAAATTAGCATCGGGTGAGTATAATAAGCTTTACTTTTCAATGTATGAATAGTCAGTTTTTTTTGTCATTACAGAAGCAGCCAAAATCGTTGGAAGTAATCGATGCTTTTTCTCATACCTGAAACGACCAGTGGCGCATCAGGTTGTGCCCAGGAATGTCCAGGTTGATTCCCAATGATCACTTGAACAAATGAATAATCCAGGCTAGCTATAAAAGTAATTCCAGCGCGTCAGTTTGAAAGTGCCACTGTTAAAAGTATTTATTCAATCAAATACGAATAGGTTACTTGATATTCAAGCCAATGAAATCAGTTTTTGGATTCCAATTCATTGATTGAGCATAAGGACGTTTGCGCCAACGAGTACATCAGCATGTTCTACGTTCACTTTTACTGTGACATTCATATTTTCAGACAAATCGGAGCAGCATTGAAAAAACGAGAATTGAAAATGTGGTTCAAAATTTTAACATCGATTATCTCAAAACATGTCCACTAGCTCATACGAGTAAATAGAAAAAAAACTCTAGAATTGTTATTTTTTTAATACGATCCTGGATAAGCAAGAAATCGCCACAAACGAGAGTTCAGTTCGCAGCAAGCCGTGCTCAGGAACATCGCAATTTTTGACGGTCACTTTTCGGATTTGCATTTACTCGAATGATTATAGGGTTTCTGTTCTATTGATTCCAAGTGTTGAAAGTTGAAGTTATGACAGTTGCAGTTACAGTTACAGTTAAGTTGGAATACAAAAGCTGTAGAAATATATCCGAAGTTTACTTATAGCTAGTAGAGACCCAAGCAACCAAAAGTCGCGTTTTTACTTAACTCCGAACTCCGAAGTTCACATTTGGCTGAAAAAATGTATTACGGGAACTTCAGGTGACTCTTGTCGCGTAAAAGTTACTCAGGAACTTCCATCGCCCTTTGAAAGGTTAAACTATCGATAACGGAACTTCTAAGCGCTTTTAATGGAACTTCTTTCAAGAAGGTCGATAATGTTCGCGTAACATTCTAAAGCGCACCATTAAGATACTTGAAGGTGTTTTAAAGAACCTATATGGGAATTCTAAGCGACATGTCAAAAATGTTTTTCAAGAAGGTCGATAACGTTCGCTTAACATTCTAAAGCGCACCATTAAGGTACTTGAAGGTGTTTTAAAGAACCTATATGGGAATTCTAAGCGACATGTCAAAAATGTCTGTCAATTTCTTGTCATGGTATTTGTTTTGTTTATATCTGTACTGATATTTACAAATGGAATTCAAGATTTTATCGAATTTTTCTTATACACTCAGAATCAAAACAACCCAAAAATGACTTTGCCAGGACGCCAAAATTAAGTTCAGCTGTCTTTCTTCATTTTGGGGTGTTGTCAATACACCAAAGTTAAAGTTCGGAGCTCGAACTTATCACCCCAAAAAAATTTCCCTTTTCGTCCGCATTTTGTAACCAAAAAAAAACAGTTGTACCGAAAACAAAATATGGTAAAAAGCGTTTAATTTAGTATGATTCTATTATTCTAAATTCATTCTATTTTACAGCTTTCCAGAACACGTTAGTTCATCGAGTGTCGATTCAGAAATCGTATTCTAGAACGACTAGAATATCATTTGCATCACCCAGCGAATTTTCAGATGGTAGAAATACCATTAGGAAACCGGAGGAAGTGGATGGCTATCTGGAACAATCGTGGCATTAGCCATTCACGGCCTACTGAAAACGATAGCTTCCGATAGCACCAGGTGGCCTCAAGTTTGTGCTGCTGAAACGCGCGGTTCCTATATGCTGCCCATCGCCAGAGAAGTTTTCGACAAGGCATGATTTCGGTTGTTCCTCAAATTAATTGTATGCACTGGATAGTCATCAATTCCAGTGACGATTTTAGTCTGGTTTTCCTTCTTCCGGTGCTAGTGAATAGTGAAAAAAAAAACATTTTGTAAAATAAAATATGAATTATGAACAAACACATTGTGTTTATTTAATATGTATAATCCCATTTGATAATTGGTTCATGAAATGAAAAATCCCATAAAAATCCCTGCCGCATGACATGCCCCAAAATTAAGTTGCAAAAAGGACGTTTATTCTCATGTTTGGGAAAACCTACTCGAACTTAAAATAGTCGGGAGCCAGTTTCATCCGATTTTGCGGCATTACAACTTTGTTTTGGGTTGTCGCGGCTTAGAGTGTAAATGTTAAATAAGATATTCGAATAAATTTTTGATGATGCGAATTTGTGTTATGATTCATATTGTGTACTGAAAGTCCTTTGAACGAAATAAGGTACCTTCTATTGACCAACCCACTCAATCATCTCAAATGACATTAAGTTTAAATACTTATTATTACAGTGGCAATTAGCTATTGCTGGATTGGTCGAGAGGCTGGTGAGTTTCATTACAACCTAGAGAGCAGCGGTTCAATTCTCTAGGCTACACGCCAGCTTTTGTAATCAAAACAATATAATTAAAATCAATGAGATAAAATATGATAGACCGGCAACCTAGCAATCTGACATGTGGTTGTCAGAGCAATCTGTCAGTCGGATTTTTTTTTTTCGGCGCGTAGAAGTTGCTTGACATTCTCTTAGAAGCTGAATAGCGTTCTCTACAGCCACCTAAACGAACTTGAAAGTAGCTTTAAGAACTTAAATTTTGGGCTGATTAGCATTCTCTTCAGACACAAACGAGAGCTGATTAAGCTTCTATGGAACCTTTTTAAGGGAATTCTGGTTGCTTGGGGACAGAAACGTGTGTGGGGAGTTTTGAATGATGAGTGTTGAAATTTTAAAAAATTGCGATGATGTGAACAAAAATGTTAAAACTTATGTGTGGGTTGAAGATGAAGACAATGCCAATCGGAACTGAAAATTACATAGTGAGTGATTAAGGAAGTGCTTGATAATATTGTGAATTGAAATAAAAATTTTAGAAACGTGGCTGGTGAACTGGCAACAAAACATAGACTTCCGACAATCTAGTACTTCAGTTTTCTTTGTCGGAAGTCGGAAGTCCGGACTTCCGAAGTAAAATTTAGTACTGGCGCTATTATAATTGAAAATTTAGTGCCAACAACTCGGGTGCCGGAAAATGTTATCTTAGAGCAAGTTCACTCGTGTTGGAAAAAAATGGTGGAAATTTTGACACTGTTAGCACATTTTGAAAACTGCACGCAAAAACATTTTCAAGCGGCCTTCAAGTATTTTTACAACACGTGTTTCGCACGCTGTGATGCAAAAATAGCAATATTTCTATCAAATCATCTTGAAAATATTTTTCCATTCAAAGTGTGCTACAAGTTATAACGAGAGGCCCGACACGCTTCCGGTTCTTAGCAGGTGGCTTAAGCGCCACTTCCGAATGGAAGACCACCTGCCCTTTCCTAGTTTGCCCAGCTGATGAGACTCGGTCGCGAGTTCCTTTTGATTCCCTGTTTTGGGAAAGAAGCGGAAGGGACTCTAAAAAGGGATTCGTACTTCGACCTCTGAGGGCCGCCCCGAAGTCGAAAAGTACCCAGAGAAATTCGTGGAAGGGGGAGTTACCTGTTCGCTACAAAGCAAGCTAGGGGTTCGGATCGTTGGACGAGACCCAACCCTCTACTTGGACCGGAAAAGAAAGGATTCTGATTGGATTCGCGGCCAATCTCCGCAGTAAAGAAAGCAACAAATAAATCAATCGCGAACAACGAACAAAGTGTGATCCCCTTCCCGTTTACCCCAATCTTCTCATCATGACGAATGTAGCCGTAAAATTACATATTACAATTGTTTTTATTGTATTTTGTTCTGTGTGTTGTGTGAATTTTACATGATACTGTTTGGCCTGGCTACGTTTTTCCCTCTTTAAACTCTTTTATGGCAGTGTTCTTAATGGAGTCTCTTGGTTTCTGCTGGACTGATCAGGTCCGCTTCAATTTTAATTTTCCATTTTAATTAGGATTTTCCCATCCCGTGGGCGGCGAATTGGCTACTTTATTCGGCTCGCCTATCCGATAAATCGCGGTAGTCTGTCAAAGTGACGTGACTGACCAACTTTCCACTAGCGCAACGAAAACGGCTAGAGTCGCGTATACTAGGGAAAGTGGCTCACTGTACAGCAATCACTAGCAAAGTAAGTATGGCTTATTATGAGTACTCACGCAGTCCGGTAGCTTTTTAGCGGGGTTTTGGCGAGAATGTTTACCTCACCAGTTCAGCTGCTTCGTTGAAGCTACCTGTTGCTCTCCCGGTCGAAGGATGCTGGTTGACGGGCTATGCGGGTGGCTGCTACGGGCGGCTAGACCAATTTTTGTTTGGCCGGTAACCACTTATCGATTGAGTAGCTACGTGGAGTGCCCGCTGGAAGAACCGTTGCAGGTATCGTTGCCCTGGTAAAGGCGAAAGGCGAACAACGATGAAATAGTGACGAAGCGTGGCTGAAGTAACCGACGGGCTTGATGTCGGCAACTAACGGCGCATGCGAATCTGGAACACAGTTGCCTATCTGGCTGGCGGTGTCGTAGGTGATTCCCGAGAGATGTAGGAATCGCTTGTGGCCTGCAACCGACTCGGCGTCCGTACCCTGGGTGGATGTCGGGTGCGCATGCGTCGAACCTGTAGCTGATGAGCAGGAATACAAATTTCACGGGTCAGGGCTTCCTCTCAACCCAATGAGGTTTTCCACCTACCTCAAATGCACTTTATAGAACTGCACTGCACTGCACTACTTTATCTTGCCCTATTGCTGCTATCTTGCGACTAGATGAAAAGAGGTCTGTTTAGATTGAGGTATAAAGTCAAGAATCACACTTCGAACTACAAAATTACCTATCGAAAAACTACTTTATTTGATTAGTCCTGTCTCTTCCGATCACTGGACGTAAGTGAGTTGGGAGCTTCTGATGCCCTCTGACCGGGCTGACCTAGCTTGACTTCGTAACCGGAACTACCCGATACGACCAAGTCTAATCGCGAAGTTAAACAAAAAGATCCCAATTCGCGAATTCTCGAGCAAGCTTCGTCTTCCCCTTCGGAAACCGAATTCTAGAGGCCAGTCTTTTTCTTTCCCAAAACTCAGGTTCACAAACACATCCCGAAGGAGGTCATTCACCTGGCACAAAAAGGAATGTGGTTGGTGATCTAAAGGAGGCCAGCATCTTAAACCACATGTTTTGAACCAGAAACGTGTCTATCTTTTTCAATGATGATTGTAATGATTGATCATGGGGTGGAGCCTCAACTGAAGCTCAAGATTTAATGTTCGTGTTGTTTATTGTATTCTAATATTAAGATGATTTTGGAAACTTTATGTTAATTAACTCAGTTTGTTTACGGGTATCTGTTTGTGCATGTTGAATTTCGTTAAATCGTACTTAAATGGCCTAAATTTATTTATTGGTTTTACATCTATTTGAATGATTATTGCTGACTATTATAAATGTCTCATGTACCCGTTACAAAGTGTCAAAATTTCTACCCCATTTTCCCAACACCAGTGAACTTGCTCTTAGCAAGCGAGATATACAATAAGCTGGGGGAGGAAGACTGAATAAAACAAGAAAAAAATCTTTCAAACGTCAAATTTCTCTAATCAATCTACCGACCAGTGCGAAGGTTCAAAATTTTACTTTCTTATTTAGAGATTTGCACTTGTTTTGCATTAAACAATTATTTAGTTAGGTTTTGTTTCACTCTGGCAAATTCTTGCATGTTCAGGCGTATATAGTCGCTCAAATTTCATTGAAGTTTTTAATGCTGACAAATAAAATTTGTTTAATCAATGGTTATTCTTAAAAATAGTTTAAATAACAAATTTAGATTCAAAGTTTATATTTACGACAGAGTTGACAGACTAGTATTGGATATTGGTATTGATCATCTAAAGTTAAAATTTGAACGATTACAAATCTTTTCAACAATTTCTTTTTTTGCCGAACAATAAAAAAAAAACGATACAAAAAACGATACAGCGAATTTCAGTCTTCCTCCCCTAGCCAATAAGTATAGTTTTTTTTAAGTTTTAAGCTTTGTATATTGGTTGGTAATCAGGTTTTTTTTTTTAAATTTTCTTAAGTGGAGAAGACAGATGTTAAAAAAATAGAACGAAGCTAAGCAAGCCAAATATAGAATTTTATAATCTTATTAACAATAGAAAAATTAAGCACCTTGATAGAAGGGAAGAGCTTTTTCGTCTCTCTCGTCAAAAATTTCTCTAGTTGATTCCAACCTCCTGAATAGAGGAAAATGTAGGGGAAAACTGTACAAGACGCACCAGTTAAGCATAATTGCTATTTACACCAATTACCAATCATCTAAGATCCAAATTGAAATTTACGATGATTCATGGATCATATTTACGTATTAGCATAAAGAAAAAATATGATTATAACACGATTTTGATTATATTTTTGTAAAAAGCTTTGACAGCCAGAAAACAAACCACGGGGTAGAACGCCAAAACAAGTGGACAGAACGCACCATATGGAAAGGGTGATGAGAAAAGAACAATGATTATACGAAATGTAATAATTGAAACATCAAATGTTTAGAAACATGTTCGTCTTATTTTTGAAAATCAGCCATACTTTGGCAAAAAATCATTTATTATTGCCACACTTATCGAAAATTTCGCTTTTCAAAATACACTTTTCTATATCCTTATAGTTAGAACGCCTTCAGGTAGGCAACGAAATTTTATTTCTTGACTGATATCGCGGCAAACATGGTGGCGGTTATTGGTGCTCCTTTTTAACTCGAACAAGGATGAAATTTGTTAGAATTATGCATTGTTATCGTAATATGGGAGTCAGCAAATAAAAATAACGGCATTTTGTTTTGATATTCGGGTTTTCTCAAAAGTTAACAGCATTCAAATTTTGAACGTAAAACACGTGGTCTTGTAGGCATTCTGCCCCAATTTTTATATTATTGATTTTAGTTAAAATTTGTGAGAAGTTAGTAAAATACAACAAAATATTTTAGTCTATCTAAGGTGCATACTAGTGAAAAAACGATAAGCTGTATTTTCATCAGATTGCGCAGGGTGGTTTACCATAAAACCTTATATGTTACCCATGAAAAATAACAAGTTTCATGTTGATTCCATTAATCCTTCTGTTTCAAAGAAATAAATTTGTTTTAATGAATTTTTCATGTAATAAATGATGAAAAACCTTGTTTGCTACAATAAAAATGAAGAAAAACATCGTAGAAGCCATAGGTTAGTGTATTTTTGAGAAAGATTGGCATGGGTCATCTTACCCCGCTGGTGCGTCTTGTACAGTTTTCCCCTACGCGTAATTAAAGCTGTCAGAACGAGTAAAAGTGTGCAGCTTGGGTTTGTATTACGGTATCGGTAGTAGATTTTGGGCTCGAGGTCTGTTGTCGGCCGGTAGGTAAGATGTATTTTCGAATATAACTAAATAAAAAGATATGCTTGGTAAGAAAATTGAATTTGTAAAATGGTAAGATTTTGGTTAAAAGGTAACATTAATTCAGCATTGATTATAATTTCTTTTAATAAACAAATGTATTTCTAGAACGACCAATTATTTTACAGCTTGGCACATATATCCACGAGTGCGAAATACCTGTCTCAAAATGCCTAAATGATTGACTCATTCTTTCTTATAACATTCCTAATAATTCTTATAACATTCATTCCATAACAGGTCACACTAAGCCATGGTGTTAAGTATGCGGTGATCTGCATGCAGATTTGACGAACTAATAATCTTAAGAATGCAATTCAGCGCAACTGCGGTGAATCCATGCACCCATGATGGATTATCTACATACATACATACATACACGCATAAAATCTCTAACAGCGTGTTTTTTTTATTCCTGGCTATGCTAAGAAAATCGAAGAAATAAACATTCCCGACTTTAAATTTTGGTATAAAATAACATTGTGGTAAACGAACAGAAATTGTAAAGTAGTAAACATGAGATACTTATAGCAAATCTGTAGAGTTGTATTTCAAACTGGTGGTTCTTTAGTTTGCTTCCTTTAATTTTTATCTGATACCCAATAAATAGAGAATTGCTTCGAAATTTTATTTTGCTTTTATGGTTCACATTTTCATTTATGGGTTCCTAAACCTCTAAAAGTGAGAGCTTTTCCGGGTTAAACTGTAGTCGAAATTGTAATTGAAATTGTTTAAATCAGGGGTGGGTGAACAAACTTTTGGAGCAACAGCCCAATTTGAGTTTGATTTTTTCTTGGCGGGACGCTTTTAAAATAATATATATTTATAGTTAGCAAAGCTTTGACTGAAAAGGGAAAATTTAAAAAAAAATCATTTGTTTAAACAAATCGGACATTGAACACCGTTTCTACAAATTCAAGATAGATAATATCAGCTGAAATTAATTTAGTATTTAGTAATTGAACTTGATCATCATTCAATAATTTAAACTTTTTGATCGAATTGAACTTTTTCTATAACATTCCTTCTCACTAATAGAAACATCATTTGCTTCCTTTTTCTATTAGGAACAAAAATTTTCTAGAAAAAAAAAACATTTTTTTGTTGGAACTGATTGTACAATTCATCGTCACTTAAATTTAAAAGCCTTGTGGAGCAAAATCACAACGATAACTTACAGTGAGAAAAATATATTCTTGAGTATAATCAGTATTCACATAGTTGGACGTTGAGTCGAAATTGAAATTTATTGATTCAAAAGTGTTTTCACAATTAAAATTTTGGATTCCAATACTCGATTTGCATTGTTGTATTGCATGTTAAACAAGGTTCTCAAAATCACTGAAACACCATAATTTTGCGGATTTTTAAGCAAACGTCCTTAAAATCTCTCATTCATTCATTTTTCATTCTAGCTAAATTTAGCATATTTCATGGATTTTCTTAATTTAATTTAGATATCACAGGGATAGGCTTTCTAAAGCTGATTCATGAAAATCTTATGACTTTGGTTATGCTTATCTTCAAGTAAAATAATTAAATTTATCGATGTTTGGCATGATTTTCCAATCAAATTTCTGAAAAAAGCATCAGAGATAAGCGTCACAAACTTTCTTGGCCGAATCACAGAATGACAGATATGGTTTTTGTCGAAAATTCATAATTTTTGTCGGAGACTTTGATGCTGAGTCATGTCGATAAGAAATCTAAAATCGTTAATCCAGTCTTTCTTATACTTTCCTCACTTTTGTCAGTATTCAAGAAAAAAAACTATTTCACTTGTTAAAGTTTTTGTTTTTAAATTTATTTTTGTTCAGAACTACCCTTTTTCCGAATTTGATGAAACACAAAAATTTTGCGAAGCCTATTCATCATGCAAACGAAAAAACGATATTCTCACTAATGTGCTTCAAAATGCCTGTAATCATCTTGCCTTTACATAAGGGCAGTGAGCCAAGTTTTTAAAATGAGATCAGTCCGCGAGAAAAAATAATTTTTTTGTTTCATTTTATTTAAATATGTTTTTAACATATTTTTCTAACTTAAATGGCAAAAACACACATTTTCCAGCATTTTACAGATTCCAAGAATCTTTTTCAAAATTCGCGCTTCATAAGGAGTTCACAAATATTATGACCGTGCTCTATTTATGAGTAGAATTCTTTTTTCGTAACATTGAAGCTTATCAAAGCTCCAAGAGCGCCGATGTGGCCTAGCGGATAGGCTGGCGCGAGTCTGGTTTTGGTATGCCAGGCGTACTGGGTTCGATTCCCGGTATCGGCAAGAAACTTTTGGGTTCGAATCCCATTAGTGGCCGACAGGTAAGATGTGTTTTCTCATATAACTGACTATATAATAAGAATGTTCAATCTGTTGCCAGCTGGCCAGGTATATACACGGATGCCGGAATACCTGTAAGTAAACTAGCCCACCTGATTGATTCGTTCTTCCAAAATATACCTTACATCAACACAATACATTCACTCCATTACAGTTCATACGAAGCCAAGGGGTCCGGGTATTGTGTACGCGTTGCATTGGAGATCGGTAAAACTTAATAATCTAAGAATGCAGGTGAGCACATACTTAGGCAGAAACTGCGGTGAATCCGTGCACCCATGGTGGATTACCAACATACATACATACATTGAAGCTTATCAAAGCTCCGCGGGCCACAAATTTGAGTTCGCGGGCAAAATGCGGCTCGCGGGCCACGATGCTTTAGAAAGATCTGAATAATTGCTTGGCATATGCAACTGCGAACAAGTGAAGTGAATATATTATCAAGTTACTGACACATTATTGATGAAATTGGTATTTTATGATGATTGTTAAACCTATCGTTAAAAAGAGCTTCGCTCACCACACAAACATGTCTCGAGGGCCTGATGCCGCTCGCGAGCCTCCTGTTGCTCATCGCTGGTTTAAATTATGAACATATGAAGTTTAAAAAGTAAAAATTGCCGTATTGTGAGAAACATGTCAAACATTTAAATAAAAGCCAAATTTTCCGAAAAAAAAAACATGATTGTACATATAAGTGGTTTAACTTCCTAGAATGCATATGGTTATGGAATTGATTGAAATTCTCAAAAACGATTTCTTATTTTGTTCTAACTTATTTTCAATTGAAAAATTGAAATTTTTTCTCAACCTTTGCCGAAAAATGTTACGTTATTGGAATTGAAAAAAAAAATGAAAAATGTTGTCCAAAACAAACTTGTAAAAAATGATCAAAACTAGTAAAACATTTCTGAATTCTTAATTTTGGCAAAATAGAACATTTTGATTCGCGATCAAATGATACAATAAATATAGGATTTTTCCGCTGGGGTTAAAATATGTCAGTAAGTCAAGATAAGACACGCCATTATCAGTTGTAGTCTCTCTTAGAAGCAATTTTTTTTTCTTAGGCGATGACACCAAAATTCTATGGGTCACACCCCTTTAACACATATGATTGGAGTATTTATTTTTGGTTTACCAGGTTTACCTCAAGGAATGCGTATAATCGGGCGATTATTTACGTCAAAGCTGAAACGGTTCTGGTTAGGTATAGAAAGAAACAACGGAAGCGATAATCATAAAGCCACCTGATAGCAGCAATTATACCTACTCATATTCTGAATAAATTTCCATGTTGAAAAAATCCTAATTTTTGATGACGTTATTTAAAAACATCAAGCATCGCATTCCTTTTAACTCATTGCGGTTAAAAACTATTTTTTTAGCAGCTCACACCAAAACAACATTTTTAAAATGGCTTTCCAAACAAAAAGATTCCAACAATCGTTAACACCAAATTGTTATGGCTCACACAATTTAACCATAAGACAGAAATATTTTTGGTTTGTTATTCCTTGATGGGCTGTGATTGCGAGATTATTTGCGTCCTTTTTGAACGTGACGTCAAAGTTGCAAGCAAAAGAAATAAGCACGAGTATGTAGCTATATACCTATATATTCTTAAGTGTCCTGATAACAGCGTATCAGCATCAGACCAATTTCGCACTAGACAAATTGACCATGGTATAATAAAATAATTATCAATTCCTGTGATAAGTGTATAAGTGTATCAATAACGTAAAAAATATATTTTATACGGTTCGCGTTTTTTAAGAGTACACACTCGCGTGTCAGACATCAACACTTTAAAGGTTAAAGGTTAAAACAGTGAGTTCTGAATGTTGAGACAGTTAAAATTTGCCAAACGTTGAACCGATTCGTTAAATTAGATTTTGAAAATTCTTACAAATTTCTTACGCTGTCGTATCATATTGTATATGTAACTAATTACACTAGTTTACAAAATTTTAAAAAAATCGTGAACTTGATTAACTGACCAACATTTTTAATGTAAAATCGGGCGCTGAATCCGAAAATGAAATTCAAAAAATCTCAGTAGAACCGTTTTTAAGTTATGCTCCAAATATGAAATTTCGGAAAAATTAAAAAAGTTCTTGTACTTAGATTAAAATATCTCGGACGGCATAACAGTAATTTGAAATCTCTTTTTTACATATGAAAAGTGAATAAATTTTCTATCGATCATCTGAACACTGTTCTTGCGTTTGACGAACAGTATTGTTGATATTAGTGACTTTATGAGAAAAAAAATTATAAAAAACGCATTTTTTTAGAGAAAATTTTGTTTCAACGAAAGTTTTAGACTCGATGATAGCATTTAAAAAATCTGATTTTCTTTTGCGCTTGAACGTCAATTCAAAACAAAGATTTCAAGTGGTTATTTATCAAAATCGGTTGAAAATTGAAGAAGTTATGGCTACTTTACCATAACTGAATTTTTTGGAGTTTTTAATAATTTAACGAACCGCAGTACACTTATCATAGTATAGAAAGAATGAAACATGATAAATCTCACTCGCTCCAAGTCAAAATTACTTATTAGCTTTCCAGAAGATAACATGCCAAGTTTCTGGAAGATCTGACCATAGGGAAGGGTTGCTTAAGACTCAAACGTGAATAAAATTTTGAGGTATTTTGCCCGGAAGGAACGAAAAATTCTGGTTTTTCATCAATAACTTTTTTCACCACTAGCTGATTGTTTTTTATGGTTGATTTTCTTAAAGCCTAAGTTGAGACAAATATTTCACCCGAAGACTGTAACTCGATTGGATTTGAAACAGAAAAGTTATTGCGGTTCAAAGGCCGCAAATTTTGTCCAACACGCAATGAGTACTTTTTACGCATTGAGTTTTATACGACAATTTTCACCCGAAATACAATCTTTGAACAGCAATAACTTTTCTGTTTCAAATCCAATCGAGTTACAGTCTTCGGGTGAAATATTTGTCTCAACTTAGGCTTTAAGAAAATCAACCATAAAAAACAATCAGCTAGGGATGAAAAAAGTTATGGATGAAAAACCAGTATTTTTCGTTCCTTCCGGGCAAAATACCTAAAAATTTTATTCACGTTTGAGACTCAAGCAACCTCTCCCTATGGTCAGATCTTTCTGAAACTTGGCATGAGACGTTCTGGTAAGCTAAAAAATAATTTTGACTTGGTGCGAGTGAGATTTATCATGTTTCATTCTTCCTATACTATGATAAGTGTACTGCGGTTCGTTAAGTTATGAAAATCTACAAAAAATACTATTATGGTAAAGTAGCCATAACTTCTTCAATTTTCAACCGATTTTGATAAATAATAACTTGAAATCTTTGTTTTAAATTGACATTTAAGTGCAAAAGAAAATCAGATTTTTTAAATGCTACCATCGAGTCAAAAACTTTCGTTGAAACAAAATTTTCTCTAAAAAAATGCGTTTTTTATAATTTTTTTCTGATAAAGTCACTAATATCAACAATACTGTTCGTCAAACGCAAAAACAGTGTTCAGATGATCGATAGAAAATTTATTCACTTTTCATATGCAAAAAAGAGATTTCAAATTACTGTTATGCCGTCCGAGATATTTTAATCTAAGTACAAGAACTTTTTTAATTTTTCCAAAATTTCATATTTGGAGCATAACTCAAAAACGGTTCTACTGAGATTTTTTGAATTTCATTTTCGGATTCAGCGCCCGATTTTACATTGGAAATGACCTTCAGTTTACTGAGTTCAAAAATGCTGTAAACTAGTGTTACTAATTGTACTTCCATAGTCTGGGTCCTAAAGAATAATAGAATAATAATCTTCTTTTATTTGTTCATGTTTTTAATCATCTCAACATAAAAGCATTAAAATGATCAAAAACATAAAGTGGTTGGGCATTAGACTTAGTCGATTTGGGGTCATTTTTGAATTTCTCAAACCCTGTGGTCTAGAAAGCTTCGTTTTCGCAAAACTAATACATGTTTTTTTTTGCAGAATTCTTAAGTAACGTTTACGTAGGTAAATTTGAATTTTTGGTTTTTATGGGAAAATTCAATATTTTGTAATGAAATTTCAACATCATTTTTGTTTCTTCTGTGGAACCTCGTCTTAGTTTTTGTACCAGTTTATAAATTCTGGAAATTTTCCGCTGAAAATTTTTGTCGAAGATCATAACATTGAATGTTATTTAACAAAAATGTAATAAGGTATTGAAAAACCATAAATTCAATTGACATCACTGCTGGGTGCCAGCGAGTTATAACATGACTACTTTTCATGCAATCGCAGACAGTGAAGACATTAAAAATAAGAATAAAACATTGAAAAGCTGAATTCCTCTAATAACATATACATTAGACTACATTAGACTCCCATACATTTGTATGGGAAATTTCAAACTTGTGAAATGTTATGCGCTGCAAGCTTAATTTGATCATAGACAAGGTCTCATGCCAAATTTGGGCCAGTTTGGATCACCGGAAGGGGTCGCTCAAAGAGCCTAAAGTTTGTATGGGATTTTGAGACATTTTGTTCGGGAGGAACATGTAAATCCAGTTTTTCATGAATAACTTTGGTCACCCTTCGGCCGGTTTCTTTTGAAAACGGTTTTTCTTAAAACCTAAACTATGACAAATATTTCATCCGAAGACTGATTATATATTAATTTACAAAAAAAAAACTTAGTCTTTGAGTCAATGATCATCAAAAAGTTAAATTTCAAAATTAAAAATATTTCATCAATTTAAAATTTAAGTTTAACCCTTGTACTGACTTTTGTATCATGAAAATTCTTGAAAGAAAGTTTTTAATTTTGAATTTAATGTTTTGAATACGAATACTGTATCTTAAATTTTAATCCGAATGTTATACAGACTCCGTTCGATTTTAGCAACATCCATGCTGAACTGTACGTTTTTGGCAGCATAAAAACCGTTTTTTGTCATATATATTAAAAAAATTTATCATCAAAATTAATGTAAAACATAACATTAGCATAAAATGTTTTAGATGACTCGATAATATTAGTTTTAGGCAGTAAAAATAGAATTATTCTTTTTTTTAATGTCCAAAATTAATATAATTGAATAAATCAAATAAATTTAATTCTAATGTTATGTTTAACATTGATTTTGATTATTTAAAAAAAAGTGTGATAAAAAATCCGTTCGATTTTGGCAACACAAAATTAACAAGCATATATAATTCGGAGATGTAAATGTGAATTCTAAGATCCACCTTAGTAGTCTCGATACATTTCACAATCTATGTGAACTTTTGCGGAATTCGTGAACTTTTCATTTCCAAGGACTCAATTTTCTTCTACACAAGTTATTGAAACAACTACCTACTTACCATTGGAATTTGAGATGGACGAAGCCATTCGTACTGATTCTCCCCGAGCCACTCCATTTGTCGCCAACAGAACTGCGCCGTTACGATTCAAAATGATCGGATCCGCTGTCCGAATCAATTTGTTAAGCTGCCGCACCAGTTGAACTTTTTCCACATTTTTCATCATTTTGGCTTCTTGATATTAACTGGTGAGCACAGCAGACACTATTCCGAAATTAAACTCCCGAATCTTATTGTCCTTTACTTGATCCAAAAATCTTCTGCCAGAATTCACTGCCTTCTGGACTGCCTTCCAACAACAGACTAATCCCAAAACCTCCGATGTCGTCAGTTCACTTTCTTCCGAGCTACTAACTGATAGCCAAAGCCAAGTTAAGGGGCCAGTCAGTTGATTGTCCAGCCACAAATCGAGAACCTGTTTGCAATTGTTTTCTTCCCCTGTTGGTTTTTGTTTTCGGGATTGGATTATTTCGAAAAGTGATTACAAATGACGACGACGACGACGATGACACTTCATAAGGTGGTTAAGCGCAATAGGGAAAAACAAACTTTCCGATCCTATCGCTATTCAATTGGCCCCCCCGGGATCGATTTATCAATTCTAAACCGGTGGACGAGCTTTAGATTAGATACAGAGCGAGATTATACTAGTGCACTATTTACAAGTCGTTAGAATTTAATTATATGATCCGGCACTGTTTTTGAACAGCAACTAATCGTTTGTGTACATTCCAATAAACTGAATTTGAGTTAAAATTCAACAATGTATTATGGATATGCAAATTTTTGATGCAGTTTCATAAAATTGCCCTCGGAACTATACGCAGATGTTGGCTTTATTGGAAATTTCAATTTAAATCCCTAGAATTCTAAAGCTAATAGATAAAATTTTAATAGCCATGGAAGTTATGAAATATTTCCCCGTGTGTGCACAGAACCCCCTCATTTTTTGCAAAGTTGACGATTGTGTGTATGCCACTTGAGTACCTACATAGAGGAGATAAAGGCATAACGAGCACTCGGGGAATAGTAAGCACTTCTATTCTATAAGACTACGTGTTTTCTTAAATAAACTTTCATGAGGATTAGTTTCGTACTTCCCATAGAATTAATTTTTAAGCAAAAAGCAACCTCCTTATCATCTTTACAGAAATATTAAAAAAAACCAACTAGGTTCTCAAGTTACGAAAATTTATAATTTTTGAGCACCACCAACTAAGCTTTTATGACCGTCAAATCATATTGATCTGAAATGTACGCACTGCAACATGATTTACACATTGTTTCTCAATTTTTCACCATCATAAAATTTTTGATTTTTCACTTTAATCAATTTTAAAACGCGTTTTTACTTAAATTTGTTGACCTGGGGCGAACAGAGCACAATTAATCAGGGCACGATGAGCATTTTCTGCCGTAGAATCTAGCAGCGAATTCAACTCGATGAAATCGACTGAATAATAGAGCTACAGCTTGACTTGTCTCATCTGTCGATTTGGCCTAATGATAAGGTGTCGGAAGGGAATCAGTAGACTCGAGTTCGATTCCTGTTCGAGGGGATTTTTTTTTCACATACCATTCATGATTGTTTTTTTTCGATTGTTACATTATACGGCTAGTAGCATCATCCATCAAACAAAACACCAGAAACATAATGTATGAGCATGTGTTAATTCTTCGAATTCTACAAACAGACCTAGATTATTTTGTTATTGCTTTGTTTGATGAATCTACTTCATCGTTTAGTGCAAAATGCATCGATCATGAATGATAAATGAAAAAAAAAAATCACCTTGACCAGGAATCGAACTCGAGTCTACTGATTACCTTTCCTACACCTAAACAATAGGCCAAATCGTCAGATGAAACAAGTCAAGCTGTAGCTCTATTATTCAGTTGACTTCATCGAGTCTAATTCGCTGCTAGATTCCCCGGCAAAAAAACGCTCATCGTGCCCTGATTAATGGTGCTTATACTGCCCCAGGGTTTTTTTTTTCATCCAATTAGGCAATAGAATATTTGAGTGTCTGAACACGAAACAATGATGTAACTCACATATTATAGCTGTTCTCTATGGTTAAATAAGCGTTTTTCCTTAAGGTGGCCATTATGCCCTTATCTCCCCTGTATCAAGTTATTATCAAAAAATTCAACCACATTATAATTCTTTAAAAAAACACAATTTTTAGTGAGTATGGTAATTAATCGTGGGTTCACGGTTTCACCTCGATTTCTAGACATTTTGTAGACATTTTCTAGCAATTATTTCTCTGAATTTTCTTAACAAATTACTAATAAACCTGTTATAGTAGGTTTGGAAGTATTGGATTCTATCAATAGAGTAATTTACCATGAGTGCACAGATTCACCACGATTCATTCAAAAGTACTTTTTTAGCTTAAGATTAAGCATAAATAATTGCTACTATAATAATCTATCTTATATATGGGTCATTCTATACCAAGTGACCGACCATGAAAATCCAAGATTGCAGCCCCATCGCGGGATAGGAACCTTAGGCTAACAGCCTTCTGCTCCCAATTTATTTAATTATTACGGCATCTGAAAGAAATGGAAGCCACCCCATTCTTAAAAATTTTGCCTTTTTCCTCAAAAACGACAATTTTCTTTTGTGAATATCGAAAACGTAAAAGCTACAGACAACGTAAGACCCTTGTTTTGAAGATTAAGTTATTGTCAATCGTATGTCACTGTTAAATTGTGTGTATAGTAGACTGTCCCAAATTTGTATGGAAAATTTAAAACCTGTGAAATGTTATGCGCTGCAGGCTAAAATTGATCCTACGCCTAGTACGAGATGTCATGCCAAATTTTGGCCGGATCGGATCATGGAAAGGGGCCGCTCAACGAGCCTGAAATTTGTATGGGATTTTGAGACATTTTGTTCTAGAGAAACATGAATCAGTTTTTAATCAACAGCTTCGGTTCCTTTCGAGTGATTTTTTGGAATACGGATTTTATTAAAGCCTTAATTATAACAAATATTTCATCCGAAGACTGTAGGGTGATATTGTTATATTGTTGATTAACTGTTGATGAAAAACTGATTTTCCATTTTTTTTAAATATATTTATTATAGACATTTAATCACGGTTGGGGCTTTCGTGTCTCTAAAAATAAATTTTTACACAATTATTTTACAATTTTTTTGAAAGCTCTCACTTTGATATAAAACTAAGTAATTTTTTTTCCTGATGGTCATTGTTGGCTAGCACAGTTTGCACGGATCCCTCTAATTCACATTCACGTCGTTCTTTTTTATACACGCTCATTTTTTTCTAACCATTTTTGACTTTTTTTCAACCGTTTTTTGGTATTTCTTGAAGAACTTCTAAAATTGTTATTTTTCAACCATACTCAATCGTTGAATTTTTACCATTCCTGAAGTTCCAATCGAAATCGCACAAAAACGGTTAAATTCAATCGAGAAAAAGTTTCACTGCTGTTGTTTTCAAACGTTTCGAAAGTGTTTGCACCTTTGACAG
This sequence comes from Uranotaenia lowii, assembly GCF_029784155.1. Lineage (NCBI taxonomy): Eukaryota > Metazoa > Arthropoda > Insecta > Diptera > Culicidae > Uranotaenia > Uranotaenia lowii. Next base: position 369,815,426 of record NC_073692.1, on the reverse strand, counting down.
CGCATAAAGTATTTGGGCTTGATTATTTGCTTCTCTCTGAATCTGATTCTCCTGCTGATTCCGAACAATTTTGCAATAGATTAATTCAGGAGTAGATCCGAGAGGCTATCAGATCCAGTGGAAATAATATGAAAACAGGTATGGAAAAATTGAATGCGGGTAACATAACCTCATATCCGTTTTACGGTCAAATATTCCCTTTCAGATCGCATTGTGTGGCAACGGTGGCTACAGAAAATAAGAAAATGGTTCGTCCCAGCTGTGGAAAAATGCTGCTCCGCACGGCTCATCGAAAAACGTCTGGAACCAGCAGAAGCAAAATTGAGGAGGGATCTGGCTACAGGGTTTCGGTCGGCATACTGATGGCAGTAGAGAGGGCCACCATAAAAATCGACAGTCGGATCCTTTTCCAGTATGGATCTTATCACGATCATTTGCTAAAAGATGAGGTTCCAGGTGTAGATTAGGTAATTCGTCAGTTTATGATTCTTGATGTCTTATTGAAATACCGTTCTAAATTCCAGATAGATCTTGATATAAAAAAAAGCAAAGCCAGCTTTTATTAGACCTGAATTTGTTCCATGAACAGGCTAGTAGTATTGGAGAGAGCTGTTCCGGAAAATTTTCAACGGAAGTACGAGTGCGAAGTGAGCTTTGATCATTTTGAATTTCTGGAGTAAAAACATCGATTTACATTTTAGCGCCGATGTGGTCTAGTGGATAGGCTGGCGCGAGTCTGGTTTTGATATGCCAGGCGTACTGGGTTCGATTCCCGGTATCGGCAAGAAAACTTTTGGGTTCGAATCCCATAAGTTGCCGACAGGTAAGATGTGTTTCCTCATATAACTGACTATATAATAAGAATGTTCAATCAGTTGCCAGCTGGCCAGGTATATACACGGATGCCGGAATACTTGTAAGTAAACTAGCCCACCTGATTGACTCGTTCTTCCAAAATATACCCTACATCAACACAATACATTCACTACATAACAGTTCATACGAAGCCATGGGGTCCGGGTCTAGTGTACGCAGTGCATTGGAGATTTGTCGAACTTAATAATCTAAAGAATGCACGTGAACGCATACTTAGGCAGAAACTGCGGTGAATCCGTGCACCCATGGTGGATAACCAACATACATACATATATATAAAAACATCGATTTACATTTTCGTCAACATCTTTACTAAATGGAGATTTCAGATCGAGCCGCGGTGCAAAGGAAACCATTCTGACTGAAGCTTTATGTTAATGCATCTCAACAAGTATTACCGGAATCAATTGTATATAATAAATTTCATGTTTCGCATACTTTATTAAACTAATAAATTGGTGAAATTGATTAAATCAGATTTGGCGCTAAAATTCAAATTAAATGAACTTTCGTTTTATTTCTTAAATATTGAACTGGCTCCTTTCTTTTGAAAACGGTTATTTTTAAACCATTTTCACCTGCGAGAGCATGTTTGAAAAATAACCATAATGCAAGTTCTCCTTGAAATCTCATTTTATGAGTTTTCAGTGAAAACTCATAAAACGACTTAACCCACAAAACTGCCATTATGGTTATTTTTCAAACATTAATGGTTCAACATGGCTGACCGTGTACTTCCTACATTCAATGAGGATGTGTTGTACTGTAAGAGGTACCCCACAGCCGTTACAATCAGGTCTGGATGTTTTTTCGAAGATGTAACAGTGTGTCAAGCGAGTATGGCCGATGCGCAATCGGGAAAGATTTCGTTGTTCACTCGCAGATTTCCTATCCGTTGACTTAGATACAATAGGTTTTGTTTGTCGTAAAAACCTGCTGCGATCTCACTGTTTTTGCCAGGCGTTTTGGATACTTAAACTGATAAAGTGCTTGGCGTCAGAAGATGGTATGGTGATTTTTCATGTTTCTCCCGAACAAAATGGCTCCAAATCCCATAAAAACTTCAGACTCGTTGAGCGACCTCTCCCTGTGATCCGATCTGTATGTATGTATGTATGTAGATAATCCACCATGGGTGCACGGATTCACCGCAGTTTCGCCAACGTATGCGCTAAATTGCATTCTTTAGATTATTAGTTCGGCCAATCTTCAATGCAAAATACCACATACCCGACACCATAGCTTCGTTTGAACTGTCATGTAATGGATGTATTTCGTATATGTGTATGTCTTATTTGTAGAACAAGCAAACAGTTTCGCAACCGTATAAAATTCATAACATTTTCAGTGTTATAAATCTTTGACAGGTATTCCGCATGCGTGTAGATACCTGCCCAGCTGGCAACTGATTGAACGTTCTTATATAATATAGTGAATAAATGAAATAGTTATACAACAGAATAACCTTACCTTTATACCCATCTTACCTCAAAACACTCTAATCTTACCTTAAGATATAACCGACCTTGTTCAGTATTATAACCATATTTATTTTCATCTTATCTAAAATAAACAATTTTTAAACTATTAAAAAATTGCGAAGAGAAATATTTGAACAAAGAATCGAAAATGATAAATTCAGTTTAAGTACAAAAAACTAAGAAAAGTAAACAGGACCACAAATACAACCTATTCCACACTAGGTAACGGTTGAATCGCTTTGTAGCCTGCGGCGAATCGTATGTAGTTCCACCGACCCGTAACTCGTCGCTGCATCTAGAAAAGCCCAGTGATGACTTGAATTAAACGTTAAAATAGTTAAAATATCATAGGCCGGGATATTTTTTTACTAAGCAATTGAGTGAAAAGTATATGGAACTACGTTTTATAATAATATTATTGTTATAGCAGAGATTTGGATTGTAATGAGCCCTTAAGTTGAGCATACTATGGATTAAAATGGATTATATAGATGACCTCCAGATCCCATACCCGGCACCATGTCTTCGTGTGAACTGTTATGATGTGTATCTTTTTTGTGTTAATGTAAGTAAATATTTGGATGAACAATCCAATCCAGTGCACACCCAGTTCAAAATTAATAACATGTTCAGTGTTATATATTTACTGCAGGTATTCCGGCATCCGTGTATATACCAAGGTTGCCGAAATCACAGAAAAATCTGTATTATAACAGAATGTTGAACATAATTTCGTCACAGAATCTGTGTCACAGAACACAATTTTTTTTTAAATTTTCACACAATTCACAGATTTTCCAAATTTTGAACAGATTTTTAAAATTATAATTTTTTTTGTCATTTTCGACTTTATATTTCTGACTTCAATTCATGAAAATATTAAAACAAGGTAATGTAGATTTATCGTTTTAATAACTATAAGAAAATTCCAATTTGTTGATATTTAACATGATTTCCCTATGAATTTCATAGAAAAAACGTCACAGAAAACCGTCACAGAATTTTAGGTTTAAATCACAGTTCGAGATTTTTTTTTGACGAAAACACAGATTTTTTTTCGGCAACCTTGGTATATACCTGGCGATTTGGCACCTGACTGAACGCTCTAATTTAAATATCCGAAACCAAAATTTCATGTCATGAAAACAAAAAAGAACAATCTTACCAAATAACAGGCATTCATTCCTACGTTTTTCGTATGCGTTCATTGTAGTGCCATAACGCCAATCCGCATTTCTTCTTCGGCACACGTTCAAACTCTGGATTCGTCCGTTGATACTTAGGGTACGACAAGGTTCACACATCTATCCACTCAATCTCGCCAAACGCGATATTACTAAGAGAAAATTAGGCTTTCCGCACCACGCGCAACACAAATTCTGCGAGCCGATTATTAACAACCGAATAGCAGTAATAACCGGAGAAACCATGCATTCACGAAAACCCCGCCGAACCTGCCTTTTTTGGAAGCGATTGAACATTGCTCTTCTAATTGCAATTTCACCGCTACGTCATAGTAGGCCGAGAGCGTGTCACATATATGAGCTAACTATCATCTCGTATCATTAATTTATTTACCGGCCGCTTCAGATACTTTTCAAGTTCAAAATTCCAACTAGGACCACCATTCGCGTATTTTTGTCACATCACAGCAAGCTGTTCGGAAATTCAAAACTGCTTGTAAATTTCAGGAACCTCTCTGATTATGATTCTCTCTTTCGTGTTTTCGTAGCCATGATTTCCCTTGCCCCATACATATATTTTCTCGGGCAACTTTTCTTTCAAATTTTCTACATATTTTATCAATGTCACCAAATTATAGCATACTTTTCCACTTGCTAAAATAGTCTAAGAAGTAAGCCCTTCACAATTTCCCTGGTTCACAATAACACCATTTTTTCACACACTGCTTCGCGAAAAAAAAACGCCCCAGCCACTTTTCATTGAATTTTATTTTTCACATAATTTTGAGGGCCTTCTTTCCTCACAAACCAAATCCTTATGTAAAACCACCATTTAAATCCTCTCATCAGGAGTAATATCAAATTTCACTTTCCTATGCAAGCACTTTCTTAAAATTTCACTACTATTATATGACAAGGCAGCTATCGGAAAACGCGTCCGTTCACAAGCAAAGCTCGAGAGAGAATCCACCTCTCCCTGTGATCCGATCTGGCCAAAATTTGGCATGAGATCTTGTACTATGCCTAGGATCAATATTAGCCTGCAGCGCATAACTTTTTCAAAAGTCGAGTCATTTGAGGCCAATATTTTTGTTTTTCGCTTATCTAAAAATGCCCTCATATTTCCGATTTTTATGGCGCTAATGTGTTCAGCGTAAAATTTTACATTAGAATCTTGAAGCAGTAGATCTCATTTGGGTTTGTTGGGTAAACTAAAGCCCCGTAGTTGAAAGTTTTATTATGGTTTTATAATGGCATTTTACATGCAGCCAGATTTATAACTATTTTATTTTGATCATTAAAAATACTTGGATTTTTGATTCAACCATTTGTTTTCAGGAAGTTCTGAAAACGCCAATAAAGCTTTTACTAAATATACTGTTTAAGATGTTTAAAAAGAGTGCTAAATGTTCTATTAAAACTCCAATAAAACATAAACTAAGAAGATTGTTCCAAGCATGTTTTTGTATGCTTTATAAAGGCACGCAGATATATAAAAATCTTTGAAATACTTCAAATCACCGGAAGTGGAATGAATATCTCAACAGCATGAGTTTTGAGTGAAATGGCCCAATTAGTAGGAGAAAAAATTTGGCGGTTTCCGCTTTTCTTTTCGAAGCTGTAAATTACCGAAAATCTCATGAAACATCCACAATAATGGGTTTTGGGTAAAAGAGCTAAACAAGTCGAAACCGAATTTCGCTATCCGACGGAATCTTGAAATCCAAGATGGCGGCATATGCTCAAGTTGAAAATGCTGTAAATGACTGACAATAGCATGATACCCCCAAAATATGGGTATAAGCTGAAAGGACTCAACGAGTAGAAGTCGAATTTCGCAAGCTGACGCCATCTTGAAACCCAAAATGGCGGTTCAGATTAACTTCAAAAAGGCTATGAATCATTGAAAATCACATGAAAACTCCACATTTTGTGTATTGGGTAAAAGGGCTCAGCGTGTACAAGTCGAATTTCGCTCTCTGACAGCGTCTTGGAATCTTTTCTTTCCAAACCTGTAAATTACTGATAATCGCTTGAAACCCTCATAATATGGGTATTGGGTGAAAGGGCTTAACAAGAAGAAGTCGAATTGGCAGCTTTCGCATAAGTTTAAAATGATGATTCACGCTATAGCTCTATAGGTGAGATTTTATTTTTACGAACCGGTCAAAGGGGAAAAAGGAGAGACCGGATTGAGTGTCAATTGAAAGACCGCCCATTTACTTTAAATCTGTTCACTTTTGAATAGCTCAAATCGTTAATGTCGAATTAGCATATTCTAAACTTTTTGGAGACAAAGTATTTAGGACAAAGGAATTATCCTTTGTTTAGTGGCCAAACAAAAGAAAATTACTTTAATTCTGGGACAAATAAAAAATCATTCGTTTCTAATCTGTTTTCCTTTATTTCAAAGAATTTTTCAACTTTGAAATTAAAACAAATTCTTTGATTCAAAGTATTTTTTAATTCAATGAATAAATGCTTTGTTTCAAAAAAAAAATTTTAAAATCAAACTCATAATACATTGTATCAAATAAAAAAGAGTTGGTTTCAATGGAATATTTTTTTGAATCAAATTCATTTTTTTTTTGGGTCAAACACCAAGATTTCTCTGATGTATATATTATTGATAATCGCTTGAAACCCTTCATGATATTGGTATTGGATGAAAGTGCTAAACTAAAGGAATTCGAATTTTGCTGAAATCCAATATGGCGGCTTCAAAATGCTGTAAATCACTGAAAATCTCATGAAATTCAATTGAGATGTTATGCTATGGTTTACAATTATATTTATTGAAACATGTTTTTCGTGTAACGTTTTTAATTTTAATTTTTTTTCGAGATGAAGCGAACTTTAAGATACTATTTTATACACATTTTAAATAAAATCTTGACTGGTAGCAGAAAAGATGCTCATGGTTAACAAATTGCTTTTTTATTATTAATTTTACCAGATCACATCTCAATAATGCAATCATCATTCATTAACCATCATGGTTACTGAAAAAAATCGTAGAACTCACGGAATCGAAAGAAAAAACAAAACAAAATTTGCTAAAATGTTTTATAAAAGCTTTATAAGGGTTTTGATGACCAAAATTGTATAGCATAATGATTAAAAAACGATGGCGTTTCTAGATTTCAAATTTTAGCTTCATGTGATGTATTGATTTAGATTTTTATGAAAAATTAATGATGTAGCTCTAACGAAGTTGTGCTGGCCATAATAAAGCTAAAATTGTTAGTTGAGGTTTTTGGAAGATCACTAAAACTCTCGTTGAGGTCAGCGTGATCGTAAGGGGTATGTATTATTTTGGGTGGCAACAAGCTCTTATCTTATTTACTAACATTTCCTGGAAGTCAGCTGTTGGTCATCAAGATAACAAATATCATTTGGGGACAGAATAAACAAACCAATTGAGCACACGATGCAATTCAGGTGTTTGTCAAATGCAGTTTAGCGACCCAAATAAAAATTTAAATAAAAACTTTAAATAATCGTATACTAAACAACCTACATATCTTTGTACCTGATAATGTCAGAAAACGTGAATTTGATAGATTGAAATGTTTTTCAGATTATAAGAATCCATCATGCAGGACATCAGCATATTTGAAGATTATGCTTTAAAAAGCAAAAAAGGAGGCTACAAAATTGGTTTAAATTAAGATAACGAGATTTTTTTATTTGTCATCAATAAATCGTTGGGGGTCCATCACACGAAATGAATTGCATTTTCGGGTGGCAACAAAGGCTTATCTAGGTTAACATTTCAGCCAGAGACAATTGCCAGCTGTTGGGACAGCGTGATAACGTAGGATGAATTCGGTGTTGCTAGATGCAATGAGCCACAAAAAGGGTAATCACCAAATTTGGGAGGTTCGAATACAAGAACAATCACACCTGATAACACCAGGAAACGTGATTTTTTGAAGGATTAAATTTTTTACAATTGCTGCTAAGAACCTAGTCTAAATAAATTATTAATGATTTCAAAAAAGTTTGGCGTTCGGATAGTTTTCAAAATAAAAAAAGTACAGAATTTTGTTTAAATTTTCCCAATAGTTTTATGTGAACAATTTTCACTGCTTTTCTACAATCGCAATTTGCATAGTGTGCCTAATAGTTTAAAAATAATAATGGAACCGATTAGCGATGAACCGAATACGTAATACCTATTTACAGAAATTGGCTTTGTAACTGATTTAGTTTTATGATTTTGTATTTTGTTCGCTCATAGCTTGTGATTTTTTTTTACAATCAATTAAACGGATATTTGCATTGCTTTCGAAATTTCTCGTTTCTTTGTTTTGGGTTTCAGTGTAGTTTAGCTAGATCATTCAATACAACTCGAACAGTTTGAATGTTTTTAAATCTAAAAGGTAAAACGCAAGGAGACCACTACAGATATCGAATAGTTAAACTTTTTTTGTATAGCGGTTTCGCAAACTTGTAGGTAATGAATATTTTTTGGTATTGCACAATTTCTATTCTCTGCTACTTTTTGCAGACTCTATAACCATCATCAAAAGGCAATGTATTTTAATTTTTTTCTGTTGTTCACTGAGTCAGAAGTTACTCGATCGGGTCTCTGGTTACAAGCTAGAGAACGCAATTCTACCTCTGCTGTTTTTTTTTTATTTCAAGCACCTGTAAACGATCCCGATCGGTATCGGGTTCTGCTACTGAAATGTTACTGGTGTACTGTGCTATTATATGTTTGTATGGTTTGGTTAACGATTCTCACGATTCAGCAAACTGGTTTAATCTGGCTTATGTTTATACTTTCTGACTACGTTTCATAATTCAAACTTTGACTATATATCGAGTAGGATAGAGTTTTTAACTCGGGTTCGTCAGAATTGACGAACCTTACTTATTTTATGTTGAATGAGCAAAACGATAAATTCTTAAACGAAAACTCGGATGGTTCTGGCTAGACTCTACAATCATTATTGTAATAGGTTGGTAAAAATCTAAACTTTAAACTATGATTAGTGTGACCTTATCAGTACTCTTCTGAGGCCAGTGACGAAATCAGGAAGTCGATCCTAGAACATTCACTTCAATGAAAGCATTCACTTCAATTTTCTTCCCAGAGATCGACTCCCCAGATACGCCGCTGATGCCACAGCCAGATGGTGAATAAACTGAAATCCACATGTTTGCATTCGCAGCCTTATCAGCGCGTTCAGATGAAGTATAAATAGGAATAGAGATAACTCCACCAGGAAGATTTCTGTTGCTGTTGTTGTTGTTGCTGCTGTTGCTGTTGTTGAGCTGAGGAAGGATCTTCCGGTATTGGTGGCATTGGCACGGCCGGTGTTGAATTGGTGGAGGATGAGCCTGGTAACGAAGCTTCCGGCTGCTGCTGGCTTTTCTTTTGATGCTGCTGTTCGACCGCCTCACAGTTGTCGCCGTTGGTTTCGGGACAAGCCATGGTGTCCAATTTCTTTGCTTCCTCAAGAATGGGATGGATTTTTGGTTTGACTTTTGGGAGGGGAGTAGAATATGGGTGTATTAAAATGAAATAGTTATTTCAAAATCAAAACAATTTTTAAAGGGTTAGAAGCATGCAAAATGAGTTTAGCACGAGATGCAATTTGTATCCAATCCGTTTCATCACAAAAATTTACAAGGTTCGTTGAAATATTAAATTTGGTATGAACAATGAACATTTAAGCGATTTTCATCCAATTCAAAAAAGTAAAATCAAAATCTTCAATTTTGCATAATTACTTTTTTATGAACGCATCCTTAAAGCCAAGGAAAAAAACTTAATAATCAGACATTGAGTGTCAATTTGACACCCCTCGCTTAAAACTGCCATATCTCTCTTGTTTCTCAATCGATTTTTACAAAATTTATAGTTTTAGAAACCTCGTTATGCAATATGTTTCTCAGACAACATTCAGCTACAACATTTTAATTTTCCGTTATTCAGAATCTAAGAAAAAAATCCTTAAAGACATGTTCCGGAAAAAAGATTGTAGAATAGCTAATGCTAATGCTAGAATGCTTACAAAAGATTCACTTAAAATTTGTTCACGTAAAAATGTGATGTGATATTAGCCGTACTTTTCACTCAATGAACCGTCAAAATTAAATTTTTAAAAGAGGATTGGAAAGTTAGTTATCATATCTGTGTAAAGTATTGCAGCGCTAATGTAAACACATCACTAGAATCTGAATCGGTATGAAAATTCCTTTCTAGTGAATATAAATTATTAGAGGAAATTTTGCGTGAATACACTCAAAATCCAGTGCAAAGTTGAATTTAAGTGCAAGAAAATCTAAAAAATTGCGAATTGACAAAAAAATTCGAAAAAAATTGAAAACTTGTTAAAAATTATGATGTATTTTGAAAATCTGAACATATAAAAATGTGCCAAATTAGACTCCGCTGAAGACAGACGTATGGAAACACGCAAAATACATCAAATATATGCTTGTTGTGTTCAAATATGAGCGCCCGGAGACAAATGATGCACCAATTTGTTGCAGTTAGTTCAAGCTTCAATGTGGTTTATGAGTTTTAAAAATCCACTTGCACGTTTTTGCAATAAACACTCGTGAAGTTGAGTGAAAATTAAACTTATAGTTGCAATAAGTTGGCTAGGGAACGTCGTAGAATGTTGAAATCTTGTGCAAAACGAGTAGTTTGAATGCTCCAACTAATGTTCAGAACATCTTATTCACGTAAATCCTCATCTAACGATAGTTAAGTTTAAAAAACTAACTTTTGAATAGCTTTCAAAATAAAACCATCATAACTCTGCACTGAAAAGAGATGGAGTTTTGATGTGTTCAACAAAATTTCATGTTTTCACGTATTCTACAACTTTGTAGTATAAAGTAAAGCCACGTAAAGCTCTATCTATTGAAATAAAAATGTTAGAATTTTCAATTTTTTTATAGTGGACTTTGACTAACTTTTGATGCTTCCAAGTTATGAAGCATGTTTGAAGAAGCAAATGTTCTGAAGACACTTAAGAGATAAGATGAAAGACAGAGGTGCTACGAAAAAAGTTCCACTTTTAACCCTTTCGGACCACAGTGCGGTGTGGCCATTGCCGACGAAATTGTGAAGAACACTATAGCCTTCAAATTTCCAGATGGTGCTTCAAGCCCATCTTTGTTTGAAGTCGCTAGGTTTGTGAAAAACTTCGAAGCTGACAAGTCGTTGATGGAGTAAAAGGTAGCCGTGGATAAATCATTCCAATCTAATGTTTTGAGTTCGTCTTAGTTCATCTTTGTGCCTAAAAAATTTTCAAAGGCAAAGAAAGAAAGAACATAAACCGTAAATATCATAAATTTCTCGAAAGAAATACAACGGCTCACCGGCAGGATTTGAACCCGCATTTTCCGCTTACGGGTTCAAGTCCTGCCGGCTCACCGGCCAGTTGTATCTTTTTCGAAAAGATTATTACAGCTTATGTGTTTTCTTTCTTCGATATCTCATATTTCTCTAATACTTTATATCATTATCATATATCATTATTCATAAAATTTTAACCGAACGATGCTATGAAGGATGCCACTGCCCAGAACGCGGAGGTTTTCGTACTCAAATGGAAGTATTGTGGATGTAACGATGGCGATTGCAAAGTTTTGCATTACGTCGTATGAAACATCTTAAGAATTCACAGAGAACTGCTGCAAAAGTTATCAAAACAACTTCAAAGTTTATATTTCACACCTAGAATGTGTTGTCCAGACTACAAATATAAAAAAGTGGCAACAAGTTTATGTCAGTTTTTATACTTTTTTGTAAAAAAAACTGGGTATCGATTTTTGAAAAGGGCCAACACGCCAAGACATCTGTTTTGAGAAAAACGCATTCGAAGATTCAGAAAAAATAAGCGTAATTTCATACTATTCCCAAGCAACCAGAATTCCCTTAAAAAGGTTCCATAGAAGCTTAATCAGCTCTCGTTTGTGCCTGAAGGGAATGCTAATCAGCCCAAAATTTAAGTTCTTAAAGCTACTTTCAAGTTCGTTTAGGTGGCTGTAGAGAACGCTTTTCAGCTTTTAAGAGAATGTCAAGAAACTTCTACGCGCCGAAAAAAAAAATCCGATTGACGGATTGCTCTGACATTTAGATGTCAGGTTGCTAGGTTGCCGGTCTATCATGGTCTATCTCATTGATTTTAATTTTATTGTTTTGATTACAAAAGCTGCTTACGCCTATATAGAGAATTGAACCGCTGCTCTCTCGGTTCCAATGAAACTCACCAGCCTCTCGACCAATCCAGCAATAGTGAATTGCCACTGTAATGATTAGTATTTAAACTTAATGTCATTTGAGATGATTGAGTGGGTTGGTCAATAGATTGTACCTTAATTTCGTTCAAAGGACTTTCAGTACACAATATAAATGATAACAAAAATTCGCATCATCAAAAATTTATTCAAATATCTTAACATTTAAAAGAAAATTCGAAAAAATCTTTAACTCCATTTGTAAATATCAGTACAGATATAAACAAAACAAATACCATGACAAGAAATTGACAGACATTTTTGACATGTCACTTAGAATTCCCATATAGGTTCTTTAAAACACCTTCAAGTATCTTAATGGTGCGCTTTAGAATGTTACGCGAACGTTATCGACCTTCTTGAAAAACATTTTTGACATGTCGCTTTGAATTCCCATATAGGTTCTTTAAAACACCTTCAAGTATCTTAATGGTGCGCTTTAGAATGTTACGCGAACGTTATCGACCTTCTTGAAAGAAGTTCCATTAAATGCGCTTAAAAGTTCCTTTATCGATAGTTTATCCTTTCAAAGGGCGATAGAAGTTCCTGAGTAACTTTTACGCGACAAGAGTCACCTGAAGTTCCCGTAAAACATTTTTTCAGCCAAATGTGAACTTCGGAATTCGGAGTTAAGTAAAAACGCGACTTTTGGTTGCTTGGGTTGGCCCTTTTGTTCGCGAGGAAATTTGGGAGGGGAAAAACTTGAAAAGAAAACAGAACAAAAATGATGTTTGGCCCCTGGTATCATAAGGCGAAAGGGCCAACCCTAATTGGATACTCAAAAAAATGCTATTCGCCTTATTTAAAAAAATAAATTTTACGATGCTAAATCGCTATTTTCGGATATAAATTAGAGAGTTTAACACATTTATGTGATAATCTGGATTTGTTTACAGTTGGCGCATTCGCCGTATTCAAAAATCGATACCGAACTGTTTGTTTACATACGAGACGTAATGAAAGCTCACGCGGGAGATATAGAACTTGACTTGTTTACTGGTGTTAGAGGAATATATATTGAGGTTAAAAAAGAGACCTCGTGTTGTTTGAACTTCTCCAACCGCAAAGAAAGAATATACAGTAAGCGAAATAAGAATAGCACCACTATGTGTTTTGCTTGTTAAAATATGAATGATTGAATATCATCAAAACTTTGTTCTATAAATTGTTTTGAATTGTTTAACGAATAAATCAAGCATAAGTTTACTTTTTTTGGACGTTGCAATTGGCGTTGAGGACCAAAACTATGGAAAAAGGGTGCGAAATAAGAATAGAACCACTTGTGTTTTTTCAACAAAAACAAGACTATTTCTAAAAATTTACTGTGTAAAAGTGAATAATAATGCTTCTACGAATTATCTGAATAGATAACTGTATTTTTAGGAGTTTTCTAGAATTTTAAAGATTTTCAAAGGTTTTAAAAGGGGGTTCCAAGAGATGCTCCTCTAGCGTTTAAGAATTTGATACTTGAGCTATAATACTTTATCAAACTGCTTTATTTCTTCATTATCATTCATAAGTATGATGCAAATTGACGAAACATAGATTTGATGCTGAATTTGAATAAAAAAACAGGCTTCAAATTCAAAAATTCTAATGTTTTCAAATAGTCAAACGCTATTTCTCTAGTTTTAAGTCATAGATGTCAGCACAATCTTGCAATTAAACCGAATTGATGCCCATTTTCAGATATCTGGGATTAAATCAGGTGTGCTGGATGATTTTGGACAAGAAATAAGTACTTGGTACCGTGTGACCGCCTTGGAAATTCTAAAATCACAATATCAAAAAATAAGAATTTCATCATGAACCCATGAAAGTGAATTTCTTGGACCGATAATCAGAATAATTTTGTACTTTCCGATGGAGCTTGATGGACCAGATAACTAGCAGTATTATTGGTACGATTTGAAATTGAATCGAAAGTTGAGATGTGCAGGAATTTTGGCGGTGTTATATTCTTGTGCTGGTGTTTTTTTTTGCAAATCCGGAAAAGATTTCTGCAGCGTGAACTCCAACAAAACTGGTTGGAAAACTACATCGAAATGATGAATATGGGCCTAAATAAACCTGAAAAATCAATATTGAGACTTCATTTGGTATTAACGGCAAGATAGTGCTGCCATCTATGACTTGAAACTGGAAAAAGTGATGTTTATTGAAAAAATCTAAGTTTATGAATACCAACCTGTTTTTTTCTGATTTAAAATAAATCGAAAATGTTTGATTCATCATTTCACGTCATTTTAGTGAAGAAAGTAAGTAGTTTGGTAAAGAATTACAGCTCAAATATCAAATTCCTTAGTTCTAGAAGAGCATCTCTAAAAACACCATTTTAAAACCTTCGAAAATCTTTGTAATTCTAGAAAACTCCTTACACTATTCAAATAATTCGTAGAAGCATTATTATTCACTTTTACACAGTAAATTTTTAGAAATAGTCTTGTTTTTGTTGAAAAAACACAAGTGGTGCTATTCTTATTTCGCACCCTTTTTCCATAGTTTTGGTCCTCAACGCCAATTACAACGTCCAAAAAAAAGTAAACTTATGCTTGATTTATCCGTCAAACAATTCAAAACAATTTATAGAAGAAAATTTTGGTGATTTTCAAACATTCATATTTTAACAAGCAAAACACATATTGGTGCTATTCTTATTTCGCTCACTGTACACTAAGGTTTTTTACGCGGTATTTTTTATGCGACTTTTTTACGCGGATTTTTGAATTAGCGCGGTTTTTACGCGGATTTTCGAAATTAACACGGTTTTTTTTAAAACGGGTTTCGCAAATTAACACGGTTTTTGAGAGGAAATATTCTAAGACTGTTTCAAAGGAAAACACTTCGAATCTTTTTGTAGTTGGGAAAATCTTAGCTCTGAGACTAAGAACGTGATACATGAGACCTAAGACCTGAGACCTGACCCTTGAGACATGAGACATGAGACCTGAGACTTAAGACCTGAGACTTGAGACCTGAAATATGAGACTCGAGATGTGAGACACGAGACCTGAGACATGAGACATGAGACATGAGACGAAGGAGAGGAACTCACCGAGAACACAGTAAAAGAGAGACTGATAAAAAAGATTAAAAAGCTGAATTTACTTCAATCCGCATAATGCGTATTGTTTTAACGATCAGAATTCTACACAGTCAAAATAACCCTTACTATATTCTACTATTGTATTTGATTTGTAATTGATTTTGTTTTTTATCTTAAAATGATCATTGTACGCAAATTTTTAAATAATCATGGTTCTTGCGCGTGTTTTTAATAACGTGCTTCTTTACGCGGATTTTTAAATTAAAGTGAATTTTGTGTATTATGAAGGACATTCAGTCTTTTTTCCGAAACATGTTTTTTTGGATTTTTTCTTAGACTTTGAATAACGAAAAACTGAAGTGTTGTAGCTGAGAACATATTTGAGTTACATTACGAGGTTTTCCAAAACTTTTATAAAAATTGGTTGGGAAACAAGAGAGATATTTTGGTTTTAGTCAGGAGTGTCAATTTGACTGTAACGGGTAAAAATTTCTGGGACGGATGAGGGTGAATGTGTAGTTGAATCAACTATCATGTGTCACGGCGATTGCAGACTATCTAATTCCAATGGCACATTCCACGCACTTGCGTCCAGAGAGTCAAATTTTTCAAATAACTCCTACAGCTAAAACTTTCTGGTCAACTTGATGAGGATGATTCAACGCGTTCGAAAATGTATAGTTATCATATTTAATGATTCATATAACCTCCTTTGAATCAAGTGTCAGAAATGGCAAAGTTCTTCTAAAAAATGAACATATTCGTTGTATGAAGTGCAAACTCACCTCCAGGACGTAAAATTGATCGAATTCAAATCTTTTAAATACTGTTTAGTAGTTTACTGGATATATAAAAAAAAGTTGCCAAATAAAGTACCTCAAAATATTTTGACCCGGAACAGTTGCTATAGGCGTGCTGGTACACGTTTTTTGCGTCGTCACGTCACGAAAAAGATACATTTGTTTAGTATTCTCTTAACTTACTAGTTGAAAAAGTAGTGTTCTACTGTACACTCAATTTTTTTTATTCTTAATCAAATTTTGATGATTGGGTAAGGTTATTCAAAATAAACAATCTTTATTCAGAACAGATACCAAAACCTCGAAAACTAATCCCTGGTTCAGAATTCTGCTACCGAGTTCCAAAATTTTCTCACTTGATGATAGAAATTTATTTCTGAATACTAAATTTTAATAGATTGAACTCTTTTGAGAGTTCTGTCTCCTATTATCAATATCTAAATTTTCAGTTCTCATCATCTTTAGAAAATACTTGAAAAGGTATTTTGAAATTGTAATACAAATTTGGTTATGCATTTCATTCAAAATTTTATCCATAATTTTTTAAACTCATATGCCTTAAAATAATTATTTGTCGAATATGAAAAAACCACAATATTAAGGCTATGATTATTTAGAATCCGGGCAGTTACAAAAGCGTTAATTTAAAAAACTATTTGTTTGATCGAAAAACGTAGGCGTTTTAGTCAGTCTCCCTTATACTTCTTATCTATTTGGGCCGAAGGAAAAAATTACAGAAAAAATCAACAGTTCATGAGTTTTTTAGTCGACAATTAAAGATTTCCGAGGTGATTGTGCAAAAATATTTTTACCATGTCCTTTTTCATCGTAAATTAAAAAAAAATCTTATAAACTTAGACATCTAAAAAACAGGCAAGGTAGTCCTTTCCATTACCAACACAACGCTGTCAAATTTTGCATATCCGTATCCTAGAAATGTAGTTATCACCAAAATTAAGAGCTCGGACTCTTAATGATCATAGCTTTAGAAATCATCCTGAGTTTTTGTTTCATATCCAGATCCGAAGTTCTTAAACACGAAGAAAATTTAGTCAAAACATGAAATGTAAATTCCTAAAGCAGAGGACGAATGGCTGGAAAGGTTAAAATTCTCTTAAAATAAACAAAAAAAAAAGAATAGAATTGTTATTAAACTTGATTATTTCGCATAATTCAAAACTTCAAAGTGGCGATCCAGAATAAAAAACTCAAAATAAGATTCATCGTTCGAAATTCATATTTTAATTCAGATTAAAAATAAAAATGAAATTATCAATGCAGATTAAAACCCAAGACAGCAAATATTAAACACCAGATTGATGATTGAGGGCTCTGAACTTCTCTGAAAAAAATTTCAAAGAAAATTGGCAAATTATGCAAAAAAACCCCGGGACTGAAATTTTGTATGCTTTAATATTCCGTTGCATTGCGGAAAAAGACACAAAAATGAGTTTCAAATTTAAATTTTTGATTTATACCTAGATCAATTATTTCACATTTTTTTTAAACATATCAATTTTTTTCAGCACTCGACGTCATTATCCAACTCGGTAAGCTTCACAAATAACGACTCGTTAAAAAAAACCACTTTTTGCAATTTGTTGCATAAATAACTATTTCTTCACAAAATTTTCAAGCTATAATGCAAAGATTACTCGTTTTTATTAAAGAGTTCTTTTTGGATAATAAATGTTGAGCCCTGAGGTGATCGAGTATTAAAGTTTTAAAAAATATCAATAAATATAAGAATAGGTATAAGTATAAGTTTAACAATGTCCTAGTTTTCAAAGATATATACCTTCAAAATATATACGAATACATTTAGAATAGAAGAATAAAAAAATATAATTTTGAAAATAAGGTACACCGGGGCAAGTGCAAACGGTTTTCACCATAGTTCAACTTTCACATGTTCTAGAAAAATATGTAAATCTTCAAAAATTATAAATTATCGTTCGTTGCTTTATTAAAATGGTTCTCAACAAATTCCCGTAGAAAGTGAAAAATTAAAAAATGTTGGTAAAAAGTAACGGCACTTTTGTGAAAAAATTTCTAAGTTTGCACTTGCCCCGTTTATGGGGGCAAGTTCAAACGCAATGCTTTTTCCAAACTTATTCAAAGATGCGTCCGTGTATCGTTACTAAAACGAATTTAATACATGTTCCGGTATGTTTTGTCAACTTTTTTTGATGTATTTGCTGTTTTTCTGCTATATTAATTACTTTTTGGAACTTCAGTTTTGCTGACTGTGTTTGAAGCAAAAGACCTTCATTTGCCAAGGCATTACGGAATTTGGAATATTTGCTTCAGATACAACACTTTGGATACCCTTTCTGACCACTCTAATATAATGCTGAACCATTTTTGAGATGATTTTTTTCTATTTCTGATGTTACATGGCTTAAAGGTGCGTTTGCACTTACCCCGGTAGTGTCGTTTGCACTTGCCCCGCAGTGGGGATTGACAGGAGTGAATATTATTTTCACAATTTTTAGGGTCTACTGAAAATTTATCATAAATTTTCTGCTTTCACCTGAATATCAATCCCAAACACTCACCTTTCGACGAAAAATCGGATTTGAATGCCCTTTTTTGTAGCCAAAAAAAGCAAAATAAAAACACACTTTTCATGTCTAGTACGTACTTGAATTCGTGTGTAATCAAACAGTGCCGTGTTTTTAGTGAATAATTGAAAGAAAGTTTAGTTTATCTATGTCAGATTGTTGGTTTGGACAACAACAACAACTTCTAGAAGAAGAAATATTTTTTAATTTTTTTGTAACAGAGGAAAGTTGATCGTTTGCACTTGCCCCGAGTTTGCACTTGCCCCGGTGTACCTTATATTGTTTCACTGTAACATATATAAGTAAAGAACATTCATTGCAGGGTCGAATGGGGTAATCAGGAACAAACTATTTAACTACATTTTCGCAATATTTATAGTTAAAATAAATCTTTCATCAATGTTAAAATTCTGAAAAGAAAACAGAATTAAATTTTGAAAACAATTTCAAACTTTCCTCAAGCCAATAGTTTTTTTTGCATCAACTTTTGTTCACCTATTGAATTACAGGTTAGAAGTGGAAAAGAAAGACAAGAAGCCAATTCCAATAACCATATCACCGAAGAGAAGGTAGCGAGCAAGCAAGAACTGATAAGACAATCACCTCTGAGTTATCTTTGATTGGTTGATGTCCTGATCTCGATGCACACGAATGAGTAGTGGGCTGGACAGCCGACCAGATTTACTTGATCCTAAAGAAGACGTAGCGCCAGAATTTGAGCTTCTTTTCGACCACTGTATGATGGCGACAACGTCCACGAAATCGGAACACAGTATGGTATGAGAAAGCATGAGAAGATAAACGGGAAATGAAACAGTAAAACAACAAATTGAGTTTGTAGCCAAACAAATAAAGAAATATTGTTATAACAACGGGGCCTTTCTTGATAGCAGATGTTAGGATGAAAGAAGATTTCAGTGGACATACCTTCCTGCAGACTAGTTCCAGTCTCTTCGTTCTGCTGCGCATGCAAATAGTCTTCGGTGGAGAACCCAGGCAACGTATCCGGTGGGTACTCGAAACCTGGATCGCGATGTTTGTCCCAAAACTCAACCTGGAATGAAAGAAAGAGAAAGTTAACAAACTCCACTCTTCCAACGTGAATTTACTGATCGTACAATTCGCTTCTCGTCATGTTTCTTGGCAGTCGCGTAATCGACTGTAGCCTTGTGAAGCTGGCTCAGGAAATCTGGCATCTGTTTCTTGGCAACCCAGTTGGTGATATACTTGGGAATCGACAGACCCGGATTGTCGAAGTAGGTTAGTATGAAGGAAACGCCCGGTTTGGTAAACGTACCGGTCGTAGGTTTAATGACCATAAAGCTCCAGTACTCGTTAACACGCTGGTTGGAAGGTTTCACCGGACACTTGGGATGCTGAACACTTTTATTCACGATCACAATCACTTTTTTCGTACGATCCACGAAATACCGACGGTTATACACGTAGTCCCGATTGGCGAAAAGTTTCTGAAAAAGTAAGTTGTTTTGATTAAAGTATTTTTCGGGATTCGATTTCGAGATTGATTTTTACCGGCCAGAGCATTTCCCAGTAAATAATATGGCTACTGGATCCTTTGGAAGAAGCTGGATCTTCATCGACGATCTCTAAACTCACAGCTGTATTGTCCCATTTTTTCCTATACTCAACATCCGTTTGCACATGCAGAAAATCTTCGGCGGTTATGTCCGGATATTCAACATACACTAGAAAAAAAAATTAGAATTAAGTCATCCGAAATTTGTAGAAATGTACTTTTTAATACATACCCTTGTAAGCGTACAGTCCAGGTTTAACTTCCTGGCGCCAGGTGATCATGCCTTTCTGTTCGATGTACGGTTCCCAACATTTCCATGGATCAGCAGCACATTTATCGCTCGCTTCACGAGCGGCTCCGCGCGGACAGCTACAGTACCGGACACCCTCGACCCGGTTGTCGATCTCTTTGCGTTTCTGGCATCGCTGGCAGAAGATCGTTTCCTTCTGGAGCCGTTCCAGGAAGTTGAAATCATCGAAGTACTCTTTCACGTCGTCGAACTCGATCCGTTCCCGGTCCCAGTCGAAGGTGAGCAGAGCCGCGGACGAAAGCAGAAACGCTTTGGCATTCCGTTGGACCTGGCGGAGAAAGATAGAGAGACGACGTTTTCAACTTTCGTCGGTCATATGCTATCTGAGGATACCAAGTTCCGAGTTTCGAAACCGGATTTTAATACAGAACTCTAAGGGCTAGAGCCCGCCATTTACAGCATGAATATATGTATCTTACGTCTTCTCCTATACATTTCCATCTGTGAAAAGTTCAAATATTTTAACTTACATGTTTCTTCCTAGGGAAAACAATTTCTCCCGCCCTCCCTTGTCTTGTATATTCAAATCAACGGGTCAAAATTAATACTCAGCTCAGCTCAGCTTTATTTAAAATCTTAGAATTATTGTATCAAACTTTTTTTTTCAGCGCTGATGTGGTCTAGCGGATAGACTGGCGCGAGTCTGGTAACCCAGGCGTACTGGGTTAGATTCCCGGTATCGGCAAGATAAACTTTTGGGTTCGAATCCCATAAGTGCCGACAGGTGAGATGCTTGGGGAGTAAGTAGAGGCCAGTCTCGAACCCACCCTTGTCCTTCCTTCAACTGGTATCAGGAGGGGTTGGTTTGTTATCTTGAACTGCATTCTGTCCATATACAGCCGGAATGGATATAATGAAGTGCATGATGGTCTAACCAACGTCTCATGATCGCTTTCTATTCTACACTGCCTACTCTAAACTTTAAAATTTCCTTCTCCAAACTATCTCTAATTTTCATTTCCAGCGTCAGCTCCCCGAGCTATTTAAACGCCACAAAATTATTATATCAAACGTTTTTCGTCTGCTTATTGTTTTTTTTTAATTCTTAAAAGATAAACTGGATCGATATGAAGTTGAAGGTTATGGTCCGGTGAATGAGAATAACGATCACGTTGAGGCTGACCAGCCCTCACTTCAGGATCGAGGTCGTTAGATGATAGCGACTGGAAGGTATCTGAAGCTGAAACATGAAAGGTCGTTAGACCGACAGGAGCCAGATTGACCGCAAAGGGTAAAAATAGTACAACAATTTGAAGGAGTTTCTGGCAATGCCTGTGTGTTTTATATCAATCGAACAGTTTTAAATCAAAGAATCATTTTAAGGAAAAAAAAAATGAAAAGCTTTTATTTTGTAACTCAAAGGAAAGGTAGCAAAATTTCAATGCCGATCGGAGCCAACTATGTGCCGGAAATGCGCTGAAATGTGCATTGTGCCAAAATGATATGATTGCTTCCCCATTACTAGCATGAAGTCTCGAGCTCTCGGGCAAAATTATGCAGGACCACCACATACGAACATTCAAGCGAAACAAGAAAACTATTTTATGGGATTTTCATCCTACTGGATAACAATAAAAAAAAATTGCTGTCTGTGTGAATCGAACTCACAACAATTTTCTACCTTTATCTTGCTCATCCGATAGCTTAACCAGTTAAAGTCTGCTTCATTTAATATTGGAACACAAACAATTGCGTGTAGTTCAGTCATTTATTAACGAATTCATAATTTGTTTTTCATACAAATGTAGCATTTTCTTTACTCTTTCATAAAAAAAAAAAATTAAAAAAATTATTCATTGCTGTTTCGAAGAAATTCTCGTACTTTTCCCGTAATACGGGGCACATTAGGCGGCGCACACCCTTTTCGTCCACCGTTTTGGCGATTTGATTCCACCAGTTCTTCATTTGAGTCATGTTCCTAACAAGTTTTCCCTTTGCCTTTAGCCTCCTCTTCGTGATTGCCCAGTTTTTCTCTATCGGCCGGAACTGGGGGCAGTTTGGGGGGTTGAGGTCCTTCGGTATTACGCTGACCCCGTTCGTTGCGTACCATTCCATAACCGTTTTGCTGTAATGGCAGCTTGCGAGGTCCGGCCAAAACATTACTGGACGGTCGTGGGCACGAATAAACGGCAGAATCCGTTTCTGTAGGCACTCTATTTTGTAGACTTCTGATGTCATTGTCTTGTCAGTGAGAAAGACTTTGGTTTTCTGTCCACAACTGCATATCCCCTGCCAAATCATGTACTTGCGGGCGAATTTATCCGCAAACACGAACTTAAATTTTGCAGGTACATCCCCCCAAGCCGTCGCCAAATAAAATTTTTGACCTGGGATTTGCCCAAAGTCCGCCTTCACGTAGGTCTCATCGTCCATCAGAATACATCCGTCGAACTTGGTCAGCACTTGGTGGTACAGCTTTCGAGCACGGATTCTGGCCACATTGTTCTGCTTCAGCGTCCGATTTGGCTGTTTGCTGGCTCGGAATGACCTTATTCCTTCCCGGAGACGAATTCGTCGCACCGTACTGTGAGCGGCCTGGAACTTATTGGCCAAATCGCGGTCTGAAAGATTGGGATTCCTCTTGACGGCCTTGATGACTTTCCCACGCAGTTTCCGGTCGACAGTTCCACTCCGACGCTTCGAATGCGGCTTCCGAGCCGTCGTCAATGTTTCCTTGTACTGCTTGATAACACGCCATACGGTATTTCTGGGCATTTTAAGCTGTTTAGCTAGCTTCGATGCCGACAACAATGGATTTTCAAGAAAACTGTGCACAATTTGATCTCTCCGTTCGGCTTCCATGGCGGTTGTTTACAAAATGCTATCGTTTGATGTTATGACATAAATACATGGTGAAAGGTAATGAATTTCCCGACACGTGGGTGAAAAAAGTTTCCAAATCCGTCCACTAGGAGCGCCACAATAAGCAAAAGAATTTGTTCCAATATTAAATGAAGCAGACTTTATCACCAGTGCCGAATGGAGAACAAGGGTTAATTTTTATAGTCTTTCTACACGGTACATCACAAAAAAAACGCACAGTGTCTGCCGTTTGACCGGGGATTTGCCAGTAGGTATTGCATTATGACGGCGGAAGGCCATGGAAACGAGAAACTGTTATTTGCTTTCCTACTGCCTGCTTACATACACAGGCACAGCCGGGCAGCTTGGCCGGAGATTGTCTCCGGGTGGTTTGAAACAAGGAAATGTTTCTTTTTCTGTGCAGTTTTCCTAATGCAGCCTCACATACGCACGCACAGCATCGATCGAGTAGATCAATTCATTCATTAACTGTTTCTGTTGGATCCCTCGTTCATCAACGTAACAACTGGTTCTCCCGGTTCAACCGTCAGCCTGACAGATGCCGCAGTTCCGTATCGGTGATGAACGGAAACCAAGGAACGTCGTCAGAACTACCATTCTTATTATATTCATGAGCGTCAATATACAACCTTATTTTAAACTTCCTAATTCCGTGTCTTTTAATTCGTACAACCGGTATCGCAACAGTGGTGACGAGGCCGGAGCTAGTGCGTTCATAAAGCGCGCGTTTTTGTCAAAACAAGCCAAAAGCCACGTTATGCAGGACACCAACAAAGTTGCGGCTGCAGCAGGTGCAGGAAGACAGGTACCACTACCACAGAACTTTTCGGAAGCATTTCTGCGATTCCTGACTAATCAACAGGCCCTCATGACACGGATGTTCTAGCAGTTGGCCTCTACACAGCAGGCCATCAAGAGTTTGTCCCGGGACGAAACCGTGCTAGACTCTTTATCGAAAAGCATGGTTGAGTTCTCCTACGATAAGGTCAGTGGACACATCTTTAACGCTTGGTTTTTCCACTACACCTGTTTGAACGCGACGCAACTAAGCTGGACGATTCGGCGAAAGTGCGGCTCCTCCTAAAAAAATTGATTTTATTTCTTCTATGATCACAAGTGGCAGTCTTGCGGCAGAGTTGGTCACCGTAAAGGCTATCGCGCGGTCGCAACACAACAAGAGCAACACCGGTGCAAAAAACACAAGAAAAGAGAACAAGCGCAAAACATCAACAAAAACACTGGCCGTACACAAAGATGGAGCTGGAAAAAAATTTGTGGATGTAAACATCCTCCACGTCCCTCTTCGACTGCAACTGTACACCGGGTCGGATATTTCGATCCTATCGCATCGATCTTGGGTCAAACTTGGAAAACCCAAACTGAGTCCAGCAAGATGTCGGGCCAAAACAGCTTATGGCGGAAATGCAGTGCCAAATCACCATCAACGGCTGCACAAAAAGCAGTAAGTGCTTCATAGCTTATCCTAACAGTGATATCGACATTTTAGGGATCGACTGGCTGGTTTTATTTTATATTTGGGACCGCCTAATCAGTGCCTTATGCAACAAAGTTGACCTCCATCTACGTCGAGTGTGTCGTAATGGACCTTTGCAACAAATCGCCTGGTCGGTTGGCACACGGTAATCCCAAACCGATCTTTCGCCCGAAACGACCAGTTGCGTGCAGTGTGGAGGCATTGATGGAAGACGAGCTCTATCGCCTGCAGGAGCTAGAAATCTTCTATCATGGTGGTCCGGAAGCCGAACGGATCCGTACGGATATGCGCCGATTTTTCGACTGGCTTGCACGATGTTCTCGAGCCAAACCAATATCAACTTCACTTAGGATAGTCAACCGCTGCTAACTATTAACACCCACAAAGGCCTATTTCAATTCACCAGGCTTTTACCAGAAGTCAAGGCTGCCCCCGGTACATTTCAACAGTTGAAAGACACTATGCTAGCCAATCTTTATAATACGTTGATCTGGTGCTCCAGCGGTTGAAAAATTTTGGATTCACGGTCCGCATAAAAAAATGCTCTTTCTGCATGCGGAAAGTGAAATATCTCGGCCAGATTCTGGATGGCAACGGCAGACAAGATATCACCCATCGTGAACATGCCGCCCCCACACGACGTCTCAACACTGCGTTCGTAGCTGGGCGCGGTAAAATATTACGACAAATACGTCAACGAAATGTACCAGCTTCGACATCCGATGGACCAGTTGCTGAAAAGTGGCTTCAAGTTTGTTTGGTCAAAATGTCAAGCTTCTTTCGACCGATTTCGTCAGATTCTACAATCACCGCTTTTGTTGACCCACTACAATCCCAAGTTGGAACTCATCGTGTCGGCAGATGCTTCTAACGTTGAAATCGGAGGCCGAATTGCCCATCGTTGGTGTTTGCGGTGCCTCGATTCCATCGCCTGGTTTTCGGTCGACGGTTCATTCTTGAAACCGATCACAAATGACATCTGTTACATTTCTACGGATTCTTTTGCTCACGCTGATGTTTTATCACGCCTAGTCAACCGGCATGTACAGCCAGAAGAAGATTTCGTAGTGGCTTCCCTTGAACTGCAGCACACCGTCCGGAGTGTCATGAACCAAATGCTTTCTGTTTTACCGTTATCATTCACGGCGGTGACATCGTTCAACTAATTACCCGTTTCATCGATTCTGAATGGCCGTTCAAACAGTCCAGTATCGTCAACAGTGAAATCCAGAAATTTTATCAGGGATTACGTCCATTACTACCATGCGAATGCTTCTAGGAGTTTTCGCAAGTTTCGGAGCACAAACTTTGGTCTCAGACAATGGCACAAAATTCAACAGCGAGCAGTTCCTGCGATTTTGCGAAACCTATTCCATCACTCATCTAAGAACTGCACCGTTTCATCCCCAATCGAACGGCCTTGCTGAACGGTTCGTCGATACTTTCAAGAGTTCCCTCAAGAAAATCAGCGCAGTGGGAGAAGCCTTAGACGAAGCCATCGACACATTGTTGCTCTGCTATCGGTCGACACCATTCCGCAGCGCACCTAGTGGGAAATCTCCGATAGAAGTTCTTCTAGGTAGACCGATACGAACATCACTGAGCCTGTTGCACCCTCCATCAGCTGTTTTCTCGAACGAAAATGGCCAAGACGAGCAGTTCAACCGGAAACACGGAGCAAAACCGAGAAGTTAAGTATCACGAGACCTCGTTTGGGCCTAAGTTTTCCGAAACACAATTACTTTTGGGAAGCGGGCCGTGCTCTCGAGCGTATAGGGAAGGTGATGTAAAACATTTAATTGCCAAGCCTAGCTATTTTGATGCGTTCCCATTGCAACCAACTACGCATCAGACATGAAGCGAAAGGCCAGCAATCCCCTTTTCGTGAATCCCAACTATAGCTGGGGACATGGTAACAGCAATCCTTCATCGGAACACGTCGCGGCATCAGCTTGGAGTCTACCACCATAACCTCGGAAGGGTTTGCAGCCGCAGCTCTTGCCACGCCGCCACAGTTCTACCCTCAGAAGTGTTCAACTAACGGTTTCTCTTCGCACATCTTCACGAACTCGAAGGCAGCCTGTGAGGTACGAGCCGTATCATCTCTACTAACGGGGGGAAGTGTTGGATCCCTCGCTCATCAACACCTGGCTCTCCCGGTTGACAACCTTCATCTTGACAGATGCCGCAGCCCCGTAACGGTGATGAACGGATACCAGGAAACGTTATCTGAACTACCATTCTTACTATATTAATGTGCGATTACCAGTTTACATGTTATTGTACAAATCCATTTTAAAGTCAATATAAAACCTTATTTGGAATAGTAATTCCGCGTATTTCAAATCGTACGGAGTTGTCCAGCTGGCCTCTTTATCCTGTGATGGTATAAGAAGGGACATGAAAACGTTTTTATTTTGTTTTCTTCAGTCATAAGCAATGCGGTTGGCTGGGAGGTTAATGCCAGCGGTCTCAAGTATAATCATTGCGCTGATGTTCGCATGTTCTGTCAATAATGGCGTAGAAATATTGAGAACTCATGATTGGAGTAAAGTACTGAACCGATTTGCATGAAACTTGGCAGGTGGGTGTTAATGAAGCCGTGAAAGGATCCTATTATGGTTTGAGACTCCTCCCCCTAACTGAACTGGAAATGAGGAAAAGGCCTCACAAATAAAAAAAGTATGTTTCCATAACTTGAGTACTGATCATGCAAATGAAATCAAAATCGTGTATTGCCACGCCATCCGCGATGGGTTCGCCCGGATTACCATTGTTCTGCTAAGGAGTTGGAGTCTGCAGCAGACCACGAACGATGCCTAGGATGATTCCATTGCCGAAGAGAAGTAGAGTGAGTCTGATGTTTCGGGTCAAGCAACTAAGTTGTTGCCACAAGGGCAATTAGACCGGGAGCTGACGACACTCCAGCGTGCGACAGTTCTCGATTGGGATTGGGCCTGCTAAAAAGAATAAAGCTTGCTCTTTACTCTTACACAGATTTCCATAAGAATGACAGCTAATCGGAGTGAAATTGGAGTCAAGGCTGTTGCTTTCTCTGTTTAACACACGAGAAATGGTATACCCTGGTTGCGAGCGCGCCCATCGCCCATGAACGGTAAAAGAAATGAAGAGAGAGAAGTAAAAGAAGAGATCAGTTGATAGGAAGAAAAAAAGCGCGTGGTTGATAGTTTCGGAAGAGGAATAAATAGTAGTAGAGTGAATAATTTAGATAGAAAGTTTGAAGGTTGATAGATAGGCAGTTATCGAAAAGTGAAGTTTAAGCGATTGCGCAAGGAGAAATCGAGGTCTAGGTAGTCTCGATATTGCCAAATTAGATTCCGTAAGTCAAAACCTTTCGTAAATCCTTCTTCCACTATAACTCTTAACCTGTATTTGGTAAGATTCCCTTACGTCCAATCGGACCACATTATTGCTGTGCGGGTTTCGGATAGTTCGCTACAAGGCGATTTCGTGCAAATTACGGTAACTGGTTTGTTAGATTTATTTCCTCCTAAGTACTAAATTATCACTCTAAAATAGGATCCGAAACGTTGTACCCAGTTAGTGAGGAGGTCAAGCAAAGAGTTTGCTCGGTTGACTGATTGTAAGTGAGGTTATGTATAGTTGAAACGTTATGCAAAACCTTTCTATGTTTCAAGATTTGAAGTTCGTTTAATCCAGAAATATACTGACGAACACAGTTCGCCTTGGCGGTTTTGACTCTCGCTAACAAAGTTAAGGCTAGATGTACGGAGTAGTGGATGCTGTGGGTACGCTGCATTCGCAAGGATTACGCGCGAATCCAAGATAAACGACATTCGATCGGCACCCTACGCGCAAAAAAAAAATTACAGTGGTTGTATATATGAAACGACCGAGAAGTTCACGTAGAATTACTACAGCCTTTCCCGAGTCATGTGTTTTTCGTTTCAAATAAGCATTCTAGAATAAAGTATGTCGAATTTTTTAAAGGAACTTAACTTCGAAAAAAATCATTCTTCCATAAATTGTCGTTTTAATAACTATTAATGGTCTAAATCGACCCATAAAGATAGTATGCAGCTTTTTCAACTGCATAACAAAAGGCGAATTAAATATAAGTATAAGCAGAAACAAGGCCGATGTCGTCGAAATTATGCGCCCGGCAGTTATGCAAATAATGTGATAAACACATGAGCTTTGTATCAAACGCTTGCGAGAAAAGCCTACAATGACTGCTTTGATCTAAACGCTTGACTCAGGGCAAAAGCTCTCAAACTGTTTTTAGTCTCATGCGTCTCGTTGGATTGGAATCAGTATCATGTTTTCATTTCTCTTAAGATCACATAGCAATCACTAGCTTAAACTGTTGCTTAAACACAAGATTCCCGAGAAAGCGTTAGATTGACCATGTTTTCATATCTACAAATAACAAAAAAAGGCCCTTTTCAGGGCCAAAATCTTAAAGAGAGTTGCGCTTGACTTTTCTTTTACAATAGGTGGATGACGAGTGCGTTGTGTTGGTGGTGCGTGATGGGTGGGTGGTGTGTGATGGGTGGGTGGTTTGTGATGGGTGGGTGGTTTGTGATGGGTGGGTGGTGTGTGATGGGTGGGTGGTTTGTGATGGGTCGGTGATGTGTGATGGGTCGGTGATGTGTGATGGGTGGGTGATGTGTGATGGGTGGGTGACGTGGGATGGATGGGTGATGTGTGATGGATGGGTGGTGTGTGATGGATGGGTGGTGTGCGATGGGTGGTTGGTTGGTGGTGGTATTTGATGGGCGGGTGGTGTGTTACGTGCGGGTGGTGTGCGATGGTGGGTGTTAAGCGAAGGGTGGGGATGTGGAGTGTGGTGGGTGAAGGTGGTAAGGGGGTTGCGGCTGTGTGTGTGTGTGTGTGTGTATGTGTGTGTGTGTGTGTGTGTGTGTGTGTGTGTGTGTGTGTGTGTGTGTGTGTGTTTGTGTGTGTGTGTGTGTGTGTGTGTGTGTGTGTGTGTGTGTGTGTGTGTGTGTGTGTGTGTGTGTGTGTGTGTGATGGGTTAGTGAGGTGGGTTAGTGAGGTTCTGAGCTGTCACAACACAACTTGCTTCCGCCGCTGTTGGTCAGCTCTCCTGCTGCCCGTGTCACTAGTTTCAATTTCTCTGATACAATGAACCAAACCGTCAGTTGACCCCTTGTTTTATACCTTTCGTAGGCTGGAAATAACAAAACTTATGAAGGGGCGGGGCGTCTAATTTTTTTTTCCATTTTCGAATAGCCACTCAACGTTGAGCAGGCTTGGTATGTCTTTTAAGAGAGATGTCTTTGAAAGAGGCGTTTTTCGTGACGCGAGATCGGTTCGCGAATTTCAATTTGCCCCCCTATAGTGTTGCCGTAAGACGTAATTCTACGTCAAAACAGGGTACCAGAAACCTAGGGTTGCCTTCCAAAGAAAAAGAGGTAGACCTGACTAGGGTTGGAGTTACAGATTCTGGCCGATATCTACAGCGTTGCTGATGCCTAGGATACGCCGCATGTGAGGGAAGTTTAACCAGTTTAACTGCACTTTCAGAACCTTTTCCGCAGTGAATATCGTACAGAAATGGTTATTTCACTAGACCATTTGAGTAGGTTTAGGAAGTCGTCTTTGTTGGGAATCCTCCATATTGTTACGTAAAGTCCCGAGGGCATGCTCTGACAGACGCTTTTCCAGGATATCGGCACACGACAAACTGAAGATTACGAGTCTCCACAAGGTTGACCCCCCCCCCCCCCCCATTTACTGTTAGACCCCTGGTCTGACACAACGTCATCAATATTACTGGCAACAATGCTTTTACAAATACAATTTATTCTCTCATCTCATCTTTAAAATAAAGTTAGTTGTTACTTTGCTTCCATACAGAACGTATGTGTTTTGTTCTCCTTCCGCGTTGCAATTCCCTACACGGAAAAAAATTGAGTGGTTATCCCAAAGACGCTGTCATGATAATTTTACCATTTCAGCGCTATAGTATTTTCAACCACGAAAAGTTTAACATCGGTTTTGTGAAAGTGCGCATGAAATAATATTGAAATTACTATGTACCTGGTAATTTTCGATAACTTTCAATGTTTGTTGTTGAAAATACTATGGTCATGATGATTTCATCATAATTTCTATCACAACTATCGTCCGCATAGTAATTTTGACATTGTGGCACCAATTCATATCAACAAAATACTACGCACATCGTACTTTTGAGAACAAAACATATTTGACTCAAAAACATAAGTGCGTATGATAATTTTACTATGGTAAACATTCTTGTTGTTTACACTAATTCAGGATCATTAATCATCAAACCCGTGAGTAAAAAAACTAATTTTGAGCTGCTTTATAGTTACATAACTTTGAAAATCATTCCTGAGCATCGGAAGAACACACTAACATTGACCGACGTGTGTCGGAAGTGTGAATTTTCATGTTTCAAATAATGTCATAATGCATGCATGCAAATAAACAAACAAACATATATAGTAATTTTACTATTTAAATCAAGCTCCTCGCTCCTCCTAATCTTTATCATAACACATACTAGTTTCATCATGAAACATATCAATTTTACTAGGGACGAAGTAAAACAATGCATCATTTCATTGACAATTTTACTAAAACGCAGCCGAATTTACTATGTGCAGCCAAATTGAGCACATGGTAAAATAGCTATGCGTAAGGTATTATAAACAACAAAACATATTTGACTCAAAAATATGGTCGCCTGTTGTTCGTTTAAACCACGGATTTAGTAATTTTACTATGCTTTTTTTTTGTGTGTATAATCCCTAACAGGTTATGGGCCCAGTTCAGTGAAACGCGTCGGCGGTTTGAGAGTCTAGTTTTTTTTCGCAAAGTTGAGTTGAAACGCGCGCGTTTGTTTTTTGCGCCATTATGGAGTGGGCAAAAATTGCCAAATTGAATAACACGAATTATGAATCGTGGGCATTTTCTGTTTCTGCGTTACTTCGGCGGGAGCAGTTTTGGAAATATGTTGAACCTGGAAATCCGCCGTGTCCGTTGAACGATGCTTGGACATCAGGGGATGAAAAAGCTCTTGCTACTATCCAGTTGGCTGTTGACGAAAGTCAAATTGCGTTAATTCGAGATAAATTAACCGCACAAGCAACATGGCGTACATTGAAGGACCACCATAGCAAAACATCGTTGGGACAAAAAGTGACGCTACTGAAGCAGATCACGAATCAAAATTTCAAGGTCGGCGAAAATATGGAAAGCTATTTGTCAGAGATTGAGAAACAGTATGCGCGTCTCGAAACATCCGGCTTAGAAATGTCAGAGTGCTTAAAAGTGGCCTTAATTTTGCGGGGTCTTCCGGAATCATTCAATCCACTGACAACTGCTCTGGAGGCCAGGGATGAAGAAGAGCTAACATTGGGATTGATGAAAGTGAAGCTTATTGATGAGGCCGAAAAACAAAATAAGCAAAGAGGAATCATGGAAGAACAAGTTCTGAAGGTGGCAAATCAAGGCAGGCAAGTGCCGGTGTGTTACGGATGCGGTGGCCGTGGGCACATCCAACGGTTTTGTAAAAATGAAGATGGCGTCCAGAAAAATTTGAGAAAAAAGAGAGAGAGAGTTAAAACAGTGCGCGAAGACGACAGAGAAATGTCGTTTACGTTTTTAGTGTGTGAGTCAAACGATAAGAATTCTTGGCTTATTGACTCGGGCGCGACATCACACATAGCCAATGATAAAAGTGTATTTGTGCGATTTGATAGTGAAGAGCGACCACACATTTCGTCTGCTGATGGCAAAGTTATATATACAGAGGGCATCGGTGATTGTGAATTGAAGTGTATAAGTGAAAACGGACAAGAACATTCGATAACTTTAACTGATGTGATATACGCTCCGAATGTGGACAGTAACCTGGTATCCGTTTCAAAACTAGCCATTAAAGGTGTTAGTGCAGTGTTTGACTCTACCTGTTGTAGATTGTTGTATAAAGACAAAGTTGTTGCCAAAGCAGACAAAAGTGGGTCGTTGTATCGGTTAAATCTCTCTCATGGACGATTGATGACAGTGAGTGACAAGAAGCATTCCGACAATTGTATCCACACCTGGCATCGGAAATTGGGTCATCGAGATCCGGAAGCAGTTAAGGAAATCGAACGCAAGTCTTTGAGTGATGGGTTGAAACTACGCGACTGTGGCTTGCGTAGCACATGCGAAATCTGCGTCAAAGGAAAAATGACTCGTCCACCGTTTCCCGTATCTACCAAGAAAAAATCTAGAGATGTGCTAGACATATAGTACACACTGACATATGCGGCCCTATGACTCAAACTCCCGGTGGGTGTCGGTACTACATGACCGTTATTGACGACCATAGCAGATACACAACGGTGTACTTCCTCAAAGAAAAGTCTGAAGCTGGCAACAAATTACGTGATTACGTTCGTTTTGTCCAGAATCAGCTCGGCAAGAAACCAAAAGTGATAAGATCCGATAGAGGTGGAGAATATACAGCTAATAGTATTCGAGCATTTTACGCAGAGGAAGGAATAAAGGCGGAATTCACGACTGGGTATGCCCCTCAGCAAAACGGGATTGCCGAGCGAAAAAATAGGTCGTTGAACGAGATGGGTTTGTGTATGCTCTTAGATGCTGGATTACCTCGTCGGTTCTGGGCAGAAGCTGTCAATACGGCAGCTTACATACAAAACAGATTACCGTCAACAGCAGTCGAAACAACACCGTTCGAAATATGGTACAAACAAAAACCCGACCTTGACCGCCTTAGAATTTTTGGATGCACAGCGTATGCTTGGATACCCGAACAAAAACGAAAAAACTTTGAAGTGAAAGCTGAAAAATTTACATTTGTTGGCTACGCATCCGATAGTAAGGGCTATCGTTTACTGGACCCCCAGACAGGTAAAATCGTGATTAGCCGTGACGTTAAATTTGTTACTAACGATGAGCAGCAAAATGAAGTTTTTTCAAATGTTGAACCACCATCTGCCAATTCTAACGTATTTTTTCCACCGAATGGTCCAACATCTCCAACTCATCCAGAAACTGAAAGTTCAGACGACGAATACGTGGGATTCGATGAGTCAAGTGGGTTTTTCCACGGTGTCACCGATGAATCCGACGACGGTGTACCTATGCAGGAGGAGGCAGATTCCCCAAGAAGGTCTACTCGATCCAACTTTGGAGTAGCACCAGAAAGATATAATGGAACGATTAGTTTGGTGGCTCCTTCCGCCGACGAGCCTCTGAGTTACAAAGAAGCCATCGAAGGTCCTGAAAGTAACCAATGGAAAGCCGCTATGGAGGAGGAGATGGTTGCTCTTCGGGAAAATCAGACATGGGTGGTGGTGTGTGGTTAGCTCTGCGACGTAGTTCCACCTCCCCGTGGTGCAGAGTGGAAACGTGTCTGCTTTATGCAGATGTACGGCCGAGAGAACTACACCCCCCCCCCCCCCCTTATGAAGACCCTCGCTAACGAATTTGGATTACGACAATGGAATTTCTATCGGAAACCGACTCCATTGGTGAAGGTGTGAAGCTAACCGTGCCGATGTACCTGGAAGGCTGGCGGGTCGTTAAGTCACGCCAGTCTCTAACGGTTGCCTGTGGGGCACCGGGACACACCCCACAGTATCCCAGTCCTTGCTGCGCTAAGCAGGTCACTGGCGCAGTGGACCGTTTGTTACCTGATTACTCGTGGGATCAAATATGCCAAAAAATCAGAAAGAAACAAAAAAGGACGGAACGGATAAAGGCGAAAGCCCGAATCCGTTCGGCGGGAGTAGCCTTAGGCGTTCACCGGTTAGGCAATCTGCCAACCCGGTGGACCCGACGGCAACGTCGGTGGAAACACCGAGCGATGTGCGAGCGGACCCGTACGATCAAGTACAGGAAGCGCTGGAAGACCTACTGAGCTCCCCGGAACTCCAAGATCCGGGAGCTCCAGTAGAGTTGGTCACGGCCATGGCTGGCATCGCTGACCTTGTGGAATGTGTGAAGGGGAAGTCCAACATCCACAAGGAAATACGCGAGAAGCTAGCCAGGGTGATGCAGCTCTTCATCGCAGCCAACAAAGCTGTGGTGGAACGGCTTGCGGAGCCCGAGGCCGCCAGACCAAAAGAGCGAGGGCCGGCAGAGACTCCTCTGAGGGCGGACACCATCCGCCCAAAGAAGGTCAATGCCTTTGCCCAAACAGAGGGCAGCCTTGCGTTTGCTGGCAACAGCAAGCGTAAGAGAGGGTCTCCCGGGGAACTCAGACCCGGGGACCCTAAGAAAAGAGCGGAGGATCCGTCTGTCCGGCAGGATCCTGCGGCCAGCGCTTCCAAGCGGGCGGAAGGCCCTGCCGAAAAGGCAGATGAGCCGACGAGCGCAAATACCGGATGGCGGACGGTATCGCGCAAAAGGGGAAGGCCCAAAGGTACGGAGACGGGAAAAGCCAAACCCCAACCCCAACGACGCAAACGTCGCGTCAGGGAGAGGGGCGAGGCGATTGTCGTCAAAGCACCTGAGGGCACGTACGCAGATGTCTTGCGACAGATGCGTACGAACGAAGATCTCGCCGATTTAGGCGAGAAAGTTCGGAGGATCCGTCGGACACGCACCGGCGAGATGATCCTCGAACTGAAGCGTGGTGCTGGAAACTCCAGCGGGACCCTTACGACTAAGGCCGCCGAAGCCCTTGGTGACAAGGCTGAGGTGCGTGCCCTTTGTAAGGAAGTGACCATCCGGGTTAAAAACCTGGATGAAGTCACGACGGAAGACGAACTGCGGGTGGCACTGGTCGAGCAGTGCAAAATCTGCTCTGACCAGATGACGGTTCGTCTGCGGAATGGCCCTCCCAAATCTGGTATGCAGATTGGGCTGGTCAAACTTCCGGTTGCAGCAGCAAACGCCGCACTTAAGTGTGGGCGGCTACAGGTGGGATGGTCTATCTGTCAGATATCCATCCCCCAGCAACCGGACCGGTGCTTCAAGTGCCTGTTGAACGGTCACAAGTCGTTCGACTGCACTGGGCCAGACAGAAGTGGCATATGCTGGCGCTGCAGCGAAACCGGCCACAAGTCGGCTAACTGCAAAAAGCCTGCTAAATGCCCTGTCTGCGCTGGAGACCACGCTGTTGGCAACCCTAGGTGCCCCGCCTACACAAAGGCGCAGGCGGTACCACCCCGGGCGCCAAGAGCATAGAGGTCGTCCAACTTAACCTCAACCACTGCTACACAGCACACCAGCTGTTGCGGCAGATGACAGTTGAGGAAAAGTTGGACATCGCGCTAGTGGCAGACCCATATCGCAGAGCTGCGAATGGCATTAATTGGGCGACTGATGATGCCAAACTGGCCGCGATATGGGTTACAGGTAGTTTCCCCATACAAGAAGTTGTGGCGACGGAAAACGAAGGCATGGTGGTGGCCAAAGTTAACGGGATCTACTTCTGTAGCTGCTATGCTCCCCCAAGGTGGTCCTTGGAGAGGTTTGGCACTATGGTTGACAAGATGGTGGATGTGCTAATGGGGAAAAGCCCCATCGTTATTGCTGGCGACTTTAACGCGTGGGCCGTTGAATGGGGTAGCCGCCTCACAAACCCCAGAGGTCAAACTCTTTTAGAAGCCCTGGCGAGGCTTAATGTGGATCTGGCCAACGTAGGGAATACCAGTACCTACCAAAGTTGGAACGGGAGCGAGTCAACCATAGATGTCACCTTCGGTAGCCCGGGGTTGGTAAGCGATTGGATGGTGAGCGAGGCCTACACGAATAGCGATCACTTCGCGATTCGCTATCGGCTAGGCTCAAGTACGCGGACAGGTAGACGCGAGTCTCGTACAGGAGAACGCCTCTGGAAGACAACGCAGTTCGACCAGAACGTCTTTGTCGAAGCGTTGCACTGGGAGAGGAACCTGGACAACCTGTCCGCGGAAGAACTGACGAGGGTTCTAGCTCGCGCTTGCGATGCTGCGATGCCGAGAAGGGCCAAGCATAAAAGCACTAGGCCACCCGTCTACTGGTGGACGGAGGAAATTGCGGGTCTGCGTGCCGACTGCCATAGGGCAAGGCGCAGGATGCAGAACGCAAGGACCCAAGAAGAGCGAACGGAGCGTAGGCCACTCTTCACAAGCGCGAGATCGGCCCTCCGCAGGGCCATCAACGCAAGCAAGAGGGCACGTTTCAAACAGTTATGCCGTGACGCCAACGACTGTCCATGGGGTGATGCCTATCGGATAGTCATGGGCAGAACTAAAAGTGGGGGCGCACCACCTGAAACGTG
Source organism: Uranotaenia lowii (assembly GCF_029784155.1). Lineage (NCBI taxonomy): Eukaryota > Metazoa > Arthropoda > Insecta > Diptera > Culicidae > Uranotaenia > Uranotaenia lowii. Next base: position 369,778,789 of record NC_073692.1, on the reverse strand, counting down.
CCCCGATAAACTGAGAGTTATCATCAATGAGCTGTTCCCACAGCACGATGTTACCCGCTGGCCAACAGTCCCGTATGACTGGGACACCAGCGCCGAAGAGAGGATAACGGTGGAAGAACTTCGCGAGATCGCCAAGTCTCTCCAACCGAGGAAGGCCCCCGGACCGGACGGCATTCCGAACGTCGCGGTGAAGGTCGCGATTAGGGAATTCCCCGATATGTTCCGAACATCGTTGCAACGATACGTGACGGAACGGGTGTTTCCTGACACGTGGAAACGGCAGAAACTTGTTCTTCTGCCAAAGCCGGGTAAGCGTCCAGGAGACCCATCGGCATATCGGCCGATCTGTCTACTGGATACAGCGGGTAAGGTCCTGGAGAAGGTGATTCAGAACCGACTTCAGAGATACACGGAAAGTGAGGGCGGACTCTCGGGGAAACAGTTTGGTTTCCGTCGAGGTCGCAGCACCGTAGATGCCATCCGCTCGGTCATCGAGGTAGCGGACAGAGCCAGGCTGACCAAGAGGAGAGGGCTCCGCTTTTGCGCGGTTGTCACTCTGGATGTGAAGAACGCCTTCAACAGTGTCAGTTGGACAGCGATTGCGTCGTCGCTCATCCAAATGAGGATCCCGGCATATCTGTATAGGCTTGTGGAAAGTTACTTCCACAATCGCCAACTGCAGTATATGACCGGCGAGGGTTTGCGAACACAAGAGGTTTCGGCGGGTGTTCCACAGGGGTCAATTCTCGGCCCGGTTCTGTGGAACATCACCTACGACGAACTCCTACGAACGAGCCTCCCATCGGGAGCCGAACTCGTAGGATTTGCAGATGATGTAGTCCTCTTGGCGAGGGGCTCCTCAACAGCGGAGGTTGAGCTACTGGCCACGGTAGCTATCCAGGAAGTGGAACGCTGGATGCACTCCAAGTGCCTGCGTCTAGCCCACCACAAAACCGAGATGGTGCTTATCACCAACCTGAAATCACCCCAAACAGGTACCATTGCCGTTGGATCGTGCAACATCGTGTCTAAACGCGCAATTAAGTACCTAGGGGTGATGATTGACGACAGGCTCAGCTTCACGAGCCATGTCGAACACGTGTGCAAGAGAGCGGCAATGGCCACGGCCGCACTCACACGAATGATGCCGAACTCCTCGGCTATCCAAAGCAGCAAAAGGCGGATCATTGCAAGTGTGACCACTTCGATCTTGCGGTACGGAGCAGCGGCCTGGAGGCAGGCCCTGGGAGGAAGCTGTAACCTGCAGCGACTTAGCAGCGTTCAGCGGCTGATGAACCTGCGGGTTATCAGTGGATACCGGACCATGTCGTCCGAAGCCGCCTGTGTAGTAGCGGGTGTTATGCCCATCTCGGTTTTGCTAGAGGAGGATGTCTATTGCTACGACAACAGAGACACGCCCAACGTTCGAGATCTCGCCAATGAGGACTCGATGTCCAACTGGCAGCAGCTGTGGGACAGCTCAACGAGAGGAAGGTGGACCCATCGTCTGATCCCGCACATCGGGAGCTGGATCGGAAGAAGGCACGGTGAAGTGGACTTCTATATGACGCAATTCCTGACTGGTCATGGATGCTTCATGAAGTACCACTACCGGTTTGGACATGTGGCTTCGCCATACTGCCCAGATTGTGGTGACGTAGAGGAAACACCCGAACATGTGGTGTTTGTCTGTCCGAGGTTTGCGGCGGTACGTACTTCCATATTTGCCGCCTGTGGGCCTGACACGACAGCAGATAACGTTGTACAGAGGATGTGTGCGGATTCCAACACTTGGCACGCGGTCAGCGATGGGTTCACCCGGATCATGACTGCCCTGCAGAGGAGCTGGAACCAACGGCAGTCCGCGAACGGTGTAGGATGACTCCATCGGCGGGGAGCATCTGAGTAGTGTGCGTCCGATCCCTTGATCGAAGCTACAAAGATAAGGCAACATCTTCTGCGTAGCGGAGGTCAGGGGTGCGCCGCGAACGTGTGTAGGATACCCCAATGTCGGGGGGTATCCGAGTAGTTCCGCTTCCTAAGAGGGAAACTGCGGGGATAAGACTTTACCTTCCTCGTAGCGGATCTCGAGGGAAGAGGGTTAACCACTGTCGGGGGATACCCACGGGTAGAGAGGCTCTCGACGCCGGGCGAGCCTCTCGAGTCGGTGTAGGATGTCGTCACCGTCGGGAAACATCCGAGTCGTAGCGTTCCAAGTCCCGAATGTGTGCCGTGACAGGCGCGAGTCTAGGATAAGCTGCTCTCGATTTGGCACACAACGGGCAGGAAAATCCGCGGGCCAAAAATCCTAGGGTTGCCAACCAAGGGGGATAAAGAAGACCGGACAACGGTCGGAGTAGACTGACCCCATCGACGGGGGGCTGTCGAGTAGAGTGCGTCCGACCCCACGGTTTGAAGTTACAAAGATAAGACAATACCTTCTGCGTAGCGGATGCCGTGGGTGCGCCGCGTTCGTGTGTAGGATGCTCCACCTTCGGGGAGTATCCGAGTAGAGCGGTTCTCAACGACAGAAGCTGCGGGGATAAGACTTGACCTTCTTCGCAGTGGAAATCGTTGGGAAAGGGTTATTCCACGTTCGGGGAATACCCACGGGTAGAGTGGCTCTCGACGCCGGGCGAGCCATTCGAGTCGGTGTAGGATGACGTCTTCGTCGGGAATCATCCGAGTAGTTGCGTTAAGTCCCGCGCGTGTGCCGTGACAGGCGCGAGTCCAGGATAAGCTGCTCTCGATCTGGCACACGACGGGCAAGGTGGCAAACTTCGAACCCTGAAGATAAGAGGTCGGGCTTCGAGTCGTTAGAGGAGAGGTCAGGCCTCAAACCTTCAGGCGGAGAGGTTTGTGTGGTCAACCCCGAGTCTTTATGATAGGAGGTCGGGTCCCGAGTCGTAAGAGGAGGGATCAGGCCCCTTACCAACAAGAGGAGGGGTACAAGTGGTCACCTCGAGTCATTACGAGGAGAGGTCAGATTTCAAGTCGTTAGAGGAGAGATCGGGCCTTGAATCGTGCAGAGGAGAGGTAAACCTCGAGTCGATGCGAGGAGGGGTCGGATCTCAAGTCGTTAGAGGAGAGATCAGGCCTCAAGTCGCGAAGAGGAGAGGTTTGTGTGGGAATCTCGAGTCATTGCGAGGAGATGTCGGTTCTCAAGTCGTCAGAGGAGAGTTCAGACGTCGAGTCGTAAGGATGAGAGGTTTTGCTGAAAGTGGTCTCGTTAATGAGTATTGCCTTTGAGCGCATTAGCGCGAATAGACCTCCCACTATTGAAGCATAGTGTACTAAACAGTTCGAGGTGGGAACCAGGTCTGCGGCCCCAGGTGGAGTTTAGGGAGTAGGGGGTATACCGGAGTATATCATGAGTCTGCCCATTGTACCCATGGACCCAGAGTAGCAAACTGGGGGGACGCGGTGGCTCGCCGTGCCTTGGAATACAATCCGTAAACCGGGATTTACCACCTGTGGTTACCAACTAAAAAAAAAAAAAAGACATGGGAACTGACGCGCTTGCCTTTGAACCGGAAGATAATTGGTTGCAAATGGGTGTACAAACGAAAACTTGATGAGCATGGTAAAGTTGTTCGTTTTCGTGCTCGACTAGTAGCACAAGGATTTTCTCAAAAATATGGTTGTGACTATGACCATGTTTTTGCTCCGGTCGTCAAACAATCAACGATTCGAGTTGTTCTCACCATAGCCGCCAAGCGTAATATGTATGCAAAGCACATCGATATAAAAACCGCATACCTGTATGGAGAATTAAGTGAAGAAATATATATGCGCCAACCTCCCGGACACCACGAAGGAGACGAAGCAACGGTGTGTCGCCTGAAGAAAAGTTTATATGGGCTGAAACAGGCAGCACGTGTCTGGAACTTGCGAATCAACACGTTTATGAAGGATAACAGCTTTGAGCGTTCCCAAACAGACCCTTGCTTGTACATCAAACGAATGAAGCCTCATAATTTGTTCATCCTGTTGTATGTGGATGATATCATAGTGGTGTACAGCTGTGAAAAAGAGTATACATCCATCGTCTCAGCTCTCAAAGACCAATTCAAGTTAGCTGAGTTAGGAGAACTGAAACATTTCTTGGGTATACACATTCAGAAGAAAGAACAGAATTATGTTCTTGATCAGTGTTCTTATATTTCCAAGACTCTCGTGCGTTTTGGTATGGATAAATGCAACCCCTCCAAAGTTCCCATGTCTACAGGATTTGTACAACAAAAGGAGGAGGATAGTGAGGCACTACCAACAAATAACCAATATCAGTGTCTCATAGGAGCTTTGTTATACATAGCTGTTAATACGCGTCCCGACATTGCAATTGCCACTTCCATCTTGGGTCGACGCGTAGCTAAGCCTACAACAGCTGATTACATTGAGGCTAATAAAGTGCTGCGATATTTAAAAGGAACCGTGAATTTGAAGCTCCATCTCGGCCACGAAACGACCTTGGAATGCTACGTCGATGCCGATTGGGCGAGCGGAATCAACGACAGGAAGTCAAATACAGGCTTTCTATTCAAGTTGGGAGGTGGATTAGTCGATTGGTGCTGCAGAAAACAGGATAGCGTTACTTTATCCAGCACCGAGGCGGAATATGTGGCTTTGGCCGAATGCTTGCAGCAGCTCACGTGACTACGTAGGCTGATGGATGATTTGGGCGAACCCCTGCAGTTACCGATACCTGTGAATGAAGATAACCAAAGTACCATTGCATTATCAACAACTGAAAGATTCTCCCGTCGATCAAAACACATTGATACAAAATATCATTTCGTCAAAGATATGGTGAAAGCTGGTATCGTCAACATCGTATATCGTCCAACTACTGAAATGGAAGCTGACATCCTAACTAAGCCACTTGGACCAATAAAACTATCGACGTTCCGGACATCGATTGGCGTCGTAGCTGATAACGTTGAGGAGGAGTGTTAGACCCCTGGTCTGACACAACGTCATCAATATTACTGGCAACAATGCTTTTACAAATACAATTTATTCTCTCATCTCATCTTTAAAATAAAGTTAGTTGTTACTTTGCTTCCATACAGAACGTATGTGTTTTGTTCTCCTTCCGCGTTGCAATTCCCTATAATCCCTAACATTTACTTGGTAATGAACTTATGAAAAAAACACGTGCATCAGAGACGGTTGCGTCTACTCAAACATGCAAATTCTTGAACGTTTTAACATTCTTTATCGAAGAAAAAAAAAAAGAATTTATTTATTGAAAAGAAACATAAAATGCACAAGTTCTGGTGAGAAGAAAGACGGGCTGGATTTCGGACGGAAGAGCAGAGCGTCTTCAAAAACACTAGTTGTACGCTGGGATGACTAAAACGTAACATTTATTCCACACCGATACAGTTTAATAGAAAATTAGAAATGTAAGCATTAGTGGTGCTAGTAGCTTAGCCTATAGATTTGCTTTGCTAGCGTTAGTGTTCCTATCTGGTTGGTGCTCGGTAGGTAGTAGTTAGACTATCCCGTTTTGTTTTAGTAAATTTTGTTAAACAATAGACATACAAAAGGTATTTCACTGACTGACTGTTTCGCTTTACAACACCTAACAAGGCCATCACTTTTCTGAACATTCAAGTAGATTTTTGATCAATTGTTGTGTAAAAATAAACAATACATAAATCGTAGATTACAGGTCGTTTTATAATAACGTAATAGGTATTTTATGGCTGTCTTTAAAAGTATCAACAAACCGCCTTAATCTTCACCTTCACCTATCTTGTCTGGCTGCTGTCTTCCTATTGTGACAAAAAACGAATGCACCGATGCTGTTGTAGTAGTAGAGAGCTGTTTTAGTAGTTCGATTCTAACGGAATGAAAAATTATAACTTTCTCTAGTAGTTTATTGAATCCATCATATGATAGTCACGTTCACCGGGAAGTAAGTTGGATCTCTCTCTCTTTTTTTTCTTCTTGTTTTGAGATCTTTCATCTGTATTTTAAAAAAATGCACTGGATGCCAGGTGATAGTTGTAAATTGTGCGCTTTCAAGGTGTGAGTTGGTGTCGTTTAAAAAAATAAGCTTTGAGCTCGTGCTTTCTAGTGGTTTGATATTGTTGTTTTTTTTTTGTATAAAATTTGTGTATGAATAAGATTTTTTTTTAACTCGTAGACGATCCTCTTTTACACTTTTCAAATTATTGTTCCTTTTATTCAAACAGGCTTCCAATAACTTGTCAAAATAAATGCTGCTTTTGTATTTGTTTTTTGGGGAAGTTAGAAACTATCCAAAAATAAAAGATCTCCATATCTATTTATACCTAAGAGTTTTTTTTATGTCAGGTTATAAAAGGAACGTAAAACTTTTACATTTGGATAGCAATTATTGTTCTTTAGAGGATCAACGAAGCTTCAGCTACTTCTTCAACTCGACTAACAGTTAACGGAAACGTTCAATTGGGGATTTTTGATTGATTTCAAGCATTCATCAGCCAAGGATCATATTTTGATAACACAACATTAGTGAACTTGAGTTTTGCTCAATTTTATTTTCTTAATTGCACAATCCAAGGCTTGGTCAATTTCGCTAAAAACCGGCACTGCCTGCCGGTTGGCCAGATCAACAAGATAGGCCCGGCCTCGGTTGTAATCCTTGACCGCAGCTGGGGTTAGCTTTTGCTTCGTGGGACTGTCTTCGGTAGTCAGCATCTGAACACATAACACCACGTCATATCCCATGCCGATGTAATGGGCAGCCAGGGTCATGGCGTTCAGCGACCGGGTTTCATTGGTTATCACGAACAACAGAACCCGGCTGGCATCGAGCAGGTCGAAATCCAGCGATAGTTTTTCCTCCGAGCAATGGGTATCATAAACATCGGGACTGGAACCGGTCATGCCGTCTACGCATTCGTGTAAATGTGAGGTATAATAAGAAAGACCGTTTTGCTTTAATTTTGGAATAACGTGTTTCTGGCGCCAGTTTGTGAGCATCCAGCAGCTTCCACCCAAATAAATATCCCGCACTGGAAGAGTAGAACATTGTTCCGAGGTAGCTGGACTATCATTTCTCGAATCGCAGCCCAGGGATGATTGATTTCGCTTTTCGGACGCATCCATTTGATGTTTCGAGAGCCTGTCCTGTTCCGAATTGCATGTCATCGAGCCTAGTTTTTCCACCATCGAAACACATTCCTGACCGGTTGAATTAAATCGTTTTCGATCCATTGGGGTGAGAGTTAACACTGGGAGGCAGTGGTTCCATTCGGGGCAATCCGTTAGATACACTGGTGGTTGTTGCAGGTTTGTTCCGTAAATCGGAGAAACGCAACCGTTTTCGAGAATTTCTTGTTGCAATACCGACATGCAAGAATCGAGCATACAAAACTCCTCCAACTCGACGCTATAGTTATCATACTTATCCTTTCCGTCACATTTCTTCGACACAGAACCTGCTGTCGTTTGCCTAAGTTCATCGTAAAACATCAAGACATGTTTCACAACATTTATCGTTACAATATCGGGAGAATATCCTAAGGCAACCAAGGCTTTTCTACATTCCGGCAACCGAACTGTGCCACTTTCCCCCTTGACCTTGTCGTAGGTTCGACACACGGAAATCAACCGAGAGGCTACATTTTTCGGTTGATCTCGGCACTTTTGCTTCGATAGGATCAGCTTGACATGTTCCAACGCTTCGGACATATCGTCCAATATCGGCAAACCTTTCCGACGAACAAGTTGCTTCAAAAGGATCTGATTTCTGGACAAATCAAGAAACTCCTCAAACGACAGCGCATCATTGAAAATGTTTTGATTCGGTTTGTACGGAAACAGCACCAACACAAGATGCTTTATGTTTCGCCCGGATATGTGGGCAACCTCAATGGCTCCGGCAGTCGATCGGGTCTGGGAATCCAACACAAATAGCAGAACCTTTGCTTTTTCCTTCGCTCGATGTTCAAGATCAAGCAAACTCGAGGTCCACTCGGAAACTTGCGGATTGTAGAACGATATATCCAATCGATTCAACGCAGGAATGGCAACGTCTGCTCGCCACGTCGTCGGATTACAGGACCCTCCCAAAAATACCTCCGGTCCAATCGAGTATTTAGAATCTATTAAGTACTGTTGCTGTTGCTGTTCCTGATGCTGCTGATCAAGGTTCCTTTCCCTAGCGTCTGAATGCCTTCTCTCACCCGGTTTTTTCGCTTTTCCGCCTTCGTTTTTATCCAGATTACTGCTAACCGTAGTCGTGTACTTCAACTTACGAATATCGGACACAATAACACAAAACTCCCCGAAAGTCAATCCACTCTTACGAGTTTCGTCGTTGCTGGTGCTGCTGCTGTTTTTGGAGACGAGCTCTGCCGTTTTCAGCATATTCTCGACCTGTCCATCCGATGGATAAACCTTGAGCCCAGCAAACAGCCGCTTCAGATTATCCAACCCCACCACTTCGTTTCTGCCTGCGGTTGAATTTTTACTCCAAGCGTCCCATGCCGTGGCCAGAAAGGTCTTCGAAACGTCATAGTTCATGTGGTACTGCAAATTCAAAGTGCTGGGTCTCATTTTGGATCACTCGACGACGACAGGCTGGTACTGACACTGGGGTTTCGATCGGGAATCGTGACACAGCTGGCGTCGTTGCGAAATGCAGCAGCCACCAGCACTGTAGGATGTTGATGAGGTAGTAGCAACAGTACTAGTGATGAGTCGCGTGGCGGTGGTGTTCTGATGGGACGATGAGACGGGGCGTGGCGTTGTGGGCGCGGGCGGCGTGGAATTAACGAAAGAGAAACAAAATTTTGAATTAGAATCTTTGCGGAAGAAAATAAAGCCGGGGCTCGAAGAAGGCACAGAAAGGCGGCGACGGATCAGGGAATCACGCCGGAAATACTGTGTTTTAATACTGTGCATTGAAGCTCAAGAATTGTGGGAAACCAATTGATTGTGTTAAATTCATGGTGTTGATTCAAGGTTATCGTAAAATCACTGACCCGCCACACGCCACGCACCGTCTTAGAGCTCGTATGTTCATTGTGGGATTGGAGTAAGGTCTTAGGGTTATTGGGACACATTCAAGTAAGGACAAATAATACAGTAGTGGACGGGTTGTGACAACACAAAGAACGCAATAAACATAAATATAAATGTAAGTCGAACAATTTACGAATGTTATGCACCATTGCTAATGTAGTAATTATCTACAACGTCCAAGCGTTGATGTTTTAGAAATTTACACAATTCTAATTTTCGTCTAGAATGACAATCTGACCGTGAGTTTAAAAAACTTTATGTGAAAGAGAATCATTCTTCTCGTTTTTTTTCGTGTTATAATTTTTGCTATACAATGTTCATTCTACAATGTTTTAAAAAATTCACTGCTGGTATTTTGTAGGCTTCTTGAAAAAAAATCTGACTTGTACTAGACTAAGCTTGCCAGAATGCCCGGTTTTATCCGGGTTTGCCCGGATATTTGATGCAAAATTTCGAGAAAGTCCGGTCCGGCCCGGTTGCCCGGATATCGTGAAAAAAGTCCGGATATTGCCCGGAATTTTCCAAAATTTTCACAAAGAAACCAAAAATAATTCAAAGTTTTTGAGTAAGTTTCAGCAAAATCGATTAACGGTATGGAAATTTTCAACGGTTGTTTCAAATAATTTCACTTATTTACTTTTATAAACCTTTAAATATTTAGGTGTTCCAAAAAGTTTTTGGAAGTCTGCAATTACATTAATAAAATAATAATTTCATTTTTTTCCATTTTTTCTTTGCTTTTATATACAATAACACCTAAATTTTGCCCGGTTTTTGGATTTGAAAAATTGAAATCCATGCCCGGATTTAGCCAGGTTTTTTTGAAAAAATGCCCGGAATTGCTAGGCCCGGATGGGAGTGGAAAAAATTCTGGCAACCTTATACTAGACTCAAAATAAATCCATTAAAAGAAATAAATAGTTAATCATTTTTAAATGTCTATTAAAATAATAATGGAATAATAATTTAGCATATGATCAAGGTCAAATAGATCCCATTAATCATAAATGTAATAATTTTGAAAACTAAACAAAAAAAACTAAATCAACATTGACTAACAAAAGTCCAAAAACCGCAATTTGGAAACATAAATACAAAAAGTTGTGTCATACAAGTTTGAAGGAGAAAAAAAAATTGATTCAATCAAACAATTTAACATTGTCAAAATTGAATAAAATTATGTGATATCGCAATATTTGGAGAACCGAACAGCTGCATGTCTTAAGACGCAGCAGCAGACAGAAACCGAGTTGTTTATATGCTACATCGTCATGATGCGCCTAGAACATGGTTATATTTAGTAAGCGTTCTAAAAATAACCCGATGTGTAATAAACAAGTTTACTAAAGCCGAAAGGTCTCTCCTTGATCACTACTAGTCTACTGATCCCGACGGCCGACAGAATAGGGCACTTATTTACCTCAATCACGATTTGATTACATAAAAGGTTTTCTTCTTTCATATAGCTACATAGCTTAGCGAGGCATGTGCCATCATATCCATGGGATCGGATTGGCGCCTCCCCTCCACCCACGACAAAGAAAAAAAACTCACCTGTCCCCTGAATCGACGCAGCAGCTCCCGCAGAGCTCGTTCTTCCCAGATCTTCGCATACAAGGTAAAGATCTGCTGGCTACGGCGGATTTGCTGGGCAAATAAGAACTCACACTGGGTAGCCCACAGGCGCAGAATGTTCGGCGATTGGTCCTTTACGTTTTTCCTTAGGTATCGATTGACTTTTCGTAGCACCAGTGCGTTGTTGAAAATTTTCATCTCGCTTCCCAACTCGACTCGCCCTCGATGTTTTTCGTTTATTTTTCTTCACCACCAACTTCACTACCTTATGGGTATGTTGTTGTTCCGGAACCGAATCGAGCTTTCTCCTAGACTTTTCGAACGCCACCACCGACCATGACACTGCACATTCTCGGATGAAATCGAAACGCACTTACGATTGTTTCTCGCGAGTTGTTTAAAAAGGGTTTTAAGACGCAAATTGTAGGGAAAAAACGTAAAACAAGCACCAGCGGATCACCCACGGACTGCGACGAGAACGACGGTGATGCAACTCATGAATAATTTTTTCCCTTTTTGGGGCGCCGTTGACAGCAGCGAGGCTGTCAAAAACATGTGACATTTTCGATGCTGTTCCGGTTTTTGCTGTTCCGCGAAAACTCTCCACAAGGGCAAACCGATCGTTGATAAAGTGATTTATTTTTTAATAATTGTTGAAACTGAAAGAAAAATTAAAAAAAATTATATCTTTTCATCAAAAACTATCTAACAATACACACTTTGTATTACGAGGAATGAAACACTTCTAGATAGACTGATTTAGGTCAGCTTCAAAGCTAAAATTTATTATAAAAATTAGCAAATTGTAGTTGGATAGTTAGTTCATTTAGTGCTTACATTTTAGTGTTCTCCTAACCTTCTTCAATTTTCCAACATGTAAAAGCGAATCCCGACAGTATGTACAATAGTCTAGGATGCTTTGATCTAACTGAATTACCTGTGGTTTAGTAATTGTTGATTTTAATTGTTTTGATAGGATTGTATATAATACTCACGGTTCTGCTCAATATAAAGAAGTAATTATAAAGTTACTGAATCCTGTTGTAAGCCAGTGATACAAGCTAAAATAGTAGGGTTATATTAGAGCATTGAACTCATAAGTTCGAAAATGGTACTGAGTTCTTGGTAGTTAAATTTAATATTAGACTTGCCTGAATGTTATTATAGCGCCAGCACTAAATTTTACTTCGGAAGTCCGGACTTCCGATCCCGAACTTACTTCCGAACTTTTGACAGTTGTGTTTAAAAAAATCACAGTGTATTATAGCAACGTTGCCACACATAAATTTGTATCCACCGAAGTATCTCTACATACTTTAAGCGGGCCACAGACTACACAACATTGGTACAAATGCGATGAAATGTTGTCGCTGTGAACACGATTTGCATCGTGTATGGCACTGCTTGTATGATCGCCCAAACGGTTTGAATAAAATCTATCAGGATCGAAATATTTTGTACAAACCACCCTCTGTCGGGTTGGAAATGTTTTTTTTTGTTGTTGTTGCTGTTACTGTTTTCGCCAGCAATCGTTTAAGTTCGCGTGGAATATACTCTTCTGGGCAAGAATGAGATACACAAACGATTCAAATGAATTTGTGGCAACGTTGATTTTATATGAATTTGACGCACGCTTAAATAAAACGACTCAATATGTTTTGGTCGGAAGTCAGCCATGATGCCAGTTCACCAAAGACGTTTATAAAATTTTTATCTAAACGCACAATATGTCATTCGCGGAACAGTATCCCTAGCACTTACTCTATTTAACTAGATAATCTTCTTTTTAAGAAATTATAAATTCTACACCTCGTGATGGCACTAGACACGTTTTCGACTTTAGCATCTGTTTTCGTACTACTATTACGATGACAATTATCGACGGTTCCCTTTTGAAGATGTCATCGCCTAGTAGCGAGGGGATGCTCGTTGTCAACACCTATCAATAAGCGCATACTACTTTGCGGCGTAACACTTTGAATAAGCAATTCATAATCTTTTTGAAGTTAACTATTATTTACTGTTCCTTTTCTAGCATGCATCAGAGTGTCTACGGCTCCAATTATATTAAGGCCCCTATTCTAATTCGCGCGTTAGGTGACGACAGTCGAGTCACCTTACCGTCGCGGGTTCTAGTCGCCTTATTCCGATAGTCGGTGTGAGTGAAGTGAAAAAGGTTCATTCCTAAAGTCCATCAAAAGTGACGTTTCTCAACTATAACCCGACTCTTCACAGCAAAAAAATTCTAAAAGTACACGGAATCTAAAAAACGAGTGATCTATTTTTTCTTGAGTGTAATTGCAAAAAGATGTAATTTTAAACTCCTTTTGATGTAATATTAGACTTTTTTCAAAAATAGGATAGAAATAAACTGTTTTGATGTAATTTTACATTGCGTCGTGCAAAAATCAACCGGTCAATGAAATTTATGTCACAAACCGTGTAAATGTAGATCTGTTTGATTTAAAATTGAATGCAAATATTTAACTTCTGCCTTTTTATATTTCGTTAGTTTGCGCACAAAGTAAACAAGTCGAAAAATTATTCGGAAACGAGTGGATCAAAGGCGTAGCTACCTACAGCAGCACTTCTAGAGTCTTTTAAAGTCGTAAGTATACGTGAAATGAAGAATGCGGTTGAAACTGACTAGTTTTTTCTCCATTACAGCAAGGTCAGATTTTTTCGCAGAGGCTGATATTTATCCGGACAAACTTTTGTCAGATCAATTCAAGTGTCCAAATGCTGACCGAAAGATCGTGATGTCCCGGAACCATTCGAGGATACTGATGACGCTGAACTTTGAAAACATCCCCGTCCTGAGAATCATCGGATGCAACAACAATTCCAGCTTGACGCTTTCCGTGATGGTGTTTTAATTTTCAGTTTTGTAAATAAATGTGAATTAAAAATAATACGTGTGGGCGTATTCATTCAAAGACAAAAGCAAAAACCTGAATATTTAGCAAAAATATCAATATTTACGATAATAAATTTTAAAATTTACATCCCTGTGTATTTTTACACGACGGCTTTTGTGATCCGATCTCGTGCATTGGTTTCAATCTAAATTTACACGCCTCAAAAATTACATCCTGGAAAAAAATAAACCGTGATAGAATTTTACATCGAAATCGATGTTCCGTTTTCGTGCATCGTTTTCGATCTAAATTTACACGAATTTTTCTTGCTGTGTTGGATTCGAGTGACTTGGGTGACTCGACTATCGTCACATCACGCGCGGCGCAGAATAAGGGCCAAAGACAAAAAGCTAAGAATGAAAAGGCAGAAAAACTAATGAAAAAACAAAATTACTAAAATGGAAAAAAAGATGAAAGGACAAAAAACACAAAAAAGAACAAAAAACCAAAAACAAACAAGACGAAAAAAAAAACAAAGAAGAAATTAAAAACAGAAAAGGGACAAAAAAGACAAAAAAACAAAAAGACAAAAGAAAAAAGAGGCAAAAAAAACAAAAAGAAACAAAAAAGACAAAAGAGAACAAAAGACAAAAAAACAACAAGTCAAAAAAAAACAAAAAAAAAACAAGAATAAAATGACAGAACGAACAAAAACAAAGTGATAATAAAGACTAATATTGCAAAGATACTAAAATCACAAAATTACCAAAAAATTAAAATTACTCATAGAATAAAATAACTGAAAAACTGGCGTAAAATATGACGAAGGAAACACATACAGTTACACATCCCAGCGTGACGTTCCGAAATATGCAGAACATTTTTCAGGAAATTGTGCATACGTACGAGTAAAGGATTTATTTCGTTTGTAACAGAAAAATATTTTGAAACATTGTTAAACATATGGATGGTTGAATTCCTGATGTATAACGCGTTACATTTTTTGTACTGAAAATAATGTTTAAAATTCAAAACATAACAAAATATGATATCATTAACAGTGAGAGATACAAAAGGCGTACGCAAAACGTGAGCAAATCGCTTCAGTTTTTCTAGACATAGGGGAGATGGGGGCATAATGGCCACCTTAAGGAAAACGGTTATTTTACCATAGAAAATAGCTATAATATGGAGGTTACATTATTGTTTCGTGTTCAGACACTTGAAAAGCCTATTCCCCAACGGGCTGAAACGTGAAAAACTAGATGAAAACGTTAAAAAATGCATTTTAAAAAAATTTGCCAAAAGCTGAAAACCAGCCACTGTGGAGGCATATTGAGAACCCCCCCTGAGGCAGTATGAGCACCATTAATCAGAGCAAGATGTGCGTTTTTGCCGGGGAATCTAGCAGCGAATTCAATTCGATGAAGTCAGGTGAGTCGTAGATTCATCAAACAAAGCAATAACAAAATAATCTAGGTCTGTTTGTAGAATACAAACAATTCACGCACGCTCATACATTAAGTCGCAGACACCAGATACCCAGACTGATCAGTGGCGCCTGAATCCATACAACTACAAGTCGCCCAGAATCATACGCCATCTGTCGGGGCATCGTGAAACTACTGTGCTTCACCAAGAAAAAAAATTACACTTGATAATTAACAGTGTTCGGCACAAAAGCGCTATTCCGCTAATCGCTAGTTAGTCCGCTAACTTTTTGTTAGCGGTTTAAATTTGGCGCTAAGTTTTGATTGAGCTAGCGAATTGAAAAGTTCCGCTAATTTTTGGTTCCGCTAATTACAGACCGCTAACCTCCATATATTTGCATCAATCTCTCGAATTATTGCTGATATAATATACTTCTTGTCATTTATTAAGCTGAAGTGACATTGAATAGCATTCTGACCCCAATATGCGCTGCAAACGAAATTTTTCACTTCTAATAATCTCAGTGGAGGAATGCATATTAGAGTCAGAGGAAATGTGTATTTTGGGTCATTTTTCCCTCTTTTACCACTTCTTTACACAACATTCACAGAAAAAAAAAACAAAATGTAAATGGCGTTAAAGAATACAAAACTACATCTTCCGCATTTTTCAGTTTTCTCGTGTAATTGTTTGAAAATTAGATTATTTTTTCATTTTTTAGACCGAGAGATGATGAAATGCTCATCTACGACAGATTGCGTTTTGTTCATCTATGTATATGACAATTCGATCAATTTATCTAACCTCCAATAAAATATTTAATATTTAGTTATTCCTATTTATATTTATTATTTATTTACCTATATATTATTAAGCTGGACCAAATATCAAATTCTTCTTTTGTCAAACGACCCCCCAAGTACAGTGTAAGGTAGTTTATTGAAAAATTTGATAAATTTCACGAAAATTTAAACAATTGAAAGATCGTAAATCAATTTGGTAATTGAATCACCTCTTGGATTAATTTTTGTTTCAAATTTTCGATCTTAAATAAGTCAATTTTTTAATTTGGTGCACTGTAGTTTGTATGCAAGTACGTTGCATCCAAGCTTATTTCCAATTTGTTCCTATTTATTGAAAATTTTAATTATTTTTTATTTACCCCCTTCGTGATGTTTCAAATCCAAGTGACAATAGACGAATTTGATATTTGATATTGTTGATCAACAGTTAGCGATTGGCGCTTTAAGTGCGAAGCGATAACTTTTTCGGCACATTTAGCGTTTTTAATTAGCGATCGCTATTTTTGAATGAGTTAGCGATCTAGCTAGCGGCGCTAATTTTTCAGTTAGCGATGCCGAACACTGATAATTAACAAGCCAAATGAAAACCGTCTTGATTGAATCACTAGTATTTGAAATTCTATCTCAAATATTTTCATTATCGTTTTTGTCTTCAATGTTAATTGTTTACTTTAATTAACTGTATCATAATAAGAGATGAATGTTATACAAACAATGACTGTTGATCGATTGAGATGAAAAAAAAAACAAACGTAACGTTATAGCGGTCCTTAGTTCAGAGCCAATTAATTTTGAAATTCAGTTTTGATTTCAAAATTCATTTATCCGGCTGAGTAACAGTATGAAAATTATAATGTCTGTTATAAATAATTCATTGAGTTCGGAATTGTTCGTCTTAATCTGAAAGGTTGACTGCGACCAAAAAGACAAACTATTTATAACTCCTTGAAAAACTTGATTTCTGTTTCTTGGCTCGTACCTAGATAGGTTTGAGGAGTGAAATAAGTAATTGACATATATTGAATAATATTTAAATGTGATGAATGTATTGATAAGATCTTTAATCCTATTTGCAGCTGAAAGTGTTCGTGACATAATGCTGGTAGTTTCACTAAAACTTATAAATTTTTGGTAAAAAACCTCAGAAATGACCGTGTTTGTCGACCGGGTATTTTTCCCTGCTCAAATCTGCGTGAGAAATGTCAAAAAACAACTGTAATGACCATCTCGCGTGAACTTTCATTACGCCGTATCAAAGAAAAATGCTTCAAAAGTTATCAAAATTCTAAATGGAATAAAGTTGCTACTAGTTTAAGTTAATTTTTGTTTTTTAAACTATTTGTTTACATTTTGTTTCATACGACGTAATGACAGCTCACGCGAGATTTTGGAATAATTCTAGACTGGACTGCAAAATTAACCTTAAAAGCGACCATGTTTTTAGACTTTTTTCCTCATCTTAATCCGTACACGAGAGCAACTGCGCGTGAGAAATGTCAACTTAAAAATCTTTTATTCGAAAAAAAACTGCACTGAATTTGGAATATTTCAAAATGTATGTTTCAAATCCATTTCTCTTTGCTTCCGAAATTTTTTCACCTTTGACATTCAACCAAATTCTTTGATTCAAAGTTTTGTTAAAACCATATTTCGAAAGTAATTAGTTTTCTAAATGAATCCATTCTTCAAAAAACTATAATTTTGAATAAGTGTCACTTTAATGTTCCTTAACCGATGTCCAGTAAATAAGAAATAATTTCGCTGTAACTAAACTTATATATTGATTTTAATGCTTTTCCACACCACCAAAACGAATTTTGAATGGTAAAAGAACAGTACTATCTTGATGCAAACGAAAGTCATTTTTATTTTCTTGCCGTTTTATGGAATGTCAAATATCGTATGTCTGTGTGAGTGAATTCCTATAATGTTTTGATTTTGATGTGACGAATTCACGTTTGTTTTATTTTACCCATGGATAAAATCAATTACACGTGCGATATTCAAAAAATGGTTCGAAATTTAACCATAAAAATAATAATGCAAAAAGCTAAGCTATTCTTACTAAACAGACTCGGATGATTGGGATTGTTTGTCAAGAATCATCATAATGTCAACAAACACACTTTGTTAGAAATTTTACTAAATTTGCAGGAAAATGCATCATCTCGAAGCTAAAAATATTTTTTCCACAACTGCCTCTTCCAGTGGGCGGTAAAAGGGCTAGTTTGATATCCAAGTTTAGTTAGATATTTTAAAAAGAAGACATTTCTCGAATGTGACTAAATTTTTCATAGAAATGGAAGTTTTAGGATTTATTGGAGAAAAAAGTAAATAAAAATCTGACACCGGTTTTTTGTTGCAGATGGTGACTTGATAGTATATTTCGCTGTTGCGATTTTCATTAAGTTTCTTCTGTTAACAAAACATTGCTTTACAAATTTTGTAAATATCACCTCTACTTTTGTTTTATTCAGTTTTTGTAAACCTCTATAAATGCGACAGTAATATAATTTAAAGCCACATTTAATATACTGTAGTTTTGCAATAAACAATCAGTGGAATGTTTTACGATGTCATTTGTCGTTTTTTCAAAAAGCCCTAGATCGTTTTATAACTATTTACCAGTGTTCGGCATCGCTAACTGAAAAATTAGCGCCGCTAGCTAGATCGCTAACTCATTCAAAAATAGCGATCGCTAATTAAAAACGCTAAATGTGCCGAAAAAGTTATCGCTTCGCACTTAAAGCGCTAATCGCTAACTGTTGATCAACAATATCAAATATCAAATTCGTCTATTGTCACTTGGATTTGAAACATCACGAAGGGGGTAAATAAAAAATAATTAAAATTTTCAATAAATAGGAACAAATTGGAAATAAGCTTGGATGCAACGTACTTGCATACAAACTACAGTGCACCAAATTAAAAAATTGACTTATTTAAGATCGAAAATTTGAAACAAAAATTAATCCAAGAGGTGATTCAATTACCAAATTGATTTACGATCTTTCAATTGTTTAAATTTTCGTGAAATTTATCAAATTTTTCAATAAACTACCTTACACTGTACTTGGGGGGTCGTTTGACAAAAGAAGAATTTGATATTTGGTCCAGCTTAATAATATATAGGTAAATAAATAATAAATATAAATAGGAATAACTAAATATTAAATATTTTATTGGAGGTTAGATAAATTGATCGAATTGTCATATACATAGATGAACAAAACGCAATCTGTCGTAGATGAGCATTTCATCATCTCTCGGTCTAAAAAATGAAAAAATAATCTAATTTTCAAACAATTACACGAGAAAACTGAAAAATGCGGAAGATGTAGTTTTGTATTCTTTAACGCCATTTACATTTTGTTTTTTTTTCTGTGAATGTTGTGTAAAGAAGTGGTAAAAGAGGGAAAAATGACCCAAAATACACATTTCCTCTGACTCTAATATGCATTCCTCCACTGAGATTATTAGAAGTGAAAAATTTCGTTTGCAGCGCATATTGGGGTCAGAATGCTATTCAATGTCACTTCAGCTTAATAAATGACAAGAAGTATATTATATCAGCAATAATTCGAGAGATTGATGCAAATATATGGAGGTTAGCGGTCTTTAATTAGCGGAACCAAAAATTAGCGGAACTTTTCAATTCGCTAGCTCAATCAAAACTTAGCGCCAAATTTAAACCGCTAACAAAAAGTTAGCGGACTAACTAGCGATTAGCGGAATAGCGCTTTTGTGCCGAACACTGCTATTTACAAATAATTGGGTTTGTCACTATATATTTCTACTCTGGAAACTTGAACTTACCCTTGACGGAGGTTTCGGGGTTAACGAAATCTTACAGTTGAAAGTGATCTTCACAAATGAAGCCAAAGATGTCATAAAATGGTTACTTTTCAACCACAACACAATAAGGAAGTGGTGAAGAAAATCTGAAGATTTCATTCAAATTTCATTTCTGTCGAAGTCGATGTATTTTTTATAAGCTTTATAGTTGAATTCTATCCACATTTGGTTAATGCGCTCCAAGTCAAAAACGGTTCTTTAGTGGTTTTCGAAATATATCGTGTTATTTTTTTTCTATCAAAAGTAGGTAAACAAAAACGACCGTGTTCATCGCTAGATGTAAAAAAACAAACAGCACAATGCAAATGTGTGTGTGATTTATAGAGATTTTTGCTTTTGTGTATGTGGCCGTTAGTTTCACGATAACCCGTAGATAGCGCTGCGGAACAAGCGCCAAAATCAGCCTTCAGTGGTCAGTCTGGGTATCTGGTGTCTGCGATTAAGTGCTTTGTTCGGAGGATGATGCTACTAGCCGTATAATGTAACAATAAAAAAATCGATCATGAATTGTGAATGGAAAAAAATCACCTCGAACAGAAATCTAACTCTAGTCTTTTGATTACCTCTCCGACACCTTACCAATAGGCTAAATTGTCGGATGAAAACTAGTCAAGGTGTGGCGCTTTAAATCAATTTTAATTCGCGGGCTAGATTCTACGGCAGAAAATGCTCATTATGCCTCGATAATATGGTGCTCTATATGCCCCTAGTCAACAAATTTAAGTAAAAACGTGTTTTAAAATTGATAAAAGTGAAAAATCAAAAATTTTATGATGGTAAAAATTGACAAACAATGTGTACATCATGTTGCAGTGCGTACATTATTGATCAAGGTTATTTTAAGATCATAAGAGCTTATTTCGTGGTGCTCAAAAATTATAATATTTTCGTAACTTTAGAACCAAGCTAGTTTTTTTTTAAATATCTCTGTAAAGATGATAAGGAGATTCCTTTTTTTGTGAAAAATTAATACTATAGGAAGTACGAAACAAATCCTCATGAAAATTTATTTAAGAAAATACGCACTTTCGTAGAAAAGCGTAGTTCTCATTATGCCTCGGGTGCTCGTTATGCCCTCATCTCCCCTAAAGGGAGCTTTTGATGCAGTCTCAATAGAGGTTTTGTCAGACAAGTTACCCTGAACAACATCTTTTACAGCTTGCTTTGTGAGAAACATTTGAACTTTGCTCACGGAGATATTGCAGTTAAAAGAACCTCCCGCCTCCCGCATGGTTCATGTTTGAGTCCACTTTTGTACAACTTTCACAAAAACACAAAATTTCGTTTAGGGTGCCTGAATAAAAAAAAAAATACAACATAATATGTTTTTTTTTTTTGACAAAAAAAGTTAATGCATAATCAATGAAATCCGGGCAACCGGGCCTGGCCGGACTTTTGTCAAATTTTGTAATAAATATCCGGGCACACCCGAATGAAACCGAACAATCTGGCAACCTTACTTTAGACAGATTGTTTTCCGGGTTTAAGGGCTTGAAATTGATTTTTCCCCTCAGAAAATGGAGATGGTAGTTTTCTTTAAGAAACATAGACCTGCTCAACCTAAGCTTCAACTCCTATCCTAGGCACATCGATCACTCAATCGAGGTGTTTCAAGTATCTTGGGGTCTGGTTTGATTCCAAATGTACCTGGCCATATTGAGTATCCGAAAGGAAAATGCCAACAAAGAATAAATTTTTTTCTATCAATCACTGGCACTTGGTGGGGGCCCATCCAGAAGAGCTTATAAAAGTATCCCAGCCAACAATTTGGTAGGTATATCAAAAGATATACGTACATCTATGTCGACACAAATCATCGTATATGACGTTAGAAAAAAGCATATACCTACCAAAAGTGGAGGCAATATACGTACATGTTTTCGTTATTTTCTGGTTAACGACATCGACCACATCATATGTGATGTCATTTACGATGTTAGAAATACTTTGGTACTTTATGTCGCATTGGCGTCATTTTGTACGTTACATTAAAGGATTCGATTCATGCGCATTTACGATGATGGGAGGATTGACAGTTTCATCCACACTTTATGCGATGTGTGTTTTACCCTTTTACGACTTGAAGCGATATGATGATAAATTGGCGATTTAAGTCACCCTTAATGCGAGGTATGTTGAACTCTTGTACGACTTGAAGCAATCTGACGATGAATTGACGATCTAAGTCACCCTTTATGCGAGGTGTGCCGAACTCTTGTACGACTTGAAGCAATCTGTCGATGGATTGGCGATTTAAGTCACCCTTTATGCGAGATGTTTTGTACTCTTGTATGACTCGAAGCAATCTGACGATAGAATGTCGATTTATGTCACCCTTTATGCGAGATGTGTTGCAGTCTTATACGATGTTCAGAGATTTTAACATCGATTGACAACTTAAGTCACATTTTATAAGATATGTGTTGTAAGCTTGTACGATATGATGCAATTTGACATTTGATGGACTCTTTAAACGATATTTTATGTGAGTTGGGATGTACTCATGTACGATTTGTATCATAAAACGATTTTGCGGACCATTTTATGTAGCATGTTATGTGTAATATTGTGATTGAAATTCGACGCTAGGAAGAAATAAAATTAGTTGATGATTTAAACTGATTTTTATTATAACTAACATTGAAATGCACTACATATATTTTCGTAGGTACCGCAACCGGGCATTGTCCCGCTCGTTACTTTCCTAACTGCCACCGCCTCCATGCCTCCCTCAGGATCTTTGACGCCTCTTTCTTTCTGGTTTACAGCGGAAATTGCCGGGCCACAATTCTGTCCGTGAACATTTCTTGATACTCGTAGTATGCGAATGCAAATCGTCGGTAATTATCCGGCGGGTTTTTTTAATCTGAGCCTAGTAGGGGAGAGTAATCCTGTTATTTTTGAAAGGAAAATGTTAGTGAGGTTTCTGTCCAACGTTGTTTTTCCAAAACTTACCTTTATTATTTTATTTCATCCGTTTGCTTGTTTGCTTTAGTCGTCAACTTTAATAAAATTCAAATGCTGATACAAAATTGCAAGCACGATCGCAAAATTGCACATCCACTGAACACGATTTATCACGATGAAGTTTTAATATCATGATGAGATGTGGGCGAACGCTAAGTATCTGTTAATACGAATCTGATTTGATCGCATTAAATATATTTATATCGTGGGTAAAGTGACCGATTATACGATTATAATTATACTTGCTATAATATTTGTAGCTATATCGAAAAGACACGGTGTTAATTTGCCTACTAATGTGACATTCTAGTAAACATACAACGTGATACGAAAGATGATGCTTACGTAGTATTCTTTACGAATTTATTCGAAGTCATTTACGATTTCGATTCGAAAGTAATTTGTGTACCAATGAAATGCTTCTTAAGAAATCTTATGCGATCGTTATAAGATTTCATTTGACATCGGTGGAACTAAATACGACTTCATCCAACATATCGTAACTAAGTCGTATTTCATTGGGATGTTGCATCTTCTACGATGAATAAACGATATGGTCGAATGGTAAGTGTACATATTTACGATTCCGATTGAGTTGCATCTATATACGAGTTCGACGATGATTTCTTTTACGATTTCATGTTGGCTGGGATACCTAGTATCTTCAAACCAAGTATCTTCAAACCAGATTTATGTTTATATACCATGTTCTCATGTCAATGCAGGTAAACTCTTCTTTGTATTCTCCAACTCGTGTTTGCAGCACTGACTACGATAATTCTTCTATCCAGTTTGATTTGTCTATGCAGCAGGAAATTCGTGGAATCCCGAATCCGCATCGTTCACTTTTGATTCCAAGCATTTTCGAAGCTAAATATAGACACGTCGTTGCTGATAAAATGTTCTTTACCGATGGATCGTTTATAGAGGAATCAACGGGATTTGGAGTGTTGAACGAAATCTTCAGCGCCTCTTACAGTCTCCAGTCACCATGTTCTGTGTACATCGCAGAATTAGCTGCTTTTCATTGCGCTCTGGATAGTATCGCCACACGACGAACACTTTTATATTATAACTGATAGTCTTGGCTCCGTTGAAGCAATCCGTTCAATAAGACCAGGAAAATACACGCCGTACTTCCTCGAGAAGATACGCGATACGTTGACTACTTTATCAAGACGTTGCTTTACCATCACCTCTGTCTGGGTCCCCTCACATTGCTCAATAGTAGACAATGAGTTTCGATCTTCGCCTATGAATCTTTTTATTTTCATGTTTCCCTTTCTATCTCTCTTTTCTTCTAAAATAAAGTGTTAAGCTAAGAAATAAATTGTAACAAAAACTAGTTTGGCTCCTCAAAACCTTAAAGTATGAGCCGTTTCAAATAAAGGATTTACAAAAAAATAGTAGGCAATGAGAGTGCAGATTCCCTTGCAAAGGTGGGTGCGATGGAAGGCAACATTTACCAGCGTGAAATCGTTTTCAACGAATTCTATTTCTTGGATCGGAGAAACTCTCTTGTCAACTGGCAGCGCAAATGGGATGAGTTGGGTCGGTGGATCCACTCGATTATCCCAAAGGTACCTAGCCGCTAGAGCGAATTTAATAGATTCTCTTCAGACCCGAGGAATACCACCCTGCACCCCAGTAAGAGATGTACTAGCTGGGATAGACATTGATTACATATTCAAAATATAGCTTTTTCTATCAGCTAAGGGGTCAATGATCGGTCATTTCATCACTGAAAGCCTAAGGCGACAGCACAGAATAGCACGCCGTGAAATAAAATCTGTGCCCAGTGATGAAGTGTTTGAAATTCGGAAGTGCAAGGATTTCCAGGTAAACTTCGACCCACTCGCCGCAGCAAAATTGAACGTCCAGTATCGCCGTCAATTAAAATCCCCCTATCCTGAATTCTAGGGCCCCTCAAGTTTACCCATACTCACCCGTATTTCGTAGTGCCACCACGCTACAGCGTGCCCGAGGGTGTGTTTAGGACCTACAGAAGGTAGTTTGGTGGTTGGTTCAACATCCGAGAGTATACAACCCACAAGTTAATGAACGTTGGACGTTTCTAGTGAACAAAGTGTTTTCTTGGCTAGCCTTATCGTTCGAGCTCAAGCCGACACTGAGGCGTTGATCAGAAAGTTTCCCCAATTTTGTACCGTTTACCGAATCGGATGGTAACACAGAAGACAGAAATTAGACGTAAGACGTGAAAATTGAAACGTGAGAAGAAAAAAATAAGACGTGAGACGTTAGAAAAGAGTCGTGAAACCGGTCTCTTGCCTTTCTTTTTTATATCTCACTTCTTAGGTCTTATATCTATGGTCTTAAGTCTCATTTTTCATGTATCATATCAAAGATCTCAAATCCCCGGTTTCAACTCTCTAGTCCCATGCCTCATTTCTCACATATTATGTCTAAGTTCTCAGGATTCAGGTCTGAAATATCAAATCTCATGTCTCAGGTCTCATATCTCAGGTTTCACGTCTCAAGTCCTAGGTCTCATGTCTAAGGTCCAAAGTCCCTAAAGCAAAGCTCTTTTCGCAATTTGTAATAATAAATACCGGTTGTAGTAAAAAAAACATACAGATTCCTTTAAAAAAAATTTAAAAAACAGCTACATTTGGACAACATTATTAAATGATTTTTCAACCAACCCAGCGCTCACTGTGCGCCGTGGTCACGAAGTCAATCGATGCACTGTCGCGTCGTCCGGTAGCTAGCCTATTTGTAACGATTGACCTTTTTGTATTTTTTTTTCAATTTCGCTACATCATTGAACCACGTGCCGGCTTGTGTTTAATCATTCCTTGCAGTATTTGAAGCAAAGACCACGCCAATAAAAAACAAAACATCGTAACTCCAATTGACCGGCAGGTGTCACGTGCTGTTTCTGATTCAGTACTTCTATTGTCTGTTGCTCGCGTTTTGCAGTAACCACCACGTCGACAGATGATAATTAATGTTTGATGAGTGATTTTCCAGTTGATGTTGAATCACAACAACCATTTGATGGTTGTTGATGAATGGGTTTATTGGTGGTGTAGAGTGTAAATCCCGGAAAAATTATGATTGAGGATCAACAAAACTCATAACTGTGCGTTTAATGTGTTTAAAACAACAATTTTTAAAAATAAATAAGATGGGATGAAGTTAATTGCACTTTCCATAAAACTGTAGATTGAACTCCAATTTCTGGTATCGATGACTTTTGCCGGTCTGCATGTTACCTGTCCAAGGATCTAGATGCGAATGATGAGAAAGCACACTTCACCTATCGATCGATTCATCGATGTGACAAGTGCCCTCAGTAACCTTTTTGCGTTTCGTCACAGAACAGTATGGAAAAGCGTAGAACATTTGTTTCCTTGTTCTATCGGTTATTAATAAGCGCGAGCGTATTCTAATAATGCAAACGAATTGTTTATGCTACATGGCGCGGGCCGATGGAAATATATGCTTGAATTATAAATTCAAATTTTATTGTTGCATCAAAAGGTTATAAAATTAACTGAAGCACTGGGGACAAAGTCAGTTGTATCAACAATCATGGATACGAACGGGTTGAAAAATATACCGGAAAGTTTTTCTGGGGTGGACGTTTTCATAACCGGTGGAACAGGATTTATGGGAAAAATACTGATCGAAAAGATCGTTCGATCATGCCCAAATGTGAATAACGTATTTGTGCTTGTGAGATCTCGAAAAGGCAAAAGTGGGCAGGAACGAATTTCTGAAACCTGTAGTGTACCTGTATGTTTGAAAAGTTATGACTAGCTGTGTTGGTATTCACAATGTTTTTACTTTTAGTTGTTCGATCTTGTTCGCGAAAAGTTTCCGGAGTTTATGGAAAAAATCATTGCCGTTGAAGGTGATTGTATTGAGTTGAAGCTGGGCTTGAGCAGCGAAAATATCCAGCGATTGCAAGCAGTGCAGTTTGTGTTTCATGTGGCCGCCAGTGTGCGATTTGATGATCCGTTGAAGAAAGCAGTTCTGTTGAATGTGAGAGGCACGAGAGAGTTGTTGGATCTGTGCAGATCAATGCCGAAACTGAGAGCTGTTGTACACGTATCGACGGCCTATTGCAATCCTAAAGTGTTCGAAGTCGAAGAGCGAATCTATCCAGCGAAATTTTCTTGGAAGGACGCTATAAGGTGTGCCGAACAAGTCGATGAAGACGTTTTTGAAACACTTGCGCCGAAGTGAGTTGAGTAATGGAATGGGTATTTGAAAGTCTAGAAGCATAATCATTTCAGGTTGACGAACTTCGCTGTAAACACGTACACTTTCACCAAAGGGTTAGCTGAGCAAGTATGCAAAGACTACAGCGATGTCATTCCTTTGACGATAGTGAGACCATCGGTTGTCACTAATACGGAATTTGAACCGATTCCTGGATGGATAGATAACTTCAGTGGACCTACCAGTCTTCTGATAGGAGGTTGTACCGGAGTTCTGAGAGTGATATATCTGAATCTGGATAAACATATCAACTGCATTCCGTCTGACGTTTGCATCAAAAGTTTGATTGCTGCCGCTTGGAAGCGCGCCAATAGTTCGGCGAAAGACACCCTACATGTTTACAACTGTGCAGTGGATCATGTGAAGTCCTATACTTACGGATATTTCTGCGTCGATGCTAAATACATCTATTACAAAACACCGTACACAGCCGCGTGGTATAAACCGGGTTATATTTGTACCGCCAATCAAACTCTCTTCATCATTCTGTTCGCTTTGTTACAAGTTCCTCCGGCTTTATTCATCGATATGATCCAAAAGTTTCAGAATAAGCCTCGAAAGTAAATTAGTTCTAAAGATTCAATCACACATTTTTCTATTAAATACATATCTATTTTTCTAGATTCTTCAAACTTTTACGAGCAGGCTTCCAGGCATCGATGGCTTTGAGGCATTTTACCCACAACGAGTGGCAAATCGAAACGGAAAATTTTAAAAAACTTTCCAATGAGCTGCACGAACTAGATAGGTGAGATATTCAAGTGAACATCCCAGTAAATAGTTCTCCATCAAAAGTCATTCCCATATTACAGGAAAGACTTTTCGCTAGCTCACATCACCACCAGCCTGAAGAAATATTTCGAAACCAGCACGATAGGCTCGCGGAGATATCTGCTGAAGGACCCCGATCACACGATACCAGCCGCTCTGAAGCAGTTGAAACGGTTTCGCCTTGTTGACAATGTTCTGAAGTTGTTGATTGGTGTTGGGTTGTTCTGTTGCTTATGGAAACTGTCGATCAATTGAATGATTTAGCATAGCGATTATTTTTACACTCAGAAAAATACTATTATGTATGCCATAAGATTCTCTTATGAAGTGGCGCCATAAGAAAAATTAATGAAATTCATAAGATTGTCTTATGACGCGAATGAATTCTGAAGATGAACGCCTACTTCAATGAGAGGTTGTTGCTTTTCATAAGAGATTCTTATGGAAACAGTAAATCACTTTCTAATAAGAAAAATTCTCGATATTTCGTGCTGAAAACATTCGCTTTATTGTTTGCCAAATTCGTTTAAAATTAAATCCTGCATTGTCACCATCAGCAGCGCATCAACAGACGGCTCCATCAAAGTTTTTTTTTGCCGCATCTTAATCTTCGACCTTTCGTTTTTTGCCCATCAGCTTGCTGGAAAGTAAACAAATAATGTATTTTAGTTTACTGATATATTCAACGTTCACACCAAAAACATCAAATCGAACTTACCATTCCGGAGATAACAATAACATTCAACATTGAAGGAAAACTATAATAACTATGAACTGGCGATTGCTTCGTACTGTTAGATGATGAAAAAAAACTGATGCTATGAATGAATGTGTTCATCATTTTTTCACAATGCCGTTTCTTCTATTTTTCATAAGAACATCGTATGAAAATTGAAAGAATTTCATAAGACTCTTATGAAAAATTAGTTGGGACGCAAAAAAGTGGTTCATAAGATGTATCTTATGAAATTTATAATAAGATTTCCCTTGAGTGTAAAGAAAATTAAGATTCTAAATTAAGCGGAGATAAAACAAATCCAACAAAACTGCATAACCTTACACCCAAAATAATTTAGAAATTTTTTCTACGGGATTTTTCACGTAAAATAAAATTTTGTTGCATAAAATCGATTCTACGTGAATTCTGTAGTAACCACAGTGTTGCAAGAACGCCCTGGTGGTAAGTATTTCACTTCCAAATAATTGGCGCATGAATTTCACGTAAATTCTAAGTGGATGACTCAAAATCCGTTTTGTCGCATCATTCGCAAATTCTTATAAGAAAAGGGAGTTTGGCAGTCAGTCAGCTGGTTTTGTTTGCTGAAGATTTTTGAGGTCGCGGTGTCTGTTTTTATGTTTAAAGTTTTAAATGAACCCGAATGTTGCGCGGAAGAAAGAAAATAAATTCTTCCACACCGGTCGAAAAAAGAACCGTTTAACAAGTTCTGGCACACTAAGGCCTTAAGCAACTTAAATTCAGTGCTGCCTCGGAAGATGTAATAACTAGAGAGCAAACTGATCAAGTTTCTCCGTTCTGGTGAGATTAATTTAAAACTGTGTTTAAAATAATATCTTTGAAATCTGTTTCGATGTACTCTAATTTGATGATAATTTTTCAGGTAAGGTGACCGTTATTTTAAAGAGTGCCAAAAGTGTTATCTGGGTCCGCAGAGACGCCCGGCAGACTACGAGTGAGCGCTACACCACGACTCAAAGAATATGAAAGGCTAGAAGAAGGTTTTCTCTCGTTCTGAACCTTCCCCGGAAGAGGAATTGCAGTGGTTGGCTTTTCATCCGATTTTGGAACAAGGAACAAAGCTGTCTACAGACAAGGTAAATTGTTTATCACTAAAGTATTGAATTGTTATTAATCAATGTTTTTCAATTTCTACAGGATCGTAAAAACCAAAGTGCGCCGTTAAACCACCCGGTATCATATTTATTTTTTTAGAGTTCAAGTGATTTATCCAGTAATAGTGATTAATGTAGTGATAGTCATTGATTGAAAATAAAATCAAAGATATTTTTCTAAATTTTCTTATTATTATTGATAAAAACAACTAAAGCGGAAAGAACAATTGAAATCGATCAACATTTCACACAGCTTCCACTGTCACATCGAGTTGAACTCACTGGGAATTCACGTAAGTTGTAAGTGATTTTCATCAAGCATCAATTCCTATAGGGGCGCGTTTACATAATCATCTCGTAGCATTTACGTGAAAATCAATTGGATAAAAATTATGTTGTTTTTCACGTAGCCGCTACGTACAGATTATTTTGGGTGTATATAAACGGATCAATTAGAAATAAGATGTAAAAACTTTGTGTTAAGGAAGTGCATTTTTAACACTAAACGTACCGACACTTTGTATATACCTATTCATACCGCGAGCGGTCAAATGACGGTTTTCACTGTTTTCGCTAAAACTTTCTTGTTTCTCAACCGATTTCTTTAAAATTTATAGTTTTGAAAAGCCTATAATGTGACTCAAATATGTTTCTCAGACAATTTTCAGCTACAATCAATTATTTTAAAGTTATGTTAAGTCCAAGAATTTTTTTATGAAAAAACATGCTTCAGGAAAATTGCTATAAATCTGTTATTCAGTGCTCGAAAAAAAATTTCACTTAGTGCATGAGAAAGCTGAAGTTAGAAGCTATATACTGCATATACGGAAATTTTTATCAAATTTTTTTTAAGATCATGGCCTCAAAAAATGTAAAAAAGTTGTGTAAAACCCGTACTTTTCAATCAATCAACCGCCAAAGCTGTTCCTGTTACAGTAGAAAAATTTCAAAAAATGAATTGGAAAGTTGACGTAATTTGTCACATTTTGGCATCTTTAGATTTTTTAAAATACGAAATACATAATTTATGACGAATTTTCAAAGGTAGCTGTTTTACAAACATTTCATCAATTCGGATTTTTGATACAATTCCTACAGCTAAATTCAGCTTTGCACTGGATTTTGAGTATGTTATCGTAAGTTTTAGGCAAAAAAATTATATGCAAAAGAAAGAAAATTTCATACCGGTTCTAGTGACGTAACTACATTGGCGGTGCGATGCTTGACAAAAATATAATAAATATATTTCTGAAAGTAAAACCAGAAAATTTGAGTGAATGCTCGTTTATTTTTTCGTTTCCTTTCACCCGTCTTCGTGTGCAAAATAGCTTTGAGATATTACCACCCACTGCGCCCGTCTGCCAAGCAAGAATTTGTGCTGACTTTTCGAAATTCAGAAACTACCTTACTGTTTTATTTATCATATTTTTGTAAAGCATCGCAACGCCAATGTAGTTACGTCACTAGAACCGGTATGAAATTTTCTTTCTTTTGCATATAATTTTTTTGCCTAAAACTTACGATAACATACTCAAAATCCAGTGCAAAACTGAATTTAGGTGTAGGAATTGTATCAAAAATCCGAATTGATGAAATGTTTGAAAAACAGCTACCTTTGAAAATTCGTCATAAATTATGTATTTCGTATTTTGAAAAATCTAAAGATGCCAAAATATGACAAATTACGTCAACTTTCCAATTCATTTTTTGAAATTTTTCTACTGTAACAGGAACAGCTTTGGCGGTTGATTGATTGAAAAGTACGGGTTTTACACAACTTTTTTACATTTTTTGAGGCCATGATCTTAAAAAAAAATTGATAAAAATTTCCGTATATGCAGTATATTGCTTCTAACTTCAGCTTTCTCATGCACTAAGTGAAATTTTTTTCGAGCACTGAATAACAGATTTATAGCAATTTTCCTGAAGCATGTTTTTTCATAAAAAAATTCTTGGACTTAACATAACTTTAAAATAATTGATTGTAGCTGAAAATTGTCTGAGAAACATATGTGAGTCAAATTATAGGCTTTTCAAAACTATAAATTTTAAAGAAATCGGTTGAGAAACAAGAAAGTTTTAGCGAAAACAGTGAAAACCGTCATTTGACCGCTCGCGGTATGAATAGGTATACCACATGCGTTATTCGAAAACCACAACACTTAGAAAAATTTTAAAAACGCAAAAATACTTGCATTTTGAAAATAAAAATAGTCCTGTCGTTAAATTTGCGAAAAAAAAATTATATAAGGTGTAATCATCATTCAAAGTTCGAAAACCGTCATTTGACCGCCTCCGGTACGTTTAGTGTTAAACTTCCTAACGCAACAGCATCTTTCTCTACATTTGTACCTACTACAAAAATACCTGTTTTGTATAAGATAGTTAAATAGAACGCCCGTACACTGCAAGAACTCTTTGAAGGTAGGACATGAAGAAACTGTAAAGTGACACTCTGTGGAACCAACTTCAACATGTGAGGGGAAAAAAACTTGAAAAAAGCGACACAAGTAATGACATTGCTTAGGTGGCTATACGGCTACCAATTTTAAACATTTAGTAAGTTGTTAGCATTTAGCGTGTAAGACGTTAAGTTTGGGATGTGGATTAAAGTGTTCTTAAAAGTGAAAATTAGTGATAAGAACCCAACAACCCGAAGAGTGATTTATAATTTCCAATCATAATTTCAACCTGCTGTTAGACGATCGCCATTTCTAGGCTAAAGTAAGCGCCCAGTTCAGGGGTACCGTTTGAGGCTTGCATCGATTTCAACTAACGAGAAAGCATTCCAAGTTGACTGCGTGCATAGCTTATGATAATCTTGAGGGCTGAAATCGTTTTCGACCTGTCATGAGGTCGTATGCCATTTGGTTAATTTTAAAGGGTCACTCAATGTGACTAAAGTTGTATGGAAATAAAAGACTTACAACAAAAAAGGTATTCAGGGTACAAGAAAGGTCTGTCAATCTCAAGGGTGAGCGGTGAAAACTTCTTGTTGTTCCAATTGAACGGGACAAATCGGCTATTCGGTATTGGTAGAGCATACCCTCGAGATGAATATACCTCTCTTGTGCCCTCAGTAACGTTTTTGTCGGTACTCGCATAATCTGACGGTTCTCGAATGAAATGTGTGAAATTACGTCTACATCAAGAAAACCAAATTTGTTGAACAATCGATGCATGTGTTAAAGTTAGAGCCAAAAAAACGCCAATTTTACAGTTTCTCCTGCAGTCTCCTTACAGGCTCCGGCAACTCCTCCTGAAGATTCATCGCACGCACCGGACCTCAATCGTCGCCTCCATTGCACGATGCTCTCGCCCCTGTGGCTCCAGCACGTCGTTTCATGATTCCTGGCTCGGCGACCTCTAACTGGCCTCCATATCTGACGACATTCGAATTGGCTCCTGATACGACGACCTTCCTGTTGTGCAGCACTTGGGCAGTGGAAAGGAGAGATTTCACTATTTGGAGGTAGAACTTTGAATACTTTATTTTCTATCTTAACATTTTATTTATAGTAAAACCATCCCTATGGTTACATATCTAATTGTTTATTAATTATGTGTATGTCGTTGTTTGTCCCATCGATTGCTACGATGAGACAAATTTCAACACTCTTCCTCAACATACACATTCGCAGTCTTCTTACTGCCTCCAGCGGCTCTTCCTGAAGATGGGACTACTACTCTTCAACGCACCGGAACACGCTCTCGCCTCTATTGCAACCCGATGGCCTTCGGTGGCACCAACTCGACGACCTCCACCGGGATCTGGTACGATGATCAACAGTGGCTTTCGGTTCGACGACCTCCCAATGGCTCTGGCCGGACGACCGTCCGTGGCTCTGGTCTCGGCGCTCTTCCTGCGGATATCCTGAGGCCTGACGCTTCTAGTGGTTCAGCTCGACGACCTTCACTTGGCTTTTTAGTCCGACGACCTTCCGTGGTACCCCGCTCGTAAGTCCTCCAGTGGATCCTGGCCCGACGACCATCACCTGGTTCCTGACTTAACGACGTTCAATGATACCGGCCGCCTATCTTCCATGGTTTTCGATACGACGACCTACATGTGAATCTGGCCCGACGACTGCTTCGTTGTCCAGCCACCTTCTATGGCACCGGGCCGACGACTTTCAATGTTTCCTGGCTTGTCGACCCCCACATGGCTTCTCGGTCCAATGACCTTCCAGCTGGCTTCTCGTCCTACAACCTTCCACGGTTCCCGGCTCGTTGGCTTTACAATGGCCCCGGCACAACGAACTCCCAGTGGCTTTGCACCGACGACCTTCCAGTGGTTCTGGTTCCTGTCTCAATGACCTTCCAATGGTTCCTGGTTCGTTGTCCTTGATTCCGCTTCTTCTCCTTTCCACTAGTGCTGGGCCCATAACCTGGGCAGTGGAAAGGAGAGTGGCCATAGCATGTTGGACAGTGGAAAGGAGAGATTCTTTACAATTTGGAGGTAGAACTTGGAATACTTCATTTAACTAATTTTGCTACCTTATATACTAATTATAGAAAAACCATCCCTATGGTTACATATATAATTGTTTATTAATTATGTGTATGTTGTTATTTGTCCCACCGATTGCTACGATGAGACAAATGTCAACACTTCCATGATCTCTGATCCGACGACCTCCCATTTACTTCTGGTCTAGACTCCCTTGCTGCGGCTTGAAGCTTTCTCCTGCGCCTTGACGCCTCTCAGTCAGGCTTGGCAAAAGTCATCGTCATGAGGCGTGAAGCTGTGACTGTGAAGCCTCTTGGTCCGTCAAACTCAATTGACTGTTCCTTAACGATCAGTCACTTCGTTTGCCAGTCATTCATTCCCCAGTCATTTGAAGCTAAAAGAATGACCTAGTCAAGCAATCGCATTCAAACGACCGATGACGAAAAAGAAACGCATTTATTATTATTGTTGCTCCTGCCAGCAAGCCGAAGACGAAAAAGAAAAGAATTTATTATTATTGTTGCTTCTGCCAGCAAGCCCGTTTTCGGTTTTTTATTGCTATTGTTGCTCTCTGCCAGCAAGTCGTTCAATTAGTTGTACCTGCCGTCAGCAGCCGATCGAAGTGTGAAGAGATTTGCCAGTAACTCTCAGGAGAAATTTTGACCTTGTGTAATAGCTTCGCCAGTCGATGATGGAGAAATGTTGATTGTTGTCGTGCTTTATCCGTCATGCGAGTAGTGACCCAGTGAACATTTTGGTCTGTATATTTCAGTTGTTTCTGAGATATACACACTTTTGTACAATCTGAAAAAGTTGTATAGAATATTCTATATGAGCCTGTACGTACCAAAGTGGAGGCAATATACGGACCAAATTTTGCTCACCTTGAAAATATAAAACTTTGTATTGCGTTTTCAACAATTTGATAGCAACTTTACTTTGCATAAAATCTTAGGATTGTAGGGTAACGGACTTATTTTGGACCATGGGACCTATTTTGGACCACCTCCTCTAGCTCTCTCATAAAGCAACTATTCTTGAAATTTTTCAACAAATATAATTGAAGCCCGGGCACTTGATGTAATGTAGTAAATTTTTTCATAATTAGTTGCTTCATAAGAGAGCTAGGCAAGGTGGTCCAAAATAGGTTCCCTGGTCCAAAATAAGTCCGTTACCCTACAACTTTCAACTTTACATTGCCTGTCTTACAATTTGATTACAATTTCCTTTAGCAGGTAGCCTGAGGTTTGTACAACTTTCTTCGCCATTTAATACAATTTATTGTTACTGTATCCCAAAGCAATTATATTTTTTTCTTATTACGATTTTACTATGAATCGCTGTGAACATTAATACAATAGAATTTAATGTTTACTGCGAAAAAAAAATTGAACCATACACAACTTTATGTGTCTCTTTTCGCTCAGTCTCGAACTCACAACGTTCCGATCTCTCTCCTTCGATACTTCCTCGGCGCCATTTCATGTTGATGCAAACAGCAAATTTGTTCATGTACAGTTGAAAGTGCCGTTTAAAAATCAGTTGATCGTATAAAATACCACTGACTGCATCATTTCGGACTCCAAATCTATTTATAGATGCCGTTTCTTGTTATGCAACTTTAACCTATCTCATAGACGATTCTATTACAATCAATAATTGTATTCAGCGCTGTGCGATCTTAGCTAGCTATTTACTGTACTGTTAAACAATTCGACAATCTGCAGATTGTTTAAATTCCATAATACGATGTTCTTACAATTACTGTACGACATTTCATGGAAATAATATGTCATCATAGATCGCAAGCATGAAAGATTGCTTAATTGTACAGTGGGATATAATATTGAGTTTTACACAATTCTACTGCAATTCAAAACAACTTTGGTGATCTTTCTATACGATTAACAAAATATTCTCGTATATAATGAACTGTACAAACCATAAACGATAAAATATAATTTGGTTTAGCTACAACATGATGTTTATACAATTCCAATCTTAACTGGATGCTTTTACAATCGACAATAAACACTATTTTACAATTTCTGGGTTTCTGGATTCGTTTATCACAGAACCGGATTTTTTTAAGCGTTGCCTGTGTTTTTGCAAACGCCGACTGTACGTGCCACTTTTTTCATTTTTATAATTTTTTTTTCTTAATTAAAACTGCGTTCATTTTTGCATCAAAATTCGTCAAGGATTTCCAATTTTTGCAATTGTTGACATAAGATGATAACGATATTGCTAAGCATAGGAATTGCATTATTAACAATTATTTACCGATTAATTAAATCTCAATAAGCGACTTTGAATGACATGTATGAATAGATTGTTTAAATTCCATTATACGATTTTCTCACAATTACGATACGACCTTTCATGGAAATAATATGTCATCATAGATCGCAAGCATGAAAGATTGCTTAATTTTACAGTGGGATTAAATATTGATCTTTACACAATTCTGCTGGGATTTAAATCAACATTAGTGATCTTTCTATACGATTAACAAAATGTTATCGTATATAATGAACTATACAAATCATAAACGATAAAATATAACTTGGTTTAGCTACAACATGATGTTTATACAATTCCTATTTAAACTGGATGCTTATACAATCTGCAATGAACACTGCTTTACGATTTCTGGTTATCTGGGGAGGCTCCGTCAATTGAGAACAGTGCCAGTCGTTTGATCAAACAAAACTAGTCGGGTCAAGCGTGACGGGCGAAAACCATCACTGCTCTCAGTGGTTCCAGCCCAACGACCTCCACTTTGCTTACCGGTCCGACGACCTTCCGTGGCACCGGATTGACGACCTTTCGTGGTACCCCGCTCGTAAGTCCTCTATTGGCTCCGGTTCGACGACCTTGTTTGATTCCAGCTCGACGTTCTTCTTTTGGCCCGACGCCTCACCAATGTAGGCACAACGATTCCTCTGACTCTCACTGACCTTCCAATGGATTCTGGTTAGCTTACAATGAATTCGGCAAACTTTTAAGGGTACCTGTCCAACGACCTCCCGTGATTCGTGCCTTGTCAACCTCCACCTGGCTTCCCGGTTCGACGACCTTTCAGTTGGCTCCGTGCCCGACAACCTTCCACGCTTCCCGACTTGTTGACTTTTCTTCGAGGCTGGCTCTTCAATTTGCCACTGAAAATTCCACTTTCTCCTCCTTTCCACTAGTGTTGCGCTCATAACCTGTTATTGCAGTACTTTTGCAGTAAAAAGGTACAGTAATTAAACTTTCTTATGCACTAAACTATTCGCTTGTTTTTTTT
Organism: Uranotaenia lowii; assembly: GCF_029784155.1. Taxonomy (NCBI): domain Eukaryota; kingdom Metazoa; phylum Arthropoda; class Insecta; order Diptera; family Culicidae; genus Uranotaenia; species Uranotaenia lowii. Next base: position 369,741,670 of record NC_073692.1, on the reverse strand, counting down.
TTTAGACACGAATGCCACAAGTTGGTAAAGTGTCATAAATAATCAAAAAAAAATTCCTGATAAAGATCAGCTTGCGTGTTTTGTTATTCATCTAATCGGGTACTTCGATGAAACGAATCTGAACACTTAGGGGGGGGGGGGGGGGGGGGGGGGTAGGTTCTAAGGTATCAGAAAAGGGGTAGGCTTGATAGCGGCACGTTATCCAAACAAACGGGAAAATTGTGCACTTTCAAAAAATCGATTTTTTTTTATTTTTTTATTTTCTTATTGTAAAACATTTCAAGAATGTTGTGTCAAATTTTCAAGTCAATCGATGCAAAACTGTAGAAATTATAGGCCTTCATCTCCTCTTATCTAATACCACTGACCACACTGACTTGACTCACTGACTGGTCAGTGCTAATACTGCAAGACTTCAATCGCAGAAACTTCAAACGTCATTTGAAAACTCCTTATTCGATTCTTTTCAAATTTGGAACATATTTTCTACATATAAAATACCAAACCCCAACGATTTTCTTTTTTTTTTACTTTGGGGAGATTTAACAGATAAAAAATGACGGATTTTTTTCGTGAAAAATCGTAGTTTTTACTTCAAACAGCCACAAAAATTTCATAATTTTTTTTAAAGTTAAATAAAAACGTTGGGGTCCAGAAAAACATATATTAAAAATATTTTGCTCTGATTTTTTAACTTCAGATGATTCTGTGCTGAGATACAGTGTCCACCGCAAATCCTGTTTTCTAAAAGGCATCCTCGAAAGTACTCCGTCACCGGCTCATTTTTCAATATTTTTCTACGAAAAAAATACGATAGCTCTAGAAAAAAATCGTGAAAATTGTGTTTTTTTACCCGTTAGACCCTAACCACCCCCCCCCCCCCCCCCTTAATGAGCGGAAATTTGGCATGGGGCCTTCTGGCAAACGATCGGATGCAGTTTTTTTTCTTTTCTCTTTCTCTCCCCGTTTGCATAATGCTTTAGAACGTTTTTGATCGTTATGTCGTTCTTGCTCTTCTCGTTTTGAACGCGTGATAAAATTCGGTGAGTTGCACCGGTGCCAACTGCATTGTACGTGCATGACAATGTCACGTTAGGACGTTTATGCTCTTCTAGTTTCAAGCGTGCGATAATCTTCGGTGAGTTGCACCGGTGCTAAATGCATTGTAAGTGTATGACAATGCCACGTTAGGACGTATCTGCCCTAAATAAAAACGCTTTGTACTCGATAGTGTGCGACGCGACGATCATTAAGTATTTAACTTTGCTTTGATCACATCCCTCCCCAGACGAAATCCAGATTTTATTTACCTTCCCTACTAACAAACCACCTTTCCTGTGACGACCGTGGAGATTTAGAGGTGTATTCGGTCTCTAGTAGCAACGGAAGTCGAACTAACAATCCTTCCCTTTCCCCGATGAACCGTAAGGACGTGGCCGGGGCCGTTATTGACCATATAAGATAAGGAACCGTCGAAACGTGTACACAGAAAATGGTAAGCTAATCCCAAGCCCCATTTATTTGGATCTGTGTACAATATTGATGGTTCTTGTCAATCACGGAGTAGCAACTACTGAAATGTACGGTTTATCTAAGCTCAAGCTAAAGCTTGAGATACAACTGCCGTATCAGGCTTAACAATTTTTTCCCTGTATTTTTATTGGTTAGATTAAGGGTTGGGATAAGTTCTCGGATGTGTAATATGCTTCACATTACCTATGCAAGACGCACCGTATGTGAACTATCATATTAGATTATTTTCCCTAAACATGGACTAAGACACTAAAGTGTCTTTTCTAATTTAAACGTTAACCGTTCGGCCCAAAAAATGTCCCAGAAAGCTTCCAGGAGATTATGGATCAAAAAAAGATTATTCCACTGATATCTCTAGGATATTTCTTTTGATGGGTGAAATCTGGAATAGACTTCGAAAGGTTATTAAAATGTTTCAAATTTTTTCACCTTTAGTCAGCAATCCGATCCGTTTGTTACAACGGAAATTTCCAAAAACCTCAAAAAATCAAGGATTTCGGTTTGGAGGGAGTTGTCACTACACCTAAATGGGACCATTTTACATTTTGATGGGATATAAGAAAAATAAAATAAAAAGTCACAAAAGTTTTTTTGGAATAGGTGAATTTGTCTTGAACTTTTCTGGTCGAGAATGATTAGTACCTGTCTAAATGGAGCAATTCAATTTTCCCAACGAAAAGCAACAAAATATCGTTGAAATTATAAATTCAAATTCCTCCCAATGCATAATTGATTGGGCCACAGAGATTATAAAATAAACCGGGGCACCGGGAGCAATGCCAGTTTTGCCAACGGTTGTAATCGATATCGAGCCGAACACGATGGATACGGGATACGGGTTGAAAAATATTCCAGAAACTTTTTCTGGGGTGGATGTTTTCATAACTGGTGGTACCGGATTTATGGGGAAAATACTGATCGAAAAGATTGTTCGGTCATGTCCGGATGTGAAAAATGTTTTTGTGCTTGTTAGGTCCCAAAAAGGCAAAAGTGCACAAGAAAGGATTACGGAAATGCTAAGTGTTCCTGTATGCTTGATAGTTTTTTTTTCTTAAAGAAAGCCCGACGATTACATTTTTATTCTCGTCCATAGCTGTTTGATGTGGTGCGAAAACTGTTCCCGGAGTTCGCGAAAAAAATCATCGCCATTGAAGGCGATTGCGTTCAACTGAAGCTAGGTTTGGATGTAAAAAATGTCCAGCGATTACAAGCCGTACAGTTTGTGTTTCACGTGGCCGCAAGCGTGCGATTTGATGATCCGTTGAAGAAAGCAATTCTGATGAATGTAAGAGGAACGAGAGAGTTGTTGGATCTGTGCAAAACATTGACGAAGTTGAGAGCTGTTGTGCACGTATCGACGGCTTATTGTAATCCCGAAGTGTTCGATGTTGAAGAGCTTATTTATCCGGCAAAAATGTCTTGGAAGGACGCTATAAGATATGCAGAGCAATTGGATGATGAAATCTTTGAAACATTAACTTTGAAGTGAGTGAAATTAATGAGTGAATATCTTAAAAACTTGAAGCATAATAATTTCAGGTTGACGAACTTCGCTATAAACACGTATACTTTCACCAAAGGATTAGCAGAACAGATTTGTAAAGACTACAGCGACGAAATTCCACTGACTATAATGAGACCATCGGTTGTTACGAATACGGAGCGCGAACCGATTCCTGGATGGATAGATAACTTCAGTGGTCCCACCAGTCTTTTGATAGGAGGCTGCACTGGTGTTCTTAGAGTGATATGGCTGAAACTAGATAAACATATCAACTGCATTCCGGCTGATGTTTGCATAAAATCCTTCATTATTGCAGCTTGGAAGCGTGCCAATTGCTCTTCGAAACATTCGCTGGATGTTTATAACTGTGCGGTTGATCACATTAAATCTTATACCTACAGGTTTTTCTGCTGTGAAGCCATGCCGATCTACTACAAAATTCCGTACACATCGGCATGGTACAAACCAGGCTATGTTAGCTCTGCCCATCAATCTGTTTATTTGGCTTTGTTCATTTTGCTTCAACTTCCACCGGCGTTGATAGTGGATTTCGTTCAACGATTGCAGAATAAACATCGAAAGTAAATTTATAACAAAACTCTGATAAACTGATTTAACTGTTTATTTTATCAATTTATCAGTGGCGGAAAGATAAAAAAAATCTACTCTTCACAATGCGTTCATCAATTTTCCTTTGTAGAATCTTCAAACTACTTCGCGCAGGGTTCCAAGCAACAATGGCCTTGAAACATTTTACCCATAACGAGTGGCAAATAAATAACAAAAATTTCAGAAACCTCAGCAATGAACTGCTCCGGCAAGATAGGTTCGCGTGTATCCAAAGTGTTTATCCAGAAATTGTAATTCTAAATCAATCTCCATATTGTAGGAAGGATTTTTCCCTTGATCACATCACCGAAAGTTTAATGGAATATTTCAGAATCAGCACGTTGGGGTCCCGTAGATATTTGCTGAAGGATCCCGATCACACGATACCGGCCGCCATCAAACAGCTGAAACGGTACCACGTGATTGATGACACATTGAAAGTGTTACTGGTTGGAGTCTTCTTTTGGTTTGTCTATTGTGTAAGTTTGAAATAAACTAAACCAGATATGATCTTAATAAATTTAATTTAGCCAAAATCGTACTTTTAGGTTGAAGTAAAGTTATTTATTATATAAAATGATCCGAACTCCCCAATTCATCATAAATAACTTAGTATCAGCTATTTCAATTTGATGAACAAATAACCAAAAGCGAATACTTCTCAAATTTGTATACAGTATACCCCATTTACAGTGTATCACAGTGTAATAAATTACGCCTTGAAAAATGACCTTGCACAGGTACGGCAGGAAGTGAGCGCTGTTTTGAATACCGATCCAGCAAAGTGCTGCATTTGTAATTAGATCCGAAGCCTACAAAGAAGGCAGTTATCACGTGGGAAGGTCATTGAAATTCATCGATGCAGGCTTTCGATAGGAATGGATTCGATAGAGTTGAAAAAATAGTTAACCGTATACAAATACTCTTGGCCAAAACCCAAGAAACCATATGTAGGCTTAAATATCAGTTAATTTATCTAAAACTGGCTCACAGAGCTTAGAGAAAACAGAGAAGCTCTAAACCTGTTTTTGAAAAGTATTTTGACAAGTTATTTTAGTGCTTATATGGTTACTGGGGAATTTTGTTCCTATTAACTGCGGCCAATTTATTTATTTTTTGGTATGAAGAGAACTCGAGGAGGAAATCTGTCTTTAATGTATCTTGTGGAGGCCTGTGCAGATGCGAATATGTATGTAGCTCCTGTTACAGACACTACGTCGTCTGTTTTTTTTTTAAATTTCTTTATTTGGAACGCTCTATAGCTTTAGGAGGAGCCAAAGTCGATTTTGGTGATTAAAATCGTTTGCTTAACTTAACTCGTTTTTTTTTTACAAATTCTTTATTTGAAACGGCTAATACCTTTAGACTTTAAGGAGCCAAACTCGTTTTGTTTTTTTTACAATAGTGTGCTTACTTCTAGTTCACTTCACTTTTTTTAAGAGAAAGGGAAATAGTTTGGGAAATATGAAAATAAAAAGAATTATAGACGAAGATCAATAGCCTTTAGGTAAAGATATATTTCGAACATATAGCCCAAGTCTATCACAGCCAGCACATCTCTCACTGGAACATAGGGTGGTTTTCCTCGGGCCCGAAGGGAGTCTATCAAATTCGTTCTAGCGACAAGATGAACCTCGCACGACCAAACAATATGCTCGATGTCGTGGTAACCTTGGCCGCAACTGCACAAATTGCTGCCAGCAATATCAAAACGATAGAGTATCGCGTCTATTGGACATGAGACAGGAAAATATACGAATAAAATCCCGACTCAGGTTCAATCTATTAAACCATGGTTTAAGGCTTACCTTTGAGATATTCGAGTGGAGCCACCGACCCAACTCATCCTCGTCCCATTTGCGCTGCCAGTTGACAAGAGAGTTTCTTCGAACTAAAAAGTAAAATTCGTTGAAGGCGATTTCACGCTGATACGTGTCGCCTTCCACCGCTCTCACCTTTGCAATTTAACTCGTTGTGAGAGAAGGAAGGAAGATAGAAAGAGACATGAAAATGAACAAGAATCATAATCAAGAAGATCGATATTATTATTATAATTTATTTGAGACCTTTTAACCACCCGGGTTCTTCGGGTCTATAGTAGATCGATAGCTTTTAAAAAAAGAAAAATTTTGAAAATAAAGTCTAAATCTAGCACAGCTAGTATCTACATCTCTCACTGGAACATAAGGTAGTTTTTCTCGGGTTTTATTAATCTGGGATTTTTAACTTATTAGCTTGTTTTTTTTTAATTCGTTTTTCTCGTCATGGTGATCTCGAACGTATCCACACAAATTGCTGCCAGCAATATCAAAACGATAGAGTACCGCGTCTTAGAAATAATTATTGAACATGAGGAGGAATTCCGGTATACGATTTCTCAGGCGTTAAACAGAGAAAGCAATAGCCTTCACTCCATTTAGCTGTCATTCTTGTGGAAATCTGTGTAAGGGTAAGTGTTGGAAAACTGGCCACCGTGCCAGTCCGCGGTTGTTCAAAAGTCGCTGAGAAATAACAGCGAAAACTAAACGTCATCGTTGCCACCAAAAGAGACCGCACGAGGAGAATTTTCACTTCTGTTAGCCATTTGTATCGAGTCGCGTACTGCGTAGAAGCAGAATTTAAAGTAGAACTTTAAAGTGTTCCGTTTTTCGAAATATTGTTGTTTTTTCGGGTCATAAGTGTAGGATCATAATCAGGTGAAACGCTGAATTGATTGACCGACCATCTCTGTTGAACAGAGCGCTAAAAGTAGCAAATCGGTAATATTTGTTAATTTTACTCTATAACGCCACAAATTACCCAGAATATTGTCCACAGGACTCTGGTCTCGATACGAGGTTGAACTGAGTTGTATTAGGGCCGGAATAGCTAGGGTCACTGATTTGTAAGTTCTAACCTATAAAACTATTTCGAACCATGTTTGTAATAACCTATCATTTGTTCCGTAGAATTGAAGCACAACTACAAAACTATAAATATAGTCCGCTATCAGTACCAGTGTATCGCTTTTCCATTTGCCGCCCTATCACAACAGTAAGCTTTATTCTTTTTAGCAGGCCCAAGCCCAATACGCCGTCTGTTGCAAGTTGCCTCAGAGGGACAACTTGCGATGTCGCATACGTAGAAGTTATACAAAAGAGGGCTCAATCATTAACCCTGGGTACACCCATGTACAAAGTCTCTCTTATTGCAATATATTCGTAATAGATTCAAGACAATGATCGTTTAACCCTTCACTCTGGCGAAGCATGAATCGAATAGCTGTCCGCAGAAGTCTATTTGTTTCCTACCTACCTGGAGGTCAGTGGAGAGGTACATCTCGTAAGATTATATGCCCTGGTGTGAAATCGTACTTGACTTTACACGTTAAATTGAAATACCCATCTAGAATTCTTCTCGTTCTAGCTCATTTAAGATATCGAACTTTTTCTCTAGGGATTCTACAGGATCCGGCAATTGAAGTGCTACATTGAAATAAACATATAAATTGATCAAAACAACTTTTTATTTCAAATTCATTCAATTTCTCTTGAAAACAAATTACTTTTTCAAAATTCACTGGTAAAGTTCAACTTGTTCGCCTTTGAGTTTAACCACTCGCCGCAGACGGTCGAGGAACGCATGGCATGAGGCCCGCAGGTGTTCTTGTGGTATTTTATCCCAGGCTGCCACGAGATGTCGTTTCAGGACCTCCACACCTTCATGTTTCTTAGAGCAGACTTCGGCCTCCAACATACTCCAAACAGCGAAGTCCAAAGGGTTCAGTTTGGCATACTCGCCGGCCACTCGTAGCTCCAAATGAACCCTGGAAAATGTTGCTCAACCCAAAGTTGGGTTTTCTTCGCTTTGGAGGCCGGCGCCTGTTGGAATATAAATATAATATATAAAAATCACAATTACAATTACAATTTTAAAAAAAAACCCAATCTCTGGAACCAAAATGTCGACGTGCCGACGGTTCGACGACATTCTGCTGAACTAGTTCCCGATATGTATTTTGATTGATCATCACTCCTTCAGGGACAAAAACCAGCGGAGTCCGGCCATCACGGATGATTCTGGCCCAAACCATCACCAATGTCTGTCGCCGGGTGACCATCAGCAAGTCGGCATGGCTTCGTGATCTGTCTGGCAACCAAACTATGTCGTTCTGCTTATTCACGAACTGCTGTACGGTGAAGAGTTTTTCGTCGGTAAACACGATATTCTTCAACCTTCCTTCCGCGGCCCTCTTCAGCAGCGCCTTCGCTCTGTTTACCCGTTCTTGTTTCTGCTTCACCGTGAGGTCTTGAACCTTTTGTATCTTGTAGGGCTTTGTCAGCAAGTCGGCATGGCTTTATCTTTCAGGATCCGACGGAGATTTTGATCCGATATGTTGAGATCCTCTGCCAATTTTGTGGCACTACGACGAGGATTTCTCTTAAGGCGCTTCTTGACGATCTTCGCCATAGCAGGCGTCACCACAGTAGGTCGGCGTCCCCCACCATACCGTTTTTTGGCACTTCCGGTCTACAGGTATCTTTTAACTGTACGGTATATGCAACATTTATATAACACTACACTGAATCAATTTTTAATTTTATGTATTGTACAGTCCCCCCACAATCATTAGTCACTTAACGTATCATTTCACCAAAAACTGTTCGTTTATTCGGGTGTTAGTGGACCAAACATCAAGCTTTGTATGAATTTCAGTCATTAAATATTCCCTCTTTGATTTCAAACATGATTTTGTTTCCAATTTTGTTGAAAAATAAAATAATTTACCGAAACAATCAACGTTTTTCAAAACCACAATTATGGGTCAAAATTGAAGCTTGTAACAATTATTAGTCATATTGCCTACAATTATTAGTCACATAGAAGCCCATGGCAACACCCGAATATCAACATGAAAATCAACAAGTTTCTGGCAAACATTCAGGGGCATTCTTTGCTAGTATACGTTCAAGGGGCAATTGGGTTGAGCTAGCAACCAAGAAATGTTTTGTTTTGCTTGCGAAAAAGTGACCCATGATTGTGTGGAACTTGGTGGATTCTGTAACAATTATGGGTCACTTTTATTTTGCTAAATATTATTGAATTTTCGCATTTCATTCGCTCAGTTTTATTTGGAAAATGTAAACTCTTCTTTTGTGCTTATATGGGACCAACTCATTTGGTTGGAATCTTTGAAATACCCGCATAAGGGGCTTAACGGTTTAAGATGTCAACCTTATAACATTGGAATTTTGTGCGATAGTTCCACAGCTAATAGTTCACCTTTGATAAAAAGTATTCAAACAGCAATTTTACTGTTATCAAACGCACAAATAATATTTTTAATGCATTTTAATGATATTGTCGATAAACTAAAAATAATAAAATGATATAATTTCTTTTGGTTTAGTAGATATCAGCAGTTCTAATGATCGGTGACTATTAATTGTGTGTGACCCATGATTGTGGGGGGACTGTAATTAAGTTTTTTTTTTTGGGATTTTAAACCAATTGGTTTATTCATCGCCATTGTAATTAAGTTATCTTTTAATAATTACAAAATGCTGATGGCATAATTTCTCGCATCTTAAGCTAGTTTTTTTTTTAAGTTTTTATATAAAATTTGAAAAATCGAGCAATAAACGTACAAATTTTAACATTTTTCGATGCCGTAAAAAACTTTACCCAGTATGACGGATTGGCTTGATAATTGTGATGCTGAGTGCGGACCTGTCGACTTGTTCTCAGAACACTGCCTGGAGTACGGCCCTGGCTGAGTAATGCGGGAGACATTCATTCGGATATTGGAAAGTGTTGAGTAAGCGTGATATAAATAAAAGTTTGTGAAATTAAATATTAATCCGAGTTTTACTGGTTCATTGCGTGTCACGGTCACCATAATAATAACATTGGCGACGAGGTGTAACTGGACAGGTAAGAAAAACTAAATTTTTAACAAAAATTTAGTAGATTTTTTTCTTTGCTTTGTTTGCTCCAGCCATCATACGGCTGGTTAACTTTGAGGTTATGATGACAATATTATGTTTTTGAAGGTGACGCCGCCGTGTTTAGCGTTAGCCAATCTGCCGGAAAGCAGTGTTTTTAAACAAATCGTCGCTGGGAGCGATAGGCTACAGAGTAGCGACTGCTAACATAGCAGAGAAATAAAATTCGTCGCTGAGAGCGATAGGCTACAAGGTAGCGGCTGTGGCAGCGTTTAACGTCACTTAATGTGATAGGCTACGAAATAGCGGCTGCACAGCGGATTACGAAAAGCACACAAGAAGCTTAGTTCAGTCTGTCTAAAGAACAGAAAGCGGAATCCATCAGGTAAAAAAAAAAATAGTAATAATTAAGAAAAAATCAGTTATTGTTAACCATAGATATTGGATTTCAGGATCCATCAGGCATGGAGAAGTGGGAGATACAAACTTTCAAATTTAAGGCTATTCCCCGTAACATTGTTCGGTACGAATGGATCAAGTATAAGCGAAATTTCGATTTTATCGTTGCGGCTTCAGGAGAGACCGATAAAACTCGTATCAAGAATATTTTTCTTGCACGAGCCGGTCCAGATCTCCAGGAGGTATTCGCGTCGATCCCGGGTGCCGATGTGGCTGAAAACGAAAACGAGGGGATTGACCCATACGCGGTCGCTATACAGCATCTAGACGCATACTTTTCCCCTAAGCAACACGAGACGTTTGAGAGGAATGTTTTCTGGACACTCAAACCGAATCCGGAGGAGACAATCGGAAAGTTTATGTTGCGTTGTCAGGATCAGGCTAGCAAGTGTAACTTTGGAAGTACGGCTCAGGAAAGCAGAGCCATAAGTGTCATTGACAAAGTCATTCTTTTTGCCCCTAATGATCTAAAAGAACAGCTTTTGCAAAAAGAGCCTCCGAATCCGTTGGGATAAATAGTGATGAGAGGAGTAGCATCAACCAAATCCGATTTCCCTCCAGCAACGAATGTACAAGATGTGGAAACGACAAACATCGGGCTAACGATCTTAAGTGTCCTGCTCGTAAAAAGGAGTATGGCAAGTGCAAACGAATGGGACATTATGCCGTAAAATGTCGAACACCTACAACTAAAAGGAAGTTTGCGGAAGAAAATAGACCAGGTCCTAGCCACAGATTCAAGCGATACCGCATAAACGAGATCGAGAGCGACAGGGAAAGGGAATCTCGAAGTTTCATATTTAATATAAACGACGGCGGAGAATTACTTTGGCTCAAGCTTGGTGGAGTAACGTTACAGTTACTGATCGATTCGGGCTGCGTGAAAAATATAATCAATGAAAAGGCGTGGGAATACTTGAAGAATAATGGAGCGAAGATAAGAAACCAAGTGAAGCATTGCAGCGAAGTGTTTCTGCCGTATGGGGAAAAAGCCAAACCGTTGACTGTCCTTGGGAAGTTTGACGCATGCATATCAATTGATGACGAAGGAAAACTCATTGAAGAGGTAAGTAAAATAAAATTTAAAACATATTTTTTTAAAAAGTTTATTCTCACAGGTTGCGACGTTTTACGTGGTACTCGGAGGCCAACAGTGCTTGTTAGGTCGTACCACAGCCATGAGTCTGGGGGTTTTATTTATCGGATTACCGAGCACTCACGGAATTAACATGATTAAGTCTACGCAAAAACGGCCATTCCCGAAAATCAAAGGCGTTCAAATCGAGATCCCTATTGACAAAAGTGTTGCGCCGGTGTGCCAACATCCTCGTCGTCCCCCAATTGCTCTTTTATCCAAAATAGAGGAAAAGCTAACCTCTTTGCTTGTTAGTGACATCATCGAGCCGGTAGAAGGCGGCTGTCAATGGGTTTCGCCATTAGTAACAGTGGTTAAGGATAATGGGGACCTTCGATTGTGCGTCGACATGCGCCGAGCAAACCAGGCGATTTTGCGAGAACGTCATATTATGCCCACGGTTGAGGATTTTTTGCCCAGATTCACGTCCGCGAAGTATTTTAGTCGTCTCGACATAAAAGAGGCTTTTCATCAAGTGGAGTTGAAAGAAGAAATCCGTTACATAACAACCTTCATAACCCACAAGGGCCTCTTTCGCTATAAACGGCTGATGTACGGAATTGTAGTTGCTCCAGAGATCTTTCAGCGAATCTTGGAGCAAGTTTTGAGTCGCTGCAAAAACACCGTCAATTTTATCGACGATATCCTTGTCTTTGGTAGCACAGAAGAAGAACATGATGCGGAACTAAAGGTAGTACTATCGATTCTGAAAGATCGTGAAATCTTCTTAAACCAAGAGAAATGTCTGTTCAAGGTTAATAGTTTGGAATTTCTCGGACACACGATCTCGTCGGAAGGTATAAGACCGTCAAACCGTAAAGTTGAGGCTCTTCAAAGATTTCGACCACCAATCACCGCCGAGGAGGTACGAAGTTTCCTTGGGTTAGTGACGTACGTCGGACGCTTCCTCCCGAATCTAGCAACAATAACAGCACCGCTTCGCGAACTGACCCGGTCCGGCATTAAATTTGTATGGGGGACAAAACAAGAGGAATCCTTCATGAAGATTAAGAACATGATCAGTAATGTGCAGCAATTGTATTTTTTCGATAACACCTTCCGAACTAGGCTTATCGCGGATGCATCACCAGTAGCGTTGGGGGCGGTTTTAATACAATTCGAAGGTTCAACTGATAGCGAGCCACGACCGATTGCATACGCCAGCAAGAGTCTAACAAGCACCGAACAGAGATACTGTCAGACTGAGAAAGAGGCATTAGCCTTAGTTTGGGGTGTAGAAAGGTTTGCGGTATATCTTTATGGGAGGACTTTCGAGCTTGAGACGGACCATAAACCGTTAGAAGCGATTTTTCGACCAACATCTCGGCCATGTGCTCGTGTGGAGCGATGGGTTCTGCGCCTCCAGTCTTTTTCTTTCATAGTGAAATACCGTCAAGGATCATCCAACATAGCGGACCCCCTATCTCGTCTGGTGAATAATCCGCCATCGGAGACGTTTGACGCGGAAAGTAAGTTCATGGTTTTAGCGGTAATGGAGTCCGCTGCCATCGACGTACAGGAACTTGAAGATGCCACCCGATCGGATTCAGTTCTCAACAGAGTCAAAGAATGTTTGCGGTCAGGAATTTGGGACAAAGAGCAGGCTAAACCATTTGCTTCATTCAAGGACGAACTTGGATTGGTAGGAGATTTGTTGGTCCGGGGAAACAAACTTGTCGTACCTGTTAAACTTAAATCAAGAATGCTTGACATTGCCCATGAAGGACATCCGGGAGAGTCCTTAATGAAACGCCGTCTCCGTGAGCGCGTGTGGTGGCCGGGCATGGATAAAGATGCCGTGTCCCGAGTAAAGACGTGTGAAGGCTGCCGTCTGGTTGGACTACCAAGCAAACCGGAACCGATGAGCTGTCGCTCTCTACCTTCTGGACCATGGATCGACACCGCTATTGATTTTTTGGGTCCTCTGCCATGTGGTTCTTATCTTTTGGTTATCATTGACTATTATAGCCGTTATAAAGAAATTGAAATCATGTCGAAAATAACCGCTAAAGATACCATTAACCAGTTTGACAGAATCTTCACTCGCTTAGGTTACCCTCGGACCATTACGCTCGACAATGCCAAGCAGTTTATCGGCACTGAACTAGAGAAGTACTGCAAGTACCACGGAATCACGTTGAATCATTCGACACCGTACTGGCCGCAAGAGAACGGCCTGGTGGAGCGGCAGAACAGATCTCTCATAAAACGCCTCCAGATCAGTGCTGCCTTCGGAAGAGACAGGAAACAGGACCTGCAGGACTATCTTATCATGTACTATACGACGCCTCATTCCATAACCGGGAAAACGCCCACCGAACTAATGTATGGCCACACAATTCGATCTAAGCTCCCAGCAATTGGAGATGTTGAGACGGTTCCGCCACAAACAGAGTTCAGAGATCGGGACCAACAATTGAAAGAAAAGGGGAAGGAAATGGAAGACACTCGTCGTCGTGCAAGGAAGTCTTCAATAGAGTCAGGGGATACAGTTCTTATGCAGAACTTAAAACCTGGAAACAAGCTGCTCACCACCTTCAGCCCAAAACAATACCTTGTTCTGTTACGGTCTGGCTCACGGGCAACAGTCGAAGACCTCCAGAATGGCAAATCATATGATAGGAACGTTGCGCATCTTAAAAAGATTGTTCAGCCAGAGATTGTATCAGACGGGGTACCTTTCAATAACAGTGACGATCAAGATGAGTTGCAGGCGTCATCTGAAGAGGATTTCCATGGTTTTGATTCAGAGGTAACGAATTCCGAGACTAATTCATCTGAACCCATCATACCTGCTCGCCAGCGCAGATCAGCCAAGAAACCTAGTCGGTTCAATGACTACTACATGTAGCTTCTCAAATTCAAAGAAAGGGAGATGTGATGCTGAGTGCGGACCTGTCGACTTGTTCTCAGAACACTGCCTGGAGTACGGCCCTGGCTGAGTAATGCGGGAGACATTCATTCGGATATTGGAAAGTGTTGAGTAAGCGTGATATAAATAAACGTTTGTGAAATTAAATATTAATCCGAGTTTTACTGGTTCATTGCGTGTCACGGTCACCATAATTACCCGGGGTATAACAATAATATTAGAAACACCTTGTAAGTTTCGTTTACATGTGCTGGAATATGAATGTTTTGCATCACGCGTTTGTAAACATGAATTTCATTCATTCAAATATTTATTTTTATGATTTCAGCTTGTAGAATTTGTCGTAATATTATTTAACCCCTAAATGTATGCAGCATCCTTATTTTCAGAAAAATTGTAAAAATTAGTTTTTACAGACCAAAAAATTACTGCAATCGGTGTTTTCATGCGTAATGGTCTTTAAGTCATCGCAATCATATTAAAAACTATAAATTTTCATACATGTTCATAAGATTTTTCATTAAAAACCAAGTTTGTTGCAAGTTACCCGATTTTATACGGAGGGTGAAAATCGCATGTTTTTAGAAAATTAAAAATAACTAAAGAAACCAATAATTTTTCTAACTACGCCAATTTGATGTCCCATCATCCTTAAAACTTTTGATGCATAAGGAGTAGGATTAACTGTGAACATAAGTTTTTTAAAAGCTATTGAAGTTGAAAATTGTTGCATGTTGCCCCCGTTGACGGTATCTCAATTTGGAGAGAGATGAGAGATGTTTAAAATTTGATTCGGATTATAATCAATCTTTTGAAAGGTTTCTCAACATTTTTTTAAGATTAAGAATCTGTTTAAATTTTTGATATAAAACATGTTTGATTTTGTCGATTATTTATCATGTTCTTGCCCCACTGTGCGATAGTACGGGACTTTGGCAAATATCAATACTCTGAAAAGACTGTATATAAATTGATTTTAAAGTTGTTGTTCAAAATAATAGGTATACCTACCATAACTTTTACTTACCTGAACATAGATTTGGATTTTTTTTTGTATTCAGAATTACATATTCAATTTTTAAAATCACACAACACAACACAAAATGTAAATGCCGAATAAAAAATACAACTTAATTAATTTTTAATTGAAAACTTCACGACAGTTCAGAAGACACACAATCTTCACAATATTTTCCATTAATTTCATATGCTATTTTGAATTCAAATTTTAATCGGACATGATAATCAGGACACATGCATGTGTTTTCTGAACGACTTTCTGCCGATGACTGACGGTTCATTCGTAGAACGGCTAGCTCCCTGGGCAAGCAAAACGCGCGCCCGAGAAAATCTCTACACAAATTTTAAGCGCATATCGCACACACACAGCCGTATTCAAGCAATCGCTAAAAGCTGGATGCCGCGAATCATAACAAGAAAAGTCCTTCCTTTTTTCATCATCGGACGCATTCTGTTGACCGGCGTGCTGTCTAGTGAATTTGTTTCAGTTTTAAAGTGAATTAGTGAAGTTTTTGTGGGTGGATTACTGAATCCGAATAAACTACCGCCATGGATAAATCCACTGAGGCTGAAACAAACGGACCGGCCGCTCCGAAACCTATGAAAAACGGAAACGGAAAGGATAAGGGTAACAACAGCAACAACAACAATAACAAAGCTCAGCCAAATGCTTCGGAGCCAAAACAACAGGACCAGCAGCAGTCTGGTCAATCTCCAGCAGCAGCTGTTGCAGCTCCGGCGGCGCCGCCCAAACAGGTGCCCAAAAATAAGAAACGAAAGGCCAAGGATGTCAATGCACCGAAACATCCGCTTACCGGTGAGTTGTCTTATCTACCTCACTTTGTCTTAACAAAGTATGAACAATTTTTAGACTTTAGACAAAATTATTATTTACATAAGTACTTATTAGTAATTGATAAGTGATTGATCTACATCAAAATTGCTAGGATACAGATAGATTATACAACAATTTACACTTGAAAGTTACAATGAAAAATGGTTGAAATTTATTTTATTTCTGGGTTTTTTTTGGCGAAAAAAAAATCAAATATCTCTTAGGATTAGAATAATTTTGAATCTATAATCAGATTTTCTATCTAAAATTGAAATATTTTCTCATATATCTAGGCTTACTAATTCAATAAGTTTTCTTCAAAAAATCTTTAAATTCTGATTTGATGTAAAATTTAAAGTTAAGACACCTTATTTTGTAAAACTAAAAAGAAATCATTCCATTTCGCTTCAGGATACGTGCGTTATATGAACGAATTTCGGGAAACGATCCGTTCCAAGAATCCCACCCTGCCGGCAATGGAAATCACCAAACTTCTAGCCGAGGATTGGAGCGCCCTCTCGGAGGATGCCAAAAAGCCCTATCTGGATGCGGCCGAAGCTGATCGAGAGCGCTACAACCGGGAGATTTCCGAGTACAAGCTCAACAACCCAGATGCCATGATCAGAAAGCGACCAAAAGCAGCAGCAACAGCAGCTCCGAGCAACGGAGACGATTCGGACTCGACCCCAGCAGCTCCGAAGGATGTTCCTTATCTCAATGGGAAAGAGGAGAAGCGAGAACTTAGGGTGGGAGACTACGAGATCCCAATCTTCACCGACGACTTCCTGGAGCACAACAAGATTATCGACTCGGAGCTGCGGATGCTGCGCAAATCGAACATCGACTACGAGCAGCAAAATTCCGTTCTGGAGAAGCACGTCGAGAACATGGACAACGGCATCCAGAAGCTGGAGAACGAAACCAACAGCCTCAAGTCCCGGAACGTAACGCTGCAGAACTATTTGCAGCGGTTGCGTACGGTACTGGCCGGGGCCCTTTCGGGATTGCCAATCGGCAGCGAGGTGAAGGGTGCCACCGTGGACAACATCGATCGGTACATGGGAGAACTGCACCAGATGGTGAAAAGCAACACCCACGGCCACGTGCTGAACAAGGCCAAGGACATCATCCGGAAGCTGGACTTGAACTCGTTGGCAACATAGGCGTACGGGGTGCGTGTGGGTGGGGCTGTTTGTGAGATAGGATTTTGGCCCCACGAAGTATTACTTTATCCATTATTATAAGCTTTTTATTATAACGAAATTTTTTTTGTTGAATTCATTTTATCCGAAATTTCTATCTGTTTCCAAGAACAATGCTTAATACTGAAACAATTTTTTTGGAAAGAATAGAGTCGTCATGTTAAATTCTCATATCTTAAAATCACTACTGATATCTGAAATAAGTAAGGTATATAGGTAAATCTGAAAAAACTGAAAAAGTGCCTGAATTTATACTATAAAACTAGCTGACCCGTTGTGCTTTGCTACACCTTCCGGAAATAAATGTAATTTGTAAAAATTTATTCAAATTTAGATTTTAGAGAGCTCATCATACTTCAGAACCAACAACTTTGAAATGAGAGCTGCAGCTGCAGTTCTGAGTTACAATTCAAAGATGGTATATATTATTTACTGAAACTTGATCTCTAAACTCGTTTTTCAAGATCTGAAATTTTTACTCTGTACCCACAAAAACCTTTTTAAATATGGTCCTTTCTTTGAAAAGCTCTTCATCTTAAATTTACATGGGAGCTCTCCTTTCTTTTTCAATTTTGTCCCCCACTGCTTGAAGAAGGTAGGCAAATTAAACCGGCTCGATACCCAAACAGCACTTATCATGGTAATGAAAAATATATTAAATTAGTTATGTATTAAATACAGTGCAAATTTCTTTTTTTTAATTAATTTACTACGGAAAAATATAAATATTTAAAAAAATATCAGTTGCATCACTAAATAAGTTCTCAGCGTTTTTTTTTAAATTTTCTTTTTGAAAGTCAAATATTCAAAAATGTTGGCAAAAACAAATTTCTAAGTTAACATTTGTCCCGTATATTGGGGCAAGTGTCAATGCAAAGCTTATTTACAGATGCGTCAGAGTAATGGCTTTAAAATTGAAATAATACGAATTCCTGCTTTTTGTTCTATCAAGTTTCACTGATATATCTGCAGTATCCCTGCAATATAAATTAATGTTTGTTACTCAACTTTTAACGAATGCTGTTCAAAGGGAATGACCTTCATTTACAAAGAAATTTGAGAATTTTCAATATCCGCTTCAGTTTTAACATCCGGAATACCCCTTCTGATTTTCCAACATATTGAATCATTTTGAAAATGAATTTCTCAAAAGTTCGACGTTTGCTCTTGCCCCACCGTGTAAGTTGACAGAAGGGAACATTGTTTTTAACACTTCAAGGGTATACTAAAAATTTCTCTTAAAAATTTTGCGTCCAGTTGAATATCAGTTCTAAAGTCTCGCTTTTCAAAAACGAAGCGGATCAAAAGTCTCTATTTTGCAGCCATGTAACACAAAAACACTTTTCATGTTAAGTACGTACTTGAATTGGTATGTAAGCAAATAGTACGATGGTTATTTCAGAATTATTTAAAATAAAAAGCTTCCATTTTCATTTCTAAATACGTTCAGTTGTGTATTTGGGCCGAAGTAACAATTTCTAGAAGAAAACATAATTTTTAATTTTTTTTTAACAGAAAAAGTTGAACGTTTGAACATGTTCTAATGTTCCTTGAATGAAAAGTCGAATGCTACCTACATTAACACGAACTAAATATGGAAGTATTTTTGCAAATCTTTCAATTGGTTTTGATTCGATTGATAAAATACCAATCCGTATCATATCTAGGCGTCATTTATTACCACGTGCTGTGTACAAATCAAATAAGCAAGAAAAAAACACATCTAGGTTGCATATCGCCCCCACGTGTTTGAGAAACAGGCGCCTTATTGTTAAATTTTCCAGCAATCAATGAACAGTGTGCTTTGGTTACTATCCTCTTGCGACGACGTTTGCTCGCCCATGGAGACGAAAAACAAACCCCTCAAAGAAAATATGCTTGGTTGAGAAATACGCGCCAAAAAATTCCCACTGACCAGTATGCTATGCCATCGTTACTATCCTTTTGCGACGTTGGCTCGACGCCTCGACCTTGGAGACGAAAAACAAACCGCCCAAAGGAAGAAAAAATCTCGAGAAAATGGATGTCATGACTTTAATTTGTTCCGAAAAACAACAAATTTTGTATGGAAGCCCCCCCTCCCTTAAGTCGGATGGAGTTTTGACTATTACAGAAACCATCCCCGGCCTCAAAAACCCTCAGATGCCAATTTTGACGATGATCGGTTCAGTAGTTTCCGAGTCTATAGGGAACAGACAGACAGACAAACATTCATTTTTATATATATAGATTAGCATGAATTCGTGTTTTAATAGTTTTCCAGTATGAAATGGTCTTAGTCTTCCTTAAAAAGTCATTTTTACGCCGAATTTTTTACCTTTTCGAGCAATCCATCCTTACAAGAAGTCATACATACATACATACAAGACTGCAGATTACAGATTCTGAACGTGCCGATTCGAGTCCTTTTTATGTCGGCGTTCTGTACACTACAGTTGTCGTTTTCAATTCTATTAAAGATTATAAGTCTATATGTAGGTTCATTTGCCATGAAAAAACATCGATTTTGGTATCTGGCATCTGTTTTCTGAATCTTGAGTCTTATATCCAAGGTTGCGAAATCTCATGAGATTGAGATTTTTTTGAGTGAGATTTTCCCTTTTTGAATCTCAGTGTGATGCTAGGTAATCTCATCGTGAGTATCACAAACGGTTCTTGTCTTGAATGTCAACGCTTTCTCAGACTGAGAATCACGAGCAGAAAAACTACTTTTTGGAAGGCAGAGATGCCATGGAATAATATTTGTGCAAGCTCTTGAACAATGAAACAAGTTTTATAGTTCAGAAAAGATGAACATACCACGACTTTTTAAAAACTGTCAGTTATACTTGATGAATGTTAAAGGCCAGTTATACTTTTTTTAAACATTTTTATGGAGAACATACTATTAAAAGCTCAGTACACTCAGGTTGATGATAAGAATTTGTTTTTTTTATTTATGTCTAAAGCAAAGTTGCGAAATCTCGTTCAGTAAATATTTTATCGAGTGAGGTTCTTCTCAGTTTGAATCTCAGTGTGGAAAGTTAACGTTGATTGTGAATGAAAGTTTTGATTTTTAAACATCTTACTGAAGAATGTATTATAATGACTTGTAAGAAATAGAAATAATAAAAAAAATGACTTGTTAAAATCTGATTCTAATATTTATGTCTTAGTTTAATGAAAGTTTTACAGAATGAGCAAAAAGTTTTTATGACCAAATATGTTGATGAGTCTCGCTCGTATTCAGAGGATTTACGACATGCAAGTTATTAAATTGTATTTCCTACAGTAATGTACTTTTAAAATCTCTTAAAAACGTTGATGCAAAGTTTTGCAATCATGGAAAATGCCCAAGCTTAAAAATCCTTAAAAAAACCTCCAATGGCTTAATGTGCTTGCCAGAAAAAAACATCTCAAATCTTCTGGACATTACAAGAAACTATAAAAAAATATAGCAAAATCTGAATAGCTAAATATTTGATTATTATAAATATTAACACAAAAAGTACCGCAAAGACAACTAAGCTAGGAAACATTAAAATTCAGAATTAAAATTATAAGGATCCACCGGGCCTAATTTTACAAATTTGGTATCTTTGGATTATCGAAAGTATTTTGTCAATTTTGCAGAAAAAAAGGTATATGATTTTATTTATAGCATTCGAGCTATGCTTTGCTTTTACTTGTAGCGGCAACCTTGAAAACGAAGTTGAAATTTATAGGTAGCTATGTAGAGTATTAATAAAAATGAAGAAAATAGTTTCTTAATCTTCCAAACAAATTTAATTTTAAAATATAAAAATTAAAAAAAGATTGTTACCAACGAAAAACCATTCCAATTAAAACGCATGGCATCCCAGCTTATGCAACCGGCTGGAATCGACCACATATGAAAAGCATTTATGAACCAAATAAAAAGTAATAAAGAAATCTCAAAATTTTCCCTTTCAAATGAAAGCGGTTGTTTGTAGCTTCTATCCTAACGGTTAATCTTTTTTATTTCAATTTAAAAAAGACATTTTAATGATTTTTTATGCATTTTAACGATTTTCTTTTTCAAGAGAAGGAAAGCCGGTTTTATTTGCACCGGCTCACAGATCTTTTTCAAATATTATCTCGACTCGCGTGATGTTTGAAATTCCCTGTGGGAAATTTCTGAAGTAGAAAACATGATCGTTGCACCAAAAAGTAGGATATGATTCATACCAGCCTATTTCATGTCCGATAAATTCACTTATTCTATTAAGAGCGTTTCCAGAAGATTTATAGAATTCTTAATAGAAAAAAGAATATGACAGAAATAATAATGTGCCATTGAATATTAAGATTGATAAAATATTATTGTACTACCATTTGGAGTAATTTTAAAATCGCTTCTTTTGCTAAGCGGCCTTTCTTCTAATTTTTTGATTATTATCTTATGAGCTTTGAGACACATGCATCAGAAATAAATTGTTCTTTAATTATCATAGCTGGATTTTTTTAACGATTTTTGAGTACGTTTAAAAATGCCCTTTTAAAGAAATTCGTGAAACCCTTGGAAAAAAAACTGTTCAATTTTATTAAAATGGCTAGTTTAGACTGTTATTTGATCATTCACAGCCTAGTACATCATTTTGAAGTGGTTTTTGTGAAATCGGGAATGTTAAGATTGGTTTCGAAAATTGGTTTTCTCTACGGTTGTTCCGGATCTTTAACAGTCTCTAAGTGACTATTAATGTCATAAATTCGGCAGAAAATTGCACTACCGATGAGTAGTTTGGAACAGAGAAGGGATGTCAAGGACCAAGGACGTTCAAAAAAAGATCGTTTGAAAAGAGATTTAAATAAAAGTTGAAACAAAGGACAGCTTATCACTGACATCACGGCTTCTATTTTTTTCATTTAATTGATATAAAAAAGTAGGTTTTAATTCTGAATGAATAGATGCATACTTGTTAGAATACATGATCTTTTTTAATATTTCCAAATTTAGATATCCTTCACTCGTACACAACATGCTCTGAAGAAGGGACCGCATGAAATTTGATGACTGTGATCATATTACAGTTCAACATATGTTTTTTTTTGTATGTCAACAGTCGAGAAAGTACAAAAAAAACCTAAAAAAATCTGAGTTTTGAACTTTTTTCTCGTAAAAATTTCAGCCCTTAAAAGATAAAACAAATATCGATTTTTCTATTAATGTATTCTATGCTTAGCTAACTAAGCATATTTTACTGATTTCAAATAGCCAGAAAATCGATTAGAAATGTTGCTTTTAATCCCATATTATGTTGTTGCTTTTAATTTTGAAAACCAACAAAACGTCAACGACTGAATTTTATATTTTTTTATTTAAGTCGTCTTGACTATGAAATTATGTTATAAATTGTTTAGCACCAAAGCGCCGTATTTGCAAATAATATTATAAAATTAAAGTGTTGTTCTCAACATTTATATGGTAGTGTGTTGTGTACATAGACACTTTTTAAAACATAGGTACCACGAGCTTTAACACTTTCGTTATGTGTGTGTTAACAGTTTATCACCGCTGGTTTATGATTTTATGTGTGTTACGATGTGGGACAAATGGTCTTGGGCGGCAAGAAGTTTTCTCAAATCACGCTCTTGGCTCATTTTCAACACCTTTCATGCTTCCTAATCTAATCTATCCGTCTATAATTTTCATTACTTTCATTTGAAATTCTTCCTATTAGAATGTATAATTCACCGAAATGCCATTTATCATTAAATTAAAATCACTTTCGTTATTAAAAAGTTTCAATAAACTCCAATCATTAAAGCGCTCTTATTTTTTTTATACCAAAGCGTTCAACTTGGCGTGTCGCTAGTGTGAAAAGCTAATCACATTATATGATACATTCAAATATTCCATAGATTCGTTACAAATTTAACTGTCGTCAAAAATAGTAGGGGAAAAAGTGGGGATTATAGCTGAAGATTTCTCTAATGGGATTCTGGATTTCTGATTTTTTTCTAGATGTGATGCTCAGTGAATTTCGTTTGACATCGAAAGCTTTGAGCATCACAACGAAATTCATTGTGCTGCCTAATTGATACTCATCACGGTGAGTATCAATTTCAAATGATTATCTGAAATCTTGCAACTCTGCTTATATCTATCTAGCAAAGCTTTTTAGTTCGGATCTTATTTTCTGCATACTAATTCCAAAATCTGATTCTGCAGAAGGAATAGTATTGGTTTTCCATTTTGAATTTATTTTCCGGAATCTGATAAATTTTCAATTCTGATTTCGTATCTCTGTAAATTCAAATCAGAGATCTCATTTTGCGAAAAGCATGAACTTATCTAAGTTTATGGCATTTCGGCAAATTGAAATTCTAGTTAGAGAGCAATTAAGACAGAAATGAAAATTGATAGGTGGAAAGGTCAAAGCTAGAGCGCTTTGGGTAGAAGAAACGAATAGATGGTGAAAATTGTGAGCAGGGCATTGTGTTATCGACAGCTTTTTACTGATTGTGTGATTCTTTACCCGGCACCTGCTGGTTGTTTGTAGTAAGTGACGAAGAAGCCACATTGCTACCCACAACCAGCTCAGATGGGTCGAACACATGAGGTTGCGTCCGACCGGGCAAAAAATCACACAAGCAGCGCTCACAAGTGCTGTTTTTATTGCTTAACCAATTCTATCGATGCGTGCTACTCGTTCAGGTACATCAGATGGTTGCTACTTATTGTTTTTCGCATATTATCCATCCGATGCCTTACTTTTTCGCCAAGTGCCTCGTGTTGAATCGTATTGTTATTTGTTTTCCCATTTTCCCCCTTCTTTAGCCAATTGATTTTGTTATCTTATTTTGATCGCCGCTGGGATATATTCTTATCTAAGTTTATGGCATTTCGGCAAATTGAAATTCTAGTTAGAGAGCAATTAAGACAGAAATGAAAATTGATAGGTGGAAAGGTCAAAGCTAGAGCGCTTTGGGTAGAAGAAACGAATAGATGGTGAAAATTGTGAGCAGGGCATTGTGTTATCGACAGCTTTTTACTGATTGTGTGATTCTCTCTAACTAGAATTTCAATTTGCCGAAATGCCATAAACTTAGATAAGAATATATCCCAGCGGCGATCAAAATACGATAACGAAAAGCATGAACGTAATTTTGGGTTGATTCTGTTTCTGACCTCTGAATTAAATTCCCTTTAATGGCAAAATGTGGATCATTTATTTTGGTTCGAAATTTTTTTTAAGTCTGATTCGAGTTTTGAATCTTTATAACTACATGCTTCTTGAATTAATAATCACAACTCCCATAACCGCGATGGAAAGTTTATCAATTTTCTTCCGCTTCAGGTTCGGTACCTATTTTTTATTGAAGATCTTTCAAAAATTAACATATTTTTGGGATGAATAAACCCATTGGGCTTAAAATCCCGGAAAAAAAAATTAGCATATTAACTGATTATGTGTAACTTTATTATTTAATTCCAATTGAAAAAGTATTTTTCTGAGTGGCTGTTTCGAATAAAAACATTTGTAGCGTTCTTTGTTTAGAAATATACAAATGCAGCGGAACACTACTAATATGTAAGTTGTTTGCGACATTGCACGAAAGCTTCCTTATAACGTTTTCTTGATTCATCAATGAATTAGCTAAACTGATTCATATTTTTTAAATATAAAATTGAACAGTTTTATCGAAAAACTGGAATTGTCCATTTTTAATAGGATTATGCTAACTTAATGTTGAAATTGATATTCTTGGATGTTTACTCCAGCAAGGCAGTTTAAAATCTGTTGCGGGAAGTGGTGAACGCGGCCAGTTTTTGTCAATTAACGGTTGAAAAAGCAAAAATAATGAGAACAATCGATTGTATGATGGAAAGTTGTAATTGTAATTGTGCTTTATTGATTTAACGTCAGCCCATATATAAGTGTAGTTTGTGTGATTCATTGGACGTGAAAATGGAAAAGTCAATTCTTCAACGCTAGTTCAAAAAATGCAATGTCCACATAGCAAGTCCACGGTGAGTGCCCATTAAAAATCTTAAAGTAAATTCTTGAAAATTTATTGTATTTAATACAACATTGTTTCATACTGAAGTTTCTATCTTATGTAATTTTTTAACTTGATCAATCAGTCAGTCAGTCAGTTTTGAATTTATGATCAAATATTTCAAAATATCATATAACTCTAAACTATAAATTTCTTCCTTTAACCCTTAAACTCACCAAGTTTTCCTTTAAAGCGTCAGCTTCCCAGAGCAAACAAGTTAATTGAGCTGATTAACTTCTTTTCCGGGTGTTAGACACAGTTTTAATATTCGACATGAGTTTTTCCCATGGGCAAGATTACATTATAAGAATTTCAAATGCATCCCCACAAAGATTATTAGGAAAAATTAGTCTTAAATGAATTAACACCTCTCAAATTTTCAACATTTCGGATGTTCACATTTAAAAAATTGTTCGTTTGTCCGAAGAGCGTAGGTGGCAACCCTATCATATCTGGCGATATGATGAGTATGATACTCAAGCCAGGAAGATCCAAGCGCTTCATATACGATCCTAAATTCACCTTTCGAGTCTACGGGTATTTACCATTTTCACATACGAAAATAAATAAATGCGGCATTTCAATAAGTGGGCATCATTGCATAATGTATTTCAATTTTCCAAAGCTAAACCTAAAAGGGAATTTGTCTGGACCAAGAATGTTCCTCATTCCAAAACAAATATCGCCTCGATCCTCGTCATCGAACGATTTACTTCTTGGATGGCTTCAGCGAAAAGTACAGAATAAGGAGACCGATTCCGGCGTAGGTGGCTTTGGCGACCTGTAAAAAACGAAAATAATTTGTTAAAAACAGGATGAAAAGCTCCGGTTAAGTAATTGCACGTACATTAGCCCGTCCCTTGATGGTTTCGCCATTGAAAATTTTCGACAGTCCGGTCAGTTTGCTTTCATCGGCCATTCTGCGGGTAAATGTAAAGAAATATCGATTAACTCCAACGTCTGCTACCGGTTAATCACGTATTTCAGAAACTACTTACGTTGACGGGGGATTTAGAGCGGATTTTCCGGCGAGTGAACCACAAACGAGCTGATTTCTTACGCAAAGAAGGCTAATGTCGCGGAGCAAAATAGATCCCCCTTTGAGGTTAGGTTATGTAACACAACTCCAGAAAAGGGAAATCGGATGACAGTAGCGGTCTCTCTCTCGCTGTCGTGCTGTCAGTTTTCGAACATATGGATTTCAGTGCTGCCACCTGGGGAAAAGTAGTGAAATTGCTTTTAAGGGTGATATGCGCAGTCGTTCCATTCTTTATTGTAATCACATAAAGAAGTTAATTATTTTTTTTCATTTGGAGCCAAGTTTTAAATATTTTAAATTATTCTCTTGGAAATGATTCGGTGTAATACATTGATCGACATTTATCGTTGTGGACTATGCTCAAATAGTAGTTGGTAATATGTAATATTTTGAGCCTGATTTTTTTTTCAATTTATTCATTTATTATTTTAATTAAAATATATTAACAAACGGAAACAGAATTTTTGGTGTCTTAATATGTGTACTGGTTTTGGAAGATTTCAGCATGATTTCAAATCACTCGTCGAATTTAGCAAACCACTTCTAGTTTTGGTGTTATGGCGTTTGGAAATTTTAAAATTCATAAGTTTAGAGTAAAAAAGTTCTCTGAAAACTAATAGACTAATAAATCTACAAGGAAACTAAAAACAGATTTTGAATTTTTTTATTTCCCTCAATAAAGGATTCAGAGTTTTCCTAGATATATTGGTTTCAGAAATACAACGCTTAAGCAAATCAAAATTTTTCTCATTCTACAAATTTGAATAGATAAGATTAAAACTATTTCTGACATCATTCATGAAAGTTTTTGAGTATTTGATATTGAATATTTTAACTCATTCAACAGCTTTTTTCAAGACTGCAAAATGATTTAGCTTATGTGCTTTGAGAAATATCAAAGATTCCATTAGCTAAAAATCTTCTTGAAAATTTCGTCAAAATACTCTTATTTTGCCGAATTGAAAAAAAATATTAAAAAAGAAAACTTCTATAACTTTTTTATCAGAATTCACAATTGTTAGCAGTCTTCGGGGAAGTTGATTTTTGATCTGAAACCTTTATTTTCAAAATTTATAAGATGTTCTAAAATTTGTTTTGCTAAATAAATGCACAAATTTATTTAATGAATGTGAACCAATTTTCATAAGTTATGAAGTTATCTTCAGCGCCCTCAAATGATTCAAAACTAGCTTTTATATTTTATGCTCGGGAAAATGTGAATTTGTATTCCTTGTGTTATAAGAGGTTTTTTTAAAATTTTTTATTAAATTTTGTTTGAAAAAAAAAACCTTTAAACTTAATAAGGAAAGATATTTTTTTAAAATGTAGATAATTTTTTAGTGAAACCTTTTTTTTTTTTCAAGTTTTTATCGAGTTTTGTTCGAAATTGTCAAAATCATTGGAGGTATCGATTGTTAAAAAATAGGTGACTTGATTGAATTGTCAAAAGGGCGAATATTGGTAATGTTTCAGATAAAATTGATAAAAGTGCCAATAAGAATCAACAATTTTGAATATGAAAAAAATGTTCAAGTTATTCAAAAGTTTAAAGATAAAACTTAATTCGTAAGTAAGTAGTAAGATAAAACTTAATCAGAAATATAAAACTTGGATATAAAATGCAATGAATGTTCAATTTAATGGTTACACAAGCTGCACCATTTTTTTTAATACAAATTTTACGCCCAGAAGCTGGCTAAAAATGTAAAAATCTAACTCCAAACTATCAGCACCTCCAAATTAAACGGATAACACGTGAAGCCAAAGTGTCTTACAGAATTTGGCCAGAGGAGCCCAGTATTTGGTTTATCTGCTGCTGAATAAATTTCAAATCAGACATAAGCGCATTTGCATCTCCTTAGTCCTAACTACTCACATTGACCCGCTATATATCGAACAGACAGGAATGCAGAAGAGGATCAAGTTTTTGGTGGCAATCAAACTTTTCTTTACAACTGCGAAAGCGTGAATTTCTATTGTTCTTCCGAAGCAATACAGGTATCTGGTGCAAGCATAAATCTTTAGGTAAATTTTGTTCACTCCTTTGCGAAGAGGAAGAACACATTTTGAGAAGAATATCGCGAGAATTGAATTTATGAAGATGATTTTCACCATTTTCCTTTTATGGGGGAGTACGGAAATAAGATGAGAAAATTCGTTGTTTGCATGGATATCGGTTCATTTTCCTTTTTTTGGCTCTGATATATTGATTTTACCCCCCGAAACTCAATAACTTATTTTTTTGGTATAGTTTAAATTTTCTAAATAATCAGAGTCATTAAATTTAAAATTAATCCTCCTCAGTTTTAAATATTTAATCTTGCCTATGTTATTAATTTTCTATACATTACTAAAGCCAAAACGATGTAGATTTGTAAACAGACTGCCGAACACCATCAATTGTACGCTGAGAAAAATGACGGGGAAAATGGTGAGCATGCGCTTTTTTAATTCGTTATGCCAAATGTCCGGATCATCTAGTTTCTGGGTACTTTTTTTCGAATCCTCACTTACTTAATCTTTTCTCCTTTGATCGGGATGATTTCGTCCTGTATTTTCAACAGTTGCAATTACAGGAATATTTCAGAACAGAAAAACAGTACAGGAAAACAATTTGTCAAATTCACCTGTAGATTCGAAAAGGTATTTTCCTGTAATTTTCAGGAAGTTTTACAATGTTTCTGTGAGCTCGAAACGTTTTTCTCCTGTAATTTGTTGTGAATAATGCTGCTCATTCCACTGGCTTTATTTTTTTAAAACTTATCTCAAAATGCACTAATTAAAAAAAGAATTGAAATTGATGTTTGAATAATTTTAATTTAATATCTGGTTTTTCATGCAATGTTGACAAAACTCAATCTTTTTCCTTTTTTTACCACACTGGAAACATTTTGACATTCTCTATCATTTCCTCTGTAATTGAAAGAAAAAAACGTTTTTAATTATTTTGAACGAACTGAACACTCGTAGAAATGTTATTCCAAATTTCAGGAGAAATGAAGCATGAATGAGTTTTCATTCAAATTTCATAAAAAAATAATTAATTATCCTGTGATTCGGATGACGATAGTCTCGAGCGGAAAAAATGCAATCTAAGTCCTTATTAGTTTATAATAACTTATGGTTTTCATATCTGTATTAAAAAATTTCAAAATCTCAACTCAGATTCAACTTGGTTTAAGATTGGTGGTGTGATTAAAAAAAAGAGAAAAAAAATCACACCACCAATCTTAAACCAAGTTGAATCTGATTTGAGATTTTGAAAAATTTTATTACAGGTATAAAAACCCTAAGGTGGTGTGATGAGAATTTAGATATAGAATTAAAATTTCATATTTATGAAAAATTAAGATAACTGATATGCGGTGAACAGAGTTTACGGAAATGAAACAAAAAAAAAAAACAAAAACATTTCAAACAACTGTAATTTTTTTTTCAACTGTCCGTAGGTAATAAATAAAACTTCAAAATATGTTGAAATTTTGCCATATTTGGTTTACTTCTCTAATTTTGATTATAATTTTAATGGCATGCGCGGCGGAATGAAAACTAGAGAGAATTTATTTTACAGAAATTTGAAAGAAAGGTGGATAGACAGGCATTAGTGCGCCAATAGGAGAAAGCTTGATAGGTGTTGAAATTTTAGGCTAGAGGGCATGTTGATGAAAAGCTCCCATGAATTGCTCCCGCCTTTGCTCTTCACTAGCTTACTATACATGAGAAACTCAGAAAGAGAATTCCCATGTATAGCGAGCCCAGTGGTTTGAGAGCGTGTTTTCACGCACACTTCAAACGAGCATCATTTTCTCTAATTTTAGGAACATGTTTTCCATTTGTCGTTTTCGTGTTTTCTCATTTTTGTCACTTTTACTTTTTGAACTTTCCTCATTTGTTTCTTTTTTGCTTTTTGTTATATTAATTTTTAATTTCCATGTCGTTGTCGCTTTGAAAAAATATAAAAACGACCAAAATTGACAAAAATAACCAAATAAACAAAAAAGATAACAAAGATAAAAATGGCAAATGAAAACATTTTATTTCATGATTTTTTGTTATATTTAGCTTATTTGTCATTTCAATCATTTTTGCTTTTTCAACTTTCCTCATATTTTTCATTGTCACTTTACAAAAATTATAAAAATTACAAAAATGTCAACAATGTCAAAAAAGGCAATAATAGCAAAAATTTATGAAATTCAATTTAAAACATTTTATTCTACGATATTTTTCTAATTTTCGCAATTTTTTGTCTTTTTTTCATTTTTGTAATTTTTATGATTTTCGTCTTTTTTGTCGGTTTTGTCATTTTTGTCATTTTTGTCATTTTTGTCATTTTTGTCATTTTTGTCATTTTTGTCATTTTTGTCATTTTTGTCATTTTTGTCATTTTTGTCATTTTTGTCATTTTTGTCATTTTTGTCATTTTTGTCATTTTTGTCATTTTTGTCATTTTTGTCATTTTTGTCATTTTTGTCATTTTTGTCATTTTTGTCATTTTTGTCATTTTTGTCATTTTTGTCATTTTTGTCATTTTTGTCATTTTTGTCATTTTTGTCATTTTTGTCATTTTTGTCATTTTTGTCATTTTTGTCATTTTTGTCATTTTTGTCATTTTTGTCATTTTTGTCATTTTTGTCATTTTTGTAATTTTTGTAATTTTTGTAATTTTTGTAATTTTTGTAATTTTTGTAATTTTTGTAATTTTTGTAATTTTTGTAATTTTTGTAATTTTTGTCATTTTTGTCATTTTTGTTATTTTTGTCATTTATGTCATTTTTGTCATTTTTGTCATTTTTGTCATTTTTGTCATTTTTGTCATTTTTGTCATTTTTGTCATTTTTTTCGTTTTTGTCATTTTTGTCATTTTTGTCATTTTTGTCATTTTTTGTCATTTTTGCCTTTTTTGTCATTTTTGTAATTTTTGTCATTTTTTTGTAATTTTTGTCATTGTTGTCATTTAAAAAAATTTTGCCATTTTTGTCATTTTTGTCATTTTTTTTGTAATTTTTGTCATTGTTGTCATTGTTGTCATTTAAAAAATTTTTATCATTTTTGTCAGTTTTGTCATTTTTGTCATTTTTGACATTTTTGTCATTTTTGTCAGTTGTATCATTTTTGTCATTTTTGTCATTTTTGTCGTTTTAGCCATTTTTGAAATTTTGTCAATGTTTTCATTTTTGTTATTTTTGTCATTTTGTCATTTTGTCATTTTTGTCATTTTTGTCGTATTTGTCGTTTTTGTCGGTTTTGCCATTTTTGCCATTTTGTCAATTTTGTCATTTTTGTCATTTTTGTTATTTTGTCAATTTTTTCATTTTTGTCAATTTTGTAATTTTTCTAATTTTTGTAATTTCTGTCATTTTTGTAATTTTTGTAATTCTTGCCATTTTTATCATTTTTGTCATTTTTGTAATTTTTGTCATTTTTGTCATTTTTATCATTTTTGTCTTATTTGTCTTTTTTGTCATTTTTGTCATTTTTGTCATTTTTGTCATTTTTGTCATTTTTGTCATTTTTGTCATTTTTGTCATTTTTGTCATTTTTGTCATTTTTGTCATTTTTGTCATTTTTGTCATTTTTGTCATTTTTGTCATTTTTGTCATTTTTGTCATTTTTGTCATTTTTGTCATTTTTGTCATTTTTGTCATTTTTGTCATTTTTGTCATTTTTGTCATTTTTGTCATTTTTGTCATTTTTGTTATTTTTGTCATTTTTGTCATTTTTGTCATTTTTGTCATTTTTGTCATTTTTGTCATTTTTGTCATTTTTGTCATTTTTGTCATTTTTGTCATTTTTGTCATTTTTGTCATTTTTGTCATTTTTGTCATTTTTGTCATTTTTGTCATTTTTGTCATTTTTGTCATTTTTGTCATTTTTGTCATTTTTGTCATTTTTGTCATTTTTGTCATTTTTGTCATTTTTGTCATTTTTGTCATTTTTGTCATTTTTGTCATTTTTGTCATTTTTGTCATTTTTGTCATTTTTGTCATTTTTGTCATTTTTGTCATTTTTGTCATTTTTGTAATTTTTGTCTTTTTGTCATTTTTGTCATTTTTGTCATTTTTGTCATTTTTGTCATTTTTGTCATTTTTGTCATTTTTGTCATTTTTGTCATTTTTGTCATTTTTGTCATTTTTGTCATTTTTGTCATTTTTGTCATTTTTGTCATTTTTGTCATTTTTGTCATTTTTGTCATTTTTGTCATTTTTGTCATTTTTGTCATTTTTGTCATTTTTGTCATTTTTGTCATTTTTGTCATTTTTGTCATTTTTGTCATTTTTGTCATTTTTGTCATTTTTGTCATTTTTGTCATTTTTGTCATTTTTGTCATTTTTGTCATTTTTGTCATTTTTGTTATTTTTGTCATTTTTGTCATTTTTGTCATTTTTGTCATTTTTGTCATTTTTGTCATTTTTGTCATTTTTGCCTTTTTTTCATTTTTGTCATTTTTGTCATTTTTGTCATTTTTGTCATTTTTGTCATTTTTGTCATGTTTGTCATTTTTGTCATTTTTGTCATTTTTGTCATTTTTGTCATTTTTGTCATTTTTGTCATTTTTGTCATTTTTGTCATTTTTGTCATTTTTGTCATTTTTGTCATTTTTGTCATTTTTGTCATTTTTGTCATTTTTGTCATTTTTGTCTTTTTGTCATTTTTGTCATTTTTGTCATTTTTGTCATTTTTGTCATTTTTGTCATTTTTGTCATTTTTGTCATTTTTGTCATTTTTGTCATTTTTGTCATTTTTGTCATTTTTGTCATTTTTGTCATTTTTGTCATTTTTGTCATTTTTGTCAGTTGTATCATTTTTGTCATTTTTGTCATTTTTGTCATTTTTGTCATTTTTGTCATTTTTGTCATTTTTGTCATTTTTGTCATTTTTGTCATTTTTGTCATTTTTGTCATTTTTGTCATTTTTGTCATTTTTGTCATTTTTGTCATTTTTGTCATTTTTGTCATTTTTGTCATTTTTGTCATTTTTGTCATTTTTGTCATTTTTGTCATTTTTGTCATTTTTGTCATTTTTGTCATTTTTGTCATTTTTGTCATTTTTGTCATTTTTGTCATTTTTGTCATTTTTGTCATTTTTGTCATTTTTGTCATTTTTGTCATTTTTGTCATTTTTGTCATTTTTGTCATTTTTGTCATTTTTGTCATTTTTGTCATTTTTGTCATTTTTGTCATTTTTGTCATTTTTGTCATTTTTGTCATTTTTGTCATTTTTGTCATTTTTGTCATTTTTGTCATTTTTGTCATTTTTGTCATTTTTGTCATTTTTGTCATTTTTGTCATTTTTGTCATTTTTGTCATTTTTGTGATTTTTGTCATTTTTGTCATTTTTGTGTTTTTTGTCATTTTTGTGATTTTTGTCATTTTGTCATTTTTATCATTTTTGTCATTTTTGGCATTTTTGTCATTTTTGGCATTTTTGTCATTTTTGTCATTTTTGTCATTTTTGTCATGTTTGTCATTTTTGTCATTTTTGTCATTTTTGTCATTTTTGTCATTTTTGTCATTTTTATCAAATTACAAAAATTACAAAAACTACAAAAATTACAAAAATTACAAAAATTACAAAAATTACAAAAATTACAAAAATTACAAAAATTACAAAAATTACAAAAATTACGAAAATTACAAAAATTACAAAAATTTCAAAAATTACAAAAATTACAAAAATTACAAAAATTACAAAAATTACAAAAATTACAAAAATTACAAAAATTACAAAAATTACAAAAATTATAAAAATTACAAAAATTACAAAAATTACAAAAATTACAAAAATTACAAAAATTACAAAAATTACAAAAATTACAAAAATTACAAAAATTACAAAAATTACAAAAATTACAAAAATTACAAAAATTACAAAATTACAAAAATTACAAAAATTACAAAAATTACAAAAATTACAAAAATTACAAAAATTACAAAAATTACAAAAATTACAAAAATTACAAAAATTACAAAAATTACAAAAATTACAAAAATTACAAAAATTACAAAAATTACAAAAATTACAAAAATTACAAAAATT
Source organism: Uranotaenia lowii (assembly GCF_029784155.1). Classification (NCBI taxonomy): domain Eukaryota; kingdom Metazoa; phylum Arthropoda; class Insecta; order Diptera; family Culicidae; genus Uranotaenia; species Uranotaenia lowii. The sequence continues at coordinate 369,707,494 of NC_073692.1, read as the reverse complement.
ACAAAAATTACAAAAATTACAAAAATTACAAAAATTACAAAAATTACAAAAATTACAAAAACTACAAAAATTACAAAAATTACAAAAATTACAAAAATTACAAAAATTACAAAAATTACAAAAATTACAAAAATTACAAAAATTACAAAAATTACAAAAATTACAAAAATTACAAAAATTACAAAAATTACAAAAATTACAAAAATTACAAAAATTACAAAAGTTACAAAAATTATAAAAATTACAAAAAATACAAATATTACAAAAACTACAAAAATTACAAAAATTACAAAAATTACAAAAATTACAAAAATTACAAAAATTACAAAAATTACAAAAATTACAAAAATTACAAAAATTACAAAAATTACAAAAATTACAAAAATTACAAAAATTACAAAAATTACAAAAATTACAAAAATTACAAAAATTACAAAAATTACAAAAATTACAAAAATTACAAAAATTACAAAAATTACAAAAATTACAAAAATTACAAAAATTACAAAAATTACAAAAATTACAAAAATTACAAAAATTACAAAAATTACAAAAATTACAAAAATTACAAAAATTACAAAAATTACAAAAATTACAAAAATTACAAAAATTACAAAAATTACAAAAATTACAAAAATTACAAAAATTACAAAAATTACAAAAATTACAAAAATTACAAAAATTACAAAAATTACAAAAATTACAAAAATTACAAAAATTACAAAAATTACAAAAATTACAAAAATTACAAAAATTACAAAAATTACAAAAATTACAAAAATTACAAAAATTACAAAAATTACAAAAATTACAAAAATTACAAAAATTACAAAAATTACAAAAATTACAAAAATTACAAAAATTACAAAAATTACAAAAATTACAAAAATTACAAAAATACAAAAATTACAAAAATTACAAAAATTACAAAAATTACAAAAATTACAAAAATTACAAAAATTACAAAAATTACAAAAATTACAAAAATTACAAAAATTACAAGAATTACAAAAATTACAAAAATTACAAAAATTACAAAAATTACAAAAATTACAAAAATTACAAAAATTACAAAAATTACAAAAATTACAAAAATTACAAAAATTACAAAATTACAAAAATTACAAAAATTACAAAAATTACAAAAATTACAAAAATTACAAAAATTACAAAAAATACAAAAATTACAAAAATTACAAAAATTACAAAAATTACAAAAATTACAAAAATTACAAAAATTACAAAAATTACAAAAATTACAAAAATTACAAAAATTACAAAAATTACAAAAATTACAAAAATTACAAAAATTACAAAAATTACAAAAATTACAAAAATTACAAAAATTACAAAAATTACAAAAATTACAAAAATTACAAAAATTACAAAAATTACAAAAATTACAAAAATTACAAAAATTACAAAAATTACAAAAATTACAAAAATTACAAAAATTACAAAAATTACAAAAATTACAAAAATTACAAAAATTACAAAAATTACAAAAATTACAAAAATTACAAAAATTACAAAAATTACAAAAATTACAAAAATTACAAAAATTACAAAAATTACAAAAATTACAAAAATTACAAAAATTACAAAAATTACAAAAATTACAAAAATTACAAAAATTACAAAAATTACAAAAATTACAAAAATTACAAAAATTACAAAAATTACAAAAATTACAAAAATTACAAAAATTACAAAAATTACAAAAATGACGAAAATGTCAGAAATGACAAAAATGAAAAAAATGAAAAAAATGATAAAAATGACAAAAATGACAAAAATGACAAAAATGACAAAAATGACAAAAATGTCAAAATGACAAAAATGTCAAAATGACAAAAATTACAAAAATGACAGAAATGACCACAAAAATCTGAAACCACCTTAATGACGAAAATTGTCGTTTATGACAAAAATAACAAAATTAACAAAAAAGACAACAATGTCAAAAAAGGCACTAATCACAAAAAAAAAATTCAAATTAAAATATTTTATTTTACGCTATTTTTTTAATTTTTTTTCTAGTTTAGTCTTTTTTGTCTTTAATCATACATTTGGCATCGATTTGATCAATTAAAATTAAATTCTACCAACAGTAGATTGCAGGAATTTTTCAAATTTCTTTTCAACATAGATTAAGCATCTTAATGGCCAGGTGCTCTATCAATTCTGAGGAAAGCAGTTTTTTAATCTGCCATAAAGCCATAAAATTATCTTGCCAATCTTTTCTATCCGTTCATGCGATACTTGTCAGACATATTCTTTCTCCGATGATAACTCCAATTTATCAAGCTATCAATTGCTTTTGATCCCTTAAAATTATTTCCAACTGACCCTTGACAGTTGAAATTTGTGCATACTAATTGCGACAAAACGACTCGAATAATTTGGTTTTTGAAGTTCATTTACGGTCACTTACAGTGACTTAAACCGACCAACGGCGGATAACAAATTCAAACAAACCACCGAAACCGATTCTATACATATCAAATAAGTCACGTTGGGTCTTTTCCCTCGCGAAAATCGATCCCCTTACGGTCCACCTACCGAAAATTCGGCGACCAGGTCAGTGTCCAGCTAATTTGAAAACTGGCCGAACGAGTTTATAAATTTGTCATCAAACTAACGGCATAGGTTCAGTGTCATTGCCAAACGCCTAAGTAGCTCGGAAGGCGTCGTAGTCGTCGCGTGATGGCAATCGAAGAAAGTATTCCGGATGTTTTTGCCGGTGCGGACATTTTCATTACCGGTGGTTCCGGTTTTATGGGCAAAGTGCTGATCGAGAAGCTTTTGCGATCCTGTCCGGATGTTGGGAAGTTGTTCGTGCTGCTGAGACCTCGGCGAGGAAAACCTGCTTCCGAGAGGATCGCCGATCTGGTGCAGATTCCTGTGGGTAGATTTGAGATGTGGAGGTCGAAAGATGATTTTTGGATGAAAATATTCTTATCTGTTCTAGTTGTTCGATAAGTTGCGGGAAACTTTTCCGGAAAATCTGGATAAAATTGTGCCCATCAATGGAGATTGCTCAGAGCTTGGCCTCGGGATGGATCAGAAAAGTTTGGAGAGCATCGGAAACGTTCAGTTTGTTTTTCACACGGCAGCCTCGGTTAGATTTGATGATCCGATAGTGAGCGCGATCAAGCTTAACACACGTGGCACGCGAGAGGTGCTCGAGCTGTGCAAAACGTTGAAACACCTGAAGGCTATAGTACACGTATCGACTACCTACAGCAATCCGGAAGTGATGGACGTCGAGGAACGCATCTACCCACCTAAGATGGATTGGCGGAAGGCTATCGAGGTGGCGGAAAATATCGACGAGCAGATTCTGGAAAGCTTGGCTCTGAAGTAAGTTGAGATTTGTCTATGCTATTGTTGATCAAAATCTTCAACGTTATTTTAAACTTTTCAGAATGAGCAGCTTTTCTCCCAATACATACACTTTTACCAAAGGTCTGGCAGAACAGATTTGTCTCGAGTATGGCCAGCAGCTTCCGTTGGTCATCTTCCGGCCTTCCGTCGTGACGAACAGCGAATCTGAACCGATTCCTGGATGGATCGATAACTTCAACGGCCCAGTCAGTATGCTCGTGGGAAGTGGCATGGGAGTTGTGCGAGCTGGCTTTATAACGCCCGAAAATAGACTCAACTGCATCCCCGTGGATGTTTGCATCAAGGCTATCCTGGTAGCCGCCTGGAAACGATCCCGGGAACCCTTCGACGGGGGACATGTTCCGATCTACAATTGCGCTGCCGAACGGTACAAGACTGTACCCTACAAATATATCGTTACCGATGGAAAAAATCTATACGAGAAAAATCCTCTCGTGAGGACCGTTTGGTATCCGGGAGGGGTTGCTTTTTCGAATATTTATGTTTTCCATTTCTTTTTTATGATTCTTCAACTATTTCCGGCAGTACTGGTTGACATTGTTCTGAAGATCAGTGGGAAAACGATGCTGTAAGTGATATTTGTATTCCGCTAAACAAATAGTTGTCAAATAGTCATTCTTTTTTCCAACAGAGCAACACGACTTTCGAGGAAAATGTTCTATACTCAGATAGCTCTGGAATATTTCATCAAAAATGACTGGACCTTTAAAACGAAAAATTTCCGGAATTTGTATCACGATCTTTTAGAATGCGACCGGTATAAGCACCTCTTTTTTGGAAACTGTTTTCAAATTCCTTATTCCTATTTTGTTTTACAGGGAATCATTTTCAACGAAATACTTGAACATTCCGCTCAGTGAGTACTACATCCGGTGTATATTGGGTGGAAGGCGGTATCTTTTCAAGGAAACGGACGATTCGCTCCCGAAGGCTCGACGGAAGATAAAACGTTTAAAGTTTATTGATTTGGCTGCTAAATGGATTACGTTAGGCTCGCTGCTCATGGTGCTGTATTCGCGATATTGCTAATTTTCAATGTTGAGCCCTCAAAATAAACAAAAATTCAAGTCGTTCCAGAATTCTTATCCTTAGTCATTATCCGAACTCTCGATTAACTTATATCGATAGGAATGGTTGCAGATGTTAGTACCAATCTTTAAAATCTCTTCTATCGTTTCAAGGGGTGGTTATCTTCGTAATCACTCAAGTATAGTGTGCTACAGCATATGGATCGAATGCACTCTGGTAAAATGTCTATTGAGTTGCATTAGCGAGATTCAGTTAAGCTCGCTGACCGAAAAGTTTCCGAAAAAATTGAATGAAATCGTTAGGCAGTGGCCATCAGCCCTTAACGACGCAGAAGTCCACGACATCGAGCCAGTAACGCCAGTACGGGGAACTTATGGCTCTCACTGAGAAACTTGCGCCTAATAAAGCCCGTTGTTCGGATGAAAATCCAAACTCGTGTTGAAGGCCGAAAGCTTTTAGAGTGGTGCTACAGAAGTGTCTTAACGAGGGATCTTTTCTCAACTTGTAGAAAACGATGAAGTTGGTATTATAACGGAAATCGGAAAAACTCCCAGGACGTATCATACGGACTCATTTGTCCGGTGTATACTCTTGGCAAATTACTAGCCAAGTAGCGGTATGAAATTCCCGGGACTTTGAAAAAATTGGAAATTTCTGATTCCCGGGAAACATAGTTTCATTCCCGGGAATGACCGACATGTATGAAATTATTTCTCTGAAAAAGCCTGAAAGCCTCCGGCATCATCCTTATTGTACTTTTTGAAAATTTAGTCATACAAAACTAATATGCCCATTCCTGTGGCAGTAGACATTTTGCAGCCACTTGGTGCAATTTTTTTTATCCAAATAGATAAGTTGAAATAGATTAAACATATGTATTTTCACACCGTTTTCATTGAACAAAAATCCACAACTCTTCGAAAAATATTTGAAAAATCGTGCAGCAGGTAGGCAGATTGTGTTTTCTCGAAAGTAACATTTATGCACTTGTTTCCCTCTGGCTTTGAAAGCCAGATGAATTTCAAAACTTAAAAATGAAGAAGACATCATGTTTTTAATTATTTAACCCCTAATTACATGAATGAATTCTTCATTTAACTTATTCAGGATATTGTACAATTCGTTTGACTGGTTTTAATTTATCACTGTCGAAAACAGTTTGATTCATTTGATAAAAATAAGTTGAAAAAACATTATAAAGAGTACATTTTGAACAAATTATGGGTTTGTTTGCACGAGTGGTTCGATAAGCTATGATTGAAACGAATTTGAATCCCGATCCCGGGAACGGGAGAATGGCTGGAACATGGACACTCTACAAGTAACCAAAAGTCACATATCTACTTTGAAAGTTACATTTTGGCCAGTGATTGAAATCCTCACCAAATTTCTCATCAGAGGCATTCAAAATACACGCTTTGAGGCTTCGCATAGCTATACAGGAGACGATACGTATACATTCATTCAAACCTCCCCCCATGAGGAGGATCTGCTCTGAGAGACACTATTCGTTTACTGCCCCGAACGTACTCTCTCAACGTTCGGTTGCTACATGATGCATGAAGAAGACGAGGCACACATACTCATTTACGTTATTGATTTTGATGGACTCAAGCTGATAGCTGTCGTTGAGAAGAACATCTTCAACCTCGCCGCAAAGGATGAGGCAACAACGACAACAACCGAACTTATTGCATTGTATAGGCCCGCAACGTATGGAGCAAGGAGGGGGGAGGAAAAAGAAACGAAAATACTAGCTACCTGCGTGCGGTTGCTGTGCAATAATAGCAATAGCAGAAAAACCTCACGCATTCGATCCAGGCACAAACGAGGAGACTCGGGTTTGCTCTGCCTTTTGAATTCGGTTCCCTCAACGTTGTAACAGGAGATGAGTGAGAGCCATTCGTTTGTTTTTTTGGATTCGCTGCCTCGAATGTATATTGCTTCATGAAGGCGGGCCATGTTGAGAGCGTATACATCATCGGTTTTGTCGTTTTCGCTGCCTCAAAGCAACCTTTGCTTCCGAGTAAAGCGTTGAGCGAGAGATGGTTGATCAACTCATGCTCAGCAAAATTCAATCACTGATTTTTGCTGACAAAGAGAATCAACTGCCCAATTCCCTTGAATGAACTTTATGCACTCATTAATGAACTTGGAAGTTGCAAAAGTGATTAAGAAGTACGTTGTATGTGACTCATTTTGCTCAATTCCCATGAGTCAGCTATACGTGGGGGATCAAAGCAAGCCTTGGTGGAGTGCGGTCGTGTTTTTTTTCGCTCGTTTCAATTTTCTTTGTTTTGAAGTAAAATTAATCCGAAAAATAAATTTTAAATTGTGAATTTATGATTACGATGAAGTATTTCTGAGTTTTCTATCCCAACAAAGTAAAGAAAGTCTACCTATCCCATCGCAATGTTCGGTCTTCAGCTCCGAGGCGTTCGCAATACTAAAAGCAGCTGAAACATACGATCCAAAAACTGTCATCTTCAGTGATTCGGCCAGTGTGCTCTCCGCCTTGTCACACGGCAACATTAAACACCCTTGGCTACCAACCATCACCAAAATAGCTCTCCAAAAGCAAATCACCCTTTGCTGGGTACCGGGGCATGCCGGAATCCCCGGAAACGAAGCCGCCGATCGACTTGCAGCCGCAGCCACGCTTTCGGATCCCCCGCCGATAGCCATTCCTCAACAAGATGCCCTCAACTTCATAAGAAGGTCTCTACAAGAATCCTGGGACATCGAATGGAACTCCAATCTCCATGCAAAGTTGCGTGAAATAAAAAACTCCACGGTTAAATGGACAGACAGACCGACCCAAAATGAAAGAAGGGCTCTTACCCGTCTCCGTATCGGTCACACTCGCCTCACACACGAACATCTTTTGACTAAAAGCCACCCTCCAATCTGCCCATGCTGCGACACAGAAATCACCATCAAACACATCTTGGTTACATGTCCTCAATACCATCTTATCAGACAGACCTGCCGTCTTGCAACAAGCCTAAGGGAAATTCTAAGTAACTGCCCGGAAGAAGAGACCAAGGTTCTGGCTTTCCTTCGGAAAGCCAAACTTTTGCATAAAATCTGATCTAAAAACCACCCCAATGACCCTAATGGGTTAAACACCATTTTCATCGAGGAAGAATGACCTAAACGGGTTAAACTCCTATCAAAAACAACAAAAAAAAAAAAAAACAAAGTAAAGTTAACCGGAAAAAGTATACAATATGTAGCATTTATAGTGAAAGTTGCGGAAGAGCTAATAGTGGTCTGCCCACGCCTTCCGGATCAGCCCGGGACAAAGTTCGTCATGCAGGGAGAGCACCAGATGAAATAAAGAAATTGACATAATACATAACACAATGATTGACATCGAGAAAACCCTCAATCTACTTCCCGGAGAATCCTGAAAGCCGCTCGGACCGCTGTCCAGGAATTTCAAAGGAGTTTTGCTTCGTTGTTTTAAGATCTGAAGTGGCAATAGGTTCCTTTATCATCCCTCATGGTTGTCAGTATTATCACAAAACATTGGTGAGCTCTTTCCATTTTATTTGTTCATTTGTGCACATTATATTTCTTTATTTATCAATCCTATCTGCCAAATAGGATTTCCCATCAAAACGAATAATCCTTCCCTTTCCTGTCTAAAACAGCATCTTTACATGTAGGGTCGTATGAGTTCTCTGCACCGGAAAAGTTCATTTAGCTGTTCAGACTATCCCTTTATGATTACATTGACTTGCCACGGTGTGCATTTTGGGTACCACACTGATTCTCAATAACACACTTGAAATGAGTATTGAATCCAGGTACTTATTTTGGCATCTTGTGTTGGGCTTGATTAATAGTTGTACCTCCTGTATCAGCCAATTCAAGATGTGTGTAGTCACCCTCTGCTATGCTATGCTTCCCATGAGTGAGCTATACGTACTCATTAATGAACTTGAAAGTTTCAAAAATGATTTATATGTACGTTGTAAGGGAATCAAGTCACATAAAGGGCACAAAAATGCTAAAAACTAGATTTACTAAGTCACAGAAAGTAAATTGAGGTGCTTTCTTCCTGGCTGGCTGACTGTCTGGTTGTGCGGGTGCGTCTGCAGGTATGCTACAAAATCATTAGAACAACATCTAGCCGTGGTCTTGTGGTAGCGTGTTTGATTCTCACCACGAAGGTCGGGATTCGATCCCAATGCCGGACAAGTTTTTTTTCAATAAGTAATTTGATACTTGAATGACAATTCTGCTGCAATATATAGAGGAAATGTAGGAAAGAAAGATAAAGAGAGAATTTTTTGTTCATTTTACAAATTTTTTGGACGCTGAATTAAAAGGCCACTGGAAGCTGAATAGAAGGTAATTAAGACTTGATTTGGGACTTGAAAGTATCAATAATTCAATCAACTTAAATTTTAGGCTGCTTAGTACCTAGAACGTAATTCATATCAATGATGGGGCTGAGTAAGCTTTTTTGTACCTGTTTTTTTGGACTTTTGGTTGCTTGGGAGTGAAATAACGGACAAACAGTTCGGTTATTAGAAAGGGAGATGTGCTGTGAACGCCATTCGAAAGGTGATAGAATACCGAAAATCCTATGCAGGATGATAGGACGAATCTTTGAAAATCGAGTCTTGACCTACAAAATAGAAACAAAAACTCTGAAGCTACTAGCAAACGGGCAGAGAATTGGATTTTTGGGACGAGATCGTGGATGCTTATGATCACCGGAGAAACAATCGAGAAGGTAGAAGACCCTGCTTCGGTGTCTGTAGAAAGGGTTGGCATCTAGATGGAAAGAGTCAAGCTTCATATAGCCCACCATAAAACCGAAATACTTCTCGTAAATAATGAAAAAGTTGTGCTGTAAAAGAAGAATACTGTTTGCAGCTCACATACCTCGTAAACCGCTTAAGTTTTGGGGCACATTTAAAAGGCTGTTGTGATCGTGCATCGAAAGCTTTCGAGCCATTGGACTGCATAATGACGAACTGCCATGATTCAAAAAGTAGCAAGAGACATCTCCTTGCAAGTAGCACTGTCGAAATTTCAATAATGAGGAACGATCTTTAGCTCCGATCTACAGATCCACATTACGGAGTACACTTCGGCTTATAGCCATGCGTGTTTCCTCCACATACAGGACCATCTCTGCACATGCAGTTTTTGTCATCGCTGTAAGATTCCCAACAACATAACTCTGGCGGAGGTTAAGGGGTTGTTTTGACCGTGGATAAATGGACATAATCGGTAGAGATTTTGCCGATCGAAGTAAAAGAATCGGACTACTCTTAAACATGTTTTTGTTCCGATATGTTTTTACAACAACTAAATTGGCGGTAAGCAAGATGCAGTCTTGTACCGAGGTAGCATCAAATATGATGTAGCAATATACATTTAAGGTAAGGTATTAGACTGAGTCGATTTGGGGTCATTTTTGAGTTTCTCAAACCTGGGGTCTTAAAAGCTTCGTTTTGGTTCAAAACTCATCCATGATTTTTCGCAGAATTTTTAAGTAACGTTTACATGAGTAAATTTGAACTTTTATGTTTGTATGGGAAAATTGAATATTTTGTACTGAAAAATCAACATCAATTTTGTTTCATCTGTGAAACCGAGCCTGCTACTGGTTTTTGTGCCAATTTGTAAAATCTTCAAAGGAAATTTTCCGCTGAACAACTTTGTCGAATGTCATAAGTTTGTATCTTTTCAGACAAAAAAGTTATTAGCTGTTTAAGTATATGTCTTTTGGTGTTGATAAACAATAAATTCAATTGACACCACTGGTGAGTGCCTAACGAGGTATTTCATGCAATAGGGGGAAGTGTTCCTCTATGCGCATATTGGGTAATATGCGCATACAGCCGATTGACGATATGGATGGAGATTCATCATATCTAATTAGTGCAGTTTGAGGGTAATACGCTTTTAACACATGGCATAAAAAAATTAAATTATTATATAAAGTCGAAAAAATTTAAAAATTCCAACAAGATTTTTGTCAATTTTGTTATAATATATTGAACTTTTATTATTGTGCATACAGATTCTGTGAACAAAAATTTTAGTGGTTTTTCTTTCTTATTCATCTGGAAACCGGAAATTCAACAAATCGAAGCTTTTGGCAAAGTTGTAAATGATAAGATATTGGAATAAGAGACAGGTTCTGAATGCCCATATCAAGGCAGGTTAAATGCCTATATCAAGAAAAATAGATTAGTCTTATAATTTTTTTACTTTCTATCATTTAAACATGAAATCTACGCTCAAATCACGATCTTACAGCGAAAAAAGAAGAACTTTCTACTAATCCGATGAAAATACAATATGAACAAAATATTACCCTGAAATATGGCCATATGGCATACTTAACTATGTTTCATGCAAAAGAACTAGTGATGTAAAAAATTTCACCAAAATTTCGGCCTTGGCGTATGCTTAACATCTGCTTCTACCATTTTCAATTAAATAATATCAAAATATTGCAAGTGGTAATGAAATATAGCTAAAAACATAAATATGCGCATTTAGCCCGCCAGTTACGGAAATCGGCTATTTTGACTTCTTTTATTATATAATTATTTTCACGAAAAGTGTAAGAGATTTTAACAGAAAAATTTCACTAACGTATATCAAACAGATGTCCGCTCATGTGCATATAGTTTTCAGACTCGTATCTTTTGGAGTATAGGAGAAAATAAGTGCTTTCCTTAATATGCGCATATAGCCTTCCTCTCCCCTACATCGCGGGGCACAATCAGTGGTGTCAATTGAATTTATTGTTTATCAATACCAAAAGATATACACTTGTTAAATAGCTAATAACTTTTTTGTCTAAAAAGATACAAAGTTATGACAATCGACAAAGTTGTTCAGCGGAAAATTTCCTTTGAAGATTTTATAAATTGGCACAAAAACCATTAGCAGGCTCTACAGATGAAACAAAAATGATGTTGATTTTTCAGTACAAAATATTCAATTTTCCCATACAAACATAAAAGTTCAAATTTACTCATGTAAACGTTACTTAACAATTCTGCAAAAAATCATGGATGAGTTTTGGACCAGGACGAACCTTTTGAGACCCCAGGGTTTGAGAAATTCAAAAATGACCCCAAATCGACTCAGTCTAGTAAGGTATATCAGCTCTTCCTTTCGTAAAAAAGAAGTTAAACTATGCAAAAAATTTTAAATTCAACTTTTTAGGAGGTTTGATTGTTCGTTCGGATCGCCGTAACAGGAAACTTTCACGTCGAACCACTGGTGTCCCTTCCGGCTGGGCTGCACGTCTTGGAAGTGTCGTGAACAACGACCTCGATCGCTGATCCTGGTATAGTCTATAGACTTCCAATGTCCGCTTGATCAGGAATCTTCGGTTGATTGTCGACGGAAGTGCCTACATCAGAAGTAACATTCGATGGAATAGTCGTCAAAGGATTTGGTAGTGCTTGTTGATAGCTTGTACTCGGTTGGTTGATACTCAACGACAGATGTTCATCTGTGCCGTAGATGTGATCAACATGTCTCTTCCATATTCTCCCATCGTCGAGTTGGACAGTGTACCGTATTTTTTCCAACTTCGAAACTCCGAACTGCCGCTTATTGTTAGACAGGAAACCTTGCACACGGACTCGCTCGCCATTCGAAACAGTCGCACGACCAAATTCGGGTGATCTTCGGAAGCTACCGAAACAAATCAAGGCGAGGACGGATTTGACGACCAAACATCATCATAGACGGGGACTGATCAGTGTAAAGGGTTGTAACATTTTCCGGTACGCTAGCAGGATATTCACAAGTTCCAAGTTGATCTTCGACATCGGACACTTGAGGGCCTTCAGTTTTTGTTTGAAGGTCTGTATATAGCGTTATGCTTGTCGGTTGATAGCAGAATGGTACGGGGCTCCCATCTTGTGCACGATGCCATTTCGTTTCAAAAACAGCTGGAAGGATTCGTAAATTGTACATCATTATTGAAAACCGAAGGGATTCCGAAAGTACGAAAATTATCACGGCACATGTTTGGTACTCTCGGCAGTAATGATGGATCGACAAAATCTTATTTCGGGCCACTTGGTATAGGAGTCCACCAGTATGAAGAAATAAGTATCCATGAATGGACCGGCAAAGTCCGAATAAACTCGTTGGAAAGGTTCGGTGACTGGCTCCCAGCAGTGCGGTTTGACCTTCCAGGCATCTCGTCTGACAGATTGACGTTCGGCGCAATTCGAGATCAACTCTCCGATTTAGCGGTCCATACCACTCCACCAACAATAACCTCTTGCCAGCGATTTCGTTCTGGTAACTTCGAAGTGTTTGGAGTAGAGTTCTTGTAACACTCTCTGTCGGAGAACATCCGGCATGAACACTCGAATGTCTCGGAGTAAGCAACATTTTTGCAGCGAGAATTCTGTTTGGTTGACCCTGAATCTGTCTTTGGCATCCACAATTTTCCCGTATTTTAACCCTTGGATAAGTGTATTCACCGAATCATCATCAGCAGTTGCCTGGGAAAGTTCCGAAGTTGTCAGTGGAAAAGTTTCGATCTGGTTCAATTCAACGACATCGGACTCTTCGATATCGATTCCAGGATCCGACCGCTTCACTGGCATTCTGAACAGCGCGCCCGCAGTAGCATGGTCCACTGACTTGCGGAATCGTAGCTCGTAGTTGAACGATTGTAGAAAGGTGGCATATTTAGTGTCGCATTCTCAGCGCGGACATTTCGGAAAGACCTTTGCTCTCGTTGAAGATCTTCGAAACAGGTTGATTTTCCGTCAGGACGGTGAAGTTTCTATCATAGATGTATTGGGAAAACTACTTCGCACCGAAAACTATGGCGTAAGTTTCCTTGTCCACCTCCATGTAAGCCTGTTGAGTGTGATTCAACGTTTGCGATGCGAACTGTATCGGGCGCGCTGTCATCGGGGTAGATGTGGCTGAGCACCGCCCCGACGCCGTAAGTAGAAGCATCGGTTGCCCCAGCAGCAAAGGCAGATCCGGCGAGTTGTGTACGAGGCAGTTGTCTCGCTGCTTTCACTCCTTGACGATTCGGAAGGACTGTTCGCACTTCTGTAACCAAGGGAAAGTTTCTAGCTAAGATTGTCAAGATTCGTCGCGTAAATGTAATGTCGAGGAAGTGCTAGTGATTAAGTGTAGAGTGGAGCGGACCTGCCTTGGAACCCGAAAAAGCCTCGAACGCAGCCAACCAACATATGCGCACTACGATATTGGCACACAGCACCAGATGGCAGCACCTGTCACGCATGAGGAGTCAGGGTTGAACACGCCAGCAGATCATGGAGGCTGAGTTGCTGAGGGGAAACCGGAGAAAGGGATAGAGGGGCAAGAAGGGTTAACGGCTGGGTACGGAACGCCATCGACCTTAAACAAAATGGTCATTATTAAGTTGTATCTCTGAGCGCGTACTACGGCAAGCCAAATCGGCCGAGTACGATTCGTTCCGCATTGGAAAATAGTGCCAAACCCGTGAAAGAAGCCCGACACAAACTACGGACAACTACGAGACAGAGAACAACAAGCTCGTTTGTTTGTGGAAGGGATCTACCAGGTAATCCAAGATCCGGAATACCATTCGTGTACCCGACCTAACGCCTTGCCGCCATTTTGTTCCCTCTATCACCAGGACCCCGTAATTTACCCTTGAGTTCCGGTATCGGTTCCCGAGGCAGTTCACCTGAACGCCGCGCCCATCCAGAACGTGGACGGCCCGCTGACTCCTGCTTGAGGGCGTCGTGACTTACCACCACGAAGTTATCGATGTGCCGCATACTACCCATCAGCGCCGTGTGACTCCGCTGAAGCTCACCAAGTGCCGGAGACACGGAATTGCGATCGCAGGCCGCGAACTACTTTTGGCTAACCGAACCGACCCTAGCAATTCGGTAGTTCCGGTTCCGGTTCCGAACGAGGAGGAGGTACACGCAAAGGGAGAGGCCCGAGAGCAGACGTGTGAGGTAGGAAAGATTGTGCCAATATATATTGTGTTGCGGATCCGTCGACAAGTGCCTTTTTGTACCTTTGAATAAGGGGAATAAAGTGGGCGAGCAAAGCTCGAAAGTTAATCATTTAGCGTTTCCTTGTAGTTCTTTGAATTCGAAAAGCCGACCCTGAGGCAAGAATTGGGGGAGTCTTAACAGTGCTGGGTAGTGACTCAACCATACGTTACACTTCTTGGTCCATTCGAAGTCAACTTCTTTTATCAGCAGGATGTTGAGCGGGTGAATCGCTGTGCTCGGAAAAAACTCTCGTAGTAATTAATTAGGCCGACGAAGCGAACATCATCTTTGTGCTTCGGCCGCGGCATATTTTGGATTGCTTCAGTTTTTAGGGGATACCTACTTGATCGAAGAGATACCCACAGTACTGTATGCAATCGGTGAGAAATTTGCACTTTTTTCGATAAACACGAAAAATTTGGTAGGCCAATCGTCGCAAAACTTCTTCAAGACGACTCAGGTGCACCGCATCGGTAGGACCTGTTACTTCAATGTCGTCGAGAAAAACGCTAACTCTTTCGATACCTTGCAAGATCGGTGATTTGGCGCTGCCAGATTGCCGGAGCTGATGATATGCCGTACATCAGTCGATTCGGACGATAAAGTCCGCGGTACGTGTTCAGAGTAAGAATTTCTCTGTCTTCGGGTGCAACCTCCATCTGCAGGTACGCCTGGACAAGAGCAATTTTGGATAATTTTGATCTTCCGGCGAACGACGCAAACAGCTCATCATCATTTGCAGCGGGTGCTGCTGGTGTGTACTTTGATCCTGCAGCTTTCAGACTGGGTAAACTGGAAGTATGAAGAGTTCAACTTCTACGAGACCTTCACCTGCTTAAACTTATCAGCTCGAGATATTGCCTAGAATGAGTGGATATGCAAGATTCGGCAGAATATGCAATCTTATATGCCACTGTAAAACCTGAACTTATACTTGTCGTAAAACATAAACAATCTCACGTCCCGTAGCTGCCAAATCCCCGACGACCCGTTTTCAGGGTTCCTCTGGAGATTGGTTCATTACCGACATTATCGATATCTAGATAATTTAGAGATCCTTTATTATAGCGATTGCTATCGCTGATGTTCAGAGCTTGTCTCTTATTCATTCCATATTTCAAGATGCCACAATAGCTATGTTCTTTACTGTAGCAAGTGAAAGTGAAGAAACTGTTCGGAGTTGGTCGTGATGGGATTCTTGCCTGTTTGCCTCGGTGCTTGAAAATTTTCAAGAAGCAGATGCTTTGACGGTTATTTTGAAGTTTCTTTGAAAACGTTATGAAGCGACAGGGTGCGATGTATCAGTACAGGCTCTCTTTGACGGAGTACCATAGGGTTAAACCAAAGGGCAGGAAACTCACCCGAATAATATGGTTTCCTTCTAAAAGAGTTTGAGATAACCGCGAACTGCGAACCTAATAGAATGACATTCAAAACATCCGAATACAAATATATAACAAGCGCATTTCATAGATCGTCTCGAATCAGCTGTATAGTTTCTAAACCTTTCGTACGGCCAGCGAGTTTCGCTAAAGGTAAGTAACTCCGCAAAAAGGAGACATCTCCATCCTAGATCTTGAATCGTTATTGGCACAGATCATCGATTAGAACCTGCTCGTTGAGAACATTGTCGCTAAAACGCGTTCGACGAATGGGGTCAAGGTCTGAGCCTGCCGGTGGATTTGATTGGGATATGCTAGTACTTGCTTGGCTTACTCAAAGCAAAGGTCCTGAGTGTAGAGTAATTGGCATATTCCAATGAGGTTGAACTGAACATGAAAAATGATTTCAGTTCACTAGCTTTGATGTCAAATACTTTACAATCAAGAATAAAGAAATGAGTTTTTTCGCCACATCTTATTTTAACCCTTCGTTTGTTAATACAACATATCCTTTCGTAAATCTAGACAGATGTCAATAGTAATTTTATACAACCAGAATGGGTTTGCTTCTATAGGTTCGGAATTTTACTCACCTCCGGTTCAAAGGATACCAATTTGCTCGAGTAAATTTATTCGATTGTACTTTTTGCTTCTAACATTCCGCTCAAACGCCTAGTCGATGATAGTTCAACATTGTTTGCAAATAACTATGACGTAGGTATCTAGTCGATCGAACCGACAGTTGATGACTGCACGAGTTCAAAGTTGCCCCAGGAAGGTTGTGCCGTTGGTTGGCAGCTTTTCGATTTGAATATCCAATGATTTGCAATAACCTCTCTACTAGTTAGCCCTGTCAGGTGCAGGATTTACAAATTTCAGCTGGTACACGATGGTTGTAATCAGTCGATAGTTGCCGAGAACCAAGTGAAGATGTCATCGTTAAGGAGCATTCCGGACACATTTTCTGGTGCCGATGTATTCATCACCGGTGGATCCGGATTCATGGGTAAAGTGCTGATCGAGAAGCTGCTTCGATCATGTCCGGGTGTGGGAAAAGTGTTCGTTCTAATTAGAGAGCGTCGAGGAAAGACGGGATCCGATCGGATTGACGAATTGGTTAAGGTTCCGGTGGGTGGTCGATCGTTTACAGTGGTTTCAAGTTTGAAAATTTAAACATTTTCATCGTTTCTAGTTATTCGATGTGATTCGTCAAAATTGTCCTAAAGTTTTGGACAAATTGGTACCAGTGAATGGCGATTGTTCTCAGTTGAAGCTAGGTTTAGATGATGCAAGTTGGAAGCAGCTGGAGAATGTCCAGTTTGTGTTTCACGCTGCGGCCAGTGTTCGGTTCGATGATCCCCTTCAGAAGGCAATTTTGTTGAATACTCGAGGCACTCGAGAGGCTTTGGAGTGGGCTTCAACTTTGAAGAAACTCAAAGCGTTCATACACGTTTCGACCACGTTTAGCAATTGCGAATTGGCTGAAATCGAGGAACGATTATATCCTGCCAAAATGAACTGGAAAAAATCCATTGAACTGGCGGAAACACTCAATACGGAGGTATTGGAGGTCCTTTCGGCTAAGTAAGTAGAACTTGCCATACCTGTTGAATGGTTGAGAAGTAAATGTATGACGTTCTTATCGCGCAGGTTATTGGGTGATTCTCCAAACACCTACACCTATTCCAAGTCGATTGCCGAGCACGTGGCCAATGACTATGGAAAACGTCTACCGGTTGTTATCTTTAGGCCTGCGGTCGTTACAAGTGCTGAGAAAGAACCTCTACCAGGATGGATTGACAACTTCAACGGACCGGCTGGTCTCGCAGCTGGGTGTGCTTCTGGAGTGCTGCGAACAGGCTGTATAAACATGAAAGCTCATATCGATTGTATTCCAGTGGATGTTTGTATCAAGGCAATTCTGGTGGCTGCCTGGTTGAGAGCTCATGCTTCTGCTGAAGCTACGATTCCGGTTCCGGTTTACAATTGTGCTCCCCACAAACATAAATCGGCCTCATTCTGGTTAATGGTTGATGAAGGAATTCGATTGAATGAAATTTTTCCGGTCTCACGAATGCTATGGAAACCAAGTTTTACCAATTACTGTTGCATGTCTGCGTACTATTTGGCATTTTTCTTGTACCAACTATTGCCAAGTTTACTGTTTGATATTGTGCTTCGAACAACTGGCCACAAACCCATGTAAGTTAGGTGCTCGATAAGCTTTGAGAAAGATTTCTAGTTGTTTTTTTATCTTTTACCTTAAGGTTAATGAAGTTGCAGAGGAAAATTTTCCATGCCGTTGTTACGCTTGGTAGATTCAATGCGGAATGGATATTTCATTCGGATAATTATCACGGAATGCAGAAGGAAATTCTGGAGGAGGATCGGTGAGTTGGGTTCAGCCGATGATACGAACATTTCAGTCCAATTATGCTACATTTTTTTTACAGCAAACAGTTTGGTCTGGCCTATATGAACGAAGGAATAACACAGTACGGATTAGTTTGCCATAAAGGCGGCAGGCGATATCTATTCAAGGATCC
The DNA here is from genome assembly GCF_029784155.1 of Uranotaenia lowii. Classification (NCBI taxonomy): domain Eukaryota; kingdom Metazoa; phylum Arthropoda; class Insecta; order Diptera; family Culicidae; genus Uranotaenia; species Uranotaenia lowii. The sequence continues at coordinate 369,689,110 of NC_073692.1, read as the reverse complement.
GGATTCCACCCTGCCGCAAGCTGTGATCCAATTCAATCGGATGGTTTGGCTTGATCGAGCTCTCAAACTAATTTGGTATGGTGTTTCGAGCATACTAGTTTACATTTATGCGTACCCACTCATAAATTGTTACTTATAATTGTTATTTTATTTTAAATGTGAGGTAAAAATGTTAAGAAAATTTACTGTGAACTGCCCTTAGTTAGTTATTAAAAGGATGCATGATGAAGAGTTATACTTTATAATTTCAACAAATGTTTTTTTTTTCCGAAATCTCAGCTTCGATGTCATATTTATTCAAAACTAGCTGACCCGTTGTGCTTTGCTACACCTTCCGGAAATAAATGTAATTTGTAAAAATTTATTCAAATTTAGATTTTAGAGAGCATTTATTTGAATCAAACCTCATCATACTTCAGAACCAACAACTTTGAAATGAGAGCTGCAGCTGCAGTTCTGAATTGCAATTCAAAGATGTTCAATTTTGTCCCCCACTGCTTGAAGAAGGTAGGCAAATTGAACCGGCTCGATACCCAAACAGCACTTATCATGGTAATGAAAAAAATATTAAATTAGTTATGTATCAAATACAGTGCAAATTTCTTTTTTTTTAAATAAATTTACTCCGGTAAACATATAAATATTTTAAAAAAATATCAGTTGCATCACTAAATAAGTTCTCAGCGGTTTTTTTAAATTTTCTCTTTGAAAGTCAAATATTTCAAAATGTAGGCAAAAACATTTGTCCCGTATATTGGGGCAAGTGTTAATGCAAAGCTTATTTACAGATGCGTCAGAGTAATGGCTTTAAAATCGAATGCTGTTCAAAGGGAATAACCTTCATTTACAAAGACATTTAAGAATTTTCAATATCCGCTGCAGTTTCAACATTCGGAATTCGGTCTTTCCAACATATTGAATCATTTTGAAGATGAATTTCTTAAAAGTTCGACGTTTGCCCTTGCCCCACCGTGTAAGTTGACAGAAGGGAATATTGTTTTTAACATTTTAAGGGTAAACTAAAAATTTCTCTTAAAAATTTTGCGTCCAGTTGAATATCAGTTCTAAAGTCTCGCTTTTCAAAAACGAAGCGAATCAAAAGTCTCTTTTATGCAGCCATGTAACACAAAAACACTTTTCATGTTAAGTACCAAAAAGTACGATAGTTTTTTCAGAATTATTTAAAATAAATAGCTTCCATTTTCATTTCTAAATTCGTTTCAGTTGTGTATTTGGGCCGAAGTAACAATTTCTAGAAGAAAACATATTTTTTTAATTTTTTTTAACAGAAAAAGTTGAACGTTTGAACATGTTCTAATGTTCCTTGAATGAAAAGTCGAATGCTACCTACATTAACACGAACTAAATATGGAAGTATTTTTGCAAATCTTTCAATCGGTTTCGATTTGATTGATAAAATACCAATCCGTGTCACATCTAGGCGTCATTTATTACCACGTGCTGTGTACAAATCAAATAAGCAAGAAAAAAACACATCTAGGTTGCATATCGCCCCACGTGTTTGAGAAACTGGCGCCTTATTGTTAAATTTTCCAGCAATCAATGAACAGTGTGCTTTGGTTACTATCCTCTTGCAACGACGTTTGCTCGCCCATGGAGACGAAAAACAAACCCCTCAAAGAAAATATGCTTGGTTGAGAAATACGCGCCAAAATATTCCTACTGATCAGTATGCTATGCCTGGGTTACTTTCCTTTTGCGACGTTGGCGACGACGCCTCGACCATAGAGACGAAAAACAAACCGCCCAAAGGAAAAAAAAATCTCAAGAAAATGGATGTCATGACTTTAATTTGTTTCGAAAAACTACAAATTTTGTATGGAAGCCTCTGCTTCCTTAAGTCAGATGGAGTTTTGACTATTACAGAAACCATCCCCGGCCTCAAAAACCCTCAGATGCCAGTTTTGACGGTGATCGGTTCAGTAGTTTCCGAGTCTATAGGGAACAGACAGACAGACAAACATTCATTTTTATATATATAGACAAGCTAATCCTGTGCGAACTCTGTTTCGCGTTCAATCATTAATACATCAAGATGAGTTTAAAATATGGAATCCGATGCATTTTTTCGACAATATTGGGTAAAACATTCAACAGTGTTTAAAGTCGTCGCTTCTTCTTGTCCTTCAACTTGAAATTCAAATTAAGAGGTTGATTGGCTTTTTGATAAAATTACCGTTAAAGTATTTTCTTCTCGATCGATAGCTAAATCAAGACATTATGACAGAAACATGTATTATTTTTTTAATGCCCGACTCCTTTACACAATTAAAATAGATACCTAGAATCATTAGCCTGCCTCCCACAACATAATTACACAAAACTCTGAACTTTTAAGGTTGAAGGCCTCTTTTACCGTCAAATGACCCGAAATTCATAATTGAAACCAATTTTAAGTCCCTCAAAACTCCCTTGTGGAATACTTTCTATTCGATCATATGTATAATAACGTCAGTAACTTGAAAACCCCTGACCCAAAATTTAAAACCGTAAAGCAATAGAGCGTCTTTCAAAACTTCTATGTGGAAACTTTCATCTCAATCCAACCTCTCTCTCCGAGATGCTGCAAATAAGCTGGGTGTATCGTCTACTACCGTGCATCGAACCAAAAAACGAGCCGGACTATCGACTTACAAGAAGGTAGTGACTCCAAATCGCGATGGTAAACAAAATACGACGGCCAAAGCGCGATCCCGGAGGCTATACACGAAGATGCTGGCGAATTTGGACTGCGTGGTAATGGACGACGAAACCTACGTCAAAGCCGACTACAAGCCGCTTTCGGGACAGGAGTTTTATACGGCAAAAGGAAGGGGAAAGATAGCAAATATTTTCAAGCACATGAAACTGTCAAAGTTCGCGAAGAAATATCTGGTTTGGCAAGCCATATATACCCGTGGCTTGAAAAGAAGCATTTTCATAGCTTCCGGGACTGTCAACCAAGAAACGTACGTGTTTGAATAAACGTCTTCTGCCTTTTCTGAAGAAACACGGTTGTTCCGTACTGTTTTGGCCGGATTTGGCCTCTTGCCATTACGGTAAAAAGGCCATGGAGTGGTACGCCGCCAACAACGTGCAGGTGGTTCCCAAGGAAAAGAACCCTCCCAACACGCCAGAGCTTCGCCCAATTGAGAAATACTGGACTATTGTCAAGCGGAACCTAAAGAAGACAAAAAAAACTGCTAAGGACGAGCAGCAGTTCAAGGCAAACTGGCTTTTTGCGGCGAAGAAGGTGGACGAGATGGCTGTACAAAATCTGATGGCAGGGGTTAAGTTAAGCGTAAGGCCCGGCAATTCGGATTTGGAAAAGCGGAAGCCTAACTGAATATTTTTCCTGAATTTTATGCTAATTAAACTTGAAAAAGAAATTAAATTTGATTTTTTAAATAAACGATTTCACTGATTTACACGCGTTTTCCCTTGACAAAATTTTGACCGTATCACCCTTTAAAAAGTTGAACAGTAGGGTGGCCCAAAATAGCCTTATGTCTGGAATTCTTGGGGCTATGGCGGTGACTCAGAAAAATGATGTTTAGAGGTCGCACTGGGTCGATTTTTGAAAAAAGTTCATTTGTTAATTTCCGTAATAAGAAAATTTGATTCAGAAGTATTACACTAAACATATGAGTTTTATATTTTCTAAAAATTTTGTTCAATTTACAAACTTTACGTGAAAAATACTAAAATTCCATATTATGTTTCACAGTATTTTTAGCATATCTTTTTCTAATATACTTTTTCATTTTACCGATAGATTTTTGTTTAAATCGCACAGAAAGTGTACCTTGCGTTATGTTTAAAAAAATCAAGACCACCAAAAGATGCAGATTTTCACGAAAAACAAATTTGCCGAAGAAAGTATGTCATTTATTTAAACATTGAAAAAGTTATTGATAATGTACTGCTAGGCAACCTTTCTGAAAAAAATCTATAACGGAGCTAATAAACCAACCATCAGCGGTTCGACACCATATGTACGTCCTACAGCTACAATCCGTCGTCTAACTGGAAAATTCTTTCGGCGCTTGGTATCTAAGAAACCGTTACCGAAACCGTCAGATTCAATGGAGCAAATATAAGTTGTAATTTTATTGAATGCGGTACAGCAAAATCAATTGTAGAAGAAATACACCAAAGTTTGAAAATTTGGAACTTTGAAAAATTTATTTGCGCCAAGTGCTATAATACAACCAATATTACCTCGGATGCAAAAAACGGTGCGGCACCCGTTTTAAAACGTTGGCTCGGGAGAAAACTGCTTGATTTTTCTTGCAGGCACCATAAATAATATGAGCCCATTTTAATGACAGCGTATCGAACCTGTTTCGGAATTCCAACTACCGCCCCTGAGGACAATTTATTTAAACAGTTCAGATCAGAATGGGATAGAATCAACAAAAATCATTACACTGGATTCAGTGATGGTAATATTTCTAATATCATCTCAAACGAAATCCTAATTGCTTTTTTTCCTTTTAAGGAACAATCAACAAAATAGAAACAGCCTCTTTGATATCATTCAGCAAATGAATGATGCTTCAGAAATTCGTTCGTGAAGATTATCTAGAACTTCTTCAACTAACTTTGGTTTGTCTAAATGAAAAACAGGAAGTAAAATTTCGAAGACCAGGTGCTCTACATTACGCAAGGTGGATGGCTAGAGCAATTTACGACCTCAAAATGTATTTGTTTAGAGAACAATTTCAAGTGGATATTTTGGAACTTGAAAAATTCGTCCAGTTTGTAGTATCAGTTCATTTAAAAGGGTTTTATCAAGCTCTCCTTGCTACTTGTGCACCGATGAACGATCTTATATTTATAAACAACCTTAAACACTACGACTACGATGATGAAGAGTTAAATCTGAAAACGTCGAAACAATTCGAAAAACATTTAGATGTGGTTTTTGACAGAGCTCAACATCTGACTGGCTTTTTTGATAAGCAAGTTGATGCCTTTTTCTTCTTCTTCTTCTTCTTCTAACACCAACATGGCCAAAACTTGTATGCGTCCTGGAAAATGAAAAACTTGCGTTCCTCATTTTTCTTTTCAACATAGTATCTGATACATAGAACATGCATTGCAGATTTTACTACGGCCAGGCCAACCATGTGATGAAAACGCAAAAGATACGGGAACAAGGGGGAGATGAAGCGTGGAGTTCCTTGCCAAACGCTTCTTATAATTTTATAGGGTTAGTTTATAAAATGATTATGTTTAAAGTTTACAGTATAAATCAGAAATAAAAACAAAAAAAATGATCTCACCAGAAACTTCTTGGGTTGACGCTTATCCAGACAGGCCTGGGACGATGATATCTTCCATCAGTTTATTAACTGCTAACATGTTTGAACCGGCGATTCCTAGCCATTGTTCACTTCGTACCCCTAGCGAAATTTCTTCCCGAGTACATCGCTAAAGTCAACGTTCCCGGAAATGTACTTTCCCTTGAGCTTTTTGTACGATTCATCAGTCGTTATGTGTAGACGCTCGATGCTCTGGTTACAAGCTTCTTCGTCTTTCCAATCAGCTCTGGCACCGGTTCCAGCTGTCGCAGCGGTCACTAGACATTATCCACGAATTTTGGCAATAAATTAGGCTTATACACCACAAAACATCAACCAAACAAGAAATCAATACGATGCAAATTCAAAGCATCAAACTTCTGAACAATTTCTTCAACACAAAAAAAAACAATTTAGAAATAATTTTTTTTCCAGGGTTTAAAAGGCAGCAAAAAATAATCACAACCGTCATTCACAGCAGCAGCCTACTCTTTCATCCTGAGCAAGTTGATGCCGTTTTGAAGTAAAAAAATGGGCCAGAATCTTCGGAAGAAGAGCAGTGGAGAAAATATTGAAACTTAAAAAACTTAAAAGATTTTCATTCAAAAACTCATTAGAAAATTTCGTTACCGATAAGTCTTTGGCATTTTTTTTTTGAAATTTTGCTACTTTAATTCCGGTTTCTTTTGGAAACAGAGCCAAAATTTTAGGAGTTAAGAAGTGATTATCAAGCTGCTAAAATTAAATGCCAGAGTCTATCAGTCATTAATTATCCAGCAGAACGAGCCCCAGGAATACTTAGCAACAGAATATAATGGATTTGGTCCGAACGCAAACCACGAAAAACAATATGTGTTGATGATTGTTGCAGAAAACCGAAAAAATCAGAACAATTCTTTAAAACCATCGGTTTTGAACTTTTTAACAAGTTATTTTTTTTTTAAATGTTTTTTGACTAAATATCATTGTTCACTTTCTTAATTTTAAAATAATAGGGGAGATGAGGGCATAACGAGCACCCGAGGCATAATGAGAAGTCCATTTTTCTACATAAGTACGTATTTTCTTAAACAAATTTTCATGAGGACTTGTTTCGTACTACCTATAGTATTAATTTTTCACCAAAAAAGAAATATCCTTTTCATATTTACAGAAATATTAAATAATAACCAGCTAGGTTCTCAAGTGACGAAAATATTATAATTTTTGAGCACCACCAAATAAGCTTTTATGACCTTTAAATCATCTTGATCTGAAATGTACGCACTGCAACATGATCTACACATTGTTTCTAAATTTTCAGCATCATAAAATTTTTGATTTTTCACATTAATCAATTGTAAAATGCGTTTTTACTTTAATTTGTTCACTAGAGGCGAACAGAGCACTTTCAATGAAGGCATATTGAGCATTTTCTGCCGGAGAATCTAGCAGCGAATTCAACTCGATAAGTCAACTGAATAATAGAGCTACAGCTTAACCTGTATCGTCTGACGATTTGGCCTATTGGTTAGATGTCGGAGAGGTAATCAGTAGACTCGAGTTCGATTCCTGTTCGAGGGGATTTTTTTTTTGCACATACCATTCATGATTGATTTTTTTTATTGTTACATTATAGGCTAATAGCATCAAAGCATCATCCGTCAAACAAAACACCAGAAACATAATGTATGAACATGTGTTAATTCCTTGAATTCTACAAACAGACCTAGATTATTTTGTTTTTGCTTTGTTTGATGAATCTACGCCTCACCGTTTAGTGCAATCATGATCATAAATGATAAAAGAAGAAAAAAAAATCACCTCCACCAGGAATCGAACTCGAGCCTACTGATTATCTCTCCGACATCTAACCAATAGGCCAAATCGTCAGACGATACAAGTTGAGCTGTAGCTCTATTACTCAATTGACTTCATCGAGTCGAATTCGCTGCTAGATTCCCCGGCAGAAAATGCTCATTATGCCTTCATTAATTGTGCTCATACTGCCTCGGGGGGTTTCTCATTATGCCTCTACAGTGACTGGTTTTCAGCTTTCGGCAAAAATTTTTAAAATGCATCTTTAAACGTTTTTATCTACTTTTTCAAGTTTCATCCAATTAGACAATAGACTATTTGAGTGTCGGAACACGAAACAATGATGTAATTCACATATTACAGCTGTTCTCTATGGTTAAATAAGCATTTTCCTTAAGGTGCCCATTATGCCCTCATCTCCCCTAGAAGGTTTTTAATGTTTTTTTTTTCTCTTTTTACCATTTTTGTTCAGTTTGCTTATAACAAAATTATAATTTCCTGAATTGAGCAGAAACATGTTTTTTTAAAGAAACTAAATCATCAATAATTTTCTGAACTTTTGAACAAATAACATGCTTTCTTCGGCAAATTTGTTGTACGTGAAAATCTGCTTCTTTTGGTTGTCTTGGTTTTTAAAGAGCATAACGCAAGTAACACTTTCTGGACGATTTGAATAAAAATTGATCGACAAAATAAAAAAAAATAGAAAAAGGTATGCAAAAAAAACCTGTGATCAACCTAATAAAAAAGTTTTATATGTCTTCAAGTAATTCAAGTTTGTAGAAATCGGTTCAGTAGTTTCTTGGATGGCCTGGTTTCAACCAGACCAATCTGAACGCGATAAGAAAAAATAAAAATGGCAAAATTCAAATTTTTCTCACACGGAAAATAAAAAAAGGTAAAATTTACTGAGAAGTGAGGTGATTTTTTCCACCCCTCTTTCGAAGTAAATTTTACCTTTTTTTTCTTTCACCTATCAAAAAGGTTCGTTTAACCTTTTTTTCAATCACCTATCAAAAAGGTAAATTTTACCTTTTTCACATTCACCTAGCTAAATAGTAATTCTCTGTTATAGTAATAATACCGTTTCCCCATTCACTGATTTAAAAGGTAAATGCTAGTTGGTTTGGTTGGTTTCTTCAATAAAAAACATAATTCATTAGAAAATTGATTTTTATTTCAGATAAATAGGAACTTCTTGTATTTTAAGACCAGGCTTTTTTTTCACCAAGCTTGTGGCGATTCCATTCGCGTTCTTCCGAGCCATCATGGCCGCTGAATCCTCCTGCGTTGCATTTACTCATTCATGCACTCCTCTGTTCGACTAATTAAGTCAGGTCCGGCTTTTCCGGAATGATATCTGGAGGATGACGTGGAATACACCTTGAAGCTCTGTGGGCCAATCTGAAACAAAAGCAAAGTATTATGACAAGAACAAGCACAACTAAATGATATCTGATAATAATAGAAAACACCATTCTGTTTCGATTTTTGCACATTGGGCACGAAGCAAAACTTGTTCCTGAATGACAAAACAGCTTAACCTCAATAAACGGGTTAGGAAAATAGTTTTTTTTTTTCGAGATGAATTGTACCGTTTTGTTTAGCCTAATCCAGGTTAACTTCATCTCGCTACGAGGTAAGATTTACCTTTTCTCTCGGTTTTTTTTTTGTTTCGATTATAGTCGTTTTACCATCATTATGGCATTCGCGACTTTATCAACGTTGCAGTTGGCTTTTCTCTTGATGAATTGTACCTTTTTTTCAGCTCGATTCAGGTAAACTTTACCTCACTGTGAGGTGAGTTTCATCTCGAAAAGCTAAAATTTACCTTTCCGGTTTCCACGAGCGTTCACCTTGCTATCTCGGTATATTTTACCTTTTTATTATTTTCCGTGTTATGTGAGGTTGAAAAATCGAATATAATTTATTGGAATTTATTTCTTGGATTAAAGACTAATGATACAGATAGATAAGGTTTACGAATTTTGTATTTTGTTAAAAATATATCTGTTTTTTTTTCAATTCCAGTTTCTCGAGAAGCAGGCTACACCAATCATTGGTGTACCAAAAACACTGAAATTCATCCGAATATTTCTAGTTGATATGCCTTATGTAACTATAGACACAGGGAATTGAAAATTATGAAAGTGAACGTATAATTTATTTCGTCCAGTAGTGTATATCTTTCCGTGTTTTAATATACATTGTTTTGAACAAATTTCGCGTCATTTGATTTGGTTTTAAAAATTGATCGAGAAATATTGGAAAAAGTGATCAAACTTACCCCTTTTTACGGTACTACAAATCTAAAGAATATGTTTGCCTTAGTGTATCAACACTTTCGAGATCTTTTGTCCATTTCCAGAAAGCAAGGTTTCATAATAGTAAACAAAACAAACTGAAACCTAGAACTTTGAGGATGCATTATTTGATGTACCGTCAATTGGGGCAGCATGCAACCCGGTAGACTGCCCCAAATTTGAATGGGAAATTCAAAACCTGTGAAATGTTATGCGCTGCAGGCTAAAATTGACCCTAGGCCTAGTACAAGATCTCATGCCAAATTTGGGCCAAATTGGATCACGGGGCGGGGTCGCTCAACGAGCCTGAAGATTGTATGGGATTTTGAGACATTTTGTTCGGGAGAAACATAAAAAACAGTTTTTCATCAATTGTTTTGGTTCCCGTCGGCCGATTTCTTTCAAAAATGGTTTTTCTTAAAGCCTAAAACTATGAAAAATATTTTATCCGAAAGCTGCATATCGATAAGAGTTGAGATAGAAAAGTTATTAGGCTTCAAAAATGAGCCAACTTTTTTAAGGATGGTAATCATCACTGTTAATGAGTCGGGGCGGTCGAACATATTGACACCTCATAAACAGTGATGAATACCAACGTTAAAAAAGTTAGCCCATTTTTGAAGCCTAATAACTCTTTTATCTCAAATCTTATCGAAATGCAGTCTTCGGATGAAATACTTTTCAAAATTTAGGCATTAAGAAAAACCATTTTCGATACGGCCAACGACAATTAAAGGTTTTGATGAAAAACTGGTATTTCATGTTTCTTCCGAACAAAATGTCTCAAAATCCCATACAAATTTCAGACTCGGCCTTCCCGTGATCCGATCTGGCCCAAATTTGGCATGAGATCTTGTACTAACATAACGCATAACTTTTTCAAAAGTCGGGTCATTTGGGGCACTCTCTGCAACACATCTAATCATATCGTTTGTATACCAAAAGTTTAAAGGTTAAAATTTACAAAAACATGCGATTTTAACCCTACTAATGGCGTGTTCGTAAATTGATCTTTTCTTTCGAAGTGATTCTTTTTATCGATGCAGGGGTTCGTAAATTATGAACAGACGTATGCAAAAGCGTTGGAAAGTGATTTGACATCTACCAAAAAAATCGATCGACTGATGCATCACCCAAAAAAAAATCAATTTACGAACGAGCCGTAAGAAAAAGGGGTAAGTTGCAACAAACTTTGTTTTTTAATGAAAAATCAAATGAAAACTTTTAAAAATTTATAGCTTTTGATGTATTTGTGATGTCATAACGCATAAAGCACCAATTGCAGTAATATTTACTTTTGTTCGATTTAAATTTTACATTTTTTCTGTCAAACATGTTTTTAAAGAAAAAGCATAAGGGTGCTGCATACATTTAGGGGTTAAAAAACTTCAAAATATTTACAAGCTGAAATCCTAAAAATTAATGTTTGGATGGATGAAATTTTGAAATAAATAAACGCGTGATGCAAAACAATCATATTCCAGCATATGGAAACGAGATTTAAAAGGTGCCTCTTTGATATGCATTTTGATGCATTCTAGCCCTGACCGGTAACTAAATTATAAAAATATTTATTAAAAAAACGTCTTGGATTGTCTGAAAAATATTCTTAAATCAACAGTGTTCTTTTAGGAAAATTAAAGCAATATGGGTAAAGTTTTTAACAGCATAGGAAAATGTAAAAATGGATGCAATGGATTGCTCGTTCTTTAATTTTCTAAGAGAATAAAAAACTTTGAAAAACTATCTCACTATGTGAGAAACTCATCATCGTTTTGTTATCAATAAATGATAACTTTATTGCACTATATTGAAATAAATATTGAATGAGTGTTGTGATATACAAATGATGCATCTAACTCGCTGTTGCATGATGTCCCGTTTGACGGTTATTTTCTCTACTCAGAAAATAGTCCATAACTGGTCACATTTTCAGAGATGTAAATAATGAAATTGTGTTAACCCTTTCAAAGGTAATCTAGAAATGTTCGATTAAACACAGAAATAAGCTTTGTCAGCTCAAGAATCATTCCAGCCTATTTAGTTTTCAAGGGCTTTCTTTCTTCCTCGGTGCGTTCTTGGTGCGGTTTTCTATCAGAAGGCTGCAACGTGACTAATAATGGCAGAAATTGTGCCGATGAATATTTATATGATCGACTAGCTAGGCGACGAGTAATATCGCAACCTCATAATGGTACTTCATCCAGTTGGATGAATAATTCAATCCGATACCCAAAGGTCAGTCGATAACTCCTTAAAATGGTTCTAAACAATGTGCGTCATTTGAATAGGCTGTCAAACTGTGTCTAGGCGTGGGACATCAACGATGTCCGTCCTATCGAATATGTCGTCCAGTCCCACCATACCGGAAACGTTCGCCGGGGCGGACGTTTTCGTGACCGGAGGGTCCGGATTTATGGGCAAAATTTTGCTGGAGAAGCTGTTACGATCATGCCCGGATGTGGGAAAGGTTTTCGTGCTAATGAGACCCCACCGGGGTGCCTCGGAGTCGGAACGGATCAGTCAGTTGGTTCAGCTTCCGGTGAGTTGTGTTTTTTTGCGGGGAATTCGTTGGAGTTGATTGAAGTTTTTGTGTTTTTTTAATGTGATTCAGTTGTTCGACAAACTGCGTGCAAGTCATCCGGAAAGTTTTGGAAAGTTGATCCCGATAAATGGGGACTGTTCCGAGAAGCGGCTCGGAATGGACGATGCTAGCTTTGGGCGGCTGGTCGACGTTCAGTTTGTGTTCCATGCGGCTGCGAGTGTCCGGTTTGATGATTCGCTGCAGAAAGCCATTCTAATGAATACCCGGAGCACCAGGGATATACTTGAGTGGGCGTCTACGTTGAAGAAGTTGAGAGCATTTGTCCATGTTTCGACGATGTACTGCAATGTGGATCACACGACGGTCGAAATGGTTGAAGAGTTGGGCCGAGCTAAGATGGATTGGAAGTTGGCCATTGATGCGGCCGAGCAGCTGGATGTGGAAATGCTGGAAACTTTAGCACCCAAGTAAGTCGCTTTAACATAGGGCCCTATTAAATAAGACGAGTCGAGTAACTCGACTCGACTCCAGTCACTGTCGAGTCGAGCGAAATGTCGAATTACGGTAGTCGAGTGAAACAGCTGAGTCACGAACCTTCAAACAGTCGACTCAGTCGAGCTACTCGGCTGAAATTTGACTCGACTCGTCTACTGTAATACCAAAATGGCTCACTCTAGTAAAATGACTCGTGACTCGTCTTATGTAATAGGGCCCATATTATTAGAAACAGACCTTACAGTTCTTTTAATATTTACAGATTGATGAACGGAACAATGAACACGTACCTCTTTACCAAAGCTTTGGCTGAACACATTTGTCACGACTACAGCCGAAAGCTGCCACTAGTGATTTACCGGCCGTCCTTAGTGGTCTGTTGTGAAAAGGAACCACTTCCGGGATGGGTTGATAATTTCAACGGCCACGTGGGTCTCTTACTAGCTTTCACCACCGGTATTTTGAGGACCGTATACTTCGACCCCAAAGGAACGATCGACATAATTCCGGCCGATATGTGCATAAAAACCATCCTGATAGCGGCCTGGCTGAGGGCCACCAATTCAGAACACTCTCGGCTTATCTACAATGGAGCCGTTGAGAGGCGCAAAACTTGTACCTACAGTGACAGTTTTCCGATGGAAAAGTTGCTGCACCGGATGTACCCACCGAGCCAGCTGGTCTGGTTTCCTAACATAACCTTTGCTCACTGCATATACGAGTACTATTTGTACTTTCTCTTGTTTCAAATCCTGCCCAGCATGATGGTAGATTCGATACTTCGAATTAAAAACCAAAGACCTCGGTAAGTTTATGGAAAAGCTCAATCAAAAGTTTAAAAAAAACTTTACGAATAATTCGTTTTCTAATCACATTTTTCAGATTGATGAAAATACAGCGTGTAATATTCAGCCTCACGTTATCAGTTCTACCGGTGGCCTTCAATAACTGGACCTTTCGAGCAGACAACTTCAAGATGCTCGAGAATGTGATACATCCGACAGACAGGTATGACCTTATTTTTTTTTTATATTGTCAAGTCAACTACATCTCATTTCCATAATTTTATGACTTAAAATAAGTACCTATATTTTCACATGGTTAAAAATTCACTTTATAAAAAAACCTAATGTAATGTACAGTTTAAAGTTTAATTTGAATGAAATTCGACCATGGAAAGAGGTTAAACAACGAGCCTGAAGTTTGTATAGAATTCGGAAACACTTTGTTCAGGAAAAATTGTTTTTCCTTTTTTATACTAATTTAACCCATTTTTTGTGATTTCTCCTTGGGATAAACTTGAAAAATCAGTTTCTTATCAGTGAGCGTCTTGCAATATGAAATCATAGCTTTATGTCACGTTAATCTTCGTAGTTTTATATTATTATTACAAAACTCATTAAAAATCGACTAAATAGTTTGACCAAATTATGACGGTCGCCATGTAAGTAGAAAGTCACTGCCAGAGAATCAAAAATCACTAATCAGTAAATCTATGAAAAAATGTGAACAAAGAGTATTATAACGAAAAAATACAAAAACTGACATACACTAAGCGTGTATGTCTTTTATCTCAACAAATTAAGAACTGTCTTCTTCACTTGTCACGGTAGGAGTAGAAGAAAAAGAAGATTTCATCCTTCCTTTTGCTTAACAGCAAGAGATTGCCAGGCTGGCTTAACAAAAACTTCAAAACTACAATTTTTCAGATAAATGATTTTTGTAGTTAAACCTGATACATACGAATGAAATTATATGTTCATTAAAGCTTAAGAACGTGTCTTTCAAATGCATATAATTTTGTTTTCATAAGTTTGCAACTTTTAGAAATATGGAACATTGAAAATATGCAATTTTAAAACGTAATTACACAAAAAGTACCATTTAACGTCAAGATAGAAACTTGACACCTTCAATGAAGTTGTGTACTTTTACAATTATTACAACTCTCTTATACAAAGTAAGAGTCGAAAGTCGCTTTGAAAAAAGTTAAACGAAAACTTCGTTTTTTGAGGTTAGTTTTTAGAAAAATGTCTATAAATCTGTTGTTTTAAAAGATAGAGCTTTAAAGTCTTTTACAAAGTTTATTAAAATTGTATTGTCTACAACTTTTCTCAACACATCATTTTGATTGGATGACAAATTCAAAAAATAAAAAAAATATCCCACTTTAAGGTGGATCGATCAGGAAAAAAATAATGGCAAAATATGCGCAATTGAAAATAATGAAACATTGTAGAACATGTTATTAAGCTATTTTGACATCTAAGGCATCAAAAAGCCCATGATCACGTTTTTCGAGTTTTAAACCACTGTGCGATGGGACGAAAATCTTGTTCTCCTTATGACACTTAACGACATCCCGGCTGTAGTGGCAGCTTGCCAGGTCCGGACAGAACTTCACCGGACTTTTGTGGGACCGAATGAATGGGAAAACCCTCTTCTGGAGACATTCTTCTTTGTAAACATTTCCATTCATTGTGTCCCCAGTGATGGAAATCATAGTCTTCTTCCCACAACTACAGATCCCTTGCAAAATAATCAACTTACGAGCAAATTTATCTGAAAAAAACAAACTTAATTCTACCCGCAGCATTCCCTTTACGCTTCGCAAGGTAAAATTTGTTACCGGGTACTTGTAAATCTGTTGTACTTGGTCAACACTTTCTAGTATACCTTCCTTGCCCTGGTTTTGTTTCAGCGTCCTGTTGGGGTGTTTGCTTGCATGATACGACCGCAAGCCTTCTCGCAAACAAATTCGTCGAGCTGTACTGTGGTTCATCTTGAACTTTTTCTAAAAATCACTCAAGGAGATTTCAGGATTATTGTGAACTGATCGAATTACCTTTGCTTGCAGCTTCCGGCTATATGTTCCACTTTTACGCCTGGTTTGTTTTGCTCGATCCACCGTAAGGGTCTCCCGGTAACGTTGCAGCACCGAATTTACAATCGATTTTGGATATTTCAGGAATTTCGAGATCTTTCGAGATCGAGAATTTTCTCTCGCCTTTCGCGTTCCATCGTCGATAACATTTGACTGACTGCTTCAATCTTGATGAAATTTTCACCACTAAGTAAACCAACTCTCCGGATCAAAATAATAGATTCGCGATGTGACAACTAGGGGCGCTACAGTAGATGAAAAGATACGACCAGATTCTATGTGAAACAGACTTTACCACACTAAAAATTCTCCCGAACCGCAATCTTTGAACGATAAAAAGTCTATCTGGAAAATTTCCCACGGTCCATCAGGTTATTTTCGGCTGGTTAAGGGTACGGATGGATTTTTCTTAGACATCCGGAAACATATCTCACAACTTTTAACAAAAGTTTCCACTTGTTTTCACTTTCTTCATTGAAGATGCGCCCATGTGACCTTGATGGGCCGAGCTTAGAGCTCTCTTGAGAAGATCATGTGGCAAAATAACTCGGTCATTCAAGAATTACTTTTGATCGCTTCACGTACCATATTTTGTTCGCAGTCTTTTCCTGTCTTGACTACGATTTCCTTCCATGTAATCGCCCGTATCCAGAAAGTACAAAAGATGTTTTTCGTTAGATTCATCGAATGGCCATATTCATTTCTCCGGGGTCACGAAGAACCTTAAAATCGTAAGGCTGTAATCTAAGCGCCCATGCCTCGGCGCGTGAAACAGCTCTCTTACCGATCCGGTGCGGGCTTCCAAAAATAAACTCATTGGATGAAAGTTGCATCATAAATTGAGCTATACAATGGTATTTTTTGCAGAATATTCGGTGATGCAGCCGGTACTTTTAGACGTCATTTAAAGCTTATTTACAATTTTTAATGTTGATGGTCATTACTTAATTTTTTTAAAGTATTTTATTTGGAATAAAATTTCAATGAATTTTGATGGGCTATTTTATTATTTCCGTTGAAAAATAACAGAGTTATGTAGCTTTGAAAGATGATTTTTTTTATTTAAAAAAAATCTAACCGAGTCTAATTCGAAAAATAAAAGTTTTAAAAATCTGAAAAAATACATGTCGTAGAAAGTCGTAGAAATGAACCAAATTTTCAATTTTGGGGAAAATCTGAAGACCCCCGGCGCAAACCCGTAAGATAATAAAAAAATCCCCAAGTCTCAGGTCTCATGTCTCATGTCTCAGGTCTAAGGACTCATGTCTAATGTCTCATGTCTCAGGTCTCATGTCTCATGTCTTATGTCTCATATCTCATGTCTCATGTCTCAGGTCTAATGTATGGTGTCTCAGGTCTCATGTCTCATGTCTCATGTCTCATGTCTCATGTCTCATGTCTCATGTCTCATGTCTCATTTCTCAGGTCTCGTGTCTCAGGTCTCATGTCTCATGTCTCAGGTCTAAGGTCTCATGTCTCAGGTCTCATGTCTCAGGTCTCATGTCTCATGTCTCATATCTCATGTCTCATGTCTCAGGTCTAATGTATGGTGTCTCAGGTCTCATGTCTCATGTCTCATGTCTCATGTCTCTTGTCACATGTCACATGTCTCATGTCTCAGGTCTAATGTCTCATGTCTCAGGTCTCATGTCTCATGTCTCATGTCTCATGTCTCATGTCTCATGTCTCATGTCTCAGGTCTCATCCCAAGTAACACAGATTATGCCAACTAGCATTAGGAAGTTTTATCATGGTTTAATTATGGCATTTTTTTGTGCAGCTCGTTTTATGGCGGTTTTATTATGGTCATGCAGAAAGCTTATAATTTTTTTCGACCATATGTTTTCAGATGGTTTTGAAAACGCTAATAAAACTTTTATTAAACTATAATAAAACACAAACCTAGAAGTTTGCTCCAAGCTTTCTTTTGCATGTTCTATAATAGCATTCAGTGCATGATTATTAAACCGCCATAAAACTTAGTGACAGTTCTCGATCAAGATGTCAAAACAGGACACGCTCATATTAGATAGCACATATTTGAATTGGAACTCCTATTTTTACACATTTTTGGTAAGTTGGTTTTGAGTTAAAATTAAAAAAAATACATCTGTGCAAACTTGAAATCACCGAAAGTGGTATGAATATCTTTACAATATGAGTATTGAGTGAAAGGGCCTAAATAGTAGGAAAAAAATTGTTGCTTGACGCCATCATTAATTCAAGATGGTGGCTTCCGCTTTTATTTTCAAAGCTGTAAATTACTGAAAATATCGTGAAACCTTCACAATATGGTTATTAGGTGAAAGTAATAAGAGAGTAGAATAAGAGTAGAAGTAAAATTTCGTTGCCCGTCGCCATCTTAAATCCAAGATGGCGGCTACCACTCAACTTGAAAATACTGTAAATGACTGAAAATCGCATTAAACCTATATTATAGGGATATAAGTTGAAAGAAATCAACCGGTAGAAGTTGAATTTCGCTATCTGACGCCATCTTGAAATCCAAGATGGCGGCTTCCGCTAAACTTTAAAATGTAGTAAATGACTTAAAATGACATGAAACCCAGGTGGTAGTGGGTGGAAGGGCTTAACGAGTAGAAGTCGAATATTGCTATCTTATCCAATTTAGAAATCCAAGATGGCAACTTTCTATAAACTTTAAAAATGCTCTAAATCATTGAATATTGTATGAAACCTCCAAAATATGGGTGTTTGTCAATTGGGATAACCTATAAAATATTTATTTTTGCATTCTGACGCTATCTTGAAATCCAAGATGGTGGCTTCAGCTGAACTTAAAAATACTGTAAATGAATGAAAATAGCATGAAACTCCCAAATATATTGTATTGGGTGCTAAGGCTAAATGATAGAAGTCAAATATCTGTTTTCGCGTTTCTCTGAAAATCTGTAAGTGACTGAAAATCCCACAAAAACCACCACAATACAGACCCCGTTCGTTTTTGGCAACATTCGATTTTGGCAACATCGAATTTGGCACATGTGCCTAAATCAGACTGTTAACAGAAACAACATAACTTTATAGTTTTCGCAAGAATAAGACCAATACAATTTAAACATAATAGCATGATAGGAATAATAGAATTACATAAATGGCAAAAAAAAACAAAAACTTTAAACAAAACAAGAAAAGTGCTAAATGCATTAGAAACATAATGAAAAAATAATAAAAGTGATTTAAAATGATCTAAATTGTCTTAAAATAGTAGTTTTAATGTAGTATTACGTGAAAAAAGTTGTGTTCAAGCGATTTTCATTGATTAACAGTATTTTAAATTCAGTGGAAGCTGCCATCTTGGATTTCAAGATGGCGTCGGAAAGAAAAAAAATCGGCTTCTAGTTTAGCCCTTTCACCCAATACCCGTATAGTGGTGGTTTAATGCGACTTTTTGTCAGCATTAAGCATTAAAAGTTGAGCGGATGCCGCCATCTTGGATTTCAAGATGGCGTCTGATAGCGAAATTCAACTTCTACTCGTTTAGCCCTTTCACCCGATACCCATTTTGTTGGGGTTTCATGCGATTTCAAGTCATTTACACCATTTTAAAGTTCAGCGGAAGCCGCCATCTTGGATTTCAAGATGGCGTCAGACAACGAAATTTGACTTCAACTCATGATTCATTCCACGGGTCATTCAAAACCAATCGCTTTTCATTCAAAAAGTCTGTCCTCATTTACTGTACTAATGATTAATAACTCAGAAATGAGGAACTCAACCTTAGCGTGTAATTGGTTGGCTTGCGAGAGAAACGTCAAATCGTAGCTTTTTTTGGGGTCATCATAAAACCATAATAAAACTATGAATTGACTCACGCCATGTTGGTTGCAAAATCGAAGGGCACAAAATGATGCCATGTTGATGGATTCACAATGCAAGCATTGGAAAATATTTTTTCAGGCCTTTTTCCATCAATTCCATCATGATTGACCATCAGATTTGACGAGGCGCATTTATTTTAAGATACTATTTCATATACATTTTACCTAAAATCTTGACTGGCAGTAGAAAAGAAGCTTAATATATGGTTAAAACATTGGTTTTTTTAGCTATTAATTTTACCAGATCATATCTGAATAATGCAATCATCATTCATCAACCATTATGGTTGCTGGAAAAAATAAAAAAAACTCCGAGAACTGACAGAACCGAAAAAAACAAAAATTTCTAACATGTTTTATAATAGCTTTTTAAAAGCTTTGGTGACCAACATTGATGACCAACAATTATGTCTTGATGACGTTTCTAGGGTAGGGCCAAATAGCCTGATTTTGGCTTTATTAGAGTCCAGGTGATGTTATAGAATGCGCTTTAGCTTTTTATGAAGATTAATGCGATAGTCCAAACGATATTTTGCTGACAATAATAAAGCTAAAATTGTTACTTGGGATGTCACATGTCTCATGTCTCATGTCTCATGTCTTATGTCTCATGTCTCATGTCTCATGTCTCAGGTCTCATGTCTAATGTCTCATATTTCATATCTCATGTCCTATGTCTCAGGTCTCATGTCTCATGTCTCAGGTCTCATGTCTCAGGTCTTATGTCTCATGTCTAATGTCTCATGTTTCATGTCTCATGTCTCATGTCTCAGGTCTAATGTATGGTGTCTCAGGTCTCAAGTCTCATGTCTCATGTCTCATGTCTCACGTCACATGTCACATGTCTTATGTCTCAGGTCTAATGTCTCATGTCTTAGGTCTCATGTCTCATGTCTCATGTCTCATGTCTCAGGTCTCATGTCTCATGTCTCATGTCTCATGTCTCATGTCTCATGTCTCATGTCTCATGTCTCATGTCTCTTGTCTCATGTCTCATGTCTCATGTCTCATGTCTTATGTTACATGTCTCATGTCTCAGGTCTAATGTCTCATGTCTCAGGTCTCATGTCTCATGTCTCATGTCACATGTCTCATGTCTCATGTCTCATGTCATGTCTCATATCTCATGTCTCATATCTCATGGCTCATGTCCTATGTCTCAGGTCTCATGTCTCATGTCTCAGGTCTCATGTCTCATGTCTCATGTCTCTTGTCTCACGTTTCATGTCTCATGTTTCATGTCTCATGTCTCATGTCCCAGGTCTCATGTCTCATGTCTCATGTCTCATGTCTCATGTCTCATGTCTCATGTCTCATGTCTCATGTCTCATGTCTCATGTCTCATGTCTCATGTCTCATGTCTCATGTCTCATGTCTCATGTCTCATGTCTCATGTCTCATGTCTCATGTCTCATGTCTCATGTCTCATGTCTCATGTCTCATGTCTCATGTCTCATGTCTCATGTCTCATGTCTCATGTCTCATGTCTCATGTATCATGTTCTTAGTCTCAGAGCTAAGATTTTCCCAACTTCTAAAAATTTTAAGTGTTTTCCTTTCAAAAGAACTTTAAATATTTTCTCTCAAAAACCGTATTAATTTGCGAAATCCGTGTAAAAACCGTGTTAATTTCCGAAAACCGTTTAAAAAAGCCGTGTAAAAAAAACCGTGTTAAAAAATCCACGTAAAAAAACCTTGGCGTTCATACAGATGGCGCACCCTGTATAATCTAAATTAGTATCTTTTCACATACTAGAAATCATCCCTTCGACCAGGAACCACATTTTACGATTTCTCGTCTTTCATTATTATGCTATAGTGAACCTGTATATGAGAGAAGTGACATCTGAAACACAAAATTCCAATCGAGCAAAAGAACTGTCAAAATCGATTCCAATCGATCCGAGCATTTTGTCGCAGAGCTTTAACCTTTCTTATTGAAAACTCAACCAAGGAAGGTTTTGTGATTGTTGTTATAGTTCAAACAGATAATTTTTTAGCTAGTCATATGAATTTACGATACGGTGCAATTTGTTTCAATGCTTTGATGAATCGTGTTTCTAGTTAGAAAACTAACTGATTATTAACGAAATTCAAGTCATTCATACCGTTTATCGCGATCCTTCGGGCATCGATTTCAATGTTGTTTGTTGGATTGAAGGAGCGTTCACTTTAGAGCTTGAACATTGAGCCAGAAAACAGTGCTGGGGATTTTTTGTCCAAGATTTCGGCGATGTTGCCACATATTTTATTTTAAGAGAGATCAGATGTCGCTTCTCTTATATGAAGGTTCACTATTATCAAAAATAATATATACAAAGATACCGAGCTCTTGAAATTTTGCATATAAATGCTAACGGACAATCTTTTAACAAACCTTAACACCATCTGCTGACAGAAAAGGTCAACATTTCTCAATAATTGAATTTTTCACTTGTGCCCCTCGTTCCGGGGGGTTTAAAATGCACTCTTATATGTTTTTGTTCAATTTTGGAATACATTTGCAAAATGCACTCTGACATACTTTCACCAATTTTTGAAGAAAAGCTATGCCACTGACTCAATTTTATCGAGAACCTCATTTGTGTTTGCGCATTGAGATTCCTCAATAAAAAAAATCTTCAATTAAGATAACTAATTTATGTTGCATATCTTGTTGATCCTAATCATTGATTAGAAATTTTACAGAACAGTGCTGAGGAAACTGCGATTAAGGGTTATGATAACGTGGCTAAGTATTTATTTTGATTGGGATCCTGATTTATTATATATTACAGATTTTTTCCCAAGGTTTTAATTTAATTTAGTTTAATTTATTCAAATGCTGATAAATTTTATCTAGTTTTATTAAGATGTTTAAATCAAAATCTTAAATTTGCAAAGCTTTCCAGTTTAAATTTAAACAACTAATAGCCACTTGAAAGCATGAAAAAATATGATAATATAGAAATTTAAAAATTTACAAATTACTTTATATCAGGAAGTGCTAATTCGTTTTTTTCCAAATCAGTAATTTCAAAAAACAAAAAAAGCAAGAAGTAGTGTGTTCTAACTCTCAAATTAGATTTGAAAAAAAAACAAATTCAAACCTATATCCACGTGCACATCCGGGGTAGGGGTTTGCGAAATTCCACGCTTGTCCACGGAGGAGGTCTAAAATCTCATTTTTCTGTTCAAGTGGTATCTGAACAGCCCCTAAGGAAAAAAAAAGCTTTGAATAGCGATTGAAGACTCTAATACCGAAAAACCGTGCTAATTCTGGCGAGCCAAGACCACGCAGAGAAATATCTCAGTGTGTTTGTCGTGCAAATTGGTTTTTTTTCCTTAGCGTGTTTTACTAAATAGTTGCATTTCTGCCGCAGCATTTGATGGTGGCGCTTTTTGATTTTGTCCGTCGATTTTCGCTAGAGTTCCGAATCTTGTAATGGATAATTTTTGCTATTATGCTATAATAATCGAACTGGTCTCAGAAAAAAGTAGAGCTCACCTCATGATGTTTTTCGTACGAATAGGATGTTTATCGAATTTTCACAATCGAGAATAGAAACTGGAATTCGCGATACAGGAATATAATTCTAATTTACATAATCCTCTTTATAACAACCAAATTGACTCGATTTTCTTTCCTTCACAGGGAGCAGTTCGATTTGGCACACATCCAAAGTGGTATGTTTGAGTTTGGGAAAATTTGTCACCTCGGAGGACGTCGCTATCTGGTTAAGGAATCGGACGACACCGTTCCGTCAGCAAGGCGTATTAGTCAACGGCTCGAAAGGATGGATCGAATTGTTTCTTGGATATTCTATGCTGTTTTCTGGTACCTAATGTATCGACTTGTGTTTTGAATTAAGATTTTTGTTAAATTTCTTTGTACAATAATGATGTCGGTGGTTTTACAACAGATGAGTTTTATACTTGATTTATGAAAAAACGAAACATTCATCAAGATTGCTATACAGTATCATCATTCATTTTGGAAGTAAGCTTTTATGCTTTCAGAAATTTTAATAAGATCAAAAAGACCGATTACGTTTTCTATGCCATCATTTTTACCATCATCACCAAACGGCCACAGTTCAGAAAATTGCATGTTCCAATCCGAGACCAACAGGTAACTATGTAGGTGGAAACGGATTGCCCAGAACGTAGAAGATGACATCCCGAAGCTTTCTTATTGTGAATTTTCATCAACGAACAACCGCAACCGAATCCTGGAGCGCTCTGGCTGATTCTCATCATTGTGTTGTAACAAGCCAGAATGTGTGTATGCCGGCAAAGCTTGGATATATTAGCTCTTCTCTTTCTTTTCTTCACCTCTAGCCTGGGGGAGATGTTTCGACAATACAAAAGGTTTTATTATGCAAGGAGAAAGAAGTTTTTTTGCCGCCGAATGTACAGGAATTCAGGTTGATTTGGCGGAGGCAGTCATGATTTATGAGGTACGCCTTAATTTAGGCTGATTTTAATTTAGCACTAAATTTTCATTTTTTCGCAAGTTATCTTTACTCTGGCAAAATATCAAGTAATTTGAAATTTTTAATTTTATACAAACGTTCACTCCCCAAGATAAGAAAAATATTCTTTATCAATATGTATCTATATGCAAACATTCGATTCAAAAAAAAAAGAATTTTAATAGGACACGAATAAAAAAACATCAATAGAAACATTTGCTCAAAACAGTATATTTCAAAAAAAAAATAAATTATTTACAACAACCTACGCCACCCGACCTAACCTCACCGAGCAAAACGCACCAGCTTGGTTTCCAAGCTGTGAAACAGCGAACTTTTCACGATGAGATAACCTACCAGCAGGCAGAACGCAATTTTCAGAAACCGATCAACGATAATCAGCCGCTCCATTCGCCGATTCGTTTCCGGCAACGTTTCGTCCGGCTCGTTGAGCAGATACTTCCGAACCCCATGCCAACAGTCCAGGTAGTATTGATCGATTTTTTCTTCTGATAAGTGCCAACTGAATGTAGATCTGTTGGAGGTTTAACAATAGTTAGAGTTGATCATTCGAGCAAATGCCTTCAGAACTTACATATCATCTCCTCGGAGATCATCTCTCAACGATCGGAATCTTTCAGTTTCGAAGTTCCATTGGTTGTGGATAAAGTAACGCAGAGAAGCTTCCATCAGAAGGACCTTACGCTGAACTTTCAAAAGGCTGGAAAAGATGTTTATTTTCATTACGACGAAAGTAGTTCTTGAGATCTTAAGATTTACTCACAATGGAGGTTTCCTCAAAAGAATACACAGGGTATCTACCAGTATTGCAGGTAGGATGTGTGTAAACAGCACCAGAAGGAAGTATTTGAACTTGGAAGTCGTCGGAGACCCCCCAGGAACCCACAGCAACCTATTGAAGGACATCTTGGTCATGTTTTCTTTCCCACAGTCGAGCATCTTCTTGAAGTGCCAGGAATGTTCGTATTCCACGGCACTGTTGTAGATCGGTAGGAACTGATCCCGGAAGGCTTGTTCTCGAGTGCCACGCCGCCAAGCGGCCAATATGAGACCCTTGATGGAAATGTCCGCCGGAATGGTGTTCAGCCGATTATCAATCGGCATCAAACTGGTCCGAACGACTCCGGTTCCGGCACCGACTAGCATACCGGATGGTCCGTTGAAGTTGTCGATCCATCCGACGATCGGTTCATCGATGGTGTTTACTACAACCGATGGACGGAAAATTACCAGTGGTAGCTGGTTCTGGTAGTCTTTACAAACTTGCTCGGCAAGGCCTTTGGTGAATGTGTAGGTGTTAGGTGCGAAATTTGTAATTCTATAAAATGAAAAATCATAAATAATTTGCCATTTCACTCTACCAAAAACACATACTTTTCTGTCAAAATATTGAGCATTTGGCTGTCGAATTTGAGGGCACATTCAAGCATTCTTTTCCAGTCTGCCTTGGGTTGATACAGCTGAAAGAAAACAAAGTTAAACTCAATTGAAGTTTTATGAATTAGAGTGCAGGCCATCACTCGTTAAAAGCTTGCAGGGGAAATGTTTATACCAAAAGGCATTCAATTGTTCTAAGTAACTCCGGCCTTTTTTTTCAACCACTCACCCTTTCCTCCATCTGTTTCTGTTCCGGATTGCTGAAAGCGGTCGAAACATGAACGACAGCTTCCAGGGCCGGCAGCCCCAGGCAGATTTCGAACATTTCCCTCGTCGACAGCACGTTGGTGAGGATGGCATCCTTGAGGGGATCGTTGAAGCGTACGCTGGCCGCCAGGTGGAACACAATCGCTACGCTCTGCAGCCGCTGAATGTCCTCCGGGGACATCCCCAGCCGCAGCTTCATGCAGTCACCGTATACCGGCACCAGCTTTTTGAGGGCGGTGGGATCTTGTTTTTTGAGACATGCGAAGAACTGAAGAGAAAAATTGGAAAATTATCAAATAATATGAGAAAAAGCTGTCTTTCCATATCTAAAACTTCCGTTATTTAAAATTGAATCAATAATAAGCCTTTTTTTTTAACTAAATACAAGGTGTTGGAATTTTTTTTTAAATTTATGCAAACTATAAACCCCCCCATGAAGTTGCACTTGCAAGGGTTTTTAAAATTCTCCAGGAACTAACTGACATAAACTGAAACTGAAGCTCGAAGTCAGTTTTGCAGCAAACACTCTACAAAGCATGTAACATTTTTTTTAACCCGTTTTGGTAAGTACTTTTTCCCACGTTTGTTGTAAGAAGCGTACGCTTCCTGTTGGGTAGATAAGGGCATAACGAGCACCCGGGGCATAGTAAACCCTCCTCTTTTCTACAAAACTACGTATTTTCTTAAATGAATTTTCACGAGGATTAGTTTCGTACTTTCTATAGTATTAATTTTTCAGCAAAAAATAAATCTTCTTATCATCTTTACAGAAATATAAAAAAAAACTAGTTTCTCAAGTGACGATAATATTATAATTTTTGAGCACCGGAAAATAAGCTCTTATGATTGTTAAATCACCTTGATCTATAATGTACGCACTTCAACATGATGTAAACATTGGTCCTCAATTTTTATCATCAATAAATTTTTGATTTTTCACTACAATCAATTTTAAAAGGCGTTATCGGGGCACGATGAGTATTTTCTCCCGTAGAATCTAGCAGTTAATTCAACTTGATGAGGTCAACTGAATTATAGAGTTATAGTTTGACTAGTTTACATCTGACGATTTGGCCTATTGGTAAGGTGTCGGAGAGGTAATCAAAAGACTCGAGTTCGATTCCTATTGGATGTGGAGGTTTCTTCATTCATGATCGATGCACTTTACACTAAACGGTTAGTCGTAGTGGTTTTATCTACTATTTCAAGTTTCAGCCAGTTAGAAAATAGAATTTTTAAGTGTCTGAACACGAAGCAATGATGTAACTCACATATTATAGCTATTTTCTGTGGTTAAACAAGCATCCTCCTTAAGGTGGCTATTATGCCCTTATCTCCCTTATATGTGAGTGTAGTTGTTCGACCATTGTTTGTTTTCGATGCAAAAAAATAGAATTATTGTCATTATTTCTTTCATAATTCTTAAAAGAGTTGTAGACCCACTTTGGTGTCTTGATATGAAAGTTGCATCATAAATTACCCAAGCAACCAAAACTCACATATTTACTTGAATGAAGGCTTCGAAAGTTACATAAAGGCTGACAAAGAGAACCAACTGCCCAATTCTCTTTAGTGAACTTTATGTACTTATTAATGAACTTGAAGGTTGCAATAGTAATCAGTATGTACGTTTTATGTGACTTATTTTGCCCTATTCCCTTGAGTGAACTTTATGTACTGATTTATGAACTTGAAAGTTTGTTATATAATTTTTAATCGCCGTAATTTGTATGATTATAATTGCCGAACATGTCATTAAAATTATAATCGAACTTGAAAGTTGCAAAAGTGATTTATATGTACGCTGTAAGGGACTTAAGTCACACGAAGAGCACAAAAGTGCTCAAAACGGGTCACAAAAAGTGCTTTCAACATCACATCCCCACTTCGAGTTTCCGTTTCAGTTAGAACAAAATCTAGGCGTGGTCTTGTGGTAGCGTGTTCGATTCTCACCACGAAGGTCGGTGTTCGATCCCCAAAGCGGGCAAGTTGTTTTTCAATTATTAATTTGTTACTTGAGTGACCATTCTGATGCGATATTTGTAGGAAATGTAGGAAAGAAGCAATTGGTCGAGTTTGGAATCCGGCGCGTGGCATCATGGCGGCACCATGTACTGAACATAGTAATTAATCAAGAGAAGGTGATATGAACCGATGCCAAGGGTGCAATTGTGACAGATAGGGCATTTTTAGCTCATTTTAGAATTTTTTGGAAGCTGAATTAAAAGGCCGCTGGAAGCTAATAGAAGATAGTTTAGACTTGTTTTGGAACCTGAAAGTATCAATAAGAACTAAAATTTTGAGCTGCATAGAACGTACTTCATATCAATTATAGAGCTGAGTAAGCTTTTTTGTACCTGTTTTATGGGACTTTTGGTTGCTTGGGTATACAATGGTATTTTTTGCAGAATATTCGGTGAGGCAGACGGTACTTTTAGACATTATTTAAAGCATATTTAAAATTTTTAATGTTAAAGGTCATTTTCTTAAAAACCATGAAACAAAACAAAACAAAAAACAAAATGTTTGTTTGAAAAGTTGATAAAATTTCAATGCGTTTTGATGTGCAATTTTATGATTTCCGTTGAAAAATAAGAGTGTTTTGTAGCGTTTGAAATGTGATTTTATTTTATTTACAAAAAAAAAACAACCGAATCTAACTTAAAAAAATTGAAAAAAAAAGATATCTGGAAAAAAAATTAGTTCTTAAGTCATAAAATGAACCTAATTTTCAATTTTGACAAAAGAAATAATGATTTAAAGCATATTATTCTCAAACATACTGAAATATAGTGTTTTCTTTCAATTCATAATGCATTCAGTAGGTTAGTTTTTGTAGGGTAGGCGAGTTCTGTTACTTTTCTCTTAACACTACTCATCAGCTTCTGCACAGTGCTTTTTTTCGACAATTTTTACAATACCAGTAAAATTGAGATTAGTTCCGATTTTAAAATGCGACCCCTTTAAAAAAAAAAGAGTTTGACTTGTAGGTGACGAAAACTAGCGCCGCGAGTTCACTAGTACAAGCTACTAGTAAACATCGGAGCTTAACTGATTTCTACTTACACTAGTAACTTGAACTAGCGAACTCGTGGCACTAATTTTCGTCACCTACAAGCAAGGTTGCCGAAATCACAGAAAAATCTGTAATTTCACAGAATTTTGAGCAAATTTTCATCACAGAATTCTGGAGTTTTCACAGATTTCACAGAATTTTTGAATTTCGAATGAATTTTCAAAATTATAATTCTTTTGGCCAATATAAAATTAAAATTCTTACTTTGGATCAGAAAACTATAATCAGACTGGTTATGTTAATTGATTTTTCACAACTAAAATGTTGAAAAGACCCATTTATCATAAATTTTCAATTAATGAACGGAAATAGCATCACAGAAAATCATCACAGAATTTTTGGGTAAAATCACAGAAAGTTAAAATTTTTTTTTTCTCAAAAGCACAGATTTTTTTTCGGCAACCTTGCCTACAAGTCAAACCCTTTCACTTGACCGGTGGCAAGTTGAAATCGGAGCTAAACTTATCTCTACCGGTATTAACACTAGTAGCTTGTACTAGTGAGCTCGCAACACTAATTTTCGTCACCTACAAGTCAAATCCTTTGTCATACATATATGTACATACAATTTACGTTGCCCGAAATTGAAAATTCGAGTTATCTCAGATCGAAAATTTAAAAAAATCTCGAATAGATACAATAGCTGATACAATTCCCATTTTCTGCAGATTGATTTTTGCTCTTTAAAATGTTTTTACTATCCCAAAGGTTAGCCTTAAAACCTGGTTTAATAGGTTGGACCTGAGTCGGGACTTTATTCGTATATTTTCCCGCCTCATGTCCAATCATTATTCCTAACTGTATCGTTTTGATCTTTGCTGGCAGCAACTTATGTGGCTGTGGCCAAGGTTTCCACGACAGCGAGCATATTTTTTGGTCGTGTGAGGTCCATCTTGTAGCCAGAACGAATTTAGTAAACTCCCTTCGGGCCCGAAGTAAACCACCGAACGTTCCAGTGAGAGATGTGCTTACTGTGTTAGATTTGGACTACATGCTCGAAATTTACCTTTTCCTCAAAGCTATTGATCTTCGTCTATAATTCTTCTTAGTTTCACGTTTCCCTTTCTATCCTCCTTTTTTCTTTAAAATTATAAAATGTAAGTATTAATTGTTAAGCAGAACATTGTAAAGACAAAAATATTTTGGCTCCTTAAAGTCTAAAGGTATGAGCCGTTTCAAATAAAGATATTAGGGGAGAGTGGGGTAACGCCTGGAATAGCATTTATCTCACGTGAAGTTTTCTCAGAAACTCAAAACCGAAACCATCTGAGAAGAGTTATTTGACCTTATTTTCCCAGTATTGAGCTTTTTTCTTAATATGTCCCACAAACATAAAATTTTTTTTCTTTGAAATTTCATAGAATGAACTAAAAGGTATTTAATATTTATTTTTTTATTAAAGTGCCTATATCCAGGTGAAAAGATTAAAGAACGTGATCTGTTTTGCCCCCTTTTACCCCTATGAAGAGGATGTGATTTTATAAAACAATTGCTTTAGGACTCACTTGGAAGTCGATCGATTTTTGCATAATGAATATCAATTTAAAGCTTGAAAATGGATTCAACCACGCCCAAAGTTTCAGACCGTTCGACTGATTTATGCTCATGGTATATAATTTTTTATAAGAATTTATCTTTTCAAAAAGTTAATTTATTTCAATACGTCGACTTCGATTTTTTGGGATTACGGGTCGTAGTTTTCCTACTGTACAATATTTTGACAATATTATTATCAAAATTAAGGGATTCGCAGTTGACATAAAATACAATTCGTTAAAATTTGTCATCACGAAATTTGAGTAACAAGTGTTTATTTCAGAATAATTTTTAAAATTCCCTGCATAAAATATTAAGTAAATGGTCGGGATAAAGGATTTCAAAATCAACCGCGATGAAAAAGTAGTCCCTCAAAGAAAAAGCAGTTTAAGTGACTTTGACACTTTTCAGACATTGCCCAGACTTTCATACATACATATGTTTTTCAACGAGTTCAATAAGCTCAAAACATTAATTTGAAGATTTGACGGTCTGAAGTGTCTTTCAATAAAAAACGAATTATTGATAATCCACAATGAGTGCAAAAAATATGAAAATTCTGAGTTGAAACAGTTAATTAGAGCATAGAAATTACTAAAATTTCTAGTTAAACGTAGTTGTACTAGTTGTACTTTTATAGCCAAAAACATGTCATATCAATAGAAAATCCGAGTTTTTTTTAGTTGCTTATAATCAATGAACGTGTTCAATTTTGTATGGCAATTTATAGAGAAGAAGAAATTTTTGCATATCCAGGAAATTCAAGTAAGTTTGAGATGAAGTTTGTCTTTTTTTATTGACTTTGCCTATTCTTAAGTTTCATTTTTTGCCAACATGAGAACAAACAAAGTGTTTCATGAAAAAACTTAAAAAAAGTTTAAAATCAACAATATCATTGGCTATGCAAAGGAGTTATTGCGATTTTTTATTTTCATCCTACGGTTAACCAGCTTTCAAATTAGCAGTCAAAAACACTGAAATCAAAAAGATTTTATTTCGATTTTTTTTATGGCGATGAATATTATTTCTGGGGTAGGTACAAGTTAGGTTTAGTTTTTGTTCACAAACCTCCTTACAAAATCAAAACACGTTCCTCTAATTCAGGACTCGCAATGAATCGCTTCCCAAAATTGTATTGCTATTTTTGGCTGTAAAAACAACCAATCATATTAATTGGAGGTAAACAAATGTATAAATACGAAATTTTCATACAAATCTTGCAGCGGATTTATTTATTTACAACAATGGGGCAGGAGGAGATTGAGCAAACCAATTGTTGCACGATCCGATATTTTCTCTGGTTATTAGGGATAGTATTTTTTTTTCAAAATTATGGTGTTAAAATTGTCCAACAAACGTTTCGTAAAGAAAGCTGACACGAAAAATGTTTATTTTGTGAAGTAAAAGATTAATTGCCGTAGAAGGAATGTTAAGGTTTTGGTTAAAAATTAGGACAAAAACCGCACAAAAAAACAAGAAAAATTAAAACTGACGTAAGATGCATATTTTACAGCAGAAAGTATTGCAAAATGCCTCATTTCATCTGTAAACATTCCAATTAACATGATTCAGTATTATTTTTGGGAAACAGTTAAAAACAGCTGAAATATTGGCAATTTGAGTCATTCTGTGCAACGATGGGTCAGGGGACTACGATTTGTAAAACACACTATATTTGGTTTTTGTTTTTTCGGGATACTAATTGCACCAAACAATACACACTGCATGTGTTATATATGACATAAAAAAACAGTTTTATTAAATTTAGTTTCTCAATTTTAAATTCCTGCTTTTGCAGTTGGATACTCAATTTCTAATACAATATGTTTTGACTATAGATTCTTAACTTTTGTTTTACCAAAAAAAAAACTTGAATTTTCATTGGTTTATATTTGGTACTAAAATATTTTTTCTTATTTGATATCACTTTGCCGAGCTTGAACTTTTTTCATAATCGCAAGAATTCTTGCGCAATCAAACATTGACTGACAGATTTCACCGAATCCACATTTTTGATCTACTGTTCGTTGTGCTGTTAATTTTGAAAGAAGAAAAACAGATAACATAAGATTTTCCACATAAAAATTTCAGCAGCATGCTCGTTTCATCAATGTTCTTTTAAGAAGTTCACCAAACTGTCATGAAATTCCAGCTTTTGAAATCGACTTTATTAACCAATTGTTGATAATCAATTTGCCTTTGCAAACATCTTCAATCCAACTAATTCTCACAAATATTAATTCTAACGAACACAAAACTAGTCACTCAATACGCACCGGATTGTTGGTCATCTCCTGGACCCGCGCTTCCGGCGTTTTGCCCTTCTTGCACCGCATCAGCACGTAGATGCGCCGCACTTCCGGACAGGATCGGAGCAGCTTCTCGATCAACACTTTGCCCATAAATCCGGTTCCCCCGGTCAAAAACACATCCTTGCCGGCATAGAACTTGGGCACCGGCTCATATCCTGCCAATGACCCCCTGCCAAACCCATCACCATCATCACTACCGTGGTTGTTGTTGTTTACGAAATATTTCGCGGACATCGCAGTTCGTTTGAAATTGGCGCACTTCTGCTTTCAACGACCGTATCTTCCGGACTAGTTCCGGAAGTGCGGCTCCTGTCCGGTATTTATAGACTTCCTTTCACTTTTCCACAAACACAAATGGTCACCGAAAAACTAGGAGGCCTTCCTTCATCTTTAGTAGTGTCAGTGTGCCGGCAAGTTCTATAGGCACCCGTAACTTCATCAGTTCATGATCCGATCTTCCACATTCGTTTTTTTTAATTCACTTATTTTCCTCGACTTGGACCCAAAAACATCTACAAAAGAAACAAATCGTTGGAATCTTACGAAGGGCACGCGTGTCCCAAGTCTGTCTTGTCTGGTGGTGAGGCTTAAGCTAAGTACCCATTGTATTCATTCGATTTGGCCGAGACCTTGACGATCTTGGCCTGGATCCCCACTTCCTACCAAAGGTGCAATGCAATGTAATGTCTTTGAGGAGGCTGCTGAACCTCGCAGAATGTCTCCCTCATTCTTTACCCACAACAATCGGTCTTCAGGAGCTGCACCAAAGTGCAATTGCAGTTTTTACTTTCACTTTTTTTCGGACCCGAGCGATGACGAACGAGAATTCTGAGTTGCGCAAAGGCACGATCATGCAGTTTATCATGCCTTGGTACGAGTAGGTAATTCCGACCATAATCGTCATGACGGATGCAGTGGGACAAATAAAAATCAAAAAGATGTCGCGAGCTTCGTCGAATACCGGATAATAGTGCCGCCCCGGGCTGTTATGTGCCCGTGACCTGTCATGGATTGTCCAATTTGACGGTGTTGTGTAATCACGCTGCTCCAGAAGACAGACGGGAGCGAAAAAGATTATCGATTCTATTAAAAATTCCGTTGACATTGACAGGCCTATTTGCAACAGGTTCCTCGACAGTTTTGGCCAGTCAACTTTGGGCACCCCAAAAAAAAACAAGCTTTTGGATCAAACAGTACAATAACCGTAGCAGGCGATGTAACAACGATATTAGCGTTCATCATCTTTTCCGTAAAACTTCGCGACATCCGGAAACGTGGTAATCAAATTAACACGTTTAACAAATTCGTCATCGACTTACACGCTGTCTTAAACGCGCAAAACTTAATTATAGTCTCTTAAAACTTGAAAGAAGAACCTGATTTGTAACAAACAGATAGCTGTAGTGGCTGTGCTCACTTTGCTCAAAAAACCTTCAGTAGATGTTGTCCTGTTAGTTAGCCTATCTATAGGTTGCTTTCATGTTCGTTTATTTAAAAAAAAAAAACAACGATTTTTGTCAGCCATTGAATGCATTTTTCAAAGGGAATTTACTGGCTGGACTAAATCGTCGCATATGTTTTTAATTTTCCTTCAGGATTATCACCGAAATCGAAAAACATTGATTTGTTTGTGCCAAACGACTCAAAAATTAAAAAAAACCTCGAGATAGGTGGTTTTCGAAAAAAAGCTTTTTTCCGAAAATTTACTTTCTGGAGTTTTTTAAATCGTTTTTCGAAACTTCTGTTGATTTTTACGGAATGTTCAAGAATTGGCTTGTAAAATTATTCACAACTATTTAGATCCTTAACACATCTATTATATAAAATTCTCTTGTAACGGTGTTTGTAGTACTACTCCTCCTAAATGACCCAAACGATTCGAATGAAATTATTTTTAGAATATTCTGTAGCCATGCGAATCGGTTTATATCGAATAAAAACAACACAAAGTCGCATCAATTGTCCGTAATAATTAAATTTGTAGTTTTTTGAATGAAATGAAAGTCATGGCTTCCATTTTTTCGAATTTTTTTTCCTTTGGGCGGTTTGTTTTTCGTCTCCAAGGTCGAGGCGTCGCGACCTGACGTCGTTAGAAGATAGTAACCATGGCATAGCATACTGATCAATGAGAATATTTTGGCGCGTATTTCTCAACCAAGCATATTTTCAATGCAAGTGGTGGCGATATGATGCCTTGATGTGATTTTTTTTGTTCTTGATTCCTAGCTCATTTCTACAGCACATGGTTATGAATGACGCCTAGACGTGACTCAGGTTGACATTTTGCTGATCGAATAAAACATATAACATTTGTTTCGCCAAAATCTGGAATTGAAAAGTCAGGCATCCATTTTTGAAGATTTTCTTTTCTTCGAGGGGTTTGTTTTTCGTCTCCATGGGCGAGGCGTCGCTAGCAAACGTCGCTGCAAGATAATAGTAACCAAAGCATACTGTTCATTGATCGCTGGAAAAATTTAAAAATAAGGCGCCTATTTCTCAACCAAGTACCTTTATTTCTTATGCACGTGGGGGCGATATGCAACCTAGATGTGTTTTTTTTTCTTGCTTATTTGTACACAGCACATGGTAATATATAACGCCTAGATGTGACACGGTTTGATATTTTATCGATCGAGTCAAAACCATATAAACGATTTAAAATATTTAAACCATATTTAATTTTTGTTCATTTAAGTAGTAAATAGTTGTCCAAAAAATATGAATTTGGTAAAGATAAATATGAAATAATGTTATGACTCTTTGCGGACGTCTGAAAATAAGAAATTGGGAAGCTTTACATTCAATTTCGTATAATCCAATACTCCTAGAACGCTAGACACATTAACTGAACAAGAATCTATTCTATTCTATTTTGTGTATTTATAGAGGATTTTAACCAATTTGGTCATTCGTCCTCTCAACAAGAGTTTGTTCTTTGAAATAGATTAGATAGGATTGAAGTTTTAAAAGGCCGAATGATTTATTTGATTTTTTGCAAACGTAAATTGCCGTTATCAATAAAATAATCTACTTTTTAATGACAAAAAGCGAGGATATGCATTTTCTGGAAGAATTTTCAAATAAGAAAGTAGACTAGAGCAAGTGCAAACTATCAACTTTTACAAAAAATGTATACATTATTTCTTCATCTAAATCATTGTTGGGCCCAAAAAAAATTGGTTAAATAAACTTAACTCTTTTTTTAAATCATTCACCAAAAAACTGCTTACACGTTTACTGTTTGTTTACACACAATTCAAGTACAAATTTAACATGAACAGTGGGGTTTTGATTAACATATTTTGGCTATATAGAAGAGACTTTTGATTCACTTTTTTGTTGATTCAGTTTTTTTTGTGATTAATATTCCAGGGGCAGCAGATTTTTATGATGAACTTTTAAAATGACCCGAAAGTGTTCAAAATAATATTAATTCCTGTGGGGTTAAATTTATGTTTTCGACCGTTATTGGTGTTTTATTATAATATTGGCTATTTTTCGGTCTAGGGATTCAATCAAACAACTTAGTTTTTGAAATGCCCGACGTTTCGACCATTTTTGGTGGTCTTTTTCAAGGGAACTGGAAGTTTATTATTATTTTTTAACATTAGAATGAGCATTGTTAGCATAATATGTAGTGTGTAGACTCACTTATCTGTCCGTTGTTTTTGTCAATTTAGTTTTTGTCCAACGTTTAGGAGTCCAGTGTTCGCTGCTCTTCTGTGGGAATATTGTCGTTAATTAACTTCTCACTGTTATTTTACTAGATTTCTTACGGATTTAATCGGTGAAAAATAATAATTTTTCATCCGATATTCTATGGTCGCACTTCTACTTCAACCTACTTTTCAAATTATGGAATCTATTGTGTGGAATGTGTGGATAAGGTTGGAGGCCGGGCTATCTGAGGTAATGGGTGGAAGTTGTGCTGTTGGACTATTTACAATGTGTGGGTTTTGTGTTTTGGAACGAATATTATTGCTAATTTTGGATGTGGTTTTGACTGTGTGTAGTATTCCTGCGTATGTTGTATTTAATTTTGCTGTGTCTGTCCTGTAATTGACGGTGTTTTCTGTATTGGTGATGTGGCACATCTCCAATATATGGAGCGTTGATGTGTATTGCGCTCTATCGATGATTTTGGCTCTCGCGTGTTCGAATCGATGTTCTGTTTTGATAACATGATCCGTCATAGCTGTGGTATCTCCCAGTTTTGAGTTGATGTCGGTGATGCTGGTGACTCCGCTCTCCAATATCTTTTCGTATTTGTTCACATCGGATTTGTGCCCATACATTCTCTTTGTGAGTGTATTCGTGCTCAATCCGATGTAAACTTTCTCGCAATCACGGCATGGTATACTGTAGACCAGCGATGCCACACATACCGATTTTCCGGTATTTATACCGATTTTTGAGCAAAATTTTGACCAAGAATCGGTATATACCGATTACCGATTTTTGGCAAAACATACCGATATCATACCGATTTTTAAGATTTTAACTCAAAATTCATTCCACTTTAACATTTCCACTTCATTCAAGCTATCCTCGTAAAGGTCCCGTAGAAAGAAGACAAAGTTCGGTAGCTGGCATGGCGTAACTTTGATTTGTACAACTTTTAAAGTATTCTGCAAAGATCTCCACGGCTCACTCTCATAATTCGTTCAGTTGTTCGCGCTGTTTTGTTCCTTTGTTCTGTCAAATGATGCACTATTATGGTACCAAACCAATGGACTAAGCTCAAGGCTGATATTTGACCTTCTGCGACTGCCAGTAGGTTCCTTAATTATAAGGTCAATCTCAATTGTCTCGTGAGATGCTAACTTTTCAAGGAAATACATACCCCGTTTGAGTATAATCATAATCCTTGTTCAACTCGTCGCCAGATGGGGTATGTCGAGATGTGAAGTGCGTCAGATATATGGTATGTAATATCATCGGTATAATCTTCAATCCTTCTGCATCTTGTTAGCCAAATAAATTATATCATAAGTATCTAAACTGCAGAGATCGCAGAATTAAAGACCACGCTAGGCAAAAAGGGCTTCAGTTATAGTAAAACTATATGTTGTTTAATCTTTTTTGGAAGAACACCTACTTTAGAGCACATTTCTCACTTATTTTCGCATAAAATTCATGGATTTTCATATGACTAATGCGGGATTTTTCATAAAATAAATAATTTTTTTATTGGCTATAAAAAAATTGAAGCAACAACTTTCCCAACCTCCTGCAATCATTTCTTTTTCTAATCTCTAGAACTCATATCTAATACTAAAAGCCATTAGATTTGTAAGTGCTTACTAAATTAAAATTTCCTTTAGGTTGACGGTTCTATTATTGCCATATCGAATTTATCAAATTTACATCCCACTTTAGCCAAACATCAAAGTCTCAAGTTTTTACTTAATTAATATGCCTAACCAACGTGTAACCTGAAGGTGCTCGCCATGCCCCTATTTTTCTTATCAAACGGTAACTTTTAAAATAAATTTCCATTCAGTTATGAGTAATGGAAAGAAACACTTATTTAGGATTTTCTGCTGAATTTTCATTTGTGATTTTTGCTTTCGTCAGCAAAAGCAGATAGTTTTAAAATTAAAAAAAAATCATAAAACAAAAGTCACAGTCATAACAAACATAAAGTTCTGTTAATATTTCAAAACCGTCATTTTGTGTAAACTAGTGTAACCTAGAACCAAGTTACGGAAAAAATGCAATAATATATGCTAAAATACATTAAGTCAGCTAGTTTTGAACTAAAAATGAACATTCATAAGAGTTCTTAGACTTGCTGTTTATTGCAAGCTTCTATTTAAAGAAAAATACGTTAGGAACTTGAACATATAAGCATTTTTGAATATCCACCTCAAATACCGATTTTCATACCGATTTTTAGGATTCACATACCGATGAAAGATTTTTTTGGGTTTCAAAATACCGATAGAAATGTGGCATCACTGCTGTAGACTATGTTGGACTGTTGAGCTGGCAATATGGGGTCTTTAACAATCGGATATAATTTTCCGATATTGTTGACGGTTTTCTGGGCAATTTTAATGTTTTTGAAATCCTTTTTCAGGTCCCTGATGATTCTAGTGGATAGTGATGGAATGTAGGTAAGAGTGCGGTAGCAGAGATTAGTGGATGTTCCGGATTGTGACTGGTCGGTTGCTGTTTTCATGGATGCTGATTCGTTGTTTACGTGGTGCTGTGGCTGTTGGATGTTTGATGACGAAGGTTGTTGTTGTTGGATAGGTGATGATTGTTGCTGCTGTTCGGTAGGTGATGATCGTGGTTGCTGTTGGATGGATGATGTTGATGGTTGCTGCTGTTCGTTGGGTGATGTTGGCTGTTGCTGATGGGCGGTTGGTGATGTTTGATGTTGTGGTTGATGTTGGATTTTTGATGATATGGTCTGATGTTGTGATGTGGTAGGTTGTTCGCTAGGTTGGCTGTTATGATGTGCT
The DNA here is from genome assembly GCF_029784155.1 of Uranotaenia lowii. Classification (NCBI taxonomy): domain Eukaryota; kingdom Metazoa; phylum Arthropoda; class Insecta; order Diptera; family Culicidae; genus Uranotaenia; species Uranotaenia lowii. Next base: position 369,650,426 of record NC_073692.1, on the reverse strand, counting down.
ATGTTGTCGTCGGATATGGTCATGTTTGAGTTGATTGAATTTAGTTGGTTTAGCATTCTATTTATGAGTTTCGCCGGATAATCGTTGGCTCTCAGGTGTTGAAATATTGTTTGTTTGCATTGCTGCTGCGTTTGCAAACAAACAATATTTCAACACCTGAGAGCCAACGATTATCCGGCGAAACTCATAAATAGAATGCTAAACCAACTAAATTCAATCAACTCAAACATGACCATATCCGACGACAACATAGCACATCATAACAGCCAACCTAGCGAACAACCTACCATATCACAACATCAGACCATATCATCAAAAATCCAACATCAACCACAACATCAAACATCACCAACCGCCCATCAGCAACAGCCAACATCACCCAACGAACAGCAGCAACCATCAACATCATCCATCCAACAGCAACCACGATCATCACCTACCGAACAGCAGCAACAATCATCACCTATCCAACAACAACAACCTTCGTCATCAAACATCCAACAGCCACAGCACCACGTAAACAACGAATCAGCATCCATGAAAACAGCAACCGACCAGTCACAATCCGGAACATCCACTAATCTCTGCTACCGCACTCTTACCTACATTCCATCACTATCCACTAGAATCATCAGGGACCTGAAAAAGGATTTCAAAAACATTAAAATTGCCCAGAAAACCGTCAACAATATCGGAAAATTATATCCGATTGTTAAAGACCCCATATTGCCAGCTCAACAGTCCAACATAGTCTACAGTATACCATGCCGTGATTGCGAGAAAGTTTACATCGGATTGAGCACGAATACACTCACAAAGAGAATGTATGGGCACAAATCCGATGTGAACAAATACGAAAAGATATTGGAGAGCGGAGTCACCAGCATCACCGACATCAAGTCAAAACTGGGAGATACCACAGCTATGACGGATCATGTTATCAAAACAGAACATCGATTCGAACACGCGAGAGCCAAAATCATCGATAGAGCGCAATACACATCAACGCTCCATATATTGGAGATGTGCCACATCACCAATACAGAAAACACCGTCAATTACAGGACAGACACAGCAAAATTAAATACAACATACGCAGGAATACTACACACAGTCAAAACCACATCCAAAATTAGCAATAAAATTCGTTCCAAAACACAAAACCCACACATTGTAAATAGTCCAACAGCACAACTTCCACCCATTACCTCAGATAGCCCGGCCTCCAACCTTATCCACACATTCCACACAATAGATTCCATAATTTGAAAAGTAGGTTGAATTAGAAGTGCGACCATAGAATATCGGATGAAAAATTATTATTTTTCACCGATTAAATCCGTAAGAAATCTAGTAAAATAACAGTGAGAAGTTAATTAACGACAATATTCCCACAGAAGAGCAGCGAACACTGGACTCCTAAACGTTGGACAAAAACTAAATTGACAAAAACAACGGACAGATAAGTGAGTCTACACACTACATATTATGCTAACAATGCTCATTCTAATGTTAAAAAATAATAATAAACTTCCAGTTCCCTTGAAAAAGACCACCAAAAATGGTCGAAACGTCGGGCATTTCAAAAACTAAGTTGTTTGATTGAATCCCTAGACCGAAAAATAGCCAATATTATAATAAAAATTAATTCCTGTAATTTCTTAGGTGGAATAAGTGAAAACGCGTCATTTAGCTATGAAACATCTACAATTTAAGAATTTTATTTCCAAAATTGCCAAAAAGGATATCCCGAGTGTTGAATCTGAAGCGGATATTCAAAATTATTATAAAAGTCTTTGTAAATCAAGGTCTTTCAGTTGAACAGCAATCGGTTAAATTGAAGTACCAAGCATGAATTTATTCCGGAGAAAAACTAAGGATATAGCAATGAAAGTTGATAAAACAGACAAACAAGAACAAGTATTAAATTCATTTTAAAGTCTTTTCACTGACGCATCTGAAAAAGACCTATGTGTTTACACTTGCCCCAATGGGACAAATGTGTACTTCGATATTTCTTTTTGTCAACATAACTAATATTTTTTTTGAAAATATTACTTTTTTTCAGAGAATACGAAAGTTGAACTATGGTGAATAGGATTTGACCGGTGTTTCATTTTTGAAAATTAAGATTAACAGTAAAAAAGACACATAATTTTTATTAAGGTTTTGTTTATATGATAATTTTCAGGAAACAAAATGAACCCATGAAACCATCGAAGCCTGAACAGATTTTTTTCTTTTTGATCTGTTTAATTTAAAAAAAATCTGCTTTTCAATTAAATGTTATTAAATCTTAAAAATATAACATAATCCTTAATGAAATCGCAGATCACCACCAACAATGTTCAGCAAATTTTGAAATCAGAACTGCTTCAATTAAAATCTTTAAAATAATGGGTGAATATATCTAAACATATGTTTTCCTCTTTTCAAAACCAATCGTTTCTTTGATTCATTGGGTTAAAGTTCAAAGGAATTAATTTGCATTTTTGCTTGAATAAAACAAAGGAATTTGCAATACACAAAATCGCCATTTAATGCCTGTTTGGGAACACTTTAAGTTTAAATGTGTTAAGTCTATAACTTAAGTATCAGGCGAATCTTTTTGGAAATGATTTTGGTAAAAATATGGATTTTAATTCAAACTGGTTCGAAGGATGAGAATGGTGAATAAAAAGCTGTTTGAAAATGGTTAGTAAAAAATCTTTTCTTATGTTTTTTAATTCTTCAGCTCTAAAAAAATACACCATCCAAAGCTAATTGGGAGCTGAAAGCGCTGCGTTAGGCAAAATATTCGGCAAATACTCCAAAAATTGTCCCGATATTAAAAACAATATAACAAAACGGGATAAATCTACTGAATGGAATACAGCAAATGAAACATACATGATATACAGTTATTTATTGAACAAGTTACAAAAATTGGATTTTAAAAGACCTGTTGAGTTTAAATTTTTTGGTTTTATTTTGATAGAATTGAGCGGGACGATTCGAGTAAAGGTAAAAAAGGGAAATGTAAAGAAAACTAGGAAAAATAGAAAATAGACTCCAAGTTGAACATTGTAAGACGGAGTTTACGGGGTCTGCTAGTATTAATTATAAAAATGTTTATAAAGTATTTTGTACTTAATTTTACTCTGAGGTGTTTTGTCGAAGGAAATAAGTTTAACTAACTCTAACCAAGAATTGTTGGCAAAATGACAAAAATGACAAAAATGACAAAAATGACAAAAATGACAAAAATGACAAAAATGACAAAACTGACAAAAATGACAAAAATGAAAAAAATGACAAAAATGACAAAAATGACAAAAATGACAAAAATGACAAAAATGACAAAAATGACAAAAATGACAAAAATGACAAAAATGACAAAAATGACAAAACTGACAAAAATGACAAAAATGACAAAAATGACAAAAATGACAAAAATGACAAAAATGACAAAAATGACAAAAATGACAAAAATGACAAAAATGACAAAAATGACAAAAATGACAAAAATGACAAAAATGACAAAAATGACAAAAATGACAAAAATGACAAAAATGACAAAAATGACAAAAATGACAAAAATGACAAAAATGACAAAAATGACAAAAATGACAAAAATGACAAAAAAGACAAAAACGACAAAAATGACAAAAATGACAAAAATGAAAAAAATGCCAAAAATGACAAAAATTACAAAGTTGACGAAAATGACAAAAATTACAAACCGAACAAAAAATAAAAAAATTATAAAAAGTAACAAAAATGACTAGTTTCTGTAATATCAACATTTCGATTTTTAAAGAATCTTTGTCAGAGGCTTAAATTTATTAAAAATCAAAAAGACATTTAGCGTTGAGAAAGTATAATAGACAGTCGTTTTAATTAAGGAATTGTGACTGATAGCCGATAAACCCCCAAAATAAAAATCAATTTAGAAGCTGTAACTTTCTGAAATTACATCAGATTTAGAATTTTAGGTAGCAATAGCTTCAATAGCAGTATAAAAATTAATAGATTTAGAAATCATCAAAAAAAAAAAAATACGAATTTGAAGTTCAGAATTTAGATTGAGAAGTCAGAAATCCTATTCAGGATTGAGATTCTGAATCAAATTCGAAGTTCAAATTCAGAATTCAGATTCGGAATTTAGTATTCAGATTCAGAATTTGAATTCAGAATGCAGATTCAGAAAACGACAAATTTCATCAACAATAAAGATTCAGATTCAGAACTTCGGAATTCATTTTTGGAATTCTAAATCCAGAATTAATATTTAAGTTCCTGATTCTAAACATTCAGAAACCGATTAAGAATTTACTGTTCACTGTTAGAATTCATCAGCGGTTAGAAGCTGATTCCATATTCCATCGAATTTCTGAATCAGGAGTTCAGATTAAAAAAAAACACAAGCACTCCATCTAATTTGCCTAAAAGCTTATAAGGTAACACGTGGTAACACGGGTAACACCACTAGCATCAGTTTTCACTCATTCACTGAAATGCTTTCACAAAACGTTAGTTTTTCCCGAATTTATAAACTTAGATGGCACTTTACTTTAGTATGAGAAGTTTCACCTACGAAATTCTAAAACCAACTAAATGAGCTGAGTGTAATTTGGCTAAAACATTGGCCGATTTCCTGTTCCAACATCCGGTGATAATTGCGGCCTAATTTAGTCGTAGGTGTTAATTAATTTGAGCAACGGATTTTGTTGTGGCTTTTGTTTTGTGCATAAAATTTTTGAATGGCTACGTAAACAGATGACGGATTATAGTTAGGCATTTCTGTTTGGGTTGAAGGTTGCTCGTTTGCTATATATTGTTTGCCGCAGTTAGGAAACGAAGATTTTGGCTATTATTTTGTTTAACAAAATGAAGTGTGAAAATTTCCTCGTGACTTTCCTGATCGGCTTTAGAAAGTGATAGCAAACAGTTGAAAATTTGCTTAGCAGAGTTCTCTCCTCGCTGCGCACGTTCCAAAACAACGATTTCATTTATTATTTATTTACATAGTGTTCCGTCTTACGACATAACGAACAACGATTTCATATTTTTTGTTTAAATCTTGAAATCAAATAAGTTGTTAGTGTCTGTCATTCTATACAGAATTGAAATTTCTGCGGCAAATATGTATTCGGAAATCTCTCTGAATTGTTTTTGAAAACCAATGTCGATTCTTTTTTTTTTTTTTTGTTAATTCTTTATTTGAAACGGCTCATACCTTTAGGCTTTAAGGAGCCAAACTCTTTTTGTTTTTTTTTTACAATAGTTTGCTTACTTCTAGTTCACTTTTTTTTTAAAGAAAAGAAAATAGATAGGGAAATATGAAAATAAAAAGAATTATAGACGAAGATCAATAGCTTTAAGGAAAAGATATATTTCGAACATGTAGTCCAAGTCTATCACTGCCAGCACATCTCTCACTGGAACATAGGGTGGTTTTCCTCGGGCCCGAAGGGAGTCTATGAAATTCGTTCTAGCGACAAGATGGACCTCGCACGACCAAACAATATGCTCGATGTCATGGTAACCTTGGCCGCAACTACACAAATTGCTGCCAGCAATATCAAAACGATAGAGTACCGCGTCTAAGGAACAATGATTGGACATGAGACGGGAAAATATACGAATAAAATCCCGACTCAGGTCCAATCTATTAAACCATGGTTTAAGGCTTACCCTTGGGATAATCGAGTGCAGCCACCGACCATCCTCATCCTCGTCCCATTTGCGTTGCCAGTTGACAAGAGAGTTTCTTCGAACTAAAAAGTAAAATTCGTTGAAGGCGATTTCACGCTGATACGTGTCACCTTCCATCGCCCCCACCTTTGCCAGAGAGTCTGCCTTCTCATTACCCTCTATCGAACAATGGGAGGGAACCCAAACAAAGGTGATGGTAAAGCGACGTTTTGATAAAGCACTCAAACTATCCCGTATCTTCTCGAAGAAGTATGGCGAGTGCTTTCCCGGTTTTATTGAGTGAATTGCTTGAACAGAACTCAGACTATCCGTTACAATAAAGTAGTGCCCGACTGGCCTTGAAGCGATACTGTCCAAAGCCCAATGAATTGCTGCTAACTCTGCTATATACACAGAGCATGGTGACTCGAGGCTGTAAGAGGCGCTAGATATTTCGTTGAACACTCCAAATCCTGTTGATTCCTCTATAAGTGATCCATCAGTAAAGTACATTTTATCAGCATCGACGTGTCTATATTTAGCTTCGAAAATTCTTGGAATCAGAAGTGGACGATGCGGATCCGGGATTCCACGAATTTCCTGCTGCATAGACAAATCAAACTGGACAGAAGAATTATCGTAGTCTGGGCTACAAACACGAGCAGGAGAATACGAAGAAGGGTTTACCTGCATTGACATGAGGACATGGTATATAGACATAAATCTTGTATGAAAATTTTGCTCAAGTAACCTTTCAAAATTAACGATCACCAATGGGTTCATGACCTCACACCTGATGAGGAACCGAAGTGATAGTAGATTGAATCGATCTTTCAAAGGGAGTATGCCTGCCAAAACTTCAAGACTCATGTTGTGCGTAGAGGGCATACAGCCCAAAGCGATGCGAAGACAACGGTATTGGATACGCTCGAGTTTTATGAGGTGAGTTTTGGCAGCCGACTGGAAACAGAAGCTACCATATTCCATAACTGAGAGGATAGTTGTTCGATACAATTTTAAAAGATCTTCTGGATGGGCTCCCCACCAGGTGCCAGTGATTGATCGGAGAAAATTGATTCTCTGTTGGCATTTTCCTTTCAGATACTCAATGTGTGCTCTCCAGGTACATTTGGAATCAAACCAAACCCCAAGATACTTAAAACACCTCGATTGAGTGATCGTCCTGCCAAGAAGTTGGAGCTGTGGTTGAGCTGGTCTATGCTTTTTAGAGAAAACCACCAACTCCGTTTTCTCTGGAGAGAACTCGATTCCAAGCCCCAAAGCCCAGGATGACAATCTGTTTAAAGTATCTTGTAAAGGTCTGTGCAGATGTGACTCAGTATTACCTGTTACAGATACTACGCCATCATCTGCAAGTTGTCTTAAAGTGCAGCCTTCAGAGAGACAACTGTCGATGTCACTTACGTAAAAGTTGTACAAAAGTGGGCTTAAACATGAACCCTGCGGGAGACCCATGTAGGAGGTTCTTCTAATTGCAATATCTCCGTGAGCAAAGTTCAGATGTTTCTCACAAAGCAAGCTGTATAAGATGTTGTTCAATAGAGGAGGAAGACCCCGGGAGTGCAACTTGTCTGACAAAACCTCTATCGACACTGCATCAAAAGCTCCCTTTATGTCTAGAAACACTGAAGCCATTTGCTCACGTTTTGCGTACGCCATTTGTATCTCTGAAGACAGCAAAGCAAGACAATCGTTTGTCCCTTTGCCCCTTCGAAACCCAAATTGAGTATCTGAAAGGAGGCCATTTGCTTCTACCCATTTATCCAAACGAAACAAAATCATTTTCTCCATCAACTTGCGTATACAAGACAACATCGCTATAGGACGGTACGAATTCGCATCGGATGCTGGTTTTCCGGGCTTTTGGATAGCGATAACTTTCACTTGTCTCCACTCTTGGGGAACAATGTTGTTCTCCAAGAATTGATTAAATAAATTTAACAAGCGAAATTTTGCTGCGTCCGGAAGGTTTTTCAACAAGTTAAATTTGATTTGATCAATTCCCGGAGCTGAATTGTTACAAGAGAGGAGCGCAAGTGAAAATTCGACCATCGAAAAGCTGGAATCCAGACCACACCTATCAGAAGGCACGTTCCGGATTATTTTTTGCACAGGTGTAGAATCTGGACAGACTTTCCGTGCGAAGTTGGATATCCATCTATGTGTATATTCTTCACTTTCATTTGTAGATGATCGATTACGCATGCTTCGTGCAACTTTCCATAAGGTACTCAAGGATGTTTCCCTTGATAAACCACCCACAAAATTTCTCCAATACGCCTTTTTCTTCCCTTTGATCAATTTTTTGAACTGATTTTCAAGGGAAACGTATGATTCAAAAAGGACGAGGGTTCCATGTTTTCGAAAATCTTTGAATGCTTTTGATTTGTCCTTATAAAGCTTGGAACACTGCTGGTCCCACCATGGATTTGGGGGCCTTCGAAGAACAGGTGAAACTGGGATGGGTTTTGTTTGGGCGCAAAGTGCACTTTCATGGATCAAACGTGAAAGGAAGTGATACTCTTCCAAAGGAGGTAAAACATTCATAGAATCAATGGCATCTGTTATTTCGTCCGAGTACTTTTTCCAGTCGATGTGTCTTGTAAGGTCATATGCCATATTTGTTGAATTTGAAGTGCTGGCCCCATTGGTGATTGTAATTTTGATTGGCAAGTGATCACTACCATTGGGATCAGGGATTACCTTCCACTTGCAATCCAATGATAGTGAGTTTGAGCAGAGTGAGAGGTCAATTGCACTTGGTCTTGCAGGAGGTTTAGGAACCCGTGTTTTTTCACCCGTGTTCAAAATTGTTAAATTGAAACTGTCACAAATGTCATAAATAAGAGTAGAACAACAATCGTCAGTTTGTTCTCCCCAGACAGTTCCATGTGAATTGAAGTCACCCAGGATCAACCTTGGCTCAGGAAGCACTGAGCACAGGTCCTCTAGGTGATTTCGATCCACTGGAACTCTATGAGGCCAGTACAAACTGACAACGCATAAGTCCTTACCTCTTATAGTTGTATGACATGCAACAGCTTCAATTCCTCCTGATAAAGGGAGGTGGATTCTATAGAAGGAGTGGCGCTTATTGATCCCCAAAAGCACCCCTCCATAAGAATCGTTGCGATCCAGACGGATAATGTTAAAATCGTGGAAGGAGATGTTTGATTCAGAAGAAAGCCATGTTTCAGAAAGGGCAAAAATATCGCAACTAGTTTCATGAAGAAGAAATTTGAACGGATCCAGTTTAGGGATAATACTACGACAATTCCACTGTAACACAGTGATATCTCCGACCTCTCGGCGTAAATTAGCCATCGAGAGAGATAAACACTGAAATGAGGGGCCAAGTTTGCATCAATTGCTTCAAAAATGTCTTTAATACAGGAAGCATTGTTGTTACAATGCTTCTGATGGATTCAGAAACGTTGAAAAACGAAAACATTCCATTTAGAATGTCAGTCAACTTAAACAATCCTGGCTGGGAAGTTGATTCTGAAAAAACTGCATTCTTCAAAGGGGCCTTTGAGGTCCCTGCTGGAGTTGGATTATTTTGTGGTGAAAATATCGTGCGGAATCCAGGAGGATTTTGTTTTTGTTGTTCTGCAGCATTCGGCTTTTTAGGGACACTGATTGGAGGGCTCATTGTAGGGATTTTCTTGGGTATTTTGGGTGTCTTGGGAGTTGTTTTAGCACGTTTCCGGGAGTTCGCAACGAAAACAAAAGGGTTCTCCTCGTCAGTCGCCTCTTCGTTGTCAACTGGCAACACAGAAAAGATGTTACTCGAATGAGGTTGGGCCAGTGGAGAAGCGCTCTTTAAGATAGAGGCATAAGAACGTCTCGATCGTTCTTTTAAAGAGCGCTTCTGTTTATCCCAGCAACTCTTGAATGCCTCGCACGAAGAGATTTCATGGGGTGAGCCCCCGCAATAGACACATTTCTGCTCTATTGCTGAGCATGCTCCAGCCCCATGATTCTCCCCGCATTGGGGACAGCGTGGCTTATTGGAACAGTGCGACGCTGTGTGCCCCAACTTGATGCAATTTTGACAATGCATGGGTCGAGGCACGAAGAGTCGCACGGGAAGCCTTAAAACTCCGTCAATCAAGACGTAGTGAGGGAGGGCGGTACCCGCGAAGGTCACACGAAATGAAGCTGAAGGCGAATACTTTGTAACTCCATTTACGACGTTGGCAGTGTTGAGTTGACGGCAATCCACGATTTCGACAGAAGTCGAATCGAGGCTCTTGAACTTACCAACGCCGTTGGATTTAACGTATTTCGCATCCAGACTCATTTCTGTGATCACGCCCTCAATCTCTACGTCTCGAGACGGGATGTAAACGTGATACTCTAAATTCAGAAAATTGCTGGCTACAATCTCATTAGCAGCTTTCGAGTTACCCACAACAACGCGCAGCTTGTTTGCACGCAATTTTGTAACACTGGTTACAGAGGTCCACCTCGCCAGATCTTTGGTGATCTGTACCACATTGAGAGGCTTGCCGTTCTTTTTGGGCCGGATAAAAACCACCCAAGATCCAGAAGAAGATGAACCTTCCGCATATTTTCGGAGCCGGGTTGTTCTACTCTCAACTGATGATGAGGAATTACTGTCCGTCTGAGAAATGTGAGCATTTGAGGGACCAGCAGCATCTGGATCCTCCAGATGCTCCTCATTCTCGTAGGTCATATTCTCATCATTATCAGTTGAGGGGTTTAACCCCCCGCCTTCGTTCATATTTCTGCACGGGGACACGAATGCCTTCCGTGTTAGAAATATGAACGAAGCAATCAATTATCGAAATAATAAAAAGGGAAATGAAGATAGAATAAGTAAAGGGAAAAAGAATAAAAAAAACTCACAATTGTTTTTTGTAACTTTGCTTCAAACTTTTTTTCTGAGTGTCCGTTGATTGTCTCGAACACGTGGTCCTCCGTTGGAAAAAGATGGCATCTTCAATCGGGGAGCACGATCAACCAAACGACGAATCGACCTGCAGCTCTGCAACTCGGTCCCGTAATCAAACTTGAACTCTCCAAGTCTTCACTCCGACGGTAGAAAAATCCGGATTCTTGGGTGAACGCTATCTGATGATGGTTATTGCCGTATATGGAGATGGCAAAAACTTGCAGTTGCGAAGCAATTTGGTGATGGCCAATTTTTGCCAATTATTGTTGCACTCGAGTCTCGGCAATTGACGACCGAGCAGGAAAATCACTCCGGGCGAACAAAACTGCACTTTCGCGATAGCACTCCGACTTGGTAAAACCAAACTTCGACACTGCGGTGTGGAAACGCATCCGAACGGGTCGAGCGATTGGAACAGAATGAATGTCGATTCTTGGAAGTAAAAATAAATTCAAGACTGTTATTTTTGAATCATTTTCTATTGAAATCAAACCATAATGGACCATACCCGATCAGAAGAGAAAAACTAAATTATATCAAGATGAGATATTTTGATATTAAATTTTTTCCTATCTGGATGAGTTATAATTTAGTACTCGTAGGATGTTAAAATATCTCAAATTATATCAAAAAATCTATACGATCATAGCTAAATTATATCAGTTTTTGATATGCTCCTATCAAAATTATATCTCGTTCAGATAGCATAGTTTGATATTGGACAGAACAAATTATATCAAAATTATAACTTATCAAGATATGAGTGCTTCGAGAAAATTTTCTAGTAGAATGTCAATAAACCACATTATTTAATAAAACCATGCCCCATTTTTGGTTTCCCAAAAATTTGATTCAATTTTATGAATCTGTTGTGCGAAACACGTTAATGTAAGGTTTGAGCCGTTGACTTCGATGTCCGTGTTTCAGAAAAAGTTGAACGTATATCAAAATAAGATATAATCATTTTATTTTAGCACAATCCGAAGAAAATCTTGATCAATGAATATGAGCTCAACCCCATTCCAGTTTGTCAATCAGAATAAGATATAATTCAGATTGGAGAAACTTAAAATCGAAAATTTGGAGTACTTAATTATAACTGAATCATATGTAAATATCTTGGTGAGATACGTTTGAGTTATGATTTTGATATGATCTCCTGATCGGGTACCCAAGTAACATTTAAAGTTTTATAGCAGGCTATTAGACAAAGTTTTGGTTTTGTTTGTTTGTTTGTTGTTTATTTATTCTTGCAATTTAAGATAACAATTTTTTCAATCACTGCAATTGGTTTTACTGGGATTTGCAATAATTCTAGCTAATCTTCTCTACTCTTATCCTATTCTAACCTGGCTAAACACTCTCTTTTAAAAACGTTAATGTTACAATTCATCTTGATCTCATCAGGTAACTGGTTCCAATAGACAATGCCGCGTACAAATAGTGTGCCGTTGTAATGGGAAGTAAAATTTCTTGGAATAACCAATTTTCTCACTCGATTGCTTCTGAGAGGTATAAGTTTCTGGTAGAGGTAGTCCGGTGTCGCTGTTGTAAATATCTTCTGTATCATGATGTTCGAACGATGCTTGAAGAAATCGTAAATCGAGCAGCCCATGAACTTCCGGTGATGTATGCTCATTCTCGCGTAACGATCCAGCTTAAAAACCCACCTGATGCAATGATTGATGGCAATACGTAAACGATCCATTGCCATAGCTGACGCATTTATCAAAAACTCTGAGCCAAAGGTAAGGTGCGGTAAAATTAGGGTTTTAGCTATTTTCAATCTAAAATGCGGTGGTAGTATGCTCGCTGTCAATTTTAGATGGCGTAGGACTGCATAGATTTTACCGCATAGTGCGTTGACTTGTTGGTCCCACTCCAGGTTACTTTGGAAAATTATTCCAAGATTCGATACTTTGTCGACGTACGAAACATTAGATGATCCCAGGGTAATAACCGGCAGTTCAGCATTCATTCTATTACGGGAGATGAGCATCACGTTGGATTTCGAAGTGTTGATACGTAGCATATTTCTATCAGACCAAACTTGTAAGCGCCTCAAGTCATCATTCAATAGTCGAGCCATTCTTTCGATTGAGTCGGTAGACGAGCAGAGGTAAAGTTGAACATCATCGGCGAACATATGTATTTGACAATGGCTTATAACTGCTGGCAAATCGTTAATAAACATACAGAACAGTAGAGGTCCCAAAACTGAACCCTGAGGCACACCAGACATTACCGGAACAGGATCTGAACAGATTCCATCAATACTCACAATTTGTGATCTACCAGACAAGTAAGACTGGATTAAGTCTACAGCTCTGCCAGAGAAGTTGAATTTCGAAGAGAGTTTCCTCAAAAGCTTCACATAGGAAACGCGGTCGAACGCTTTGGAGAAATCAATCATCATCAAAAATGCTATGCCTTTTTTGTCTAGTGGCGTGGATATCGTCGTGTACTTTAAGAAGTGCAGTAGTTGTACTATGACCGGATCTAAATCCCGATTGATTGGAGTTCAGTAGGTTCGTTGTATTCAGATAGTCAGTTATTTGAATTTTAACAATTTTTTCGAATACTTTTGATAACGCACAGAGTAGACTGATTGGGCGAAGATTGTTCATATCAAAACTTTTTCCTTTTTTCCGAATCGGGAGGATTTTTGCCATTTTCCATGCACGAGGAAATCTTGAAGTTGATATGATTAGGTTGAATATGAACGTAATTGGCTTAATCAGCGAAGGAAGAATCAATTTCAAAAATCTCATTGAAATGTTGTCCGATCCAACAGAGTTCGATTTGATGGATGATATGGCTAGAATCACGTCATTATCTGCAATCCTAGAAAATCCAAAGCCATGAGGATTGGCCGGAGGGCGAGCAATATTGTGTTCATCGATCGTAAAACTTGTGGCAAAGTGGTTATTAATTTCATTGACAGAGTTGATAAAAATATTATCACTAGCCTTTTTTGGTTTTACGGCAATATCTTTTAGTCTTTTCCACAATACTCTACTTGAATCGTAATGCTCGACAGATTGCTGAATGAAAGAAGCTTTGGCTTCATTGATCAAAGTCGTTACTCGATTTCTAAGGCGCTTGTATTCTGTTTGTGAGGAATCAGTTCTGCAGTCAATCCAGTATCACGCAGAAAAAGAATGGGGGATGGTTTCAACAAAACGTTTTGTTATTTTATTTTATATATTTGATGTAGATTTTTTAATACCTTTCACGAAAAAATAGATCGAAAATAATAACACAGTTTTGTTATTTATACATACACATTTTTTATTACTTACAAATCAAATTTGGTTTAGTTTGCAACCAAAATTCGCTTCATTTCATTCAACGTGCAACCCTAAAACGATAAGTGAAAAATATATTAAAATTTTCCAGAAGCCGAAAAAAAACAACAACAAGATGGCCCGACAAGTTGTACGGCACAAAGTCGGAGAGCTGTGGAACGTCGTTTTTGCTGGACCAGACACCGGTAGATATAGAAATTTTAGTTATATTTTTAATCTTTTAAGCTTATCTTATTTGCAGAGAGCCTCGGAACCGGGAACATGGCTCGGGCATGCAGGCACGAACGGGTAAGAGTTCCTGCTAGGAACATGCCGGAACACAACAGATTTACAGATCGATGGGCAGAATAGATGACCTCGACCGCCAACTCCATAAGGCCGAAATTTCGTCGATCCGCATGGACGGTCATGAATAGGTCCTTCCAGAGTTGGCCGGTGCCACAAGCAGCATCGCCGGTTGAAATAAGTGTTATCCCCAAACGTGTTGGAGGAGTCAATTATTTTTAGTGATTCAGTGATTCAAGTGATTTCAAGGAAAATTTATTCTGGGATTTTCATCCGGTGATGATTCATCCCGTTCCGTCCCGTTTTAAGGAGAGAAAAATAAAGAAACATTGAAAAACTAAAATTTGTATTGTTAATACAGCAGAATCTGAAAATATTATCAACTACACATAGAATTATTACTAATCAAACTTTTATTTTGAAAACCACAAAAAAAAATTAATTTTCTTTCGAATCTCATTTTTCCAATTTTACCCAAAAAAAATTTATTATTACAAAAATGAATATGGTTCATTTTCAAAAAGGGCCTATATTGCTTAAACATAAACGATAAGTTTAATTCCAAGTAGCGTTTTTTATTAATATAGACAAAAATATATTTCTGCTTTTTCCCAACCAAAATTTTTATTATTTTCGGCCCAAATTTGATTGATATTACAATAAATTTTTCTGCGTGATCTATATGCCAAATCCCTCTCAATCATCGCTCTAAGTATATTGAGATTAAACCATTTGTTCTTAACTGTAGATTTTACAATACGTACAGGAACGAAAGTATCGAATAGTTCTATGATTGTTTCATTCAACAAATCGACAGCCAAATCCACGTCACCAATTGAGTACAAATTAGACCAATCGATCGAATTAGCGATGATTCCAATCCAGTCAAGTCAATGCGTGTAAAGTCTCTCATAGTTATACCACTGACCACACTGACTTGACTCTTAGAACAAAAATTCAACCATTTTCTGTCTAATTTTTTGTTGTCAGCTTTTGCAGGTTCGCAATACCGACGGCAGGTGGCGAACCTGAAAAATTTGACAAAAAATGCCCTGTAGGAAAAATGGTCCTGTTTAGCTCGATTTTATCGTAGAAATTGCGTGTTTTATTTTTAAAGTTGGGTGGCATTTCCTAACTGGGATAGCATTTCTTCAAATCGATCGATGCGCACTCTGGAATCGGCATTGCGTACTGTTAGAAAAATGATTTTTTTTGTTTTTTTTTCTGGAAAAATTATCCAGAAAACGAAATCGAGTGTCCAGTTAGTATGATCAGTAGTTATACGTTCAATCAAAACTCTTTTAGAAATGTCCAGCGATGCAAAAATGACGTCATGTCTGGAGAAACCGGGAGCAGAAACTTGATTGAAATTTTGAACGAACTCCAGGTTGTTCGTCATCATAAGATCAATAAGAGAGCTTGATGGTAATGAGTAGGGTTGTCGTTCACACAACTAAATCCGAAATAATCGAGAACGCTACAAAATTGGTTTGACACTGTATTGTTTTTGGTGGGATCTAAATTGAAATCACCAATGATAACTGTGTGAGTATACTGCAACGATAACTCGGAAAACTTCTGAAATAACTTATCAGAACAGCTGTTTCTTGGTGGATTGTAGAATAATCCAAGTAAAAATTTTCTTGAGAAACATTTCAATTCACCAAAGACATAGGTATTCGGTTAGATCTCCAGCGCTAGCATCGTAAATTTCAGATTTGTCAATGATTTTGAAGTCAATCGCATTTCTGACATACACACACAATCCTCCACCTCGGCTATATATTCTGTCGTTACGAATCAATTTGAAACCTTCTATAAGTAAAATTTCATCCGAAATGGTTGCATTGAGCCAAGTTTCCGATAAGCAGATGACATCGATTTTACCATTCAAAAAACATTGTTTCAGCTCGCTAAACTTGCTAAAATCTCTAGCACAAATACTCTGGATATTTATATGGCAGATATTCACCTTGTCATCCGGAAGAGCAGCATTCATAACAGCACGGGGTATGTTTGAAAAATTCAAGTGCGTACGGGCATTGTTGTTCACTTCATTAGCCATTATCAAGATTTAAAGGATACAATTCTGGAGAGAGAGTTAGCAGGTTAGAAGGAAGGATTTGAGCTAAATTAAAAACAAGATGTACATTTTTTTCTAATTCGTAACACATCTCAAAAAATTCATATCAATAACAAGACTAAGCTAAGTGGCCCTATTTTGACCCAGTAGAGAGAGAGAGAGGAAAAAAAAAACAGCAGCACAGCACAGCAGCAGCAGCAGCAAGCACCAACAGGTCCAGCAGGTGGCCCAAAAATAAGGATAAAGTGGCCTGATCATTGTTCAACCGTTGCTCCGAGTTGTTCGAGGGTGTGCACAGGCTTTGCGGTACCGTCAGCGCTCTTCTTGATAAAAACGGTCCCGCTTTTCGTAAAGACACTATGTCTGTTCAATCAACTCTAGTCGAAACGGGTCGAAACAAGTAGAAATGGATTGACAGTTGATCACCTGTCTCTTTCCAATTGACTTCGACCGATTTCTACCAAGTCGAAACTAATCCTGCTGCCGAGCTGGATTGGTTTCGACTAGTTTCAACTTGCTCCATTGAACAACGACCCGACTTGTTTCGACCAAAACATTGGCTCGTTGAACATCTATCAGTTGACAGAAACCAGTTGAAACCGATTTTTACTAGCGATTGAACGAAGCTACTATAGCTTCGTTCAACGATTGGTAAAAATCGGTTTCAACTGGTTTCTGTTAACTGATAGATGTTCAACGAGCAAATGTTTTGATCTAAACTAGTCAGGTCGTTGTTCATTGGAGCAAGTAGAAACTAGTCGAAACCAATCCAGATCGGCAGCAGGATTCGTTTCGACCTGGTAGAAATCGGTCGAAGTCAATTGGAAAGAGACAGGTGATCAATTGTCAATCCATTTCTACTTGTTTCGACCCGTTTCGACTAGGTTTCATTGAACAGACTATATGTAGATTTCCAGCCTTCTTGAGTTTCAGCGTTCTCCCTTTAATCTCACGGGCCAGGAAGGTGAGATTCTCATTAAAATAGATACGGGTTGCTACTTGAAAGCCAAGATTCGCTAATGTGAGATTTCGATTGGCTTAATAGCGAAAAAAGAAATCGTCCCGTGCCGCACGGAACGCGAACTGGAAAAGGATTGGGGGAGAACTACCAGCAGCGATAGGAGTTTTAGCAATCCGTTTAGTGTACACCAGTGGTTGTTGTTCGCCGTATCCAAGAATAGCAGCAATCTTAGGCCGATGACATAGTGAATACGATGCGATGCGATGCGGTGAATGCGATTCAATGCGGTGAACCACATTTGATGAAAATGTATGTAAATCGCTTAAACCTGACATACTCAACGCGGCGAAGCAGATGTCAATTTGTTCCGCCGCTCGAGTTCGCATAGGCTGCGTCCGTTAAATTTTCCGCCAATTCGCATCGCATCGCACTCACTATGTCATCGGCCTTAGGCTGATGTCATGCTGAAGCAACTAGCAACGCGACCTACAACGCAACGTTCACACGACTAACCAGCTCTCATTTGATCTCCATGGAAATCGCGCAGACCTGTCATACTGGTCGCTTTGTATAGCGCGACCAATCTGATGCCAATGTGTTTTGTAGCGCGACTAGTAGGAAATCCAATAGGAATATTGTTTTTTCTCGATTTGAAGCAGTGATTCCGGGTTTTAAGCACAATTGTACGACGATCTGTCCGAACTTGTGATAATAAACTAAAAAATATCTTAATCGGCGAGAAAATTTTCATGAATTCTTAGTTCCGGCAAAAAACGAGGAATTTTGTCGGTTCAAATTTTGGCATTCTTGCAATCCGGGTCGTGATTTGATGAGTTTTTGATGGCTCCCGAAAGAAAGGAGACGATTCAAAGCATTATCAGATGTAGAGAAGTGATGATTTGTACACTGAACCTCAAAAATACCCAAACTTGAGAACTTTCCCCGCCAACCCGAATGAAACTCCCTCCCTACAGGTTTGGCTATTGGCGGCATAACCCAAAGTTAAGCTTTTAAAGGAGAACTCATCCCCCAAAATCTGATACCGCAATAAAATGAAAATCAAAATAAAAAAATTACTGCAGGTACGGGAATCACACCCATACCTGCAATGGCTCTGCGATTACCATCTCAGGATGCTAACCGCTCGACCACTGAAGAGTTGTTGAGAGAGGCAGCTACATCATCGTTTATGTGAAACTTTCTGCGAATGAAGCGGGAATAAAAGTTATCCCCCAAAAAAAACAGTTCCTCGCTTCGAACTTACCCCCCAAACCTAAATCTGCCACGATGGAGGTAACAGAATAAGATGCGCTTACAACAAAACCCCCCCAAAAAAAACAGTTCTCCGCTTGAAGGACAAGTTTGGCGTATTGGCAAGCTGTGATGTTTTCACAAACTTAAGTTGTCAATCTTGAACTTAGGTTTGGCGGGTGGCAGTTCTCAAGTTTGGGTATTTTCGATTTTCAGTGTAGGGAATTACAAAGTCACAGGTCGCGCCAGCATGTCATACCAATGCGTTGCAACGCAATCTTATTGGAACGTTGCGTTGCGTTGCGTTGCTAGTTGCTTCAGCATGACATCAGCCTTAGCAACGTAAAGGGAGAGATCTTCCTGGGCGAAAAATGGAACTCCAAATAGCAGGAGATCATTAGCTTTCTCCAACCGTTCCGCAAAGTTTTGATTCCGCTCGGTTGCAGTTTTCAGCTCACCACAGTAGTTGGTCAACTTGTCCATCCTCTTAGGCCGATGACATAGTGAGTGCGATGCGATGCGAATTGGCGGAAAATTTACGGACGCAGCCTACGCGAACTCGAGCGGCGGAACAAATTGACATCTGCTTCGCCGCGTTGAGTATGTCAGGTTTAAGCGATTCACATACATTTTCATCAAATGTGGTTCACCGCATTGAACCGCATTCACCGCATCGCATCGCATCGTATTCACTATGTCATCGGCCTTAGCCGTTTCTTGCTGCATCTGTAAAGTTTCCTGTCGCAGGGAAACTATCTCGCCCCGTATGTCAGTTGCATTCGAATCGATTTTTGCGTTCGTATCTTCAAATAAAGAACGCATTTTAGAAAGAAGAGCGTCGAGGGAATTCACACTATCATTTTCGGTATCACTAGACCGATCAAGGTCTTGACAGCTACGTTTGAAATTGCTTGTTTTGTCTTTAGTGGCGAGTTTGCTTTTATTACTCATGTTGCACTTGTGAGTCTTCTTTGAGTGACCAAAATAAGAAGCCGGACCAACGACCGCCAAGCAAAAGAGTTCTCGATGTTTTGTTGTACAACGTGCTTGAACTTTTGTACCCTTTTATCACTAGGGAAATCAAGTTTTCACTAACTATTCCAACTTGTACGATTAGTAGAGAACGGGTTTTAACTTTTTAATGTATAAAAAGTACTGCTGAAGCGAGATATCGGGGAAAAAATACTTAAAGACCACTAGCACGTCACTTGCTCTATTTGGTTCTGTACATCCCTTCAGAAAGATGTTTTATAAGGGGCTTGAGGAATCTAATAAAACTATCGGTGTTACTTGGGATATATCCATTTGGGGCCGTTCAGATACCACGTGGACAAAAAAATGAGCTTTTTGACCCCCTCCCCCCTCCGTGGACAAGCGTGGACATTTGGTTAACCCCTACCCCCCTCCCCGGATGTCCACGTGGACACATTCTTTTTTTTTTTTCTCAAGGGATTTTAAGCATCACTGGCTTATTCATCCCGACCAGTGGACACATTCGATAAAGATTTTATTCTAAATACCTATAACTTGACAGTAAGAAACGCCACTTTTTGCCTTTTTTTATAGAAATGGCTGATTTTGTAAAACCGAATAGTAATGTTCTGATATAATTTTTTTTAAATTTCTTTATTATCATATTTATTACTTGCTTTCATGTTATTGTTTAAACTTCATCAGTGTTTAAACTTAAACTGGAAAAGTATGTCATTTTAAGATTTTGATTTAAACAGCTTAATACTTATTCACATTTAGAAAATACTTCGAAAGTAAGTTTGTCCACGTGGACATTGTAGGGAATAAAGCATGTGTAGATAACTTTAATAGGACTAGAACTGAAAAATGGCAACACTATTTGCAAAGAGAACATTGAGTATATCGGTATCGCGAATCGCAATGTCGCTCTCGCGTCTTGAGAGTAAAATTCTGTGTAGAGATTTTGAAAATAGAGAAAGATGCGCATTGAAAGGAAAAGGAAAGGAGTCAGTTTAAAAACTAATTTTAGGAACGGAGGTTCGGTACTCGGTTGATGCGTGCGATGAAAAAAAATAGTTTCGGTCGGTTTCGACAGTATGTTCCTATATCATTGAAAAATAGCTCTTAAAATTGCAAAAAATTAAATTCATAATGTGGAATACCTGACACAGTTAGTGTCCATGAATATTGCGAATTTTTTGAAGGATTTTCGGCGAAGGAATAAAAATAGGATTTGAAAAACACTCTTCAAATTTCAGAAGCGTTTTTTCTCGGTTCGGTGTTTCTGTTTCATTCGACGTAATGAAAGCTCACGCGAGAATTATTCATCTGAATATATCTACACATGCTTTATTCCCTACAGACATGACCCAAACCCCTACCCCCCTCTCCGTGGACAAGCATGGACATTTCCATACCCTCCCCTCCAAGTTGTCCACGTGGTATGTGAACGGCCCCTTTGTATACTCGAGGTAAGAAAGTCATCTTTTTTAAATTCACGTGGTAGAAGTCGTTATTTCTCCGCTGCTACCAATGCTCACCACTAAGTGGCGCTCGCATCACAAAATTTTGAACTTCGAAAACCACCCCCTTCGCAAAACTGCCAGCAAAACAAACCCCTCAATTTGACAGCTTCCCTCATCGGCTGACGCAGAAAAGCTGGCACTTTTTTGTCAAAACAATCTCGGTTTCGGTGCTGGCGTATTAAAAATTTCTCACTTATCTCAAGTATCCTCCTGTGCGTTTTCCGCGGTTCAAAATGCTTTCGAATGTGGCCAAAAATGTAACCCAGCGGGGATTGTTCGGAAATTTGGTAAGTCTAAAACCGGAAGCATCAAGGAAGTTGGTTGACGGCTTTTCGATAGCTCATTGTTTTGTGTATTTTTCCGGTGACGTCTCCATTGACCTTTTTCCATTCCGGAATCGTCCATTTCTCCTCTAATGCGCTATCGCAGTGATTGCATAACAACAATCATTATCAATTTTGATATACGATAGTATCCCGAACGATCGGAGATCTTTTACTTGGAATCCAAAGGGTTCGAATAATTAACGATCAATAATTAAGAACTGGAAATAGGCCGAGATAATATTTAGGAAAACTAACCAATTCACGAAACGATGGCCTTTAAATGGTTAAGGTCTCTTTTTCAAGCCAAAAATGTTCCTGCGAAGGCAACTGCGGCACTGAAAAAAAGTTCCGAAAAAACAACAAAATGCACCGGAAATGACAAGGTTTAGCTGGTTTTATACTTTAAGCTAACAAATTTAAAATAAACAATGTAATTAGATTCAATAATGATTTCTTTTCAATTTCCAGAAAGTTTTGACGACACCGGCTCAGAAGAATGGATACGCCACAGAAGCTACATTTGAAACAAGGGTAAGTTTCTTTTAAAAGTTTAGTAAAAACACTTAAATTTTATAGGTATACCTACTTAATTTGCCTCATTGAGCCTCAATTGTAAATCGATATTTGAAAAAATCTTAATCTGAATTCTGAATCTGAATTCTGAATCTGAATTCTGAATCTGAATTCTGAATCTAAAATCAGAATCTAAATCTGAATTCTGAATCTGAATCTGAATTCTGAATCTGAATTCTGAATCTGAATTCTGAATCTGAATTCTGAATTCTGAATCTGAATTCTGAATCTGAATTCTGAATCTGAATTCTGAATCTGAATTCTGAATCTGAATTCTGAATCTGAATTCTGAATCTGAATTCTGAATCTGAATTCTGAATCTGAATTCTGAATCTGAATCTTAATCTGAATTCTGAATCTGAATTCTTAATCTGATTTCTCAATTTGAATTTTAAATTCTGAATTCTGAATCTGAATTTTGAATCTGATTTCTGAATCTGAATTCTGAATCTGAATTCTGAATCCGAATTCTGAATTCTGAAACTGAATTCTGAATCTGAATTCTGAATCTGAATTCTGAATCTGAATTCTGAATCTGAATTCTGAATCTGAATTCTGAATCTGAATTCTGAATCTGAATTCTGAATCTGAATTCTGAATCTGAATTCTGAATCCTGAATTCTGAATGTGAATTCTGAATCCTGAATTCTGAATCTGAATTCTGAATCCTGAATTCTGAATCTGAAGTCTGAATCTGAATTCTGAATCTGAATTCTGAATCTGAATTCTGAATCTGAATTCTGAATTTGAATTCTGAATTCTGAATTCTGAATCTGAATTCTGAATCCTGAATCTGAATTCTGAATCTAAATTCTGAATCTGAATTTTATATCTAGAAGAAAATATTCTATTGTTAGAAGAGAAGATAGAATTTTTTATTCCAATAGAATCCGGTTAAAATTTAACGTGCTACTCCTTCGCCCAACAGGCCTACAAACTGCACAACCTGGACTGTGGTCCATCAACGTCCGTCACCCTGACCAAGGACGATGCCCTCAAGTACTACAGCCAGATGTACGCGATCCGTCGGATGGAAACATCGGCCGGCAATCTGTACAAGGAGAAGATCATCCGAGGCTTTTGCCATCTGTATTCGGGCCAGGAGGCTTGCGCGGTGGGTATGAAGGCTGCCCTACGGGAGGATGATTCCGTCATTACCGCTTACCGGTGCCACGGATGGACCTATCTGATGGGCGTATCGTACCAGGGAGTGCTGGCCGAGCTTACCGGACGCCAGAGTGGATGCGCTCGGGGTAAGGGCGGCAGCATGCACATGTATTCGAAGAATTTCTACGGTGGAAATGGTATTGTGGGAGCTCAGGTTCCTTTGGGAGTGGGTATCGCATTTGCTTCCCAGTACAATGGTAAGAAGGCAGTTTGCATCGCTGCTTATGGAGATGGTGCGGCCAATCAGGGTCAGCTGTTTGAAGTTTTTAATATGGCTAAGCTGTGGAAAACGCCCTGCATTTTTGTGTGCGAAAACAACGGCTATGGTATGGGTACAAGTGCTGAACGAGCTTCGGCCAATGTTAACTACTACACTCGTGGTGATGCTGTGCCCGGAATCTGGGTCGACGGCATGGATGTTCTCGCTGTCCGTGAAGCGACACGCTTCGCTATTGAGCACTGTGATAGTGGAAAGGGTCCCATCCTGATGGAAACCGCTACCTACCGTTATTCGGGTCATTCCATGTCCGATCCGGGTACCAGCTATCGTTCCCGTGACGAAATCGCTGAAGTGCGCCAGACTCGCGATCCGATCACATCGCTGCGGGAGAAAATTCTGCAAAACGAACTTGCAACCACCGAAGAGTTGAAGGAAATCGAAGCCAAGATTCGTTCGGAAGTGGATGCCGCCACCAAGGTATCGAAGACCGACAAGGAGATCTCTGTTGATGAACTGTGTACGGACATCTATTCCAAACCGGATAACACCACTTCCATCCGAAACACGCTACCTTTGGCTGAGCTGGCACACAAGCGCCTCGGAAAAGCCGTCAACATGTAAAAAACCCAAAATCCTAAAACTACCAGTGCAGTAATTTTCAAAACACGAGAAACTGCCACCTCTATAAATATTCGATTAAATGAACTAAAAGTATCTCAACGATCTAGCAATTGAGTAAAACACATTTTAGAAAAAAAGCAAAGCATTTTCCTTATTTTTACAATTCATTTTACTGGTTTAGTAAACTCGTTCCATAAGAACTTATTTCCCTAACCATCTCCCACGAAACGATAACTACCTTAGCTCAAAGCAACCACCATCAACACCACAAAAAAAAGTACTAGTTTCATATGAACGAACGACCGGTAAACGGAACATTGCAACAATTCACGGGTACATCTCATTTTCCACCACCGCAGGAAGGAAGGGGGGCATTTACATACATATTTTGTGTTTCGTGTCCTTTTACTGTATGATTTTTTTTTCTTGTGTTATACACCGTGTAGAGAGGTGAACTCAGCTCCACTCTATCTAGACCGATTCTTTAGTTGCGGTTGTTTAAAATAAATCTACTCACACCATGTATTTATCTAAGGTTTTTTTTCGGGCTTGAGATATCACAGGCCACAGCAATATGATGATAGGATTTTACAGCGGATTTTCTTTGTCTTAGGTTGAAAAATAAAGATTACATAAAAACCTACTATATTTTAAAGTTTAAGTTTAGAAATAATATGCGAACCAACAGAAATAGACAAAATTGACAATATGACAAAATAAAAATTGATAAAATGACGAATGACAAAAAAATAAATAAAATTTTATTTATTTTTCTGCCATTCGTAATTTTATCACCGAGGAAGAATGACCTTAACGGGTTAAACTCCTATCAAAAAGAAAAAAAAAAAAAAAAAAAAAAAAAAAAAAAAAAAAAAAAAAGTAATTTTATCAATTTTTTCAGCTCTTGAATAAGTTTATTTTGTTATTACTTTAGTTATTGTCAGAACAATGACTGAATTAGACAAAATTGATGATTATTGCAAATTAACAAATAATAGATTTGGGTGTGGAAAACAAACTTTTGTATGGGGTCAACTAAAAAAACGTGTGGACGATGTTTACAGAAAATCACATCAGCACATCGTCTGAACTCGTCGAGCTGATTCGATAGGTACCTATAAAGGTATATCTAAGACCCATAATTAAGGATCTCCCAAATCGATCGATAACTATACCTTGCTGGCAAGGTGAAAGGCAAAACATGTTTAGAAGTTCCGCAAACGCGATCCTCTATTAAAAGATTTAATTCGAAAAAAAAAATTGGGTCCTAAAAAATTTGTATATTTTGACTTGTAAAAATGTTGTTTGGATTAAAAACTACCCGTAAAAATATAAAATAAACCAAATTTGTATCAAAATTAAAAATCGGTGAGCTAATTTTTTAAAAAAAATTTTTTGGTCCATAATTTTTTTACTCAACAGACTAAAATGTGTACCTAGCGTGCAATTTTTAATGCCTTTTCCACCAAAAGATGCAGATTTGTTTGCATTTAAAATTTGCTCAACAAAGTATTTTGTTCGTATCATCCTGTGAAGAGTTATTCAGGTTATTCAAGATTCAATCCTTATTAAAAATCAAAATTTGGGACTTTTTTAAATTTAACTTATCAAATTCGACTTACCAAATACCTACTTGAAAATCTAAATACTTGAAAAAAAGACTTAGATAATTTGAGGGAATAATCAGAAGGCCATATGCAAAATTTGAGCTAAATCTGACAACAGGAAAGGTTTGCACTGAATCTCAAGTGTGAACGGGATTCTGCGGCATGGTGTTCTGATTCTGATGAAGCATAAAATATCGGTTTTTCATTAATTTTTTTCTTAACCAATCGATTGCTTATTTATGTTGATTTTATAAAAAAAATTGCAAATCAATTGCCATTGAAGAAAAGTATTAACTACACAAGATAACAGTATTACTGGTGCATATGTTTTATTAACTGATTCTAAAAGATGTTGGTGTCAAAAATTAAAATATTTTGTCAGATTTTGGTACTATGGAGCATGAAAATTCGAAAATTTTCCAATTTTCACTGAAATCAGTTTTTTTTTGTTTCGATTATAGTCGTTTTACCATCTTTATGGCATTCGCGACTCTATCAACGTTGCAGTTGGCGGATCGTTATTGAAAAACTTATCCGGTACAACTGTGTTCGATGTTTACTCTTGGGCTCGAACTCACGGACATCGGCTCAGCAACAGCAACAGCAACAGACTTGCCAACTGAGATATATCACAAGCCTATATCACTGAAATCAGTGATTATCAGCATAAGCATCTACATAGAACTAAAAACTGATTTTAAATCTTTTTAATATCTTTTATTTTATTAAGGGCCCAGATTTTGTCTAGATTTCCTTGCTTCAAAGATACGATGCATTGCAATGGCTTAGCAAATTAATGTTATCCTGCATATATTTCAAAAATTAATAGAAAAAAAACTATTTCTGACTTTACATAGGGACGTTTGAAAGTATTTTAAATTAATAATTTTAATTTATTAAACATCTTCATTGAAAACTACTACCTAATTTTATTTCGGTTTGAAATTTCTTTGAAATTTCATCAAATTCCTGGACTTTCGTAGAACTCGGAAAAAACTGGGTTTCGATATCTTTCTTGGTACCACCATTAGGCGTTATCTGGCTACCAAGATACTGGAAGCTATCACGAAATTGGAAGGATTTTCTGTGTTGATTTCCATCGACTTGGTCTTCCCGACATCCATTTTGAGACCTGCTGCCTTAATATAAGAGCCAAATTAGAAGAATTTTGGGGCCCTGATTCCAAATATTCATGTTTTTGTTAGCCCTGACTTTTGTAAATAGGCATAAATTTATTTAAAAAAAATTGTGTACTTTTATGGCAAATATTTTGTAAAGGTTTTAACTATAGAATCTACTTTTCCGACTGCGAGTAATTATCTTTTAGAAAAAAGTTGTTGGAGTTTTTTTTTCGTTATTTTTTTCCAAATCTGTCAAATTCGGGAATTTTGCCAGAATTTTAAACTAGATTCAAATTTAATTAATTCTTTGATATTTTGAAAACGATAAGTCAAATAATTCCGCAGTCTTCAACACAATATCAAACACTCTTAAATGATGTCAGAAAAAGATGTAGGTAACCGTATCTATTCAAATTTTGAAAAATTTAAAAATAATTTTTTTTAAGCGATGTATCTCCGAAACAAAATAAACTCGACAAGGTTAGAATCCTTCATAGAATGATGGATTATAAATTGATTTAATATCAACTTTAAGTTTTCATGTAGGTCAGGGGTGAGCAACCTTTTGAAGCAACGGGCCACTTTTAATTTGAAATACTTTCGGCGGGCCACATACAAAATAAAATTTAGGTAATAATAGTTTGCAGAGCTGCACGTAATTTTAATAAAAGAATTTTTTTGACAATAACAAAACTGAAAAAGAATAAATAGGTGGTATGAATAAAAAAATAGCAATTGCTTCGATAGCTTTTACTTAGCTCGAACTTTAAAATGGCAAAATTTGAAAGCATTTGCTCAACTAGATATGAAAAAGCAGAGTAGAACATTTACTTTCAACCAGCTCCGGATAAAAAATATGCATGCCATTAGGAGTATTTGACTCACAAAACTGCTCGAAAATAGCAAAAGCAATTACTAGAGCTTTATTCATATCAGCCAATAAAACTAGTTCATGTACTTGCATAAACTTTTTTTTAATAAAAGCTAATTAAACTAGCCGAAATAGAATAGGTTCATCACTAAATCTTGATCAGATTTCAATAACTTAAATGTTTTAAATTAACAACATATTTTTTACGAAAAGGAAACATCATTCTCCCTTCTATTTATTAAACACGAAAAATTTGGAAAGTTTTTCTATGGTTCGTAAAAAGATTTGAACCGTTTTTTGAGAAAAACCCTTTTTTTGTATGAACCAATACGATGGTAATTTTCGTCATCGCTTCCATTTAAAAGTTTCGTGAAGCTTAACCATAGCGATTTTTTATGTGCCTATTTTCGAAAAAAATTTCTCAATTTATTTAAATTTTGTCGTGAAGTTTCCTTTTTTCCTTTAAACGGCGTTTTTTATTAAATTTGAAGTTACGTATGAAATCATTGCATTGAGATGGTGAGCATGGTTTCAAAATCATGAAATTTCACAAATTTTCAACCAGATTTGTCAATGTTGCAGTTCACATTTTTTAATTTTAGAAATTTTTTACAGATTACATAAATTTTCTTGATTCAATTTAGATACCTCTGTGATAGGCTTTCGAAGTTTGAATCAAGAAAATCTTATGACTTTGATAATGTGGATTTCTTATTTTTAATTAAAATGACTCGATTCAATCAATTTGATTTTTTCAATGTTTGGAATGATTTGCCCATGAAATTTCTGAAAATAACATAACAAAAGACAACAAAATTCATGTTTTTCCGAGGTGCAAGGAATCTCTGAACTGATTTTGACTTATTGGGAGGCGCTGAATTCAAATATTCAATTTTTTCAAGATAACTTTCAAAAATGGGTTAAAAATTTAGTTATTCAATTTGTTTGGCGAAAATTTAAAGAAAATAGAACTAAATTTAATCTTTGATATTTTTAAAGCCTTAAGTCAAATCATTTCGCGGTCTTCAACAAAGTTGTTGAATGAATT
The DNA here is from genome assembly GCF_029784155.1 of Uranotaenia lowii. Classification (NCBI taxonomy): domain Eukaryota; kingdom Metazoa; phylum Arthropoda; class Insecta; order Diptera; family Culicidae; genus Uranotaenia; species Uranotaenia lowii. The sequence continues at coordinate 369,621,871 of NC_073692.1, read as the reverse complement.
TATATTCTTAATATCCAATATTCAATGACTTATTTTTACAGATTTCAGAAGAAGTTGTAGCCTTTTTTTTAGTTTCTTTAAATTGTAGAAATCACAAGATACAAGAATATCTGGGCAATATCTGAGTCCTTGATTGAATGAAGGGTAGTAAATTATTGAAAATCAGCTTTTGGATTATTTAGGTTTATTGGATTATCAGTTATGTATGACAGATCGATTTCACCTTAAAATGATCAATTTAAAAATTCACACACGCAAGTGGTAGACAATATCTGTTGAATGTTTTTAGTTCAGGAGGCCAAAATCTTACAAAATCAGTTATTGAATCATAGGCACTCAAAATTCTGTTCCCCTGTGTAATCGCTACAAACTTTTTGGGTTGAATCACAGAATTGCATATATTGTTTTAGTCAAGAAATTAGAATTTTTCTGAGTCACGTTATAAGAAATCTATAAGCGTTCACCCAGGCTTTATTATAAAACTTTCCTTATTTCCGTAATCAAGAACAAAATACACTTCATCATAAAATTTTAACTGTGTTTGAAACGAAAAATAATGAATTACCAAATATTACGTTTTTCCAAAAAATAATATTGCATCTATTCCTTCAAAAGAACTTAACAAACCCTACAAATAAAATTAACAATTTGTATGATTATGGGACAAATGCAACTGCAAACAAGTGACGTGCATATATGATAAAATTTTGAATACATAATATTTTTGGTTCAACAATCGTAAAAAAAATCGAGAAATAAATTTAATTTGAAAAAAGCTTCGCGGGCCGCACAAACATGTCTCGAGGGCCGCATGCGGCCCGCGGGCCGCTCGTTGCTCATCCCTGATGTAGGTTATTAGTTTATCAGTTAACAAAGATCGAGTTAACCAAAAAAAAAAAAAAAAATAAAAATAAAATTTTAACACACCGTATCACACCATAGAGGTGATGAGCAAAATCTGACAAATGTTTTCAATACAGAAAGACCAAATCTTCCAAAATCCAACCCAAAAATGCTGATCCTCTGAGTTATTTCTTAAAAAAAATGAGAATAATGTGTCCTTTAAGTAATAGAAAAAAAATTGCTTTATTCATACATAATTTTTTGCCAAAAGAAAGGTATTAAATTTCATTTAATTTGTGTCAGCTTAAAAAAAACTTATAAATCTAGAACGAGAACTTGAAATTCCAAAGCAAATCAATAAAACAGGAGTTTCCAAAGGCTCCAAAGCTCAGAATCAAATTTCATTACTTTATTACAGCATTAAATTTAAAATCTTCGACAGTAATTCACAACAACAAATGAATTGCAAAATTGATACAAACAACCTGATATTTCCGGAACACTATTCAGAAAATCATAACAGAATATTAAAAAGAATATCAAAATTTTAAAACAAGTTTAATATTCATAGCAATTATAAGGTCTAAAATTTTCCAAAATATTTGGTTTTTGAACCGAAGAATTAAATCATCAAATTACTTTGTGGTTACCTTGTGCTGATATGAAGAAGCTCTAGAAAAATCCACTTCCATCTGTACCGTTGAGCCGTCAACACGTACGCCGGAGCATCGTATCGTTGCTGTGTACCTGCAGGAACATTTTACATTATTTATTTTTTCCTTACCTGTATTTCAATCAGCACTTTTCAGTGCTAAAATTATTTTCATTTTCTTTTATTCATATTTTCTCTTTTCTTTCCAGCATGGGGAAGTCTTCGGCCGGCTCAAGGGCCGGAAGAAAACGGATTGCTGAACCTAATCCAGGGCCATCTGCCAAAAAAGTTGAAATTTCCAATTCATTCGATGTCCTTCATAACATCGGTGATGAGGAAATATTCATATTTAATTCTGATAAGAGTACTAAGAAACCTTCTTCTTCTTCTTATACTCTTAAAAACGAAAAGATTCCACCAATAACGGTCACGATTCCTGACTTCAATGCCTTTCGGAAAGAAATCGTCACTTCCGTCAAGGATGTGAAGATTTCTTTTCAGATCGGTCGAAGGGGAACTGCTCGTATATTGGCGGAATCTTTTAATGATTTTCAAAAGGTTTTAAATTATTTGAATAATAAAAAACACCAATTTTTTACGTACGACACTAGAAGTGATCGTCCATTTAAAGTTGTACTTCGTGGTCTCACTGGCGATCAGACACCGGATGAGATCACAGCTGAATTAAATTCTTTGTTAGGTTTTTCTCCAATTCAAGTAATTCAAATGAGGAAAAGAACCAACATGAATAATATCAGTAGTGTTGGTTTTGCTCCTGAACTTTATTTGATCCATTTTAAAAAGGATCAGGTTAATAATTTGCAAATTCTTGAAAAGGCTCGTCTTATGTTTCATTGTCGAGTCAAATTCGAACCTTTTCGTAAATCTTCTACCAATTTTCTTCAAAATATTACGCAATGTCGTCGTTGTCAAGCTTTTTGTCATGGCACTAAAAATTGTAGAATGAATGCCAGATGCATGTTTTGCGGCTCATTCGATCATGAAAAATCTAAATGCCTTTTTGGTGGTGATAAGCCAAAAACAGAATTTTTTAAGTGTGCAAATTGCGCAGGTAATCATTCCTCGAATTCGCTAGACTGTCCCATCAGGGCAAAAATTATTGCTTCTAGGAAAAATCCCAAAGTTTCCAGAAAAGTTTCTTCTCCTCCTTCCTCTTTTTCGTCTTCACACGTCGGGCCGGCAAACGACCTGCCTGTTCGCATTCAGCCTCGGTCTACATTGGTATCACGGTTGGGTAATACCCGAAGTGATTTTAATGTTACCTGGGCTGATTCTGCGCCCCAGACTCGTTGTTTATCGTTCTCAGAGGTGGTTGAAAATGGGTTGCCCTCTCCAGGCATAACTAATAAAAATGGGAAAAAACCAAGTCTCAACGTTCATGCGAAGGCTTGGGAAAATCCCCGAAATTCAAATACTTTTTCTTCTCCTTCCTCTTCTGATTCTAACAATTTTGTTGATTTGGGTGAGATTACTGAGGAAAAATTAAAATTTTTGCATCAAAACTTAATGGAAATGATGCAACTTATGTTGAAAGCAAATTCAATGTTTGAAGCTTTCCAAACTTCTTTTAATTATGCTAACAAAATTATTATGACTTTACGATTCCCTCATGGATCCAAATAGATGTTTAAATATTATGAATTGGAACGCTAGATCTTTGCTGGCTAACCAAGACGAGTTCTTTTTATTTTTGAAAACTCAAAACATACATATTGCTGCCATCACTGAAACTTTTTTAAAGCCAGACAATAACTTGAAAAGCAATGCTTTCTTTAAAATTTTACGAAATGATCGACTTGATCGACAAGGTGGGGGTGTAGCTATTGTCATCAATAGTCGTCTCAAATTTAGACTTCTTCCTTCTTTCAATACAAAAGTCTTAGAAACAATTGGAATTGAATTAGAAACTTCTATGGGGAAAATTATAATTGTTGCCGCATATTTGCCTTTTCAATGTAGCGGTGAACAGAAAAATTTTTTGAAGGGAGATTTACGAAAACTCACCAGAAATAAATCTAAATTTTTTATTATTGGCGACTTTAATGCAAAACACCGATCTTGGAATAATATTTCATCAAATTCAAATGGGAATATTTTGTTTAATGACTGCTCTGCAGGTTATTATACTGTTGAATATCCTAATGGGCATACTTGTTTTTCTTCAATTAGAAATCCCTCCACAATTGATTTGGTTCTAACGGATTTAGGCGAGCATTGTAGTCAATTAGTTACTCATGCGGACCTCGATTCAGACCACCTTCCAGTAACATTTTCTTTATCCCAAAGTCCCATTGAAAACCCTTTAAAATCAACTTTTAACTTTCAAAAGGCTAACTGGGAGCGATATATGAATTTTATTGAACGTAATTTAGATGTAAACGTTCCACTGAATTCAATAGAAGATATTGATTTGGCTGTAGAAAAGTTGACAACTGCAATAGTCAATGCTAAAGCCGCTTCAATACCTAAAGTTAAACATAAATTCAATCAACCTTTAATTGATGATGATCTTCAGTTTTTGATACGACTGAAAAACATTCGTCGACGCCAATATCAACGTACTAGAGATCCTTATTTGAAATTAATTTATTGCGACCTTCAAAAAGAGATCAAACGTCGTTTAAATTTCATTCGTAATGAAAATTTTGCTAAAGCAGTAGAGGACATAAAACCCTACTCAAAGCCATTTTGGAAATTAACTAAAATTTTGAAAAAGCCCCAGAAGCCAATTCCTACTTTGAAAGATGGGGATAAACTTCTTTTAACTAATTCAGAAAAGGCTCAAAAATTGGCCCAACAATTTGAGTCTGCTCATGATTTTAATTTAAACGTTGTAAGTCCAATTGATGCTCAAATTTCCCTAGAATTTGATGATATTCTTTCTAAGCAAAATGTGTTTGAAAGTTCTTGTGAGACAAATATTGATGAACTTAAATTGATTTTCAAAAAATTTAAAAATATGAAAGCTCCAGGGGAAGATGGGATTTTCTATATTCTTCTTAAAAAGTTGCCTGAAAGCACTTTAAATTTTTTAGTTAAAATTTTCAACAAATGTTTTCACTTGGCCTATTTTCCCAATAAATGGAAAAATGCCAAAGTAACTCCAATTTTGAAACCTGGAAAAAGTGCTTCAGAGCCTTCAAGTTATCGACCAATTAGTTTGCTTCCATCTTTAAGTAAACTATTTGAGAGAGTTATTTTGAATAGAATGATGATTCACATTAATCAGAATTCCATTTTCCCTGATGAACAATTTGGTTTTCGTCATGGACATTCTACTACACATCAACTTTTGAGTGTAACTAATATGATTAACGCTAGCAAATCTGAAGGTTATTCAACTGGTGTTGCTCTTCTTGATATTGAAAAAGCTTTTGACAGTGTTTGGCACAAAGGATTAGTAGCTAAATTAGCTCGATTTGATTTTCCTGTATATCTCACCAAAATTATTCAAAATTATTTGACTAGCCGAACTTTGCAAGTAAGCTATCAAAATTCATGCTCTGAAAGGATACCCATTAGAGCTGGTGTCCCTCAGGGTAGTATACTTGGGCCTATTTTATACAATATTTTTACTTCTGATCTTCCTGATGAACCAGAAGGAAAAGGTAGAAGATTATTTGCTGATGATACTTTGCTTTCAGCAAAAGGTCGAAATTTACGGGTGGTACGCAGTAGATTGCAACAAAATTTAAATTCCTTTTTGAATTACTTGAAAATGTGGAAAATTTCTCCTAACGCTTCCAAAACTCAACTTATTTTATTTCCCCATAAGCCAAGAGCAAATTTTTTAAAACCTAATGAAAATCATTCCATAACTTTTAATGGGGTTTCATTAGAATGGTCTGATCACGTGAAGTACTTGGGACTTACACTTGATCGGAATCTTACTTTTAAAAATCACATTGAAGATATTCAATCTAAATGTAATAAATACACTAAATCTCTTTATTCTCTCATCAACAGGAAATCCCGGTTGTGTCTGCGAAATAAGATGCTCATCTACAAACAAGTTTTCCGACCAGCGATAATGTATGCAGTTCCGATTTGGTCTAGCTGCTGCGCGACGAGGAAGAAAGCCATCCAAAGGATTCAGAACAAAGTTCTGAAAATGATTTTGCGGCTTCCACCTTGGCACAGCACCGAAGATCTTCATCGGATTGCAGGCATTGAATCTATCGAAGAGATGGCCAACAAAATCATCTCCAACTTCAGAAGCAAATCGATGCAGTCTTCCATCGCAGAGATTCGTTCTCTTTATGTTTAGTTTAATTTTAAGATAGTGTTTAGTTTTAAGTATAAAATATTTTTGCTATTACAGGATGTTCTCCTACATTAAAAACTTGATTGCGCTCAGCAAATTTAAATCTTATAAATAAATTTTTATAATCTAGTTACTTATAGGGCTATGAACAGTTCATTATTGAGCTGAACACCTAGTTTAATGCAATAATGTAATATAAGTGTAATCATGATTTGATACAAATAAAGACATATTTAAAAAAAAAAAAAAAAGCTCTAGAAAAATAATTGATTGAAAAATTTCTTTCAATATTCTGCTATTCAACAACAAGTGTGCTATTGTCATTTAATCAATGACATTTTAACAAGAGATTTTTTTTAATGATTTCAAAAGTCGATATTTTATTGTATCCTTAACTTAATTATACAAATACGAAAATCATCGTTTGATCAAAAAATTTTCGCATGGAAAATTAAAGATTCGAAAATTGAAGTTGTATCAAAGGATAATTTTATGCAAAAATGGGTTGAAAAGTTAGATTTTTTTTAAATTTAATTCAATGAGGTCTACTTGGAGGAGAAGAGGCAATGCACAGCACACTCAATAAGACCAGCCCCCCTCCCCCTTCCCTCCTTCTCACTCTTTCTAAATGAATATTTTTTACTAGATACTAAAGTTCTATTTATTGATCGGTTATTAAAAAATTGTGAAATCATCCCCTCAAGAGCGAGCTTTAGGACCGCGCCTGATCTGACCACAATTAAACTTTGTAAACGTCAAAACTAGATTTTGGCTAAAATATCCTTTTTTTCAAAATTTTCAGCAGCAAGAATCTAAGAAAAGAAAAAAATCGCGACCGCTCTCGGGCACGGCTTACTGAGACCCATTTCATCTGTGTATGAAGGCATAGTACATAAAGTATATGAAGCGTTTGGTAGGAGACTCCACGCTTTATTTTTCATCTTGTTCTACCGCAAGTTATTAATTACAAAATTGATAAGAATTATGGAATTGACTGAATTTACAAAATTGGCAAAAATGACAAATTCATGAAACTCTCCAATTTCACAAAATAAGACATATTGGCTAAAATCACATATTGCATAATTCACAAAACTAACCAACTTCACAAAATGACAAAAGGAAAAAAAAATGGCTAGATTTGGGAATAATGAAAAAATAAACAAAATTTTCAGAATTGATAAATTTGAAACTATTATATTGAAATTATTGAAAATACATAAATAAAAAAAATTGACAGAATTGATAAAGTTAACAGAATCAACAAATTAACAAAATTGATTAATTTGACAATACTTAGAGCAAGTTCACTGGTGAAAAAGTGGTAGAAATTTTGACATTTTGAAAATTTTTCCATGCAAAAATGTTTTCAAGATCTTGGGGCGTTGTACTTTTTTACAACACTGTTTCTATTTCAGCCGTTTGTGTTAGAAATATTGCTATTTTTGTATCACAGCATGCGACAATACAACACGTGTTGTAAAAAAACTTGAAAGCCACAGATCTTGAAAATGTTTTTACATGGCAAAATTTTCAAAATGTGCCGTAAGTGTCAAAATTTCTACCACTTTTTCCCAACACCAGTGAACTTGCTCTTACAGAACTAATAAAATTGACCAAATTGGCCTGTTCCGTTGCAGGAAACGGAAAGCTCAAATGTTGGCAGGAAAACTCGGTTAGAGTACTGGTATCTCTAACATCGACAACAGTCCAAAGTTCTGGTAACTTCACTGACGTCGATAGGGATAACTTTCTTGGTACTTGGATTCACAAAACTACCCTTTGTGTTTGGGAACACTTTATTTGCACTTATACTCACTAAAGATTGGAACAATGCTCACTCATGTGCAGAATAATACTCCCTAACAAATTACTCGACTCTGTATTTATATGCTAATGGAATGTTCTGGAAACTACGGAATTATACCACTGAATTAAGTATAGAATATTCTAGCTTCTTCTAAGGAAATATAATGGAACTTTCTAGAAACATCGGAAATACAATGATATAGAAATGGAACATTCTGGAACCTTCTATGGTAGAACATGCTAAATAGTAATGGAATATTCTGGAACTTTCTATAATGGAACATGCTAGTAACTGAACTTTCTGAACATAGAATCTTCTGGAGTATTCTTCAAGCGTATTGGTATACGCTGGAACATGGCCAATATAACATATTAGAGAAATTTACGAGATAAGCTGAATTCTCTGAATTGGAAAAAATACAAAATTGAAAAAGAAATGATAAAATTCAAATCATTCGATAAATTGGCCAAATTGAAAATATTGACAAAATCGACTAAGGTGACCAAATTTTCAAATCGCCGAAATTACTTAATAAACAGAATGAATGAAATTGACAGAAATGACAACAATGATGAACAGAAATACTCTAAAATGACAAAAAATGAATAAAGTCAAAGTAAAAAAAAAAAAAAATAAAAAAAAGGCAAAAATAACAAAAAAAAAAATTAAAATTGCAAAAATGAAAAAGGCGATGGTAAAAATTTATAAAACTAATTGAATATACAAAATGTCGGAAAACTTTTTTTTAAATTATGAAATTAACTTAATCTACAAATGTAACAAATTTTGAATTATGCATGTGTAAATTTACAAAAAAAAAAATTCAAATAGCCATGCAATTGGCTTTTGAGATGTTCAAAACTAACCGAGTTGTTGCAGTAATTTTGTGTTTTATTTTTGTATATGGTCTTATGGTATCTGCGACTTAAGAAGTATAATTTTGAACTTAGCAAGCTATTCACCTAATCATAGCAACCGATTAGCCAAAAACCAAAAAAAAAATCCCAAAAACAGAACAAAAGCTTCGCTGGGAGACAGTTTCGCCCAGGCCAACTTTCTGCCAAACAATCACCATTTCATGGCTAACTTTTCCAACTGACTTGTGTGCACGCTCGAATCCTGTTCGGTGACTTTGGTCGGGTTTGGTGGAACGTTTGATTTTCATATTAACATTCTTTTGTGTCCACCCACCCACATTCATACATACATCGAGCGTAAAAAGTGGAACAAAGTGATTACTTTGTTGGAAACTTTTTCATTCTCAACTGTCAACTCTCGTAATGGTTGGGATATGTACTGCATTTTAGAGTTTTGGTACCCTTTTTGACCCTTTCTGTAGTTGATAAAAATAAGGTGTTTATCAATACACGATAAATTGTTATCGAAATGAACCTCTGTTGGGCAAAGTTAAAAAAACCAACAGGAAGCAAAAGTGTTATTAAAATAAACAAAACCAGCACTCAGCAAGTCAACCATTGAGGACGACTTTGTATTTTCGAAACAGTCATACCAGAATGTTGGTCAGTTGGTCAAATATACCACGTGTGGGTTCAAAAACAAGGGGGAAAAACATGCTATTGTGGAATGTGTGGACTATGCTCTGTTGACAAACAGACAGCAATGGTGGTGATTTTGATAACCTCGTTTTGTGAAATGTGTCAACTTTGTATTTACCTTTGATTGTTGATATGGCGAAAGGTTGACTCTAGCAGGATTCTGAAATGATTCACATAGCGATTTTTGTAATTTTTGTAATTCTTGTCTTTTTTTCCTTTTTATTATTTTTAACGTTTTTGTCACTTTTGTCAGTTTTGTAACTTTTTTCATTGGTTGAATTTTTGTAAATATGATACTTTTGCCATTTTAACAATTATTTTTTTAAATATTTTTAATTTGGTAATTTTTTGTCCATTTTTCTATTTTTGTATAATTTTGACATTTAAAAATTAGTTAAGCAGTCATTAACAAACTTAAAAAAAATTGTGGATCACGTTTTGTTGTGTTTTATTTGTTCATCAAACCGCACAACTAAAGGCTATTCAAGCCGTTGTTTTCACAACATTATGCTCATATATACATATATAATACAAAATATAAATAAGATTTTACAGTAAAATAACAATCTCGTAAATGTAAATGTGTTATAAATGTTTAGAATGTTTCCTATTTTGTAAATTTCCTTGTTTAAAGTTAATTATGGCAAAAATTACTGCACGCTGCTACATATAAATATATTAAAATTGAAGAATTGAGTTTATAAAACTTGTTGAAAAATATATGCACAAACGAAATGCATGTAAGTATAAAAAGTTTCCCAAATTTCGAGATGAGTTGTTGCATCTACTCGAGGAATCCTGCAGAACTGTAATTCATGTCAACGGCAAAAAAAATGTGAACAGCGAATTGATTTTGATGGAAATGTTGTGTGCTAAAATTTGGAACCAAAATCCCAAAAAAAGATCGAAACTGCTTGTTGGAAGGCCTAAAATATTCTTTATCTTATGCAAATTTTTCTCATAAATTCAAATCTGCCGTCATGTTAGACCGGAGACATCTGATCTAATCATTAGTTAGTTCAGAAAACAATGGGCATGATTTCGTGAAAACGAATTTGTTTAAAAAGGTTAATTAATACAAACGAATGAGGGTGGGAAATATTTCCATTTGATGTAATTTTTACATGAATTATCCTACATTTAAGGGATAAGTGTTTTAATCAATGAACTTTTTGAAAAGATAATCTCATGAAAAACCACATATCTTGAACATAAATGAGTCAAACGATCTGAAACTTTGAGCTTTGCTGAGTGTATTCGCTTCAAATTGATATTCAAGATGTAGGTATAAATCGACCAACTTCAAAATGAGACACATAGCAATAATTTTATAAAATGACATTTCCTCTATAGGGGTAAAGAGGTACAAAACAATTCTATTATCAGTTCACCAGTTAATAGTCCTTTTTAAAATATGTTAATAATATATAATAGGGTAAAATACCTAGATTTCGACAGTTTTGGCTTGATTTGTCAGAAAAACCATGTAAATAAATTATTTAGTTAATTTTTGACTAAAGGTCTTCATTTCAAATGTGATTGGTTATATGAATCAGATTTTTTTCTTCATTCTCTACCTTTTTTATTGATCAAAAGTTTCAAAACAACGTTTTTATTAGCCTTTTACTAAAACCTCTCGATGATCTAGTTTTCGACATTCAATTTTAGTTTTCGACACAAAAAGTTTTAGTTTTCGACACAAAAAGTTTTAGTTTTCGACACAAAAAGTTTTAGTTTTCGACAAGCATATTTCCACCTCCTTTGTTAGTTCAGCAACATGAATATTTGCGTATTGGAATTGCTTGTCTACTTCACGGCGTTTTTTATACCATGGAAACAGTATAAACATACAGAAGAAGATGGGTGTCGAAAAATAGATTATTGGGAGAATTTTCAGCGCTAGTTTTCGACAGCTCAAAAAACAGTTGAAATTTCATTAAATGTTAGCAAAAATATTCAATAAATTTCCGAAAAGATTGATCTCAGAACCTTAACCTTTCCATTGATTTCTTTTATGTTGCTTTTAATCAATTAAAAGGGGGGTTTTTCGTGATTCAAAATCATTCTTATTTGGTCGTTGGAATTGAATTTCACGGGTGATTTAGAATGTTACTTTTAAATTATTTATTTACAACTATTCAATAACTTATTTGGAGGAATTTTTTTATTCAAGGTATACTAAAGTGGGAGAGCAAAAATAGAAAAATATGAAGATAGATAGCTTGAGTTACCAAACAGAAAGATAAGCCTTTCATTAAAATTTTGTCGAAAACTAGCTCCTGTCGAAATCTAGAGTATCTACCCTAGTCCTTTTTAATATGTTAGTGTATAAGAACCTTTTAGTATATTTTATGGGATTTCAATGACTTGAAATTTCATGCTGAAAGAAAAAATCCCATTACTGGTTAAATTCAGATGTCTCCGGTCAAATCCGACGGCAGATTTGAATTTCTGAGAAAATTTCTCGTAAGGTGGAATCCATATATTATGAAACGCCAAATTTGCACTTTCTTGACCCTCTGCCCCCCGTATGTCATGTGGTCTTGATCTTGGTAATTAATTACCTTCAGCGGATTATGGAGAAGATCTTGCTGAAATGTAGAAATGTTATCGTGTACCTTGATGATCTGCTGATCTACGCATCGAACTTGGCCCAACTACAATTTTTAGTAGCGGAAATCAAAAAGGTCCTTAATGCAAACAATTTGACAATAAATGAAGAAAAGTCAATGTACAACCAAACTACAATTAATTTTCTCGGATTTCAAATCGACGGGACTGGTATTTTGCCAGAAGCTAAGAAGATTTCCGACATTAAATTCTTCAGAAGACCAAATGATCAATCAGAGCTGCGTAGTTTTCTTGGTATGTTGACGTTCGTAAGCCCATTTATAAAGCATTTCTCACATAAAACAAAGCCTCTGCGTGACTTGCTTACAGTAAGAACCAAATTTGATTGGCGCGATGAGCACCAGAAAGCTTTCGATGAATTAAAGCTGGCCGTTGAAGAAAATATGATTAAACGAGGATTTTTCAGTGACCATGACGATACATTGCTTTATACAGATGCCTCTCCTTGGGGACTCGGTGCCGTTCTGGTACAGGTGGATACTATTTCAAACGAAAAGCGTATTATCGCGTGTGCTTCGAAAAGCTTGACAATTGCCGAGAGTAAGTATCGGTGAGGGTTAAAGAGTTGAAATGAAAGACGGATAGAATATCAGAAGAAAATTCTAAGGTGGTGAAAAGAGCGAAGAGCATTTGAAATAGAAGCTTGACCACATACTAAATTCTTTGTCCCACACCAATTAACTGTATTGAAGAAGTAGTACCCAATAGAGAAGGCACTACGTTTTTCGATACAGTTAATTATGGATGGTTCGACCGCCATGTGAATGCACATGTGTCGAACGGACAAAAAATTTAGCATGTGGTTGCTCTGTTAAGTCTTCTATTGTGCGTTATCGTTCGATCGATGGCTAGGTAGATTTCTTATTTTCGTTTTGTGCGCAAGTTCCTCTTTTCACCACCTTAGAATTTTCTTCTGATATTCTATCCGTCTTTCATTTCAACTCTTTAACCCTCACCGATAAAGCCGCAAATTAATTTCATAAAACAAATTCACGGTGATTTCTCTTCATAATAAAAAAAATAATTCGGCTATAAAAAATCAATTACAAAACATCGTTCAAATAATCGAAAATAGTTAGGCCAAGATTTCTGACCGTTGACCGTAGGCGACAACTCAATCCAGTTGGAACTTGCGCACAAAACGAAAATAAGAAATCTACCTAGCCATCGATCGAACGATAACGCACAATAGAAGACTTAACAGAGCAACCACATGCTAAATTTTTTGTCCGTTCGACACATGTGCATTCACATGGCGGTCGAACCATCCATAATTAACTGTATCGAAAAACGTAGTGCCTTCTCTATTGGGTACTACTTCTTCAATACAGTTAATTGGTGTGGGACAAAGAATTTAGTATGTGGTCAAGCTTCTATTTCAAATGCTCTTCGCTCTTTTCACCACCTTAGAATTTTCTTCTGATATTCTATCCGTCTTTCATTTCAACTCTTTAACCCTCACCGATAAAGCCGCAAATTAATTTCATAAAACAAATTCACGGTGATTTCTCTTCATAATAAAAAAAATAATTCGGCTATAAAAAATCAATTACAAAACATCGTTCAAATAATCGAAAATAGTTAGGCCAAGATTTCTGACCGTTGACCGTAGGCGACAACTCAATCCAGTTGGAACTTGCGCACAAAACGAAAATAAGAAATCTACCTAGCCATCGATCGAACGATAACGCACAATAGAAGACTTAACAGAGCAACCACATGCTAAATTTTTTGTCCGTTCGACACATGTGCATTCACATGGCGGTCGAACCATCCATAATTAACTGTATCGAAAAACGTAGTGCCTTCTCTATTGGGTACTACTTCTTCAATACAGTTAATTGGTGTGGGACAAAGAATTTAGTATGTGGTCAAGCTTCTATTTCAAATGCTCTTCGCTCTTTTCACCACCTTAGAATTTTCTTCTGATATTCTATCCGTCTTTCATTTCAACTCTTTAACCCTCACCGATAAAGCCGCAAATTAATTTCATAAAACAAATTCACGGTGATTTCTCTTCATAATAAAAAAAATAATTCGGCTATAAAAAATCAATTACAAAACATCGTTCAAATAATCGAAAATAGTTAGGCCAAGATTTCTGACCGTTGACCGTAGGCGACAACTCAATCCAGTTGGAACTTGCGCACAAAACGAAAATAAGAAATCTACCTAGCCATCGATCGAACGATAACGCACAATAGAAGACTTAACAGAGCAACCACATGCTAAATTTTGTAACTCGCGGTTGCTCAGCGGGTGGGTGGTTTTTGCTGGTGGGTGGAGTTGGTTGAAATGAGTGGGATTCAGGGTCGGACTTTCTACGGGTTGTCAATCGCGCAGGGCTACTTTCTCTTGAGTAAAAGGGACTCAAACAGTGGTGTCCAAACGATGGAGTGAAAATAAAAGCTTATTACGAGTGGTACCTCGCATGTTACCAACCTTTATCGAATATTTACCAATCTTAAACAAAGATGCAGATTCTAAGTCCGGAACACTCCAGAGGGAGGCATGGGAAAACGATAAACATACGAGGGCAAATCAAACTATGGTTGTAAATCGTTCAAAATAAATACTTAGGCAGGATGGCTAGTTTTACAAAATAAGGGAAGAACATTTATTGGCTAATGCAGCCCAAGTTTCACGTCACATTCGGTACTTGCGGTTTCTGGAGAATCATAACCGAATTCTCGGTTTCTGGTCGTTTCTGGCAGATTCGCACCAATTTCGGCGTCCCGAAATGGTGATTGAATCCGAGTCATGCAGGTGATGTCTAGGTGCTGGTTGATCGGTGACGTTTTTGGGGTTATGTCCACCGAAGGTTCCTTTCCGTTCGCAATATCTTCTGTGCCGCCGGTTTCGGGTTTTTGGCCACAACGGGCATCCGATGATGATCCTGAGGTTGGGTTTATATTTAGAAAGAAAAAGGTCCTTTGGACCTAACCAAATAAATTAATATACCTGTGACGACTTGTTTGTAACCGCATGGTTTTTTTTAACAATTTTTGACAATATTTATAAACATTACAATTTTTTTACCTTTTTCTTCACTGCGTGTTTTAACTTGTTTCTGTGTTTCGTTGTTATAATGTTTTGAGGACTTTTTGCTGTTTAATATAAATACATTGTTTAAACTTTCTTTTCACAACTTGTCATTGCATGTGTTTTTTTTAAGGATCATAACCTAGTTTTTTTTACCTTTTCTTAACAAATTCGTTTTAACTGTTTCTGTTTTCGTTGTTGTACTAAGAAACGATATTTGCAACTGTATTGATCATAGGAAAAGTAGTTATGTTAATTTTTAACCGCATGTTTTTTCTTTGAAAAAACAAACTAACCGTACTATTTGTTTGAAACTCTCACTTGTGTTTTAAAAAACCACTTTTAACTTGTTGTTTGTGATTGTTTCTTCTGTTATTACGTTAGTTGTGACCGTTCTTCTGTTTTTTAACCTGCAAGTTTAGTATATTATTAAGAATTTTTTTACACCATTTTAACCTCAAATTCCTACTCTACAATCTACACACGGCGCGCACTTCTTGACTCTAAGGCGTTCGCGAACAGAAAGGATCTGCGCTAACTAAGCCGACATTGAGCAAGCGTTAAAAAGTTCATCCGACCGCCACACTGTCATCCACGTCGGCAATTTTATTTGACGTGTGCGGCGTTGACCGGGTGGTAACACTTCCTCGCAAAAGCCAATGCTTTCGTCCTACGCCCATGGGCATCTCTTGTGAGAGAAGTGGCTGCGTAATGATTGGATAGGGAGGTGAAATGGGAGGAATCCTTTGAGAGCTTTTGAGTGGCGATTGTTATGACTGTCATGATTGTCAGGGTTGTAGGTCAAAATTAGGTAATGTGTCGAAGACACTTTAATGGATGGTAACGAACGGTTACAATTTTTTGTCCGTTCGACACATGTGCATTCACATGGCGGTCGAACCATCCATAATTAACTGTATCGAAAAACGTAGTGCCTTCTCTATTGGGTACTACTTCTTCAATACAGTTAATTGGTGTGGGACAAAGAATTTAGTATGTGGTCAAGCTTCTATTTCAAATGCTCTTCGCTCTTTTCACCACCTTAGAATTTTCTTCTGATATTCTATCCGTCTTTCATTTCAACTCTTTAACCCTCACCGATAAAGCCGCAAATTAATTTCAGAGAGTAAGTATCCACAACTTCACCGTGAGGCGCTTGCTATTATATGGGCAATGGAACGATTTGCATACTACCTTCTTGGACGGCGGTTCATTTTACGATCTGACAGCGAAGCATTAATGTTTATGATAAAAACCAAAGATCGAAAAGACATGGGCAAACGAATAATGTCTAGAGCGGAAGGCTGGTTTTTGAGAATGAACCATTACGATTTCGATTTTGAACATGTCTCTGGAGACAGTAACATAGCAGATGCGGCTTCTAGAATATGTATGCATAAGGAAGATCCTGAGTTTGGCAAAACTAAAGAGCCACACGAACTGTGTTCCGTTTCAGCTGATACTAATGTACTGAGTCATCAACTACTAGCTTTAACGAATAGTCAGGTTAAGCAAGAACTGTCCGTCGATGACGAGCTACAAACAGTGATTAAGTATCTAAACGTTGCTGAAAAATGGCCCGAAGAAATTTTGAAGTACCAGGCGTTTCAAGGAAATATGTATATGCAGGGAGATTTGCTGATGAAAGACGAAAAACTTGTATTACCATCAACACTACGTACTAGAGCACTTAAATTAGCACATCTAAGCCACCCTGGTATGTCGACCATGAAGAACTTCCTTAGACAAGGTCTTTGGTGGTTGGGAATGGATAAAACCGTAGAAGAATATGTGAAGAGTTGTCCCGAATGCCAGCTGGTAACATCCACCAGCCATCCTCAGCCAATAACATTAACCGAACTTCCTCAGAATCCTTGGGACTATGTGTCCATGGATTTCGCATCGGCCTCCGACGTTCTTAATTGGAAAGCGTTGGTACTAACGGACAATTACTCCAGATTCCTTGTCGCTATTCCGATGGACAAAACTGATGCCGAATCTGTGAAGAAGGCATTAACACGATTGTTCAAAGTTTACTACATACCGAAGAAGCTGAAGGCGGATAACGGGCCACCTTTCAACAGCGCAGATTTAAAATCCTGGCTAGAAAATGTATGGGGTATAAAATTGGTTCATAGCACGCCTCTTAATCCGACCGAAAATGGATTGGTTGAAAGAAGCATGCAAGGTAACAAAAAAAAAATGTAGATATAGGAATTTCTCCCTCAGATTTGTAAGAAATTTTTCATCCAACTCAATCATTCTCTTTTTGTATTTTCTTTTTCAGGAATCAACAAAATTGCTACGATTGCGAGATTGGGAAAGCAAAATTGGAAGGATTCACGCACGGATTCGCGACAAGTTGCAGACGAAGAACTTCGAGATAGAGACCAAATTGCTAAATTCGTGCGAAATGAGAGAGAGGATCGTAAAAGAGGAGCCCAGCACTCTGATATAAAAATCGGGGACATCGTATTGGTTGAACAATCTAAGCGAGATAAGGCGGAACCATTTTACAAGAATATATTTTACAAGGTCATTCAAGTAACAGGAGCAGGCCGCGCTACCATAAAGGACATGGGTACAGGTAGAATATCAGAGCGGAACGTGAAGGTTTTGAAGAAGTTTGTCGAAAGAAAGGAGGTTGGAGAAAATATTGAGATATCTGGAGAACGAACACATCAGAAGGAGCTTGATGGAATGGATCAAGAAAGTGTAATCAAGGATGTTGATAAATCAGATTCAACATCACAAACTGAAAACCAACGTTACCAACCATGCGATTCAGACGTCAACTGCAAGAAGAGACATCTGGAAACAAAAACAGGAACTACGAAACGTCGTCTCATTAAGCGACCGGAGAGATATTTGAATACAGCTAGTGTTGAATAAAATTTGTTTGATCCATTGTAAGGGGAGAATGTGGGGTTTTGAGATGAGCATGTATGGGGAGTTGAGTTTTAGAGTGTAAGCTGATAAATAAAGGACGATGTGGTCTTGTAGTGCCTAAGTATTTGGACGAGGTTATTGTGTAATAAAAACGGAAATATCACACTATCTGTAAAGTTTTCTTATGCCAAATGAAGAGTTATGAAAAATATTTTGTCCATCCCTTATAAGAAATTTTGCCAAAACGATCGCGAGCCAGGTTTTGGAATCTATTCGATCCCACACAGCTCTATTTTTTATTACATCATCTGAAATTGCTTTAAAATAACGAAATGAATTATGAAATCACAGTTTTGGGTCAACTCATAATCTTTGCATGTTATTTGGTCAATTTGGATTTAGTGCCCCACGATTCCCCACCATTTTTCAAAGTCCAAAAAATATTGCTTTTTTTAAAACAGTCAGAATTTGGGGAAAATCACTTATCAAAATTTAAAAAAAAAAACCTTATGATACCTGAAAATGTAGAAAATCATGCCATTTTTTATTTTCATTTTATCTTTTATAATAAAGAAGTTATGGAACAACGAATAAAAGTGGCCCACGATTCCCCACTCTCCCATACTTTTTATAATTATTTTTTTATTTTTTATTATGTTTTTGATAATTTTTCCTTAGTTTTTTATGAATTAAAAAAATATATTTAGGATAGTTTTTTTGTTTTTATATATTTTTTTGAGTTTTTTGAAACTTTTTATAAATTTTTTAAATTTTTTTCATTATGTTGTTTAAACATAATATTTTTTACATATATTTTATATTTTTGTCACTTTTTTCATTTCGTAATGAAAGTTTTTTTTTGTTTCGATTATAAAGCGGTTATATTGATTTAGAAATGGGACAATTACGAATGCTTGTATCTCAAAAACCATTTGTTTGATCGAAATACTTCTATGAAGGAAATGAAGGTAAATCGTCCAGTTTTCGTTCAAGAAAATAAAGAAACGTTTTATCAACCAGTATAAAACTGATAAAGATACGGGGAGTTTTCAATTATTTGGTTAAGATGTTTTTTTTAGAAAATTTTTGATGATAAGGGCATAGTTTGCATTTGCCGGCAATTGCTCTGTTGGGATATATTAAAATATCATTACCATTGAACATATTATAAAACATAAGATAAAAAAAATCATAATATGAAACTTTAAATTTAAATTACTATTGTGTCAATGTTCTGGAAACAATATTGAGGATATGATTGGAGTAAAGAAACAAAATTCAAAATATTATTTTGCAAAGTTCGGAAACAAAATTCAAAATATTATTTTAACTTTAACCAATCAATCCAAATAATAAAAAAAATATCATTGTTGGCAATTTTTATCGTAAGCTGCCTTTTAGGTTTTTTGTAGTTTTAAATATTTTTATGATGAAAAGAATATTATGAATCCAAAAACAAAATCAAAATATTGCAACAAATAATTGATTCTGATCTTGATCTTTGATTTCAGAATTAAAGCGAGTAAATGAATTAGAAAAAAATAATAGAATTTTGATTTCAGGATCATAACTCAGATTTTTAATTGATTAGCAGCCATCATTGAAAAATTAGTTATCAATATGATTGTAAAAATGAGCCATAATTTCTATCAAATAATTTTTCCGACCGGGATGATAAAGATTTGAATCCAGCGGATCTGTTTTGGACGATAACAGTTATGTCCGAGTAAGTGATTAATATTAAATTGTTAATCATAAGAAATATGTTTTATGCTTTCCTATTCAATTTTAGTTCCTTGAAAAAGAATACATAGTATTTGAAACGTTGGATGAAGCACAAATAAAAGTGTTAATCATTTACCTATAAGATCGAAAAGCCATTTCATAACCTAAAAAATTATTTATGAAATTCGAAAATGAATAATTGGGATATATTGAAATATCATTGCCATTAAACATCATATATAATATAAACTGAATCAAAGTAATCGAAAGTAGGCTCACAACCAAAACACAATCCGAGATATTAACCAGACAGTAGCGCTACAAAGTGCTCCATACAAGAGTTTAGAGAATTTGGGAAGCTTTAAGGAACAGGCATATAATTAAAAGGGAATTTGTTCCTAATGTTATTTTTTAATAATTATTGGGCAAAATTTTGTCATGAAAAGGTACTTGCAAGACACGCCGACAGAAATACATTTGATTTTTTAACAAAAATTTTCGAAAAATGTGCAAACAGCTCTCACATATCAGCAGACATTCCAGAATTACATTTTTCATAAATGAAATACCACTCTTAAATAAATCTATTAAAAATCTAAATCATTTTAAAGCTTCTTCCAGTACAAAAACAACTCAAACACTCCATTGATTCAAGAAAAAGCCATAAAATTTGTTACTTTGGTCAACAGAAAACAGGATAAAATTTCAGTTTTTTCAACCAGGTTTTTTCCTTGTTAGAATGCTTTCCAAAACAGAACTTTCGTAAATTTAGCTTACAAATATCTCCAACAATTTTTTTGAATGAATGTTTTTGTGAAATTATCACTTTTTCATTCAAAAACTTTTACAATACTTAGGTGTGTTTTCAATCGCGAGAAAAACACCAGTTTTTGAAACTCAATTTATCGCTTAGTAGCTATCAATATTTTACCAAAAAATATTTAAAACACTGAAAGAAGACCTAAAAGTTGATTTTACTTACTTTTTAAGAGATCTCTGAAGTAAAAAGCCGTACTAAAATGATTTTTAAATTCATCGAAAATTTACACCCTTTTGTTTACCTTTTTTCCTAACTACAAAACGTCAAACATTTACCTGGCATCGCGGATAGAGGCATAATATAAAAAAATCATATCTCGCGAGAGCTTTTATTACGTCGTATAAAAAAATGTTAACTAACAGTTTTATTACGAAAATATAAAAATAAATTGACATAAACTAGTCGCAACTTCTTTACGTTTAGAATATTTGTAGCCTGGACAACATATTCTATATGTAAAATACTAATTTTAAAGTTTTTTTGATAACTTTTGCAGCAGTTTTCTGTGAATTCTTAACATGTTTCATACGACGTAATGAAAACTCACGCGAGAAATACTGATCTTTTTATCATCCTTTGTTTCATGAAGGATCAAGATTTGGCCTAGATTTTCTTATTTCAGAGATTCAATGCTTGCAAAAATATCATTCGACAATTTTTTAAAAATGAAATTGAAAATGCTAATAAAATTTATTTCTGACATCACAAAAAGGCGTTTAAAACCTTTTTAAATACTCAATATACTCAAAGAGAAAACTGTAACTTCGACAAAGTTGATCACTTAATCAAGTTGGTTAGTTGGTTGACTGTACTTAAATTTTTGATTTTTAATTTTGTTTTCTATGAGTTTTGCATTTGTTTAAATCAACGAAAATATTTGTTTTTTATTCAAATTTATTTGATGAAATTCAAAAACGCGGATTTTTATCTGGTAAATAGTATTCTGTATAGAACACTGCAAATATTTGTCCGTGGATTTTTGCATTTTTGGTTATCTTTGGAATGTTTTTTTTCTCATTCTCATTCTCAAAAATAACATCTTGTCAATAATAGAATTTGTTGCAGTGGCTTGAAATACTTAAAATAATTAGTCTTCATTCATTAACCTAGATTTTGCACATATTCAAGATGATACTTTGCTCAAAGTATGAAATGAGTTACAAAATTTTCAAGTAAAGCAGGAGCCATATTTTATCATAGTAAAATCCCATGAATGCTCTTTACTTCAGATTTTCCTGATTTTGTAAAAGATTGATTTTTAATGTAATTAAACCATCTTGAACATTTAAAAACTCTACAACCAATAACTATGTAAGTCGTCAGGATACTATTTCTGATCTTAGTACAATCAGATATAAGAAGTTAAATAGGATTTTTCAAGTGAAATAATTATCACTCTGTTTGCGAAATTACAACTCTTTTCTCTAAATTTGTATTAGTTTGATGTCTTTGACAAAGTTGGGATCAGGAAATTTTCCTATTAGATAATGTTATTGACATATGAATTTGAATTACAAATAACGCTTGAGGTAAGACTGCAAATGTTTTAATAGTGATGTGATGAGTATGATTTATCCATGTAAAAAACAATTTAAAAGGTTAAAAAATCTTCAAAAAAAAAAAAAAATTAAATGTTCTAGAACCTCCAATTGATTATTTCAAATTCGGGCTCAAATGAAAGGGGGAAGTCCCAGCTTTCGAATGGTGCTAAAATGAGCTCTGCTTATCTTCGAAAAATAAATTTTTCTCCCAGAGACACCGTAAGAACTGATCAATCGTCCATCCATTTAATAAACTGATATTTTTTTTTAGATTTTCCTACAAAAAACAATCAATCCTTAAAATATTGCTAAGATCTTCTCAGTTCAACTACTGCACTTTCCTAACGATATTTTGGGTAGGCAATTTGATGAATTTGATTACTAACGGTTTTTCATCTTTTGTTCAACAGTTATTTGAACTTGTTTTTTTCTTCTAAATTTTGTCCGTTGGATCATTACCAAATTAACAACACATAGTATCAAATCCGACATATTGTTTAACAAAACAATCGCCCTTAATTAGCCAGAACAAGGCCATATTTCCCTAGAATGATTCACAAAAGGCCGTTTCCAATCACCAATCGGTTATGTTGAACAAAAAAATAAGTAAGCAAGGTAAGGATCCTATTTCAGAAGCCCTCTTTAGCACCCGCCCCTTTTCACCAAGTGGAGAAATTCCGAACCAATTTAGAGGCCTACTACGGTTGGATGAGTAAGAAAGGCCCCGTTAGGGGGCCTTGTAAACTTGAATGAAACAATTGACAGTTGAGAAAAAAAAAACTCCTCCCAACAACACCTTTAAAAATAAACAACAAACATACCTACATACATTTGAAGCCTTCCGACGATGGTGCAGGTGTGTTTTTTTTCTTCTACTAGTTGGTCGTACCTGCGTCGCAATTGGATTGAGTGGATCTTCTTCGCCTAGTTTAAGCCGCTAGGTAGCTGGATCGGCAAAGCATATCATCGGGTGCAAGTAATTCTACCCACCAAGGTATATAACCATACCCAGAATGTCCCATCGGTCACAGTTGAGTGGCATCGGTCAGCCAAATCGGATTATCAAAAGGATTAGAAGAGCGTACTGGATGAACGTATTCGTGAGTGTTGAAGAGTGACTGACTTGGAGTTGAGTAATCGAGGAGTTCATCGATGATCGGCTTCGTTCTCTTTCGACGATCGATCGTGCAATACGATCGACGAAAAGTTGTGAAAGAGGAGCGTTTTCTGGATCATCGACCGCTCTGATCGGGTCGGGTGTTGGATTGGATCATCGTTGAAAAGCAGCTTAGGTCAGCGGGAATTTCTGCAATGCGCCACCAAGCAATTAGTGCTGAGCTGGGTGCAAATGGAGCAACACACTACACTACAAGTCCAGGTCTTGGGGCGATTGTCGGCCCAGTCGCTGTACTTTTGAGCAGCTCCAAGTCCGAGGTATCGGACTAGGGGCTGTGCTGCCTAGTGACTAGACCGAACACTCGTATCCCAGGACTTTTTTTTTTCGAGAAAAAAATTGGACACGGATCGTCGTTTGTAAGATTTTCTTTTGGGTGTTAACAAGTGTTAAAAGTGAAAATTGAAGTGAAGTGACCCCCCTGAGAGACCAGATCAGAAGTGATCGAAGTTCGAAGGAACTCCCGGTGTGATATTCGATTGAAACCCCTTTGGATAGCATATCACAGCAGTAGTTACCTACTAACTTTACGCTTCTAAATTCGACCATTTGCAAAAATTTACAAAAAAAAAAAAAAAAATAGACAAACAAAAAATCGTTTCGGCTTGGAAAATGTCGGTAAGCTACTTAGTGTATTGAAGATGCCTATGTTGAAGGAACTTCTGCTGTGATCTGAGCTCTAACCATATCACAGTAGTTGTACTTTAATGTCGGCAGTTCTGTTGGCGTCGGAAAAGTTTCAGAAAACCAAAACCAGAAGAAAAGATTAACTAGAAAATCAGTGAACTCTGGTCCACAAAACCGCCAGCTCAGCACACCCCTCAAAAGTTATGCGACTAACTTCGTTCAGATGGTGTTCTATTTTGAGAAAATGTTCCCAATAATATTTTACAAACTCATCACTGGGCAAAGTTTGTCGCATAAATGCCAATCTCAGTTCATCTCTGCAAATAAGTGAAAAGTGAAAAATGGTGAAAAGAGAAAGTTTTGGAGGAAAAATTGTTTTTTTTCTTCTTTTAAACAAAAGAGTGCAGCAACCGCGAAGAAAAGTGTTTTATGTCCGTGCGCCACACAGTTGAATAAGTTTTCTTTTATTCCAAGAACTACCCAACTTCAATCCGCCTCCCCCTTCCTTTGGCTCACCTTTTGTTTTATTGAGGTGAAAACCACCATTTTCCATGGCGTGAAAGTTGGAGGGAAGCTTCAGCTAATTACTTATAGTTTCTTCTACAGGAATGGATGGCCGATTGTTAGAAACTCGGTAACTAATCATGAAATTTGAATTTCATTGATAAAATTCGCCTTTTTTAACGATTTAGAAATGACAATTAGATAAAAATCAAAAAACAATTGAGGAAGAACAATTGAAAGTTTAGCTTCTTTTTCAATTTTGTAGTTCCTTTGGATTTTGATAATTTAAACTTTATTTTCAACTTAAAGGTACTAAATGTTTCAAATAATAACTATCTACAACTTCTATTTTCAACAAAAAGTTTAACTCACACCTTTGAAATATTTAAATCATTAATTTATGAATTTTTACTTGATTTTTGTTTAGAAATCTTAAAGAAGAATTTTGATTGTTGGCTCTATGATCTGAAAACTTGGAATTCCACAACCTCTCTCTCTCAATCAAAATGCTGAATTTACTTTTAACATTTCAGAATACACTGAATTTTCGATTGTGAATTACATTTAAAACATTTGGGTCTTCCTTCCGAAAACGATTTCAATTTTTCAAACCCCTGGCTACTATTGAATAAGTACTGAGATTCAGTTTTCTCGTATATTATTTTGAGATTTTGAGTGGAAGGAAAAAAAATCGTGTGCTCAGTCTCGGAATTTAAATTCCTGTCCCGACTTAAATTGCATCACGGGGAAAACTCTGTAGAAAATATCCCATTGAATATTTTTTCATCAAAATTTGCACATAGATAATTTGAAATGTATTGTTGACACTGTTTCAATTGCCGATTTTTTTGGAAATTTGGATAAAATGGCGTTACAAGAAGACTTACGTTGCAAATTTATTTGTACATAATTCGGAAAAATCCTCAGCTTTTTTTTGGGACGTTGCAAAACAACTTGAAAACGTACAGTTAAAGTCGAGATTTGTTATCAAACAAAATCATTTTTAACTCTGAGTTTTGAAATGAAAGATAAATACAGTCAAAATAGATGTTTAGTTAGTGATCATGAACACAAGCGTGTCGTGACAATTTTAAGTGAAATTTCTATTCTTCGATCAGGGCACTGTGGGGTATTTCTAAACAAAATGGAAACTCAAAATGTTTTTTCCATTTTCCATTTTTATGATATTTCATTAATTTAATGATAACATAAAAAAAACTTAATTGTCATTTTTTTAACTTTCATTGCAACTAGCAACCAATTTTATAAAAAAAACTAACTGACCCAGCACGCTTTGCTACACCATCCAAATCTGTTCAAACTTGTTAAAACTATAAGGATAAAAAATGAAAGCTTAGCTCCAGTTGGAATGTTTGAGTTTCATAGTGGAATATTCTATGTTTTAGTTTTTTTTTAAATATTTGTTATCTTCAATCAAAAGTTTGTCTATGTTCTTTTCACTTTTAATATATTATTTAAAAAAAACTTTCACGAAAGAAACGATTTTGATATTTCCAGTATAGACATAAATTTTTGGTTTCATTTTAAATGATCTTAGATTTTTTATCCTTAGATTTTTAAAACGTTTTTTTTTATGAGAATTCTTTTTTTTTGCCTATTAAATTTTTGTTGTAAATTTTCAGTATCGAGATCAATTCATTGATTAATTCGAACTTCAGTGAGACCGCTGTTTTTGAAAAGGCCTAACTTCTATGCATTTTTTTTTTCAAAAAATTGAAAAATTTCAAATGACCTTGAATTAAAAAAAAGGGATGATGTTGACAACATTCAATCCAGTATTGTTTTTTTTTAAAAAGAAATATTCAATTTGTTTTAAACCTTATTCCAAAGAAGTTTCCTTTACAAAAATGAAAGGGTCTTCAATATATATAAAAAAAACATCTTATTAAAAATATCAAAACATTCATCAACTCTTTCTGATTGTAAAATAAGTCTTTCAATGAGGAGCATCTTCCATTTAATTATATGTTGGCAGTGTACCAAAATTTATTAAAAATATTTAGAAATTGTTCTTGTTGATTTTATGTTACTTTTATTTACTACGAAAGATGATTTTAAGAAAAAAAATTAGGGGAATCTTTTAATTGAATGAGTTATCTTTAGCCTAAATTTGTTTGGCAAATCAATCAATCATATCATGATATCAAAACTGTTATGTGCACCAATTTTTAATGAAAATCTCTTGAAAATTGTTCGAGTGTTGTATTTTTTTTTATATGGGAGCCCCCTTTACAAAAACGTTAAACGCCTTAAATTATTTGAAATCATCTTGTAATTTTTATACTGTTTGTGTTTAAAATTATATTAAAATAGTTTGAAAATTTCACGAGTTTCGTCACATTTTATATGGATTTAATATGGGAACCCCCCCCCTTTTTTTACAATGGCAGAGGGTTTCAATACAATAAATCATCTGGATTTGCCGAAGTTGTCCAAAAATAAAATAAATCATCTTATGAGGGTAAGTGCTTAAAAATTGTATGGGTTGGGCGTTGGGCCATATGTTAATTTTGTATGGAAGCCCCCGCTCCCCTCCTTGGAAAGGGATCCGTTTAAAAGTATTATAGAAACCATCTCTGACCCCAAAAACGCTTCGAGGGTATACACGCAATGTATTCTGCACAAGGCCGTGCGAACGGGGGGGGGGTTTTAGGGGTTTAACCCCCCCCCCATGAAGATTTTTTTCAAGTAAAATTTTCACCAAAGTAACGAAAAATCACTTGATCCTAAAACGTATATGAAAATAAGTGTTAACAAGCAAGTCAGAAATTTTTCTTGCCTCCGGCGGAATTTAGTCTGAATTTTAGATATTTTTAAGCAAACATGTAATCTTTTTGCAGGTTTCAACAAATGTGTTAAATGAAATCAAGTTTTTCTTACACTTTCTACAGTTATTTCAAAAGTACTTGCATTGATATCTTTTCTTTTTTTTATTTTTGAATTTCACATTTTTTAGATCGTGCATCATTTTCACCATAATAATATCCCTCATTGGATGAAGATGGATGGATGGTTTGGTATTTATCAATATTTGATTTTACTTAAAACTGATACATTTTCAAACTCCTCATCACCAAAACTCAAAGTGTTCGAACAAATTTGATAAAATATTCAAGTTCAGAACGCTAAAATCTACCAAATCAATCATTAAAAGAATTAGCACCAAAATGCTGTTGACTTGAGTCAACAATTAAACTATGAAAATTCTTATGGTGAAACGTGTTCATTCAAAAAAGTCATCCTGAAATGTTTTGAAAAACTTATCTTTTTCATTTTCATATTTTGTTTAAATTTTCAAATAAATTTTCCGAATTTTAAAGTACAGTTTTTTTCCAATTCTTTCATTAACTTTCCGAATTTTTTAGTCGAATTATTTAAATTTTAGAAATAATTTTAATATTTTTTTTTAATTCAGAATTTTCGTGTACTTGACAGAGTTTCAACCTTCTATACTTTCCAGGACACAATATTTCAATCGAAAGTGGTGACATAATACTTAGAGCTTGTAATTTTAAATTTTAAAACATGTGATTGAAAAAAAAACTTTTCATTAATTTTCTTTAGAAAAAATTGTCTTTTATGAATCGATCATGATTTTTAATTTAAACTTTAAAGGTTTAAAACATGATTTAAAGAAGATAGCAACTTTAAACTTAATTTTTATACGAATTGTTAACTAACTTTGTTCTTCCAATATTTGTTGTAACTTTGAACTTCTTATCTTTCAATTTTTATCAGTTTTCATTGATCATTCACGAAATTACTCATTTCCCAAAATTTCCTTGTAAATATAATTGAACATGAAGTTTTTATTTTGAACTTCATAAATGAACTATTCAAGCCGTTTATTTTTCTATAAATAGGTTCTTTCTCTGATTTCTTTCACTGGCAGTTTTCAAATAATAATGAATAATTCGTCTTTTTATCAAATTGAATTAAACCATCAATCATTGAATGAATTTTCCAAAGTTCAAATTGGTTTTTTTAGTTATCGAAAATTCACATATTAAATCGCGATTAAATATTTTTTGTTCAAATTCAAAATACTACAGCGGAATTTTTCAATCACCTTTCAGTTGAAAATGAAGAAAAGAATTTTAATTAGGATGAATAAAAATTAACAATTATTATCATTTTCCTAAAAACTAATCATGGTTAGTTTTTTATCTGATTGGACATTCCAGATTCTTTTAAGCTCTGTGTTTTTGAAACATTTATTTTAAATGAGCTTGGAAATTCTATTGAAACAAATTTCTAGTTTAGAATAGAGAACATCATTTTGAAAAAAAAATTATCAATGATTTAACGAAAATTTGAAACTTTCATTGTGATATGATTTGAAAATTTTGTTTTTTTTTATCAGTCCAATTTATTTTTAGTTTGTGTGGTAATCATGAGTGGAAAAGTATTTTAGAAATTCCTTTCCTTTTTTTATTGTTTATTTATTGGTATTGCTATTATTTCAGCTAAATTTGAAATTCGAAAACGGGCCTGATTCTGCACGAAGTGGCTAGGTGGAAAACAGCATATTTTTTATCTAATTGATTTTCACGTAAACTATACGAAATCAATGTGTAAATGCGCTCCGGTAAAAATTGGTTCTTCGTGAAAGGCACCCACACATTCAGATGATCGATTTGGTTATTCCCCATGGGTTCACGGATTCTTTGCAGTTTCTGCTTAGGTATGTGCTTACAGGCTGAATCAAAGCAATCGAAAGTCTGTTGTGTTGTGAGAATACTTGGTTGAATGATTCAACTGAATCAAAGCAATCGAAAGATTCCTCTTAATTCAACCACGGTAAATGAAAAGTTCATATACCAGTATTTCGATAGCAATTTACTACCTTCTTCAGTGAACCTGGGTTTTGCTACCTAGTAGTAGCTTACCTAACTCGGACAATATAGGGGAGGGAAACGATACACATTCATCAATCGAAAACGTTCACTGAAGAAGGTAGTAAGTTGCTATCGAAATACTGGTATATGAACTTTTCATTTACCATGGTTGAATTAAAAGGAATCTTTCGATTGCTTTGATTCAGTTGAATCATTCAACCAAGTAGGCTCACAACACAACAGAGTGCTTACAGGCATTGTTCAGAATAATTAGTTCGACAAATCACCAATGCAGCGTACGCCTAATCCGGGTCCCATGGCTTCGTATGAACTGTTATAGGAGGAAACACATCTTACTTGTCGACCACTTATGGTATTCGAACCCTAAAGTTTTCTTGCCGATACCGGAAATCGAACCCGGTACACCTGGCATACTAAAACCAGAATCGCACCTGCCTATCCGCTAGACCACCTCGGCACTATGAATAAACATCTCATTGTGTATGCATAATAAATTCTGTGCAATAAAAGACTCATTTTTTTTATCCGAAATCCCAGCTTACAGTATTTTTGAACTAAATAAACTGAAGATCATTTTGAATGTCAAATCGGCCGCTGAATCCGAAAATTAAGTTGAAAAAATCGGTAGAACAGTTTTTAATTATGCTCCAATTTTAAAATTTTACTTAGAGAAAAAAGTTATTCGAAAGATTCTCTTTAATTCAACTACGGCACAAGAAAAGTTCAGATACCGGTATTTCGATAGCAACTTACTGTCTACTTCAGTGGGCGTTTTCAATAGAAGAATGTGTATTGTTTCCCTCCCTTATATTATCCGAGTTAGGTGAGCTACTAAAAGGTAGCAATAACTTCCCAATGCTCAGCAGTTGTGTCGTTGTCTGTTTTTTGGGACGACCTACCTTATTTTGGGTGTTGCCTGTTAGTGCTACATTATTATCTACCCGATTCTGGGTATTGTCTGGTAAATTATTGTATATCCTTTTGTCTAAGAATTTGAACAACCAGTGTGACCTGGTTCGGTGTCTCCGTTTAAGAGATGAACTATTTTTTTATTAAAAAATTCTCTTGGGTCGAATCACAGAGTTTCAGATATTTATTGTTTTGTATGTAAGTATGAATGTTGGTTATCTACCATAGGTGCACGGATTCACCGCAGTTTCTGCCTAAGTATGTGCTCACATGCATTCTTTTGATTATTAAGCTCGATTAATCTCCAATGCAGCGCGAACACCATACCCGGACCCCATGGTTTCGTATGCACTGTTATGGGTGAATGTATTGTGTTGATGTAGGTTTTATTTTGGAAGAACGAGTCAGTCAGGTGGGCTAGTTTACTTACAGGTATTCCGGCATCCGTGTATATATCTGGCCAGCTGGCAACTGATTGAACATTCTTATTATATAGTCTATAGTTATATGAGGAAACACATCTTACCTGTCGGCCACTTATGGGTTTCGAACTCAAAAGTTTTCTTGCCGATACCCGGTATGGCTGGCATACTAAAACCAGACTCGCGCCATCCTATCCGCTAAACGACATCGGCGCTATATAAAATTTCAGATATTTATTGTTTTTATCAAAAACTAATTATTTTTTTCGGCTGATTTATGTTGATAAAAAGTCTACAATCGCTCACTCGGGCTTTATTATTTAACTTTCGTAATTTTCGTCAATATTAAGAAATAAACAAATTTTTACAAGGTTTTGTTTTAAATTTTTTTGTCAGTATTTGAATGCTTACAGAACAAATTGGATAGAATAATTTAAAAAAAAAATCTGCTAAGCATATATATTTTATTTTTTTATTTTTGCTTGAAACTAAACTAACGACTGACGGACATCGAAATTCCTTTGATCATGAGTATTGACTGCTATTCCGACTCACTTTGATAGAAAACCCCTCGATATTTGACCATAATTTGAAATAATATGAAGAATAACATAGAGAAACAGGGCGCCAAAAACTGTAATGTTTAGCATGAATATTTAAAATTAGGGGAGATGAGGGCATAACGAGCACCCAGGGCATAATGAGCACTACTCTTTTCTACGAAAGTACGTATTTTCTTAAATAAATTTTCATGAGGATTTGTTTCGTACTTCCTATAGTATTAATTTTTCACAAAAAAAGGAATCTCCTTATCATCTTTACAGAGATATTTAAAAAAAACTAGCTTGGTTCTCAAGTTACGAAAATATTATAATTTTTGAGCACCACGAAATAAGCTCTGATGATCTTAAAATAACCTTGATCTATAATGTACGCACTGCAAAATGATGTTCACATTGTTTCTCAATTTTTACCATCATAAAATTTTTGATTTTTCACTTTTATCAATTTTAAAACACGTTTTTACCTTAATTTGTTGACTAGGGGCATATAGAGCACCATATTATCGAGGCATAATGAGCATTTTCTGCCGTAGAAACTAGCAGCGAATTAAAATTGATTTATAGCGCCACACCTTGACTAGTTTTCATCCGACAATTTAGCCTATTGGTAAGGTGTCGGAGAGGTAATCAAAAGACTAGAGTTAGATTTCTGTTCGAGGTGATTTTTTTCCATTCACAATTCATGATCGATTTTTTTATTGTTACATTATACGGCTAGTAGCATCATCCCCCGAACAAAGCACTTAATGTATGAGCGTGCGTGAATTGTTTGTATTCTACAAGGCTTGTGATATAGCTCAGTTGGCAAGTCAGTTGCTTTCTGAGCCGATGTCCGTGAGTTCGAGCCCAAGAGTAAACATCGATCACAGTTGTACCGGATAAGTTTTTCAATGACTTTTCCGCCAACTTCATCGTTGATATAAGTCGCGAATGACATGAAGATGTTAAAACGACTATAATCGAAACAAAAAAAAAAAATTGTATTCTACAAACAGACCTAGATTATTTTGTTATTGCTTTGTTTGATGAATCTACGACTCACCTGACTTCATCGAATTGAATTCGCTGCTAGATTCCCCGGCAGAAAACGCACATCTTGCCCTGATTAATGGTGCTCATACTGCCTCAGGGGGGGTTCTCATTATGCCTCCACAGTGGCTGGTTTTCAGCTTTTGGCAAAAATTTTTAAAATGCATTTTTTAACGTTTTCATCTAGTTTTTCACGTTCCAGCCCGTTAGGGAATAGGCTTTTCAAATGTCTGAACACGAAACAATAATGTAACCTCTATATTATAGCTATTTTCTATGGTTAAATAACCGTTTTCCTTAAGGTGGCCATTATGCCCCCATCTCCCCTAGATGCCCTTTCTTTCTGTTTTGAACGTTGACAAGATATATTTTTTTTTACCATCCGATATGGTCTGCCCAAACAAACTCCTATAATACGTTATGCCAATAAATAATACAGTGAAAACCCGATTTATCACCCCCATGATGAATTTTAGAGTGATAAATCGGGGAAAGTGATAAAATCGGGAGATTTTGAAAAATTGATTTTAAACCGTCCTAATCAAATAAATTACTATAAAAAACGTAAATTATTCCAATAAAACAGTGTAGAGGTTTTGTAGTAGATATTCCCTTTTTGACATATTACTAGATATAGGTCTTTTTAACATCAAAACATCATACAACATTGGTTTTACGCATCTTTAAACACCTTGTTTCGACCGGTGTTATCAGAAAAATTAAATAATCTTTAATGGTTCAAATCCTAATGATCTAATTATTTCTTTTGGTTATAATTTACTGAAGATAAGATTCAAAGCTTTCGTTCTAATCAAAATAAAAAAAAATGTAATGTGCCTGTCACATATTTCGCCTCTAAAAATGACCAGGATGTAATTCAGAACTGTAAACTAAAATATCGTCAAAAACTTTTGCTACATGTCATGGCTCGTAAAATCGATATCGGTCAAAGCTTGTAGAGCATAACGTTGAGGGATTTATGTTTCTGGATGCACGATGCTTGAAGTGAAATAAAGCGTACAGTAATGCAGTAGTCATGGAAGAAAATTGAAATTATTATAAATAACAAACTCGTTCACGAAGATGGTGTTCCCTTGATCCATTTGATTGATGTAAACAACCGCGATGAAACTATTTTGCCACAGGACCCTGAGGAGAGATATGCAAGTAAAGCTTTTACGGATGAAGAAATTCTGAACATGACGCTGGATGATCAGTCAGCGAGCCCCTCGAATCATTGAAGCCATTAAAAATTTCGGATGTAGCACCAGACTCAGAATCATCGGCATCTACCCCAAATGATTCATGTGAAATTTCAAGAAACATAATTATGTTGAAGCTGTACGTATGTTGGACAACATAGTTGATTGGGCTGATGCTCCAGATCTATCTATAGATGATGTCATCTTATTGCAACGTATCAGAGAGATTGCTTTGAAGAAAGCACAGCTTTAAGATTACTTGAATATGTTCTTTTATACCATTATATTTAGTTATAATTGTATTCAACAACTTTGATTAACAAAAAACCTGTTTAAACTTGACTTTTTTGTATAAAAATCTTGATACGTCCCTGATCAATCATCTTCACTTTCAATATCGATGTAATCATCCATCAGTTTTTTCCCTTCAGAATGATTTCAACCTCAAGATGTTCAACGGAAATGAAAAAAGGCGATATTTAGTATTTTTGCGTTGAATAAAAAATGATGACAAAATCGGATGAAAAAATGAGACAAAATCGGGGGCAGACAAAATCGGTGTGTGACAAAATCGGGTTTTCACTGTATTGCATGTTATGCCTTGAACAGAACATAATAAATGCTTAAAATGCCAGACAAAAATTAACAATCTTAATGATTGTGGGGCAGATAAATGCATATTTGATCAAGTCAAATAAGGTTTTATAATTTGAAAAAGCTTCGGGGCCACAAAAGGGTCTTGTGGGCCACACGCGGTTTTTTTTTGGTTACCCAGGTGATAAATTCGAAGAACGAATTTTACGAATTGGTCCCAATGCACGTCGAGTGCCGTGTCTACATGGGAACCAATGGGTCGACTCGTTATATACTCATCCATATATACGCCTTAAACTCCAATTGGCGCCTCAGACAATTTCCCAAGCCGGTATCGCCCTAAGGCAATACTTCGGCAGGGGGTGTCTAATTCACGCAAATGCGCTACTTATGCAACACTTGCCAAGAAGTTCATATTTAAATTAAATATCATCCTGATCGCCCAAGATCATCTTCACGTTGTGGTCCCATCGGCTACTCTGATTGTTTTGCGTAGTTCATTTCATAGCTTCGGACTCTTTAAGTTTAGGAAAGTTAACGTACGTTATCCTACGTCAATCGCAATTTGCGTCAGTCTCCAACTCCTTTGCAAAGCAGTCATTATCCGGGCAAGCCCATCACTGACTGCCTGCCATGTGTTGATGTCATCACATATCTTCTGCAACATGTTGTCCGCTGTCATTTCTGGTCTGCAGGCGGCGAATATGTTGGCACGTTCCTCTTCAAATCTTGGACAATAGAATATCACGTGTTCGGGTGTCTCGTCCACGTCACCACATGTTAAGCAGACCGGCGAGGCTGCATTTCCGAACCTGTGATGATACTTCATGAAGCATCCATGACCCCTCAGGAATTGCGTCGTGTAGAAATCGACTTCGCCATTCTTCCTCTCCATCCAGTCCTTGATGTTTGGGATCAAACGACGGGTCCACCTTCCTCTTTCTGAGCTGTCCCACAGCTGCCAGTTGGCCATGGAGCTATCTCTGGCTCGTGTTCTCACGTTTTGCGTGCCGCTATTTTCGTAGCAATAGGAGTCTTCCACCAACAAAACCGAGATGGGCATGACTCCCGCTACAACGCATGCAGTCTCCGACGAAACGGTGCAGTATGCACTTATGACCCACAAATTCATTCGCCTCTGTACACTGTTCAGCTTCTGCTGGTTACACTGGATGTTAAGACCAGATTTCCAGGCCGCCCCTCCATACTGAAGTATTGACGAAACTACACTCGAAATTATCCTTCGCTGACAACTTCGGATCTCCGAGTTGTTCGCCATTATCCTCGTGAGTGCGGCCGTTGTTGTTGCCGCCTTCTTGCATACATACTCAACGTGGTTTTTAATGCTGAGCCGGTCGTCAATCGTCACACCCAAATATTTAAGCTCACTTTTGGATTCGATAGTGCTTGATCCAACTGTAATCCTGCCTGTTTGCGGTGAAATCAGGTTTGATATCATTACCATCTCGGTTTTGTGGTGGGTCAACTGCAAACTTTTGGAGTGCATCCAGCTCTATACCGCTTCTACAGCCTCTGAAGCTCTTAGCTCGACGATTTCTGTTGAGTAACCCGTCGCTAGTAGCACGACGTCGTCCACAAAACCAACCAACTTTACTCCCTCTGGCAGGCTCAGTGTCAGCACCTCATCATACGTAATATTCCACAGAACCGGGCCCATTATCGACCCTTGCGGTACTCCAGCCGTAACATCCGTTTCCTGAGATCCCTCGCTCGTCATGTATAGTAGCTTGCGGTTCTGGAAATAGCTTTCCACTAATTTGCAGAGATATTTCGGTATCCTCATTTTTATAAGCGAAGAAGCAATCGCTGCCCAGCTGACACTATTGAAGGCGTTGCGCACGTCCAATGTTACTACCGCACAAAAATGGTCTCCTCTTCTCTTCTTGAGTCTGGCTTTATCAGCCGTTTCGATGACAGATCGAATGGCGTCGACTGTGCATCGCCCTTTTCGAAAGCCGATTCGATTGTTGGTGCGCGCTCGGTGTACTGCTGGATACGATTCAAGATCACCTTTTCCAGAACCTTTCCAATCGTATCCAGTAGACCTGTATGCCGATGGGTTCCCCCATGGCTTTCCTTAACCCTTTAATGTCTGACTTTTATTAAATGAGAATATCAGTTATTGATTCAGTGAAATAATAACATTTTAATTCGAATAACACAACTCAAGAGGTTTGAAGTCGTTCTTTTGAGTATTGTAAAAGTTATGGCCCATCAAACTTGAAAAATATTTTTTGAAATTCTTAATTCATTTCAATACGATTTTGAAAATTTCTTCAAAACCTTCTCAATTGGGTGCAGGAAGGTTTTTGTGATTGATTGAGGTTAAAAAATTTGTTAGAATTTGCGAATCTGAAGAAATATCAGCAAATTTCCAAAAACTACTTTTTTCGAAAAAATAAATAAATTTGAATTTTGCATTTTTTCCGCCTACTTTGTTCGATATCTCATAAAAACAATGAAATACCGTAATAAAAAATACCATGGGCTAATTCCTTTTAATCTCAAGAACATTTTTTGTCCATACATCTTTAAAAAATTTCCGCGCGTTTCCGAGATATTTGGATTTAGATTAGTGTTGTTTTAAAACAACACTATGCATTAAAGGGTTAAACTTGCCTTTTTACTCTCTTTAATTTCCTTGCATAGGTTTCTCTTCGCATTTTTGAAAACCAGCTGATAAAGCTTAGTTTTCTTTGAGAAATGGGACACATTTTTGTTTGCTGATAGCTCGTTTACTAGTAGTCTCGGATATTCGAAATTTTGACAGCATTTTGTTGCCTGTGAAAATTACTAACTGACCTATTTTTTTAAAAATTTTAAATTCACTTGCTTTTGAAATATCTACGATGCAAAAGAAAAAGATAAAAAATATTTTGCACAGTTTCCTTAAAAAAACATCATTATCAAATTGATAGCTTTCAAAACCGTTGATTATTCAAAGAATTGCCGTGTGTGAGTGGTGGAAAAATATGTCCACGAAGTTCAAATCAAGCATTCTAGTGAAGAACATGATCGGAAACTACGGTTAAGGGTCATCAGGGAAGTTAAGTCTCATACCAGGATTTTTAAATTTAAATTAAGCAAAAAACTAAGTGTAGATCGCTGAACTGTCCAGCAATTTTTTTCTCCGATAAGCTTAAAGTGTTGCCTCGTTATGAGTGCAAACTTAACCTCAAACTACTCATTTTTGCTAGTTGCAGAGCTCGTAAGCTGTATAGTAGGGTGTCCCAAAATTGCATAACTTCTGGGAATCTGGGGGCTCACCCTCCAAATGGTAGATTAGGATGTGCAGAACAAACTTTTGTATAGGGCCGACTAAAAAAAATCATGTTTAGAGGTTCCGCAAGCACGATCTTTAAAAAAAGTCCACTTTCAAAAGATTGGAATTTAAATAAATTCTGGGTCCAAAAATTTTCATAAAATTTATATATTTTATATTTTTTAAAATTTTGTTTGAGTTAAAAACTACACGTGAAAAATACAAAATGAACCAAATTTGTATCAAAATGTAAAACTAGCAAGCTATTTTCAAGAAAAAAAATTTTTTGGTCAAAAAATTTTGAATTTAACTGACCAAAATGTGTACCAAGCGTAAAATATTATTGATAGCAGTGCCATCAAAAGATGCGGATTTTTGTGCACTTAAACTTTGCTGAACAAAACATGTAGTTTGTATCAACGTGTGAACAACTATTCACGATTTAATGCTCAACAAAAATCACAATTTAGGATATTTTTTATTTAATTTATCAAATTTGTCTTAATAAATACCTACTTTAAAATCAAAATACTTGCAAAAAAAGACTTTGATTGTTTAAAGGAGTCATCAGAAGGCCATATGGCGAATTTGAGCAGAATCGGACAACAGGAAGGGGTTGCACTGAATCTCAAGTGTGAAAGGGATTCTGAGACATAGTGTTCTAAAGAAGCATAAAAAACTGGGTTTTCATCATACATTTTTGTCTTTACCAATCGATTGCTTGATTATGTTAGTTTTATTAAAATTTCAATTAAGACTAACATTTCACTTGAAGACTGCAACGCGATTGGACTTAAAACAAAAAAGTTATGGCTGTTCCAAGATTGTATTTTTGTGGCAAATTGTCGTTTAACACACAATGAGTACTTTTTACTCATTGCGTTTTACAGGACAATTTGTAACCAAAATACAATCTTTGAACAGCCATAACTTTTTTGTTTTAAGTCCAATCGAGTTTCAGTCTTCAAGTGAAATGTTAGTCTTAATTGAAATTTTAATAAAACTAACATAATCAAGCAATCGATTGGTAAAGACAAAAATGTATGATGAAAAACCAGTTTTTTATGCTTCTTTAGAACACTATGTCTCAGAATCCCTTTCACACTTGAGATTCAGTGCAACCCCTTCCTGTTGTCCGATTCTGCTCAAATTCGGCATATGGCCTTCTGATGACTCCTTTAGACAATCAAAGTCTTTTTTTGCAAGTATTTTGATTTTAAAGTAGGTATTTATTAAGACAAAGTTGATAAATTAAATAAAAAATATCCTAAATTGTGATTTTTGTTGAGCATTAAATCGTGAATAGTTGTTCACACGTTGATACAAACTACATGTTTTGTTCAGCAAAGTTTAAGTGCACAAAAATCCGCATCTTTTGATGGCTCTGCTATCAAAAATATTTTACGCTTGGTACACATTTTGGTCAGTTAAATTCAAAATTTTTGGACCAAAAAATTTTTTTTCTTGAAAATAGCTTGCTAGTTTTACATTTTGATACAAATTTACATTTTGATACAAATTTGGTTCATTTTGTATTTTTCACGTGTAGTTTTTAACTCAAACAAAATTTAAAAAAAAATATAAAATATATAAATTTTATGAAAATTTTTGGACCCAGAATTTATTTAAAATCAAATCTTTTGAAAGTGGACTTTTTTTTAAAGATCGCGCTTGCGGAACCTCTAAACATGATTTTTTTTAGTCGGCCCCATACAAAAGTTTGTTCTGCACATTCTAATCTACCATTTGGAGGGTGAGCCCCCAGATTCCCAGAAGTTATTCAATTTTGGGACACCCTACTGTATAGCCGGTACTGAGGCAATGAGACAGATAATTTCTGATGGAGGTCAAAACTTATGAAAAACTCTATATCAAACAATTTTCAGCGATTGAATCCCATTACATGCCTGCTCGTGGTAAGGTCTCTAGCATATGAAAGTATGTTTTTGCTGTTTTGTGTGTCTAAAGTATAATGGTTTCGTTACTGTGGGAAAAAAACAACAATTTTCAAAACGAAAACTTTGGTTTTTGCTGTTTTTAAAGCCTCAAAATAGGCATCTTTTATGTACCCTTCGCAAGTTACGATCTTTACTATTCCGATTATACTTTAGTATCAATCTCATGATGGTTTTACTTCGTTATTGTCTGGTTTTACCAGCAGGAATTCCATTGAAAACGCATTTAAGTGGCTCAAAAATAATCAAGTGTTGTTAATTTCGAAACAGCTGTATCCACTAAATTGCCCTCAGTTTCTTTTAAAAGAAAAGTATTGCACCGAAAAGTAGCAGAAATTGAAGAAGGAGGATGCAGCCACCTAGAATACCGTTTAAACGAAGTAAAAGTTGGAAAAACTGATCAATATTATTACTGAAAAAAGTGTGCGCCAGCCGATGGGAGATACCAAGAATAAAGTAGACATTTTTCTTACAAAAAAAGATAAATAATTTTTTTCAAATTTTTTCACCAATTATCATAAGATTACCTTCATTTTCTTCATAGAAAGTATTTCGATCTAACGAATGGTTTTTGAGATACACGCATTCGTATGTAACTGTCCAATTTCTAAAAGAACTAATCTTTAGTCTGCGTCCTTCTTTACCACATCATATTTTGAAGGAATGCTTCAAATACAGAAGACACATTCCACGTGCTTGTACCGCTCGAAAGTGATTTTTATCCGTTCGCGTATCAAAAAATCTCAAAATTGTCTATTATTTTGATAATTCAAATCATAAAAAACTAACGGAAAAAAGAGAAAAAATTTTTTTCACACATGTTTTAGATGATTTTGAAAATCATTTTTTTTTTTGGAAAAAGTGGTTATTAAAGTGGTTAAAGTTGTCAAAACTTTAACAAAATCATTAATTTAAATATATGAATGAATTTTTTTTGGAATTTTTTTTAGTATGTTTTGAAGCCAAAAAAAACGGCTTCATTTTGTAGAAAAAAGAATTTGTTTACAATGTAGTTGGTTTGAAAAGCGAACAAAAACAGTCGCAAATGAATGAATTGACGTCACAAAAAAGGGAACTTTTTAATTTTACGAGAAAACTATGACATTTTTTGAAATAAAAAAAATTATATTTTCTTTGAAAATGATAAGACAATTCTAAAATTCTTAAATTTATAGAAATCGGTTGGAATCTAGCTGAGCTACAACAGCGCGAATGAGTGAATTCACGGCACAAAATTTGATTTTTTGTTAAATTTTATATGGAAAATATGCTCTGAAAGCGGTTTACCCTCCAGATGGTCGGAATTTTACAAATCGAGCATAGTTTAGTTGATTTTTTTAATAAGTTCATTATTTTCAATCAAAAATACAAAAATATTGAAAAAAAAATTTTTTTTTGGTGAAACATTAGTAATTTTAACATATGATTCCTCAATATGTTGCTTTTCAAGTGCCAATTAAAATAAGGAAAAAGTTAGGTGCAGATACTGAAAATTTATGTTTGTAAAAGTCGGAACAACAGAATATCGTTTTTGAAAGTGTACATAAAGTTTGAAGGCTCCAAAGAAGGTTTCAGTACACACACAGGTACATATAACTTTATATTCGTGACGTGAATTCAGTCAACTACCCTGTTCTGTTTGAACTGAGTGAATTCACGTCACAATTACAAATAAGCATAACTTCGTTCGTTGTTGTTTAATCGGGAAGTTACGCACATCAAATTGTGGGCAATTGTTTTCTCTACAACTCATTCGAAGACACCGGTATTCTATTTCCCCAAACAGAACATGAAATCAAAGTTGTATGAAGTCAAAAATGGTCAATTCTAGCATGAATACACGTCACAAAAGTAATCGATCACAACAAAAACAACTTAAATTTTTGAATGACCAAATTATTTTCATTTTCAAGGAAATTCAATTTGCGACCGTTTGCTACTATTTTTTCCATTTTCAAGTAAATTGATTGATTTCTAGAATGATAACTGTTCAGAAAAGTCTGGAAAAGCGATTTGACGTCACGGTGGAATATGTCTGAAGTTTTTTTTTGGCCTCGGAGCAGTTCGTATTTTAACCCCACCGACTATTTGATATGGGCGTAAGTTCAAGCAAAGGCCTGAGGATCCTCTCACCCAAGTGTCGATTCACTAACGTCTTCTCTGAGGGGTTGGTTCCGATGTCAGAGACTTATATTGCAATGCTCTAGATTCAGATCTCGCCTCACAGTGGTCCAAAAGGGCCTAAAGTGGAACTTTTTTTCCTATGTAAAACACACGTTCTTGGGTGTTAAACTGATGAATCAAAGCCAAAGCCACTGATTTGAAAGCGCTTTGCTCTGATTTTATTCTTCAAGAACAGATCATTACAGGTTAACTTTCATAACCATCTCTGTTAACCATTTCAACGACGACGCCGGAAGGCACCGCGTCGAATTGACCTGTTATGCCATGCGACGTAAACCAGATTTTTGTATGGGTCAAACCGTATATGATAGTAGCGCCGCCGCCTCGCCTGGATCAACTGGAGTGATTATTATAGATCGCCGCCGATTCCGCCATCCGTTACCAACGTCCGCAACTAAGCACCAGCTAGCTAGTAACTATTATGACTTAACTTATTAGAAGTCGGTATATGTTCGAAGAAAAAAGGCATTGGCGGCGGCGGCGGCGGCGGCGTTAGACCGAACCGTTAATTAGCAACATTTGATTTAGTTCGTATGGTGGGTACTTAGTGCAGCGAGAAGCCCAATCAACTTTACGATAATGATACGGGATGACTTCGGCTTGATTAGCCGCAACTGCCGTCGATGGATGCCGAGAGATGCAGGTCTCAAGTTTCAGGTGAAGGCAATGGTTTAGTTTTTTTTGTAAGGTTTATTTGGAAGCAACAGGTGAGAGTTTACCCCATCTCACAAAGATCGACGGTTGACTCAAGCGATTCAGGAGAGATTCCGGACCACGTGTTAGGTACTCGTGTAGGGGAAAACGTCCGGAAGTGGTGAGTTTGCGCAGTTGTAGTTCCAGAGTGACAACATAGTCCAGTCACGGTATGCCAAGTGGCAGGGTTTTTGGCGCGAAAATTTTCAAGGGCACTACCAACTGATAGAGGGAATCCTCCGGCTGCTAGCCAGAGACCATCGGAAAAACCTATCAGCCGGCGGGCGGGAAGATTCAGTCTACGCGGATCTCGCCACCGGTAAGGGTCGTCTTTTTTCCCGGAGCCTTCTCGATTCGAGTTGAGATTGAAAACTGTCTGGCTGACGGAATCGAATCTTGTCTGAATCTCGGATGCTGTGGCGGGACAGAAACGCCACGCTTATCGGGCGGGATTTAGTCTTAATCTTGGCGTGACGCGGTTCGGACGTCGTCGTCGTCGTGGTTGTCGTCGTTGTCGATAAGCGGTTGTAATTCATATTTGGTCTAGGTCTGGGTCTGGGTCTGGGTCTGTGAAGTGGCCCTTTTCTCTCTGGTGTGTGCTTTAGAAGAGCTAGAATTTCAATGAATGGGTGCCGGCGGAATTAAGTCAATCAAATCCAAAGAAACCGTCAAGTGTCATTGATCATTCAGAGCCGACGACTAAAGAGAGCGAGCGCCAAGGCTCAGCTGAATTCGAAACGGTGAAATAGGATAATTTGATGATCTTTATTGCGTTATCCACTTCAACAATGCAATGAATCAACTGTGAAGTTTGTGAACGAAGAAAAAAAACGCAACCCGTCTCGAAAAGGTGTACTTAGTGAGGGCACAAGTTCATGTGGGGAGATGTTCGTACGATAAAATATTCA
Organism: Uranotaenia lowii; assembly: GCF_029784155.1. Classification (NCBI taxonomy): domain Eukaryota; kingdom Metazoa; phylum Arthropoda; class Insecta; order Diptera; family Culicidae; genus Uranotaenia; species Uranotaenia lowii. The sequence continues at coordinate 369,579,150 of NC_073692.1, read as the reverse complement.
AATGAAACAAATGGAGAAAAAAAGTCGTTAAAGCAGATGCGTTCTGTAATTACACAGGTGGATGTGATCTACAGCAAGTAATGTGAAGGTGCAAAAAAACTACTAACTAATCGAATGTGTAATCGGCAAATTGATCGAAGTTGATGAATAATCAATCAGTGTAGGATAGTACGTGGGTCCAATAAAAAAAAAAGAATCCTCATTCCAACTATTGATTGTTTTCCACGCTGATCTCTGGAATCTGGTTCAAGTGAAATGTTTTTCAAATTGGTGTGAACAACCAGCTATTAGCAGCAGCGCTCGGGTCTGCAACAAAGTAAGAGTTTTATCGATGATTTAACTAATTTATTCCATTAAGATTATCGCGGTGAGCATGTGTAGCTAAACATAAGCTTATAGTATCATAAATCAATGTCACTATTAATAACGACCACGCAAACACATTTTAAAAATAAAAATGAAAAACGCGATTTGTTTTTTTGTTTTATAAAATACCGAACCAATATCATATAGCATGTACTTAACATATTTTAAAAGAGCGATAAAAAGTATATCATACTCTTCATCAATCATCAAGTACAGCTCCTAAAACAAAACTTAACTGATTTTTAGATGCTGTAATTTTTTTTAAATAAATTATTCTGAAAAAAATTTGGGAAAACATAGGAGAGTTTCACATAGTAAGGGAATTGCGCTCTAAAAAAAATATAAAATCGCGCCAAGAAGCGCACAAAAGTTCAACTTAGACAGGCTGTCATTCCTCTCACAGCTAATATTTTTTCATGAAATTTTCACACAGGCTACTTAAACTAGTAAACTTTTCATTAGACTGGCCCACGACAAAAAAAATCCTTATATTCCACGCGGCACCCCCCAAAATTTGTACATTTAAGTGAAAAAATTACTTTCTGAAAGTTTCAGATCATTTGGCAGAAGCAGGAGCTGGCGCAAAGGACTTGAAATTTGTATGGAGATTTTAGGCAAAATGTATGGAAAATCGACATACTTTCACTCTTTGTGTTCTAAAATATGTTACCAGTATGGTAGAGAGCTCAGAATTTCAGGAATTGTAGTTCAAACAATGGCAAACAAGTAGAAGATTGTGATGCGATACGAGTTGACTGCGATGAGCTATCCGCAATTTAATGTGTGATTTTTTCGCATTTCTTTTAAAAACGTGAACGGAGTAGGGGCTAATAATCGCACTAACTTGATCGCATCGTCACACAATAAGAATAACAAATAGAAAATTTGTGACCATTCTTTCAACTTTTTGCAGATATTTGTTATAAAATAAGCTACACCTTTTCTCAGGACACAAACTTTCTATCTGTTATTCTCATTGTGTGAAATGCGATCAAGTTAGTAGGGGAGAGTGGGGTATCGTGGGCCATGGGGAAACGTGGGCCACTTTCAATATCTCAGATGTGTGTTGAGATAAAAATCTCAAACCAACTGCCATCGTCGCCGCTTTGCGTGAGCATATATTCCTATATGTTGTTGACTGAAATACGCATCATATGCTTCTTTTATTTATCAAGCTAAAAAAAGTTAGAAAAATTTGCTTACATAATTAAAAAAACACCCGCTAATTTCATCGATGGGGAACCTAAAGTGCATAACAAAAATATGCTCATACGCTTATGATCTAAGTTTTGTCATGATCTTTCACGTGAAAAAGAAATTTTTGATGAAACATCAATAAGTCACACAAACGCAATCAATTTGCAAATCATAGCTTGTGGGGAATCGTGGGCCACACATCTTGAATCACCTATATTTTTATGTTTTTATACACATTCAGAACTTAAAATACGTTTTACCTATCTGTTAAGTTTTGTTATGCCAAATGAAGAGTTATGAAAAATATTTTGTCCATCCTATACAAGAAGTTTTGCCAAAACGTTCGCGAGCCAGGTTTTGGAATCTATGCGATCATACACAGCTCTCTTTTTTATTTCATCATCTGAAATTGCTTTAAAATAACGAAATGAATTAGGAAATCACAGTTTTGGGTCAGCTCATAAACTTTGCATGTTATTTGGTCAATTTGGATTTGGTGGCCCACGATTCCCCACCATTTTTCAAAATCCAAAAAATATTACTTTTTTTCAAACAGTCAGAATTTGTGGAAAATCACTCATTAAAAATTAAATGTCTTATGATACCTTGAAAATGTAGAAAACCATTCCATTTTTTATTTTTATTTTATCTTTTATAATAAAGAAGTTATGGAACAACGAAAAAAAGTGGCCCATGATTCCCCACTCTCCCATATAAAATTCAGGAAAAATATTCAGTTGGGCTTCCGCTTTTCCAAATCCGAATTGCCGGGCCTTACGCTTAACCCCTGCCATCAGATTTTGTACAGCCACCTTGTCCACCTTCTTCGCCGCAGAAAGCCAGTTTGCCTTGAACTGCTGCTCGTCCTTAGCAGTTTTTTTGGTCTTCTTTAGGTTCCGCTTGACAATAGCCCAGTATTTCTCAATTGGGCGGAGCTCTGGCGTGTTGGGAGGGTTCTTGTCCTTGGGAACCACCTGCACGTTGTTGGCGGCGTACCACTCCATGGCCTTTTTACCGTAATGGCAAGATGCCAAATCCGGCCAAAACAGTACGAAACAACCGTGTTTCTTCAGGAAAGGCAGCAGACGTTTATTCAAACACTCTTTCACGTAAATTTCTTGGTTGACAGTCCCGGAAGCAATGAAAATGCTGCTTTTCAAGCCACAGGTACCTACAGATGGCTTGCCAAACCAGATATTTCTTTGCGAACTTTGACAGTTTCATGTGCTTGAAAATATCTGCTACCTTTCCCCTTCCTTTTGCCGTATAAAACTCTTGTCCCGGAAGCTGCTTGTAGTCGGCTTTGACGTAGGTTTCGTCGTCCATTACCACGCAGTCACACTTCGTCAGCATCGTCGTGTACAGCTTCCGGGATCGCGTTTGGCCGTCGTATATTGTTTATCATCGCGATTTGGAGTCCCTACCTTCTTGATAGTCCGGCTCGTTTTTTGGCTCGATGCACGGTTGTAGACGATACACCCAGCTTATTTGCGGCATCTCGGATAGAGAGGTTTGGGTTTCGCTTTAAACTACCGGCAACTCTCTTTGTCGTCTCAGCGGCTACCGGTTTTCGATTTCCCCCCGATCCAGACTTTCTGGCTGTCGACAAACGTTCCCCAAACACTTTAATTACATTTGTAACGGTTGATTTGGCAACTTTTAGTGATTTTTCCAGCTTTGCGTGCGAGTAGCTCGGATTTTCGCGATGCGCGAGCAAAATTTTGATACGCTGCTCTTCTTCCTTGGACGGTATTTTGACAACTGAAGAGTGAATTCCAAAATCAAAATAGGAGCAACATTCTTGTAGTACGTACGAATTGAACTGAACATTTTCGTCAAATCATCATCGTAACTACTCATCTGCCGGATGATCAAATCCAAATTATTTAAATGCAATTTTGTAGTTAACTGGGTATACAAAAAAGTTGCCAAATAAAGTATGTACATCGAAATATTTTGATCCGGGCGAATTGCTATAGCTGGTGTTTGTATACGTTTTGCGTCGTCACATAATTAAAAAGGACAATTTAGGTATCGATTTTTAAAAAGGGCCAATACGCCATTACCTATGTTTTGAGAAAAACGCATTTGAAGTTTCAGAAATTATAATCAGTTGCCTATTTCACTGTATCTTATCATTTTCTTAGCATTTACTTAACCTTGACTCCTTAAAAATAAGCATAATTTCATTCCGTGATAGGTAACTATATATACAAATTTTTCGTAGTTGTCACGTGAAAAATGAATAAAGAAGCAGAGGCAATATTTCGACCAATTTTTTTCTTTCAAAGCAGCTAAAATAAGGATGCCAGATTGCCCGGTTTTAACCGGCTTCGCCTGGATAATTAATACTAAGTTTGGAAACAGTCCGACCGGATTTTATTAAAAAATGCCCGGATTTTGCCCCGATTTATTCACTTCATTTGGCAAACCAAAAAAAAAAAAAACAACTAACGCCTCCAGAACGATTTTTTTTAGTAAGTTCTATAAAACTAATCATGAAAGGTTTCTTGGAAGCCTAAAATACTATGCAAAATCTGCTGATGAGTTTAAATGAACAAATTTATTGTTTCCATTTCTTTTCTTGATTTTTGTTGAATAATTTCGGGGTTTTGAGAAAATTTGCCCGAATATTGACCGGATTTATGGTCATCGCTTTTGAAATCAAGTGCCCGGATTTCGTCAGGTTTTTAGATATATAAAATTGCCCGGTTTGTCCGTCCGGATACGCGCTGAAAGAATTTTGGCAACCTTTAGCTGTATTTGCACATTTCAACACATAACCATTCAAAGTTACTTTTATACGCGTTTTTTTTCCTTCACGCAGGGAAAACTTGGCTTTTGAAACAAAACAAGACTGACCTTGATTCAAAACATTAAGGCTTGAAAAAAATTAGAATCCTTCTTTTGTCACTCGTAGTTGGAACATCGCGAGGGGGGGAGGGTTATAAAAAATAATGCGAAAATCAAATAAATGGGTATAAATTGCACGAAACCTTGTATGCAACAAAATTGCATACTATATCATTGCACAAAACCCATAAATCAAGTAATTTTTTATCGAAAAACTCAATAAAACCAAGAATACGAAATGTTAAATAACTCTCATCTTCTTAAATTTGTTTTTTATTCTTGTAATCTTTCGGATATTTGATTTTTTTTTCGAAACTTACATAAAACATTTCAAACTTTATGTATTTTACCCTATCGTTTGTTTTAGAAATTTCGAAGGCGGGGAGGGGGTGGCAAAAGAGGGAGCTGATATTTGTTTCAGTTTAATTTTTTTTTCACCAAACTCCTGTTTCATTTGAATCAAAGAATTTTGTTTCCGATTCAAAAAAATAATTTTTTAAGGAAAGAATTAAATTTTTGGATTTTGATTTAAAACAAACTCTTTATGAAAATAAATTTGAATCAAATGAAACTGTTTTTTATATCAAAGCATTAATATTTTGAATAAAAAATTATTCAAAAGAAAAATTCTTTGAAACATAGGAAAATGCATTCGAACCAAAAAATATTTTATCAGTCCTAAAGAAAATTTTCCTTTGTTTTTGCGACACTTTCCTTCGAAATAAAAAATCATTTCGCTTGATATTTGCGAATTGATACGAAAATATAAGAATACATTTTTTTTTATTCCGGAATTACTATTGACTTTTTTGTTCGCGCGATAAAATTTGGAGGGGAAAAACCTCGCCAGACGAAAATAAACAAAAATTACTTTTTGCTCCGGGATGAATCAAATTTAAATACACTGGAATTAAAAAAATTTAAAAAAATCATATTATTAGAAGTAAAATAAGAAGTTCAATACATGTATGCTTTTAACTAAATTTGTTTACAATTGGCGCATACGCCCTTTTCAAAAATCGATACCGATTTGTTTCTTTTTGTTTTCTCTCAACATACAATTTAAAAAACTTCCAAACTTTGTTATCGTCAAGGTCTTGGCGAGAGCTTCTAAAGAATTATCAGTTTTTTTAAAAATCAGTTCAGCCGTTCATAAGATGCACCTGCGCAAAGTTCCTCAATACGGCTCTATTTAAATAGAGTTTTATAGAAATTTATTCTTAATTCTTCGAAAATCTTGCTTAAACATCTTCTATACCACACAGAAAAAATTATTTGCCGTAAAATTACGGCAAATATCCTGTAACAAAAAGGAGCAGGACATTTACCGTAAAATTACAGGTCACAAAAAAATCACGTGTCAATTATTTTTACGTGAACAACATTTTTTACAGGCTATTTGGAAATTACAGTGCTTTAAAAGCTTATGTCCTGTACTTCTTAGTTTGATATATTTAGCGGGTTTTTCGAACTTTAAAAATTAAATTTATCATTATTTGAAACTTTCATAAAAGCATTTATTTAATTAGCATGCATCGTAAAATTTTTATGGCATTTGAAATGATGAGTAATTTGATTTGTCTGTTACACATAAGTTTTTAAATTAACAATTTCAACTAAAGTTTCTTACAATCTAATGTTGAAAACGGCGATGAAAATCTAATGGCTGAAACAACTTTTCCCGGAGGTTATCGATACCTAGCAATATTGTTTTCCGTTTGAATGTTTTTCTGTAGATCTGGCAATTCCGGCCCATCCGATCTGTATCAGGCACATTTTAAATCGAATTTCACACGGGAAGAAAACCAAGGAGGAAGGCGCTTCCACCGGAACGCTCTACACATAGCTTGAAGTTTCGGAAATGAAAAAAAGGTCTTGATACAGCTACATGTATATATTATCCTCCACACGATCTAGAAGAAAAAAATAGAATTATAACCTATTTACAAATTGATGATTTCGTTAACCATTACCTACTCAAAATCTGGCCACTTCAAATAAAACGACGCATCACTACTAAGCACTAGAAGGTTTGCTCAATTAGGAGGTGGCTTCCTCACTAGCAAATACCTGAAATACATTCAAATATATTCAATTAATTACAGTCAGCTGTTAAACTTACCCGACAACTTTAAAGCATGAAACCTACATTAGCGCAATCTTCCACCGGTAAGCAATTTCGCTAAACGCTGTCACACAAATTCCGACGATTTGGAAGATAATGTTTCTCGTACTTGTAGAAATTCATCGTTGCCACTTGGTCGGTAATCCAAAAGCCTCCTCCACATCGATATCGATGAAAGAAAATCGGACAGATCCGACTGTTTCTGCTGCTTCTGATGTAAGCCTAATAATAAGGAAAAGTTGATTTCTGGGGAAAAAGGGTTTGGAAAAAAAACGCATTCCTTTCGGACATAATTTCATTCAATCGATCACTGGTGCTTCTGGTACAGAACCGAATGCCGCAACGAAACACCCGGTCGGAAATTGATAGAACTCGTAGCTACGCACAATCTTCTCCGATCTATTGGTGTATATTTGCACACGGGTTGTGCAGATGCTGCCGCGGGTTTTTGTCGTTCGAATAATTTTGTTTCTACCTGAAACAACAGTTCAGCACTTCACCGAACGCCAGAAGTCGTTTACCGAATCTACGGAGTGGCTTGTTCTGACGTAAAACTCAGAATCAAAAGAAAACAAATAATGCGCGTTCCGTTTTTTTCTTTCTATTTTCAACACCATGGGATGCCAAGCACACTGAAATCAGTTGACAGCACGTAATTCCACGACACGTAATTTTTTGCCGACCTGTAAAACTACAGCAAATGTCATGCTCCTTTTTGTTACAGGTCATTTGCTGTAATATTAAAGGTTTTTGCATTTGCATTTAAACGAATCAATTGAATATGACGTGTTTTTTTTGTTACATGTTCTATTATGTTAAATGCAACCATTTTCAATGACACGTAATAGTCATTATTTTTTTCTGTGCAGGGTCAGATCCAAAATGTGTATGCATAGCAATTTGTATGTAATAACAAAATGATGAAGACATAGTTTCCCACATCGTGAGAAATTTTTTTTAGAGTTATTGATTCTGATGACCAAATTTTTCCTATAACATTTTTGCTTGAAAATGCATTCATAAAGAATAGTAAAAAAGTGATACTCAGTATCTCATTATTCGGATTTATGTTCTTTCATATTAGCTCATTTGAAATCATTACTTTCGAAAACAAATCCCAAAAGTTATGAGTTTTTTTCGAAGCTTTAAAAAATAAATAAGGGATCTTGAGGGTTTCATTTGAAAGTAAAACTTGTTTGGGATTCAAATCAGATTTGTTTTCAGCTGTTGATAGCTAGATACATTAAGTTCAAATCTTTATTTTTAAAGTATCTACAGTATAAATAACGTTAAACAATAAACCAATAAAATATATTTCCAGCTAAATTTTCTCGAACCTGAAGATTTATTTTATCAACAATAAATTATCATTAGTAATTTATTTCAATATTAAAATCCTGTAAAAAAATTTTAAATTTAGATTTTTAAGAACGCAATCTTGCAAATGAGTTCATATCTAATTTTATAATAGTGGTTTCGCCTGTTCTGTGTTTTGATTGGGGCCATTTTGAATTTTAACTTCGAATCTGAATTCTGCATTTTGAACCTGATTAAAAATTCGGAATTCCCAATATGAAATCGATTTCTGAATCTAAAGTCCAAACAAAACCCTCCAAAAATTTTGAACCATAAATGGCATTTTATAACAAAAAATCTCTTATTTGAATTTTGAATCTTTGATTTTCTATATGAATTCTTTATTTAATTATTTATTCTTAATTCAACTAGTGAATCTGAATGAAAATTCCGAATTATGAGACTGTGTTATTTCAATACTGGATCACCATTGTAGAACTTTATGAGGTTTCAATCCGGGCTATTTTATCCAAAAACCGGGCATTTAATTTCAAAGTTTTAACTCAAGATCTGGGCAATGTCCAGGTAAATTTGGAAATTCTGCAATTAAAATCAAGAAGAAAAAAAATCCGAATGTTGTTTTTTTTTCATAGAAACACATCAGCCAGTTTATTTTAATAAATTTTGCGCAAAAAATTGTTCTGGACGCAAAATACATAATTGGTATAAAGTATTTTAAATTTTCTTTGATTTTTCAAACATAAGCAACGAATAACGAACAACAAATTTCGGATGGAAATCGGCAAAGACCCACGCGACGAAAAGGGACTAGCGATTGGAAACTTGAAACATGGAACTGCCGATCTCTAAATTTTGTGGGCAGTACCCACGTGCTCTCCAACGAATTGAAGAGCCGCAAATTCGACATCGTAGCGCTGCAGGAGGTATGCTGGAAGGGCTCCACGGTACGAACGTATCCAGATGGTCGTGCTATCTACCAGAGCTGCGGCAACACACACGAGCTTGGAACAGCTTTTATAGTGATGGGAAAGATGCAAAAGCGCGTGATCGGGTGGTGGCCGATCAACTCACGAATGTGCCGGTTGAGAATCAAGGGCCGGTTCTTCAACATCAGCATCATCAACGTGCACAGCCCTCACCTCGGAAGTACCGGTGACGACAAAGACGAATTTTACGCGCAGCTGGAGCGTGAATACGACCGTTGCCCAAAACATGATATCAAGATCGTCATCGGGGATTTCAATGCTCAGGTCGGCCAGGAGGAGGAATTTAAACCGACAATTGGAAGGTTCAGCGCGCACCAGCTGACCAACAAAAACGGCCTCAGACTCATTGATTTCGCCGCCTCCAAACGAATGGCCGTACGTAGTACCTTTTTTCAGCACCGCCTCCCACACAAGTACACCTGGAGATCACCGTACCAAACTCAATCACAGATCGACCACGTTTTGATCGACAGCCGGCACTTCTCGGACATCATCGACGTCAGATCCTGTCGGGGCGCCAACATCGAGTCGGACCATTATCTGGTGATGGTGAAGATGCGCCCAAAACTCTCCGTAGTGAACAACACGCGAAACCGGCGCCCGCCTCGGTTAAATATCGCGCGACTGAAGCAACCTGAGGTCGCGGCAGACTACGCGCAATCGGTCGAAGCAGCGCTGCCGGCAGAGGGCGAGCTTGACGAAGCCCCTCTCGAGGACTGTTGGGATACCATCAAAACAGCCATCAACAGTGCTGCGGAGAACGTCATCGGTTATGTGGAGCGATCTCGACGGAACGACTGGTTCGACGAGGAGTGTAGGAGGGTGATGGACGAAGAGAATACCGCGCGGGCGGCAGTAGTGCAAAGAGGCACCCGTCGAAATGTGGAAAATCACCGACAGCGGAAGAGGCAGCGAGTTCGACTTTTCCATGAGAAAAAGCGCCGCCTGGAGGAGGAGGAGCTCGAGGAGCTGGAGCAGCTGCATCGTTCCCAAGAAACACGAAAGTTCTATCAGAAACTCAACGCATCCCGCAAAGGCTTCGTGCCGCAAGCCGAAATGAGCCGGGATAAGGACGGGGGTATCCTGACGGACAATCGTGAGGTGATCAAAAGGTGGAAGCAGCACTTCGATGAACACCTGAACGGCGCACATGCAGGAGATCAAGACGGTGGGGGAAGGTACATCGCCGGCGTAGCCAACGACGAAGAGGAGCCACTCCCAACGATGAGTGAAGTTAAGGAAGCCATTCGCCAGCTGAATAGAAACAAGTCGGCTGGGAAGGATGGCATCGCAGCTGAACTCATCAAAATGGGCCCGGACAGGTTGGCCGATTGCCTACATCGGTTGATAATCCGGATCTGGGACATAGAACAGCTACCGGAGGAGTGGAAGGAGGGGGTAATATGCCCCATCTACAAGAAGGGCGACAAATTGGACTGTGAGAACTACCGAGCGATCACTGTCCTCAATGCCGCCTACAAAGTGTTGTCCCGAATCCTACTCCGCCGCCTCACGCCACAAGCAAACAGATTCGTGGGAAGTCATCAGGCCGGCTTCATGGAGGGACGGTCTACGACGGACCAGATATTCACATTACGGCAAATCCTCCAAAAATGCCGTGAACACCAAGTCCCTACGCATCATCTATTCTTCGACTTCAAAGCCGCATACGACACGATCGACCGTAACGAGCTATGGAAAATCATGGACGAGAACGGCTTTTCCGGGAAGCTAATCAGACTGATCAAGGCGACGATGGATGGAACGCAGTGCTGTGTGCGGATTTCGGGTGAATTGTCGAGTTCATTCGAATCGCGCAGGGGACTTCGACAAGGTGATGGTCTATCCTGCATGATGTTCAACGTGGCGCTAGAAGGTGTTATTCGACGAGCGGTGGGCGAAATGCGGGGCACGATTTTCAACAGATCCAGTCAACTTATCTGCTTTGCCGATGACATTGATATAGTCGGCAGATCATCTGCGGCGGTGGAGGAGATCTACCGCAAACTGAAACGCGAAGCAGGAAGGATTGGGTTGATGATTAATACGTCCAAGACGAAGTACATGCTGGCCTGCGGATCCGAGACCGACCGAACCCGCTTGTCCAGTAATAACAAGGTCACGATCGACGGCGACGAGCTGGAGATAGTCGAAGACTTTGTCTATCTCGGCTCACTGGTGACCGCAGACAATGACACCAGCCGTGAGATCCGGAGGCGAATTATCAGCGGAAGTCGTGCCTACTATGGACTCCACAAGCAACTGCGGTCGAGAAGACTTTGCCCTCGCACGAAGTGTAACCTGTATATGACGCTTATTAGACCGGTTGTGCTCTACGGGCACGAGACATGGATATTGCTCGAGGAGGACCTGCGTACACTCGGAGTATTCGAGCGACGAGTGTTAAGAACCATCTTTGGCGGCGTACAGGAGAACGGAGTGTGGAGGCGAAGGATGAACCACGAGCTCGCGCGACTCTACGGCGAACCCAGTATCCAGAAGGTGGTTAAGGCTGGCCGGATACGCTGGGCGGGACATGTTTCGAGAATGCCGGACGACTGTCCTGCAAAACAGGTGTTCGCTACGAATCCGGTAGGAACAAGACGAGCGGGGGCGCAACGAGCAAGGTGGTTAGACCAAGTGGAGCGTGATCTGGCGAACGTGGGGTGCCCGAGAAATTGGAGAACGGTTGCTATGAACCGAGTGAATTTTAGGAATTATGTTCGTCAAGTTATGTCGTGAGACGGAATACTATGTAAATAAATAATAAATAATTGATTTTTCAAATAAAGTTAAAATATCCGGGCAAAACCCGGGCAATTAGGCAACCTTAGTGAGTCTAATCTTATTGAAAATTTGATATTGGAGACTTAGGGCCGTACCCAAAATGATGTATGATGCAATAGATGTACATTTTTTTACATTTTTCAATGCCCCCATCGCTATACCAACACGGTGTGAAAACATTTTTCGGACAGTCACCATATTTTTCCAAACAAATATTTTTTAGAATTCAGTTACCAGTCTGGGCTAAACTGCATAAAAAGGCAAATCAAAGATTCACCTTCTAAATCTCGTTTTCATATGCTGGAATATGATCGTTTTGCATCACGCGTTTGTTAATTTTCAAAATTTTATCCATCCAAAAATTGATTTTTATGATTTCAGCTAGTAGATTTTTTGTAGTATTTTTTACCCCTAAATGTATACAGCATTCTTATATTTTTTCTTTAAATACATTTTCGTCAAAAAAGATGTAAAATTTAATTCTAACGAAACCAAAAATTATTGCAATTGTTGTTATATGCGTTTTGAAACCACAAATATTTGAAAAACTATAAATTTTCAAACGTTTCCATTTTTTTTTATTGCAAGCAAAGTTTGTAGCAATCCCTTTTCCTTAGTAGGGTGGAAATCGCATGATTTTGGAAAATTTCAAAATAAGAGGTTAGATTATTTGAGGAATTAAGTTTCAAGAAGCCATTGAAGTTGAAAAGTGTTGCATGATGCCCCAGTTTACGGTACCTTACTTTATTTCAGTGGAATAATTCTGTTTTCATTTTAAGTCACATTTCTAGGTAGGCTGTAGGTAGGTAGCTGTATTTAAACTAAAATCTTTCACGCACATTAACAATATTGTACCAAAATTATGTAGAAAAAGAAACATGCCCATTATTAACCAGAAGCTCATTTTCTGAACTTTTAATTTGCAACCTCAACATAAACCGTTTGTATCGAATTTAAAAGTTTGTATTTTGTTCTTGCTCTTTTCAGGAATCACTAAACTTCAGTGGCATTAAAATCGACCATGTATGTAGAGAACAGAAGCAAAACCTCTATCTGATCGAAAATAAAAACCCGAAATCAACTCGAACAATTGTAGATTCCAAGTCCAGCTTCAAATACGGATGCTGTTTTAATGTTTTAAACCTTTACAATCATTGGAAATCGCCGGAAGCAGGCAGCTATTTCAGACCAGCTCAGCGCAAGGAAATGAAGACATACAATAAATGTTGGACCGAAATGTGCTGGTAATTACGAAATTTACACGGTTGCGTTCTGAATTATAAATGTAGGCAGGCTCTGCTGTATCAATGTATATGTATGTGTGCAGGTGTGTACGTGTGCAAATATTTTTATATGCAACTCTCTGTCTCTGTGGAAAAAGTGGTTTGTTGAAAAAATTTTCGGGCTTGGCCATTTGAACGTCGCATCGGTCGAACGTTACTCGGAATAATTACTCCCGGTGCCATTGTTCTACGTGAGGTAGGTTTCATGTTTCTGATTTTTATTATTGAGTTGGGATCCTACCAAACCAAACAAAAAAACCGTGAAAACAAATGAAAAGCTTGGCGGTTGAGCCCTGTACGTGAGAGCAAGTTTCAATTGGAGGAAAAAAAAAGAAAAATCCGGATCCCAAACGTATTTCTGTGGGTGCTTAATCAAATTAAGTGGTGCGAGGATAAATTTACCTACCCATATTTGTGGAGCGAACAAATTGTATTCCATAAAATATGCAAATATGTAAGAATCATCCCCGAAATGGTTATTGTTGATTAACGAAATGAGTGTTTAATTGTTCTGTGTGTGCTTTCCATCAATAAACGTCGGCGCCTCGTATTTATATGATCAATCATCGAAGAAGAGAGGGAAATTGTGTATGGTGGGTCATAATTTGATTGGATATTTTTTTCAATTTGTTTTACGCCTGGCTGAATTTCAACGAGAACAGCCGGCCCTCGTAAAGTGATAAAATGTTTTACAAAGTGGATTAAGTGCTCATCTTTGTGCGAGGAAGTGTGAATTCTGTGAAATAAAAAAAAAACCAAGTGTAAAACTGCTTCACCCGGAACAACCGGAAACCGGATGAGAGCGTTTTCTGCGGAAACCGACTAATTAGACGCCGTTTTTCGGTCACTTCTTAACACCGACAAAAAAAAATTGTAAAAAATCCGTTCTCCCTACCAAGACAGGAGTGAAAAACAGGGGATCTGAAGCAACTAAAGAATTGTGCATCATCGGAAGAAGATTTTCCTAACCAAGACGCCATCGCATCGTCGTCGTCGTCTGCTAGCTGGAAACTAAGAAAAAACGACGGCGGAAAACAAGTGAGTACTAATTACAGTCTTATTCCGGCGTCTCGTCTGAAGGCGCCCAACTTACTTGTCGTTTAACTACAGAGTTGCTTACTTCGCAGACTGCCCTCCAGGGGGTGCTTTCGGTTCAGTGCAAATTACGAGACAGTTCCTGGATTTCAATGAGCACTATATTTTTTTTTTGTATTTTTACAAAGAGCGTCGAATTACTTTTTGATTGATATCCTGGAGAAAGAGAATTGATCTGTTTTGGATTAAATGTCAACATTTTGTTGAGGAAAGCAGACGTGGAGTCAACAGATGAAGAGATGAAGAATTGCATGTTTTTGAAAATATTTTTCGATGCATTTCAAGCACTCAGAATATTTTATTGAAAACAAAAGGAGAATCTTAAACTAGAACAAACCGGTTTATGTTCATTGCTTGGGTGTCACATAAATAGTCTGATTCTGCTTGAATATGTAAAAAATTTGGTAACAATTTTGGTTAAGCTTCTTTTTTGGCTTCTTAAACTGATTTGAAATTTTTGGGAAATCTGTTTTAATTTGATTAGTATCCATGGCTCAAACACGCGCAAGCCAGATAAAATGACACACATAAGGGATGTAAGTGCCCATATGATAGCCTGTATGCTTTAGTTGTTTCGATCAATTTTAATTCGTTCGAAAACTGTTGAAAAAAATTAAAACAAATCTGTGTTTTGGCACCTACTCCCTCTTATTCTGAAGGCTTCATATAAGAAATAGCATATAAATTAAAATCGTTTACCTAACTTAACGCCAATTTATTGAAATGTTTGTCGAAGGTTTCTCCGGATATTTGCTTCTCCGATAAATCTAACCTAACCTAAAGGAGAAAAAAAACTGATCAGTTAAACAACAATTTTTTTTTTAAATTAACATCGCTTAACGCATAGCCCTATATACCATCTTTTGAAAGATTCCGAAAGAGCGGACAAGAACGTTAAAATTAAACTCCGAAAATTTCAGTGTCAAAATTGGGCAGCCGGTCGACGAACACGGTCGTTTTTGAGGTGAATGTTTCCTAAATTAAAAAGGGTTAGTTGAACGCCTGGAATTATGACACGAAAAATTGTAGAGGCAAATAGGACCAGGGCCGTAGGAAGAACAGACTCATGGGGGGGGGGTTTTGGTGACTGATTTTTATATATGATTTTTCCCCCAACAATGCACGAATACAAAAAAATAACACAAATTATGTTTGTAACTATATGATTATTAATATTTATATACTTTTACATTAAAAGTTTTCGAATTAAATCGTAACTTTAGAAAATTGGTCCTAATTTAGGACTCCTAAACCTAAAAAGTGAGCTTTTTTTTTAAAGACGAACACAAACACATACAGGATCTCAATGAAACTTGATGTTTCTTCGAAGAGATTCCCTTTTCTTAATTCTAAGCGTACATCTTTCGAGGATATGATGGCTAGCATCTTGCAAATGCTAAAACCACCAACCCACAGAAAGGGTACTATATGTGCCGTGACCGGGATTCGATCTCATGCCCGCTGGCTTAGAAGATTTGAAGGCTATCCTCTACGCCACGGGCTGGCGGCTAAATTCGATCGATGGTTGAAATCTTTAAATTTTTTCAAGAGTTCATTAGATCAAACTTTTTTGATTTGAGCATGAAATTAGTTTTTTATTTCGTTTTTAAAATTCAAAGATACTACACTTTGATCAAAATAAATCCTTTTTTTTTCAATGCAAGAGATAACTTTTTTTTGGATCAAATCTGCATGATGCAAATTTGAACCAGATCAATGATTTTAATTTGCAATTTAACTTTGAAAAATATTGCAATATTTTGTGGACCAAACACGAGATATCTCGTTTTTTTGCTTGACGCTAGTGTCCTCCATAAAAAAAAGCATAATTCAAATGTTTTGAATCAAAAAAACGATACCTCATTCTACCAAATTTAACGCAACACTGTCTGTTACTCAAATATTTTGAGTAAGCAGAATTTTGTCTAATGGTTTCTGAAATATAAAATGCCGAATTTAGGTGATTGGGGGCTCAGATTTTCTCGCGGTTCTTAATGTGTTAATTATGTTAAACAATAAAATGTTAACTGATAAAATATGGAATTTTGTGCACATTTTTGAGGTGAAGATCAAGTACATGTTTCTATAACATCAAATATTTTGCATAAAGAATCAAATCCATAATAAAAATCCTGTCTATGATTTTTTTTAAATAAAATTTGGGTTTTCTGAACAAAAAACAAAACTAAGAGCATTAACTCAAATTTTACTTTTATTGTCATTTTCAGCTGAGCTGTGTGTAGAAGCTAATCTTGGATGAAAATTTGAAATCTAGAAAATTGAATTGACAAACAATCTTAAGTTCACGATATCTTGAATTCCTCAACCATTTATGTAGATTGTAAAATTTATTGACAAGCTAAATCTTTTTCTGAATTTTGAATCTACATTCTGACACTGAATTTGGAACCTGAATACAAAAATTGAGCTATGAATCTGAATCCGAATTTCTAAACGAAATGTAAAAAAAATACGATTTCCAAATATTAATTCCAGATTAGAATTTTATGAGCCTAGAGCCTCCATTCAAGAATCTATTATTAAAATTCGATAGTTTAGGTTTAATATAAATTCACTAATAAAATTATTTATTTTAATCTGTATTGTGAATGTGATTAATTTATGAATTTTATATGATGAATCTGAATCTGGATTCAGGATTCAATTTGGGTTCGACATTTCGAAAAGCTTTAAATGTTAGAAGAATTAAGTATAGGAACTTGAATTTGAATATAAAACGAAATTTCCCGAAAAAAATGATTCAAATCTGTCATGAAATTTTTTTCTGGAGTTTTGTGTTATGAAATGCAAAACTCAACTTGAACCAGGATTTAAAAGCAGTTTTTCATTTCTAACTTTTTATGATTATTAGAACTGAAAATCAAGAATACTGAACTGGATTTTGGTTACGGGAATCATAAAATCAGAACCTCCTAAGTGGGTTTGATTTATTTTGAAATTTAATACTCAGACCTGAATTTCTATGAACAAGTGAGAAAATTTTGAAAAGTAGAATATCTCGCTTGCTTTTTTGGATCTTCATGGGGGGGGGGTTTAACCCCCAAAACCCCCCCCGTTCCTACGGCCATGAATAGGACTATACCTCGCTAGGCACCCAGCAGTAATGTCAATTGAATTTATCGTTTTTCAATTCCAAAGGATATGTCCCGTTCTACAGTTGATAACTTTTTTTTAATAACATACGAAGTTACGGCCTTTGACAAAGTTGTTCAGCGGAAAATTCCCTTAAATTTATAACTTGGCACCAAAACCATTGGCAGGCTCGGTTCCACAGAAAAAATGATGTTGATTTTCAGTAAAAAATCACGCAGAGAAAACTAGGATTTTGAACCAAAACAAAAATGATTTTGTTTCAAAACATTCATTTTTTTTGAATCTAACTCCTGTTTTATTTGAACCAAAAACTTTTGTTTTTGATTCAAAAAAATATTTTTTGAAACAAAGAATTCATTCTTTGAACTAAATATTTTTGGATTTTGAATTTATGCAAATACTTTGATTCTAAATAAATGTTAATTGAGCTTATTTCTTTCAAAACAAAGTCAACTTTTTTTTAACCAAAGGAAAATGTTTTTAACTTGAAGAAATGATTCCTTTAAATAAAAACTTCAGCCTTTGATTCAAAAGATATTTTGATTTGCCTTGCAATAAGAATACAAAACCGAATCAAGTTTGGCCGGTCGTGTGAAAGTGTAGGTCAGAGTTAGCTATATTAGAAGGATTCAGGATGGATGAAGTATGGTAAGTATGTTAATTAAACAGTGAATATCGAAGATTTTCTATAAGTGATTGCGTTTTTACAGAACCAGAGCCGAAGGATGGTTTCCGTGGATGCCTCAACCGAGATGAAAGCTGCGCACGATGACACCGCTCCAAATCCAGCGGTCAGGTCGACAAAAATTTGGACCGGATCGATTTTAGTGAACTAGTTTGTGGCCAAGTGTTTCATCTGTTTTAAATAAAAATAAATTTAACATATAAATTTCTTTCTTTTTATTTTTTGAAATTCCTAATAGGAATTACAAAACAACAGGAAATATGTCCTCCAATTGGAATGAATGGAAAATGGTTCAATGAACTAATCTTTTTAAATCTAAATCTAAATAACATTGTGGCGAACGAAAACAACTTTGTATCAAATGAAACTGTTTTTTGTTTCAAAGTATTAAGATTTTGATTCAAAGATTTTTCAAAAGAAAAATTCTTTGAAACAAAGGAAAATGTTTTTGAACCAAAAGAATTTTTATTTGTCCCAAAACCAAAGGAAAAAATCCTTTGTTTTTGCGGCACTTTCCTTTGAAATAAAAAACCTTTTCGCTGCGTGATATTAATTTTCCCATACAAACATGAAAGTTCAAATTTACTCATGTAAACGTCACATAAAAAATCATGGATGAACCAGGCTTCTTCGATTCTCTTGTTTTTGGCTCTGTTTTTCTCATCTCCTTTTCAAACTCCTGGGAGAAATATGCTTTCTCACACTTAAAACAATCAAGCAGCCCAATTTTTTCGGAGAGCATTTGAATCTCGAAGTCACCCAATCTCATTCTCGCAAAGAGAAATGTTCATTAGCTTCTCAGTAACTGGCTGAGAAATCAACGATCGCAATTCATTTCACTGATCACAAGTAGCACTGATTAAGTGTTTTCAGAGTCACACACCAAAGTGCTCTGTCAGTAGAAGAGTGATCATTGGTTAGAGAAAAAATTTCTCCCCGCTCTCTCAGCAGCAGAGAATGAAATGCTTTAAATTAAAAAAAGACTCACAATTGAGCTGGAACAAATATTAATTTCTTCTTTTGTCAAAACCCCCCCCCCCCCCCCTCCCCCAGTCGAAATTTCCAAAATCCCGAAGGGAAAAATAAATAAAGTTTGAAGTATTTTTAGTAAATTTCAAATAAAAATTCAAATATTCGAAAGATTACAAGACCAAAAAACAAATTTTGGAAGATGGAAGCTAATTCACATTTTGAATTCTTGATTTTATTGAATTTTTGGATAAAATAAAACTTGATTTAAAGGTTTTATGCAATGATATAGTATGCAATTTGGTTGCATACAAGCTTTCGTGCAATTTATTCCAATTTATTTATTTTTCGCATTATTTTTTATTGTCCCCCCCTCGCGATGTTCCAACTACGAGTGACAAAAGAAGAATTTGAAATTTGTTCCGGCCATATTTGGAGCAAAAAAGTTCACTGTCTCCTTTTGGTCAAGATGAGCAAAATAAAACCTGGGATGAACTTTATAGCGAAACGAAGCTTTTCAGACCCCAGGGTTTGATAAATTCAAAAATGACCCCAAATCGACTCAGTCTACTGGAACAAATCTTTTGAACAGCTCGTTTTCTAATATATTTCTCTTTGTATCCAATGGGCTAACTTAATTGAAACCATTTTTTTGGTTTGTATAATTGTTTCAATACCCAAGATTCTATGAAAAGGGGGCTCCCACACAAATTCATCTTAAAATATGCAACAACCAGTGATGGTAAATTTCGCCCGTCACGCTTGACCCGACTAGTTTTGTTTCATCAAACGACTGGCACTGTTCTCAATTGACGGAGCCTCACTACTCGCATGACGGATAAAGCATGACAACAATCAACATTTCTCCATCATCGACTGGCGAAGCTCCTACACATGGTCAAAGTTTCTCCTGAGAGTGACTGGCAAATCTCTTCACACTTCGATCGGCTGCTGACGGCAGGTACAACTAATTGAACGACTTGCTGGCAGAGAGCAACAATAGCAATAAAAAACTGAAAACGAGCTTGTTAGCAGGAGCAACAATAATAATAAATGCGTTTCTTTTTCGTCTTCGGTTTGCTGGCAGGAGTAACAATAATAATAAATGCGTTTCTTTTTCGTCATCGGTCGTTTGAATGCGATTGCTTGACTTGGTTATTATTTTAGCTTCAAATGACTGGGGAATGAATGACTGGCAAACGAAGTGACTGGTCGTTAAGGAACAGTCAATTGAGTTTGACGGACCAAGAGGCTTCACAGTCACAGCTTCACGCCTCATGACGATGACTTTTGCCAAGCCTGGCCACAACTCGAATGTTTTTTTCTATTTGGTTTTGATAAAAATGGGTACAGAAGCTTGATTTAGAAAAAGAAGTTTGATTTATAATTCAAAATGATCCCTACGTTTTTGAAACTGGGGGCTCCCATACAAAACTCATGGAAAAAACGACCGCACTCATGTAATTTGCATGTGATATTACTTGGTACACATTCAAGTTTAAAAATAGAAATATGATACATTGTAATTATTATTATTGTAGTTCATCATGTTTTGCATCCGCTGCAATAGATAACTCATTTTTTTTCAAATTGGCGTTCAGTTCGGTCTGGTCGAATCCCGGCCATTTAAACCTAATACAGCTGTTCATGATGATCGATGCCTCGTTCCTGTAAAGAATATGCCCTCTCTAAATTCAGTGGAGTCTTCTTAGAAACTATTTATACAAACAGCACCGGGGGAATACACACAACACAGGAAAAAAATCCCAAGAAATCGATTCTTATCCATTCCGGCTTGGCATTCCATGGGTGCTGACTAATCTTTTTGGGAAACTATTGTGTAGTGTCTTGTCTTTAATATGTTTTAAAAACCATAGTAACCGACTAGATGAAAAGACGAGTAGTTTGGGAGACGTAAAACAGAACGGAGTGACTCAAGGATTCTAAATAAATTATAATATTTTATTAAGTGAATGTGTCCTTATTTCAAGTTTACGAAAACCCCACAAATTTGCTCTCGGGTGCAAAGAAAAAAAAAATGTATGTACCTATGTAATAGGAGGAGAACAGATTGTTCTCGGGTTCTACAAATAAGGATGTACCTGTTTGACAGGAGGAGGACATAAAGTTCTCGGGCAAGAGTGTACCTATTTGACAGGAGGAGGGCAATATGTTCTCGGAAAAGAATGTACCTGTTTGACAGGAGGAGGACGATAAGTTCTCGGGCACAAGTTTGAACAGAATGTATCTATGAAATAAGAAGGGAACAGATTGTTCTCGGTTTCAATGATTCGAAATCATGTACTTTTTTTTTTTTATAGAAGGAGAACAGCGTGTTCTCGGGCTTGTTATTTGTTGAAAATGTGTATCTAGAGCAAAAAGGCATAGCGTTAGAAACGGGAATATGCGAAACAGTAACAAAAGCAAGTGCTAAAGACGTGATGCACGCAATGGCAACAAGCCAATGGACATAAAACCGTAAAAAGAAGGGAAAGTGTTCGTTATTAGCCGTTTATATATTTATACACGCTTTGAGGTGATAAAAAAGAGATTACAATACAGAAGAAATCTTGATTCCTGGAAATGGGACAATTTCCGACTTGGTGACAGCTAGTCCTAGCATCCCTGGCTGATAGGAAAGAACAAATGAGTGGAATTGTAGTGTCTTGATAATCGGCGCTAGCACCCAGTAAGCGCGTCCTCTCAGAAATCGACAGAGCATGCAAAAAATTGAGAGTTGATTCACCGAACTTAGAATAAAACGGTTAAATTCGGCGAC
Source organism: Uranotaenia lowii (assembly GCF_029784155.1). NCBI lineage: Eukaryota > Metazoa > Arthropoda > Insecta > Diptera > Culicidae > Uranotaenia > Uranotaenia lowii. Next base: position 369,557,594 of record NC_073692.1, on the reverse strand, counting down.
ACTCCGAACACGCAAATATTCTCATTCGGTTTGTACTGCCGAGATACCTAGAGGAAACGAATACGAATGCGTACATGCGAAATCAGTTTGAATCGTACGCTCGTACGGTGTGCTCGCACTTTATCCCCGTCTTTTTTAAATGCGTGCTTTCAATCGTAGCAGTCGACTTCTCCAGGCAGGCAAACACGCGTCTCGAAGGGAAACGTACGATTCGGATTGTGTGCGTGGCTTAGATTATTTCGTGGCACTCACCCAAGGCACGCGTATGGTGTGTTCCTCTCTGCCGATTAGATGATGCAAAATCGTTAGAGAGATCGATGCGATCCCTCTGTCGATTTGAGTTAACTCTCTGTCGATTCATGTTTACTGGGCAGTGTCTTGTCCATTAAGGACAAGGACATAGAATAATAAAGATAGAACTAAGTAAGCGAGTGAAGAGAAAAAGACGAGTAATTAGACAGTCAGAATGCGAGGCGGATGCATTCTGGTTGTGCTCTCGTTTGGTCGGAAAGAGAACCCTACAATTTCAAAGGATTTTGTGAAGATATGAGTATCCGATTGTTAAACACAATTCCTTACTGGCCTCAACAAAACGGAGAGGTGGAGAGGCAGAATCGGACTATACTCAAGCAACTTAAAATTGCTCAAGAATTAGGCGAGGATTGGCGAATTGTTTTAAGTCAATTCATATTGAAGTATCACTCAACACCTCATCCTACGACAGGACGGTCGCCTTCTGAACTTATGTTTGGACGTAATATACGCAGCAAGCTTCCTCAGGTACCTCGTGAAATATGTCAAGATGAAGGTGTAAGTGATCATGACAGATTGATGAAGGAAAAAGGAAAAGTTTATGCAGATCATAAGCGTCGAGCTCACGAAAGCGACATTCAGGTGGGTGAAAAAGTTCTAATCAAAAGATTTAGGAAGGAAAATAATTTAAGTACGGAGTTTTCACCTAGCCGAGCGGAGTTTCCCTAGCCGAAGAGGGAGAAAGAGCCGCCGCCATTGGAGATATCCGATTATTATATGATATTTCTCGCCGCCTTAGTGGTGCAAGGACTAATGCAAGAATGCCGCTGAAAAACCGAGCAGGTCAGCTGCTGACAGATCGAACAGATCAGCTCAAGCGTTGGACTGAGCATTTTGATCAACTTTTCCGAGTTACAAATAGCAATGGCCAACAGAACCCGCAGCTCGAGGCGCCCACAGTAAGTCGCATTAATGGCGTCAACTCGGAAGCGCCCACGCTGGCTGAAATAGAAGCGGCAATCAAGGACATGAAATCCAACAAAGCGCCTGGAATCGATTGCATTCCTGCTGAAATGCTCAAAGCCGACCCTGCCTTGTCAGCACAAATGTTGCACCGTCTTTTGCTGACATTTGGGATACTGCAACATTCCCGGCCGACTGGATGCAGGGTATCCTCGTAAAGGTCCCAAAGAAAGGAGACCTAACAGAGTGCGGTAACTGGCGTGGCATAACTTTGATCTGTACAACCCTCAAAGTGCTCTGCAAAGTGATCCTGAACAGGATCCAGGAGAAAATCGACGCTACACTCCGACGGCAACAAGCTGGATTCCGATCCGGACGATCATGTGTGGACCACATCACAACGCTACGAATAATACTGGAACAAATCAACGAATTCCAGGACTCTCTTCTGCTGGTGTTCGTTGATTTCGAAAAAGCATTTGACCGACTGAACCACGAAAACATCTGGGCTGCTCTTAGACGACGAGGGGTCCCAGAGAAACTAGTCCATCTCATCGAAGCACAATACGAGGCATTTTCGTGCAAGGTCTTGCACGACGGTGTCTTGTCCGAACCAATCCCGGTAACTGCTGGAGTGAGACAAGGATGTATTTTGTCACCGCTGCTTTTTCTCATCGTAATGGATGAGATCTTGACTGGATCGATTGACTGTAGACCAAACCGAGGATTGCCGTGGAATCCTTCAACCATGGAGCAACTGAACGACCTTGACCTGGCAGACGATATTGTTTTGCTCGCCCAAACACAACAAGACATGCAGAGCAAACTCGACGACCTCACCGAAAGCTCCAAGGCAGCAGGTCTCAAAATCAATGTCGGAAAGACCAAGTCGATAAAAATCAATACAGAAAATCGTTCCAATTTCGTGGTAGCTGGACAACAGGTTGAGACAGTGGAGTGCTTCCAGTATCTTGGTAGCCAGATTACGCCTGATGGTGGTACCAAGAAGGACATCGAAACCCGGATCAGAAAAGCCCGATTTGCGTTTGCGAGTCTCCGAAACATCTGGCGGTCACGCCAGATCTCTCTACGAACTAAGATCCGAATCTTCAACTCAAACGTCAAATCCGTATTGCTGTACGGGTGTGAAACTTGGTGCACATATGCGGTGACGACGCGAAAACTGCAAGTTTTTGTGAATCGCTGCCTGCGGAACATCATCCGCGCTTGGTGGCCTGGCAACTGGATCTCAAACGTTGAACTTCATCGCCGGTGTCATCAAAAGGCGCTAGAAATCGAGATTCGGGAACGTAAGTGGAGATGGATTGGGCACACGCTGCGAAGAGATGAAAACGAGATTTGCAGAGAGGCGCTTGACTGGAATCCAGATGGGCATCGAAGAAGAGGCAGGCCCAAAAGCTCGTGGCGGCGAAGTCTAGCCGCTGAAATCCGCACAGTTGACGAGAACCTTGGCTGGCAGCAAGTGAAGACGCTGGCTCCGGATCGCCAGCAGTGGAGATCTTTTATCTCAGCCCTATGCGCCGGTCAATCGGCGCTGGACCCTTAGGTAGGTAGGTAGGAGTTTTCACCAGAAGAACATACGGTTATCAAGCGAAATGGTGCAGATGTAATCTTACGGTCGTCAGTAGACGGAAAGGAATGTAGACGTAATGTAATGCATCTGAAGAAGATACCTGATATTTCTGAGAATGAGACTACGGTATTGCTTTCTGGAAATAAAGAAACACCCGGATTGAAAGCTGCCAGTTCTAGTAGTGAGAAAGATTCAGAAGGTCAACCAATAAGGCGCCCAAGGAAAGAACAAATCAATTTTAAGGATTATGTTCCGCATTGATTAATAATAAAAAAAGAAAAAGAAAAGGGGGGTTGTAGTGTCTTATCTTTAAGATGTTTTAAAAAAAACATAGTAACCGACTAGATGAAAAGACGAGTAGTTTGGGAGACGTAAAGAGAACGGAGTGACTCAAGGATTCTAAATAAATTATAATATTTATTACGTGATTGTGTCCTTATTTCAAGTTTACGAGAACCCCACATATTCCAGTTCGATAACTCCAGGATAAAATCGTCACAATATAAGCTAATTGAATGCATTTTCTCTTCTATCAAGATACTGGAGAGTATTGCTCATCAGCTCTTTATGGAGGTTTATCCTGAAACATAAACTGTAAAACTGTTAAAAATTATTTCAAACTAGCTGACCCGGTGTGCTTTGCTACACCTTCCAAAAATAAATTTAATTTGTAAAAATTTATTCAAATTTAGATTTTTGTAAGCAATTTTTTAAATCAAATCTCATAGTTCAGATTCAACAACTTTGAAATGAGAGCTGCAGCTGGAGTTCCGAATTGCAATTCAAAAATGGTATATATTATTAACTGAAACTTATTCTCTAAATTTGTTTTTCATGTTCTGAAATTTGTACTCTGTTTTTAAAGCTCCATAATGTTAAAATTTATGGATTTTTTAGCTTATTTCGCAAAGTGGGAAGTTACGAACTTTCATAAAATCATTTGTCACATCTATTTTTGACTTATGCCAAATAACCGTACGCAAAAAACCCTCTTTTAAAATATGGTCCTTTCTTTGAAAAACTCTTTATCTCAAACTTACATGGGAGCTCCCCCTTCTTTTCCAATTTTGTCCCCCACTGCAGAAGGTAGGCTGATTTACCCTGCTTAAGTTTACATAAATTTCTTCACTTCTTCACTTTCAGCTCCTGATTAGCTTTAGATGGTATATTTTTTGGAGTTGAAAAAATTGGCTACAGAAATTTGAAGTTAAAAATGATGAAAAAGATTTTCAATAACCATTTCAAACAGCTTTTTTCGCCATTCTCGCCCTTTGAAGCAGTTTGAATATCTATCCTTCTTGCGCCAAAATTATGTTAAAAAATGCCAAACTCGTGGACATGAGACATTACAGCTTGAAGTTTTCCCAAACAGCACTTGTCATGGTATGAAAATTATCGATTTTATACAGTGCAAATTTATTTGTTTAATAAATTTATTAAAGCAAAAAATATAAGTATTTAAAAAAAATATCAGTTGCATCACTAAATAAATTTGAGCGTTTTTTGTTTTCTCTTTGCAAGTCAAATATTCAAAAATGTTGGCAAAAACATATTTCTAGGTTAACATTTGTCCCGTATTTTGGGGCAAGTGGCAAAGCTTATTTTCAGATGCGTCAGAGTAATGGCTTTAAAATGGATTTAATACGTACATATATCTGTTTGTATGTTTTATCAAGTTTCATTGATATATCTGCAGTATTCCTGCAGAATTCCTGCAGTATAAATTTATGTTTGTTACTCCACTTTTAACGAATGTTGTTCAAAGCAAATGACCTTCATTTACAAAGACATTTAAGAGTTTTAAATATCCGCTTCAGTTTCAATATTCGGAATACCCCTTCTGGTCTTTCCAACATATTAAATAATTTTGAAGATGAATTTCTTAAAAGTTCGACGTTTGCCCTTGTCCAACCGTGTAAGTTGACAGGAGGGAATATTGTTTTTAACACTTTAAGGATATACTAAAAATTTCTCATAAAAATTTTGCTTTCAGTTGTATATTAGTACTCAAGTCTCACTTTTCAAAAAAGAAGCAAATCAAAAGTCGCTTGATAAAACTTCATTTAAGTATATTTTTACATGTTCAACAAAATGTTTCCAATCTACCTCTGTAGAAAACATCTTATTCATATTTCTGTTATCAATATGATTCAAAAATAACCTAGTAGGCGAAATGGGTTAAAAAATTGTATGTAAATTCTTTATTTTTTGTATTTTTTTCAATCGTCCGCAAAGTGTCATACCATTATTTCATTAGCATCAGAACTAAATTTATATTTTTTAGATAACAAATGCTACCTACATTCACACGAATTAAAAATGGAAGTATTTTTGCAAATCTTTCAATTGGTTTTGTGTAGATTGATAAAATACCAATCCGTGTCACATCTAGGCGTCATTGATTTTCACGTGCTGTGCACAATTAAGCAAGAAAAAACACATCTAGGTTGCATATCGCCCCACGTGCATAAGAAATATAGGTACTTGATTGAGAAACAGGCGCCTGATTGTTAAATTGTTCCAGTGATCAATGAACAGTATGTTTTGGTTACTATCCACTTGTGACGACGTTTGCTCGACCATAGAGATGAAAAACAAACCCCTCGAAGAAAAGAAAATCTCTAAAAATGAATGCCATGCCTTTTCAATTTCAGATTTTGGCAAAAAAAAAGTTTATGTTTTATTCGATCGGCAAAATGTCAATCTGGGTCACATCTAGGCGTCATTCATAACCATGTGCTGTACAAATGAGCTAGGAATCATGTAAAAAAAACCACATCAAGACATCGCCACCCATTGCATTGAAAATATGCTTCGTTGAGAAATACGCGCCAAAATATTCCTACTGATCAGTATGCTATGCCATGGTTACTATCCTCTCGCGACGTTGGCTCGCGACGCCTCGACCATGGAGACGAAAAACAAACCGCCCAAAAGAAAAAAAAATCTCGAGAAAATGGATGTCATGACTTTAATTTGTTTCGAAAAACTACAAATTTTGTATGGGAGCCCCCCTCCCTTAAGTCGTATGGGGTTTTAACTATTATAGAAACCATCTCCGGCCCCAAAAACCCTCAGATGCCAATTTTAACGACGATCGGTTCAGTAGTTTTCGAGTCTATAGGGAACAGACAGACAGACAAACATTCATTTTTATATATATAGATAATTCAAAAGAGAGTCAACTTACATTACCAGTTGTATTATTTTTTGAAGAGTTTCTGGTTGTTACGAAAAGGTAAACAAAGCAAACGGCTACCATGATGAAAATAATGATTTCAAAAACAGATAAAGTAGTGCTACCTGGTGGCGACATTGCCTACCACTCTGGCTATCGTTTTACATTTTGCGAAGAATGAAAATGGAGTGTCCCGTCTGTTTGTCTGTGGCTAAAGGTTAATCCCTCTCAAAATTAAAAGTATAAAAAATAACTTTGTTTTTATACTCTTATTGAAATGCAGTTTTTTTGTCATTTATACGTATTGTCTAGCTTTTAATTGACGTATGTACAATATAAAAATTCCATGTTCAAGTAAAATTCTAATTCATTTATAGGAAAAAGGGTTCTAAATGGGCCTATCGGATTAAATGCGCCTACGGCAGTTTGACGAAATGGCTGACAAGACAACATATCTAATCAATGCATTTTTAGGGTGATACGCTTTGAACATAAGGCAAGAAAGAATTTTATGAATAAACCAACTCAAGGTTTTGACACCTTTTGATGTAATATTTTGACTTTTAAAAATTATACATAAAGAAGCTCAAAACAAAAAGTTGAGTGGTTTTTGTTTCTTGTTCAAATGAACCATAAAAACAAAACAAATTTAAACTTTTATGATGGTTTCATAATGATGAGAAAGTGGAGTAAGAGAGTGTTTTTGTATGCCCCCATCATGTTTGTAAAATGCCACTACCCTTAAATAACAGTTTAAATAGAATAAATATATGATTTTTATCATTTAAACTTCAAATCTAAGCTCTAATTAACATCTTAAGAGCAAATCGAAGATCTCAAAACAGATTTGATAAAATTCATCTTATCAATGAAATTCCTCAATATGATGGCAACCCTAAATTTTGTTTATTCCATAAAGTTATAAAAGACATAGATTTCTATAAAACTTCAGCTTTGTCGTTTGAAAGTTATCAGTTTCCAGCATTTCCAATGAAATTATACGGAAATATTGAAAAAGAAACAAAAATTTTACCTTAAACATAAATAGGCGCGTTTAGCCCGCACGGTTTGAGGTTCGGCAATTTTGACAACAGTTGTAATATTTAAAATCAATTTCTCAAAAACGGAAGATTTTTAAAAAAAATAACATCAATATATAGAAAACAGATGTCTGCTCATGTGTATATAGTTTTTGTACACATATTTGATGTAATATATGATTAAATCTTTTTTTTTTTTTTTTTAAATATATCTTTATTAGTACCAATTCATCATTACATTTATATTACATTAATACATTAAATTAGGTGTTCAGTTCAATAATGAACTGTCCAGAGCCCTATAGTTTATTAATCACTAAAATTTATTTATTCGACTTAAATTTGCTGAGCACAATCAAGCATTTTTATAAAGGAGAACATCCTGTAGGGAAAAAAAAATATTTTAAACTAAAAACTAAAGCTATCCTAAAATTAAACTAATTGTAGAGAGAGCGAATCTCTGCGATGGAAGACTGCATAGATTTGCCTCTGAAGTTGGAGATGATTTTGTTGGCCATCTCTTCGATAGATTCAATGCCTGCAATCCGATGAAGATCTTCGGTGCTGTGCCAAGGTGGAAGCCGCAAAATCATTTTCAGAATCTTGTTCTGAATCCTCTGGATGGCTTTCTTCCTCGTCGCGCAGCAGCTAGACCAAATCGGAACTGCATACATTATCGCTGGTCGGAAGACTTGCTTGTAAATAAGCATCTTATTCTTCAGGCAAAGTCGGGATTTCCTGTTGATGAGAGAATAAAGGGATTTAGTGTATTTATTACATTTAGATTGAATATCTTCAATGTGATTTTTAAAAGAAAGATTCCGATCAAGTGTGAGTCCCAAGTACTTCACGTGATCAGACCATTCTAAAGAAACCCCATTAAAAGTTATGGAATGATTTTCATTAGGTTTTAAAAAATTTGCTCTTGGCTTATGGGGAAATAAAATAAGTTGAGTTTTGGAAGCGTTAGGAGAAATTTTCCACATTTTCAAGTAATTCAAAAAGGAATTTAAATTTTGTTGCAATCTACTGCGTACCACCCGTAAATTTCGACTTTTGGCTGAAAGCAAAGTATCGTCAGCAAATAATCTTCTACCTTTTCCTTCTGGGACATCAGGAAGATCAGAAGTAAAAATATTGTATAAAATAGGCCCAAGTATACTACCCTAAGGGACACCAGCTCTAATGGGTATCCTTTCAGAGCATGAATTTTGATAGCTTACTTGCAAAGTTCGGCTAGTCAAATAATTTTGTATAATTTTGGTGAGATATACAGGAAAATCAAATCGAGCTAATTTAGCTACTAAACCTTTGTGCCAAACACTGTCAAAAGCTTTTTCAATATCAAGAAGAGCAACACCAGTTGAATAACCTTCAGATTTGCTAGCGTTAATCATATTAGTTACACTCAAAAGTTGATGTGTAGTAGAATGTCCATGACGAAAACCAAATTGTTCATCAGGGAAAATAGAATTCTGATTAATGTGAATCATCATTCTATTCAAAATAACTCTCTCAAATAGTTTACTTAAAGAAGGAAGCAAACTAATTGGTCGATAACTTGAAGGCTCTGAAGCACTTTTTCCAGGTTTCAAAATTGGAGTTACTTTGGCATTTTTCCATTTATTGGGAAAATAAGCCAAGTGAAAACATTTATTGAAGATTTTAACTAAAAAATTTAAAGTGCTTTCAGGCAACTTTTTAATAAGAATATAGAAAATCCCATCTTCCCCCGGGGCTTTCATATTTTTAAATTTTTTGAAAATCAATTTAAGTTCATCAATATTTGTCTCACAAGAACTTTCAAACACAATTTGCTTAGAAAAAATATCATCAAATTCAAGGGAAATTTGAGCATCAATTGGACTTACAACGTTTAAATTAAAATCATGAGCAGACTCAAATTGTTGGGCTAATTTTTGAGCTTTTTCTGAATTAGTTAAAAGAAGTTTATCCCCATCTTTCAAAGTAGGAATTGGCTTCTTTGGCTTTTTCAAAATTTTAGTTAATTTCCAAAATGGCTTTGAGTAGGGGTTTATGTCCTCTACTGCTTTAGCAAAATTTTCATTACGAATGAAATTTAAACGACGTTTGATCTCTTTTTGAAGGTCGCAATAAATAAATTTTAAATAAGGATCCCTAGTACGTTGATATTGGCGTCGACGAATGTTTTTAAGTCGTATCAAAAACTGAAGATCATCATCAATTAAAGGTTGATTAAATTTATGTTTAACTTTAGGTATTGAAGCGGCTTTAGCATTGACTATTGAAGTTGTCAAATTTTCTATAGCCAAATCAATGTCTTCTATTGAATTCAGTGGAACGTTTACATCTAAATTACGTTCAATAAAATTCATATATCGCTCCCAGTTAGCCTTTTGAAAATTAAAAGTTGATTTTAAAGGGTTTTCAATGGGACTTTGGGATAAAGAAAATGTAACTGGAAGGTGGTCTGAATCGAGGTCCGCATGAGTAACTAATTGACTACAATGCTCGCCTAAATCCGTTAGAACCAAATCAATTGTGGAGGGATTTCTAATTGAAGAAAAACAAGTATGCCCATTAGGATATTCAACAGTATAATATCCTGCAGAGCAGTCATTAAACAAAATATACCCATTTGAATTTGATGAAATATTATTTCAAGATCGGTGTTTTGCATTAAAGTCACCAATAATAAAAAATTTAGATTTATTTCTGGTGAGTTTTTGTAAATCTCCCTTCAAAAAATTTTCCTGTTCACCGCTACATTGAAAAGGCAAATATGCGGCAACAATTATAATTTTCCCCATAGAAGTTTCTAATTCAATTCCAATTGTTTCTAAGACTTTTGTATTGAAAGAAGGAAGAAGTCTAAATTTGAGACGACTATTGATGACAAAAGCTACACCCCCACCTTGTCGATCAAGTCGATCATTTCGTAAAATTTTAAAGAAAGCATTGCTTTTCAAGTTATTGTCTGGCTTTAAAAAAGTTTCAGTGATGGCAGCAATATGTATGTTTTGAGTTTTCAAAAATAAAAAGAACTCGTCTTGGTTAGCCAGCAAAGATCTAGCGTTCCAATTCATAATATTTAAACATCTATTTGGATCCATGAGGGAATCGTAAAGTCATAATAATTTTGTTAGCATAATTAAAAGAAGTTTGGAAAGCTTCAAACATTGAATTTGCTTTCAACATAAGTTGCATCATTTCCATTAAATTTTGATGCAAAAATTTTAATTTTTCCTCAGTAATCTCACCCAAATCAACAAAATTGTTAGAATCAGAAGAGGAAGGAGAAGAAAAAGTATTTGAATTTCGGGGATTTTCCCAAGCCTTCGCATGAACGTTGAGACTTGGTTTTTTCCCATTTTTATTAGTTGAACCTGAAGAGGGCAACCCATTTTCAAGCACCTCTGAGAACGATAAACAACGAGTCTGTGGCGCAGAATCAGCCCAGGTAACATTAAAATCACTTCGGGTATTACCCAGCCGTGATTCCAATGTAGACCGAGGCTGCATGGGAACAGGCAGGTTGTTTGCCGGTCTGACGTGTGTAGACGAAAAAGAGGAAGGAGGAGAAGAAAATTTTCTGGAAACTTTGGGGTTTTTCCTAGAAGCAACAATTTTTGCCCTAACGGGACAATCTAGAGAATTCGAGGAATGATTACCTGCGCAATTCGCACACTTAAAAAATTCTGTTTTTGGCTTATCACCACCAAAAAGGCATTTAGATTTCATGATCGAATGAGCCGCAAAACATGCATCTGGCATTCATTCTACAATTTTTAGTGCCGTGACAAAAAGCTTGACAACGACGACATGGCGTAATATTTTGTAAAAAATTGGTATGGGATTTACGAAAAGGTTCAAATTTTACTCGACAATGAAACATAAGACGAGCCTTTTCCAAAATTTTCAAATTATTAACCTGATCCTTTTTAAAATGGATCAAATAAAGTTCAGGAGCAAAACCAACACTACTGGTATTATTCGTGTTGGTTCTTTTCCTCATTTGAATTACTTGAATTGGAGAAAAACCTAACAAAGAATTTAATTCAGCTGTGATCTCATCCGGTGTCTGATCGCCGGTGAGACCACGAAGTACAACTTTAAAAGGACGATCACCTCTAGTGTCGTACGTAAAAAATTGGTGTTTTTTATTATTCAAAATAATTTAAAATTTTTTGAAAATCATTAAAAGATTCCGCCAATATACGAGCAGTTCCCCTTCGACCGATCTGAAAAGAAATCTTCACATCCTTGACGGAAGTGACGATTTCTTTTCGAAAGGCATTGAAGTCAGGAATCGTGACCGTTATTGGAGGAATCTTTTCATTTTTAAGAGTATAAGAAGAAGAAGGTTTCTTAGTACTCTTATCAGAATTAAATATGAATATTTCCTCATCACCGATGTTATGAAGAACATCGAATGAATTGGAAATTTCAACTTTTTTGGGCGATGGACCTGAATTAGGCTCGGCAATCCGTTTTCTGCCGGCCCTTGAACCGGCCGATGACTTCCCCATGCTGGAAAGAAAAGAGAAAATATGAATAAAAGAAAATGAAAATAATTTTAGCACTGAAAAGTGCTGATTGAAATACAGGTAAGGAAAAAATAATAATAATAAATGTTCCTGCAGGTACACAGCAACGATACGATGCTCCGGCGTACGTGTTGACGGCTCAACGGTACAGATGGAAGTGGGGATATATATGATTAAATCAGTTTTCTGCTTAATAGGCGCATATAGCAGCGCCTCCCCTATCGATGATTCTATCTGTACAGCTATCAATGAATTCTATATGTACCGAGCTAGAATTCCTAACACACATGCTCGTTTTCTTTCATTCATTCTTTCTAAACTTGGTCTCAGAAGTTATACTACTGCGGAATGAAATATTCGTCATAGATTAAGGTTTTAGAAAAACCATATCCAGAAGAAATTGGTCAAAGAGGATCAAAGTTATTGAAGAAAAACTGGTTTTTCATGTTCATCCCTAACGAAATGTCTCGAAATCCCATACAACCTGCAGGCTTGTTGAGCCTTCCAGTCGTCCGATTTGGTCCAAATGTGGAAATAGGACTTTTTTTTTGTTTCAATTGTAGTTGTTTTAACATCTTTATATGATTCGCAACTTATATCAACGATGGAGTTAGCGGACAGTCATTAAAAAACTTATCCGGTTCAACTGTGAGCGATGGGTGTTTACTTTTGTGCTCGAACTCACAAACATCGGCTCAGGAAGCAACTGACTTGCCAACTGAGCTATATCACAAGCCCGTTACAAATGGGAACTTGTAGGTACTACACCAAGGATCAATTTCAGCCTGCAGCGTAGAACATTTTCAAAAATCGAGTAATTTGGGACACTGTAATGCTAAATCATCGTATTCATTTCAATTTACAGTAACTCTAAATAGCAAGTGATATTTATAGATATTTTATGTGAATAGATTTTAGGAAATGTTCTCAATCTTAGGGCATGAATTTACTTGTACTCAACCTTTCTTCCATAACAAGTTGTTCAAACAACGAAAATTTCCACAAAATACTAAAATACTTATGTCTATCAGTGTAAATTGCTCTAGTTTCCTTGTTAAGTGTTGTTATAAAATAAGTGGCTGTAAGTGACAAAGTTCCATTCAAACCAATCAGATGTCATAAAAAGAATACATCAAAGGATATGTTCGATGTTGTAGATAACACTACGAATTGAAAAATATGTAATCGTGAATTTTTTTTGGGCTCTCGAGCCTTTTTTGACGATTTTTTTTTCTATACATATTTTAAGCATTTTTTTTAAATTAATAAAGATTTTCAAATTATTTTTTTTATCTATCAAGAATTCAAAGCTTTCACACCATAAACTTCGTAGACAACAACGTTAAAGTTCACCAAATTTAAATTAAGCAAAGGGTTTCTTTTACCTCGATTGAATGCTTTGCCTCCATGGTTATGAAAAAAGTAACATACCTATAGAGCAAAAGCACAGTTCTTAACTTCCAAGGTAGCCAACCAAAACATTCCTATAAAAACCACCACCATTCGTTGCAAAATATTTCGCAAACCAGTCGAAGCGGCCAAAAAATAGCAGCTAGCTACATATTGGAAGCCCCCTTTTTTGTTGCATTTACGTATTTGGGTAAACCAAAATCAGGAACCAAAGCACAAACAAACAGGACATTCTTTTGATCGCGATCCGACAAAAAATGTCGTTCTCCAGCAGCCGTTTTTCTCAACTGCGGATACTTTCCCAAATTGAATATAGGAATCCTACGTTTCCGGGACTGTTTTGAGCTTCTGGAAATTCAATGAAACGAGAACAAAATTGGGATGGTTTTTATACTGCCACAACCTTAGCTAAGCTTCTGATTTCTGAAGACCGAAATTTCAGAAAAACAATTTGAAAAGTTATGTTGATTTAAAAAATATGAGAATGTTGAAGTTAGGTGGTTGTACTAAGGTTACTTTCTTAGAGATTAAATACATTCTTACAACTAAAAATTCAGTCAGATACAGATTTCTTCTGTCCAAAATTACCTCTCTTTGGTTTAAATTTGTCACATCAAAGCACCTTTCTTTGGTCAAAATTGCTGGTGCCATGCCATGCCACAATCTGGTGTTCCAGGTATGTATTTATGCTAATCTCCGTTCACAAAATCATAGATTCAGTTTTTGCCAAACTGCAGGGCTAGTTAGCAAGCTTGCTCTGGAAAGACGTTGCTGACAGACAGATAAAGATGCATCCTCCTCCTGCCTGATCCGGGAGACAGATTTGAATACTTAACTGGAATAAATATCTGTCTGGAACCATTTTGTATCTCCCGCAGCTGCTGTCGTCCATTGTATTGTCGTTTATTGTTTGGTGATGGTCTAGCACACATACACACAAACAAGCGCACACGTACAGAGACAGGCAACACGCAATATCTCTGAGGTAGATCATAAGTGGCTTATGTGGAGGAAATTTTCATATGTTGAATGTTGGTCATGCATTATTCACCACCTAGTTTGGTCAATGGTTTGAAGATAAGTGTTATTCTCGTGAAGGTATGAATACAATCTATCCATTTAAGTAGCTGGTTTTCTTTTTGAAGCATTTTTACCATTGAAAGAATATTCTTCGAAGTTTCAGAGCGAGGGACAATTTTTCTCGGAAACCCATATTTTTTATTCAGATCAAATTTGTGACAAAAATGACAAAAATGACAAAAATGACAAAAATGACAAAAATGACAAAAAATGACAAAAATGACGAAAAATGACAAAAATGACAAAAATGACCAAAATGACAAAAATGACAAAAATGACAAAAATGACAAAAATGACAAAAATGACAAAAATGACAAAAATGACAAAAATGACAAAAATGACAAAAATGACAAAAATGACAAAAATGACAAAAATGACAAAAATGACAAAAATGACAAAAATGACAAAAATGACAAAAATGACAAAAATGACAAAAATGACAAAAATGACAAAAATGACAAAAATGACAAAAATGACAAAAATGACAAAAATGACAAAAATGACAAAAATGACAAAAATGACAAAAATGACAAAAATGACAAAAATGACAAAAATGACAAAAATGACAAAAATGACAAAAATGACAAAAATGACAAAAATGACAAAAATGACAAAAATGACAAAAATGACAAAAATGACAAAAATGACAAAAATGACAAAAATGACAAAAATGACAAAAATGACAAAAATGACAAAAATGACAAAAATGACAAAAATGACAAAAATGACAAAAATGACAAAAATGACAAAAATGACAAAAATGACAAAAATGACAAAAATGACAAAAATGACAAAAATGACAAAAATGACAAAAATGACAAAAATGACAAAAATGACAAAAATGACAAAAATGACAAAAATGACAAAAATGACAAAAATGACAAAAATGACAAAAATGACAAAAATGACAAAAATGACAAAAATGACAAAAATGACAAAAATGACAAAAATGACAAAAATGACAAAAATGACAAAAATGACAAAAATGACAAAAATGACAAAAATGACAAAAATGACAAAAATGACAAAAATGACAAAAATGACAAAAATGACAAAAATGACAAAAATGACAAAAATGACAAAAATGACAAAAATGACAAAAATGACAAAAATGACAAAAATGACAAAAATGACAAAAATGACAAAAATGACAAAAATGACAAAAATGACAAAAATGACAAAAATGACAAAAATGACAAAAATGACAAAAATGACAAAAATGACAAAAATGACAAAAATGACAAAAATGACAAAAATGACAAAAATGACAAAAATGACAAAAATGACAAAAATGACAAAAATGACAAAAATGACAAAAATGACAAAAATGACAAAAATGACAAAAATGACAAAAATGACAAAAATGACAAAAATGACAAAAATGACAAAAATGACAAAAATGACAAAAATGACAAAAATGACAAAAATGACAAAAATGACAAAAATGACAAAAATGACAAAAATGACAAAAATGACAAAAATGACAAAAATGACAAAAATGACAAAAATGACAAAAATGACAAAAATGACAAAAATGACAAAAATGACAAAAATGACAAAAATGACAAAAATGACAAAAATGACAAAAATGACAAAAATGACAAAAATGACAAAAATGACAAAAATGACAAAAATGACAAAAATGACAAAAATGACAAAAATGACAAAAATGACAAAAATGACAAAAATGACAAAAATGACAAAAATGACAAAAATGACAAAAATGACAAAAATGACAAAAATGACAAAAATGACAAAAATGACAAAAATGACAAAAATGACAAAAATGACAAAAATGACAAAAATGACAAAAATGACAAAAATGACAAAAATGACAAAAATGACAAAAATGACAAAAATGACAAAAATGACAAAAATGACAAAAATGACAAAAATGACAAAAATGACAAAAATGACAAAAATGACAAAAATGACAAAAATGACAAAAATGACAAAAATGACAAAAATGACAAAAATGACAAAAATGACAAAAATGACAAAAATGACAAAAATGACAAAAATGACAAAAATGACAAAAATGACAAAAATGACAAAAATGACAAAAATGACAAAAATGACAAAAATGACAAAAATGACAAAAATGACAAAAATGACAAAAATGACAAAAATGACAAAAATGACAAAAATGACAAAAATGACAAAAATGACAAAAATGACAAAAATGACAAAAATGACAAAAATGACAAAAATGACAAAAATGACAAAAATGACAAAAATGACAAAAATGACAAAAATGACAAAAATGACAAAAATGACAAAAATGACAAAAATGACAAAAATGACAAAAATGACAAAAATGACAAAAATGACAAAAATGACAAAAATGACAAAAATGACAAAAATGACAAAAATGACAAAAATGACAAAAATGACAAAAATGACAAAAATGACAAAAATGACAAAAATGACAAAAATGACAAAAATGACAAAAATGACAAAAATGACAAAAATGACAAAAATGACAAAAATGACAAAAATGACAAAAATGACAAAAATGACAAAAATGACAAAAATGACAAAAATGACAAAAATGACAAAAATGACAAAAATGACAAAAATGACAAAAATGACAAAAATGACAAAAATGACAAAAATGACAAAAATGACAAAAATGACAAAAATGACAAAAATGACAAAAATGACAAAAATGACAAAAATGACAAAAATGACAAAAATGACAAAAATGACAAAAATGACAAAAATGACAAAAATGACAAAAATGACAAAAATGACAAAAATGACAAAAATGACAAAAATGACAAAAATGACAAAAATGACAAAAATGACAAAAATGACAAAAATGACAAAAATGACAAAAATGACAAAAATGACAAAAATGACAAAAATGACAAAAATGACAAAAATGACAAAAATGACAAAAATGACAAAAATGACAAAAATGACAAAAATGACAAAAATGACAAAAATGACAAAAATGACAAAAATGACAAAAATGACAAAAATGACAAAAATGACAAAAATGACAAAAATGACAAAAATGACAAAAATGACAAAAATGACAAAAATGACAAAAATGACAAAAATAACAAAAATGACAAAAATGACAAAAATGACAAAAATGACAAAAATGACAAAAATGACAAAAATGACAAAAATGACAAAAATGACAAAAATGACAAAAATGACAAAAATGACAAAAATGACAAAAATGAAAAAAATGACAAAAATGACAAAAATGACAAAAATGACAAAAATGACAAAAATGACAGAAATGACAAAACTAACCAAATAGCAAATAACACGATTTAAATTAATAAAAATGTCAAAAATTTAAAAATAATAATAAAATGTAGAAGAAAATAAATAAAATGATTTTCGTTAGAATTCAAAAAAAAAAAAATTAATTAAATTTTAAGAAAAATAATAAAAAAAATTAAAAAACTATGAAATCATTATAAAACATTAAGAAAATAATTTAAACGAATTATCAACATTAAAAAAAAATACAAAAACAATAAAAAATAAAATACAAAAAAAAATATAAGAAAAAATTAAAAAAAAATTCAAAAAAGTAAATTATAATTTTAGAAAAATATTCAAACAATCATTTAAAATTGTCAAATAAATCTTAAAAATTTCCAAAATAATGTCAAAGAATTATAAAAAATAAAAAAATATTTTTTAAAAATTATTAAAAAAATTGAAAAAATAAATTTAAAATTATTAAAGAACATTCTAGAAAATAAAAAAATAAAAAAAATATCAAAATTAAATTGAAAAAAACAATTTATCGAAAGTAAAAAAAAACAGTTAGATTATTACAATATAAAATAATTTTAGTATTTTTCAATGATAAAATCACTCTTAAAAATATTTAAAAATGATAAAGATAAAATATTTATAAAAGTAAATTAAAAAAAACAAAAAAAAAAGAAAAAAATTTAAAAAAAATTTAAGATAAAAAAAATAAACTTAAAACAATTTCAAAAGTAATTCATAACTTTAAAAAAAGAATATAAAAATAAAAAAAACTTTTTAAAAAAATTATCTTTAAATTATTTTTTTATCAAATCAATATTTATGAAAAAATAAATTTAATAAATTTAAAAAAGATTTTTCGAAAATATAAAAAAAATATGGAAAAATATATTTAAAAAATGTTTAAATTTTTATAAAAATATAAAATATATTTTAAATCAATATGAAAAATCTTTTATTTAACTTTCCTTTAAAGTTATCCAAAATAAACAAAATTTATAGGAAATTTAAAAAATAAATATTTTTTTTTAAATTACCAAATTGAACAAAAATTATCAGAGATTATCAAAAATCATCAAAATTATTAAAAATTATAAATTATAAACTAAAATTATCAAAAAATAACAAAATTTATCATACAATATCAAAAAATAAAGAAACTTATCAAAAATAAACAAAATTTATCGAAACTTATACGAAATTATTTATAATTCACGAAAATTATCAAATTTTTGGTAATTTTTGGAAACTTTTGAAATTTTTTTTATTATTTTTGAATACTTTTGGATAATTTTGACATTTTTTGAAAATATCGGTTATTTTTGATAATTTTTAATTATTTTGATAATTTTTGATAATTTTTGAAAGTTCATGATAATTTTTGATAATTTAAATTATTTTTGATATTTTTGATCATTTTTGGTAGGTTATGATAGATTTTGAAAATTTTTGATAATTTTGAATGATTTTTGATAATTTTTGTTAATTTTTGAAAATTTTTGATAATTTTTGATAATTTTTGATAATTTTTGATAATTTTTGATAATTTTTGATAATTTTTGAAAATTTTTCATAATGTTTATAATAATAATAATTTTTAATAATAATTTTCTATAATTGTTTAAAATTTAAATAATTTTTGATAATTTTTAAAAAAATTTATAATTTTTGATAATTTTTGATAATTTTTGGTAATTTTTGATAATTTTTGATAATTTTTGATAATTTTTGATAATTTTTGATAATTTTTGATAATTTTTGATAATTTTGGATAATTTTTGATAATTTTTGATAATTTTTGATAATTTTGATAATTTTTGATAATTTTTGATAATTTTTGATAATTTGTTGATAATATTTGATGATTTTTGATAATTTTTGAAAAATTTTGATAATTTTTGAAAAATTTTGATAATTTTTGAAAAATTTTGATAATTTTTGATAATTTTTGATAATTTTTGATAATTTTTTGATAATTTTTGATAATTTTGGATGATTTTTGATGATTTTTGAGAATTTTTGATAATTTTTGATAATTTTTGATAATTTTTGATAATTTTTTGATAATTTTTGATAATTTTTGATAATTTTTGATAATTTTTGATAATTTTTGATAATTTTTGATAATTTTTGATAATTTTTGATAGTTTTTGATAATTTTTGAAAAATTTTGATATTTTTTGTTGATTTTTGATAATTTTTGATAATTTTTGATAATTTTTGATAATTTTAAATAATTTTTGATATTTTTTGATAATTTTTGATAATTTTTGATAATTTTTGATAATTTTTAAAAAATTTTAAAAATTTTCCATGATTTTGGTTATTTTTGACAATTTTTGATTATTTTTGGTAATTTTTGATAATTTTTGATAATTTTTGATAATTTTTCATAGTTTTTTATAACTTTTGATAACTTTTGATGAGTGTTGATAATTTTGGATAATTTTCGATTATTTTTGATAGTTCATGATTACTTTTGATAATTTTTGATAGTTTCTTATAATTTTTGATAATTTTTGATAATTTTTGATAATTTTTGATAATTTTTGATAATTTTTGATAATTTTTGATAATTTTTGATAATTTTTGATAACTTTTGATAATTTTTGATAATTTTTGATAATTTTTGATAATTTTTGATAAGTTTGAATAATTTTTGATAATTTATGATAATTTTTGATAATTTTTGATAATTTTTGAAAATTTTTTATAATGTTTATAATAATAATAATTTTTAATAATAATTTTTTATAATTGTTTAAAATTTAAATAATTTTTGATAATTTTTAAAAAAATTTATAATTTTTGATAATTTTTGATAATTTTTGATAATTTTTGGTAATTTTTGATAATTTTTGATAATTTTTGATAATTTTTGATAATTTTTGATAAATTTGGATAATTTTTGATAATTTTTGATAATTTTTGATAATTTTTGATAATTTTTGATAATTTTTGATAATTTTTGATAATTTTTGATAATTTGTTGATAATATTTGATGATTTTTGATAATTTTTGAAAAATTTTGATAATTTTTGAAAAATTTTGATAATTTTTGATAATTTTTGATAATTTTTAATAATTTTTGATAATTTTGGATAATTTTTGATGATTTTTGATAATTTTTGATAATTTTTGATAATTTTTGATAATTTTTGATAATTTTTGATAATTTTTGATAATTTTTGATAATTTTTGATAATTTTTGATAATTTTTGATAATTTTTAATAATTTTTGATAATTTTTGATAATTTTTGATAATTTTGGATAATTTTTGATAATTTTTGATAGTTTTCGATAATTTTTGATAGTTTTTGATAATTTTTGATAATTTTTGATATTTTTTGTTGATTTTTGATAATTTTTGATAATTTTTGATAATTTTTGATAATTTTTAATAATTTTTGATAATTTTTGATAATTTTTGATAATTTTTGATAATTTTTGATAATTTTTGATAATTTTTAAAAAATTTTAAAAATTTTCCATGATTTTAGTTATTTTTGACAATTTTTGAATATTTTTGGTAATTTTTGATAATTTTTGATAATTTTTGATAATTTTTCATAGTTTTTTATAACTTTTGATAACTTTTGATGAGTGTTGATAATTTTGGATAATTTTCGATTATTTTTGATAGTTCATGATTACTTTTGATAATTTTTGATAGTTTCTTATAATTTTTGATAATTTTTGATAATTTTTGATAATTTTTGATAATTTTTAATAATTATTGATAATTTTTGATAATTTTTGATAATTTTTGATAACTTCTGATAATTTTTGATAATTTTTGATAATTTTTGATAAGTTTGTATAATTTTTGATAATTTATGATAATTTTTGATAATTTTTGATAATTTTTGAAAATTTTTGATAAATGTTGATGATTTCTGACAATTTTTGATAACTTTTGATAATTTTTGATAATTTTTGATAATTTTTGATAATTTTTGATAATTTTTGATAATTTTTTGATAATTTTTGATAATTTTTGATAATTTTTGATAATTTTTGATAACTTTTGATAATTTTTGATAATTTTTGATAATTTTTGATAATTTTTGATAATTTTTGATAATTTTTGATAATTTTTGATAATTTTTGATAATTTTTGATAATTTTTGATAATTTTTGATATTTTTTTTTTATAATATTTGATAGTTATTAATAGTTTTTGATAGTTTTTTATAATTTTTGATATTTTTCGATAAATTTTGATAGCTTTTAATAGTTTTCAACCATTTTTGATAAATTTTGATAATTTTTTATATTTTTTAATAATTTTTTATAGTTTTTGATAATTTTTTATAATTTTTGATAATTTCCGATAATTTTTGATAATTTTTGATAATTTTTGATAATTTTTGATAATTTTTGATAATTTTTGATAATTTTTGATAATTTTTGATAATTTTTGATAATTTTTGATAATTTTTGATAATTTTTGATAATTTTTGATAATTTTTGATAATTTTTGATAATTTTTGATAATTTTTGATAATTTTTGATAATTTTTGATAATTTTTGATAATTTTTGATAATTTTTGATAATTTTTGATAATTTTTGATAATTTTTGATAATTTTTGAAAGTTTCTGATAATTTTTGATAATTTTTAATAATTTTTTAAATTTTTGATAATTTTTGATAATTTTTGAATAGTTTAGAAAATTTTTGATAATTTTTGATAATTTCTGATAATTTTTGATAATTTTTGACAATTTTTGATAATTTTTGATACATTTTTACTATTTTTGATAATTTTTGAAAATTTTTGATAATTTTGTATAATTTTTGATAATTTTTGATAATTTTTGATAATTTTTGATAATTTTTGATAATTTTTGAAAATTTTTGATAATTTTTGATAATTTCGGAAAACTTTCGAGAATTTTTGAATATTTTGATAATTTTCGATAATTTTTGATTAGTTTTGATAATTTTTGAAAATTTTTGATAATCTTTGAGTTTTTTTTTGTATATTTCATAGATATTTTTATAATGTTGTGAACTTATGATAGTTTTTTCAATTTTATTAAAAAGTTTTCTATAAATTATCTTTTAAATTGAATTGTGATTTTTATGTGATTTGAAAACATTTTTTTGTTAGTTTTTTTACTTTTGAAAAAAAAAATATCAGTCAGAAATTTAATTTAATAATAAAAAATTCAAAACGTGAAAAAAAATTGTTGAGATCACTCATTAAAATCAGAAAAAAAATTATCAAAAATTATCAAAAATTATCACAAATTATCAAAAATTATCAAAAATTATCAAAAATTATCAAAAATTATCAAAAATTATCAAAAATTATTAAAAATTATCAAAAATTATCAAAAATTATCAAAAATTATCAAAAATTATCAAAAATTATCAAAAATTATCAAAAATTATCAAAAATTATCAAAAATTATCAAAAATTATCAAAAATTATCAAAAATTATCAAAAATTATCAAAAATTATCAAAAAATTTTAAAAATTATCAAAAATTTACAAAAATTTACAAAAATTATCAAAGCTTATCAAAAATAACCAAAAATTATCCAAATCATCAAAAATTATCAAAAATTACCAGAAATTATCAGAATTTATCAAAAAACAATTAAAAAAGTTTTAATAATAATCAAAAATTATCAAAAACTTTCAAAAATTATCAAAAATTATCAAAAATTTTCAAAAACATCCAAAAATTTCCAAAAAGTTTTTAAAATTATAGAAAGATTTCAAAATTTATTCAAAATTATCAATATTTTGAAAATAAAAATTGAAAAACTTTTAGTGCTAGGAACTTCTTAAAAAGTCAAAGTTAGCACAGGTCAATTTTGGGCCAATATACAAAATGTATATGGTCTGTCTTGAAAACTCGATGTCGAATTTTTTACCTTTTTATATAACTGATTTACTCAGAAAAATTATTTATTTTTCTTTAAAATGATTTTTTTTTGTATTTTTGTTTTCAATTCATTTGCCGGAATCGACTTTCGAGTAGGATCGTCCCGATCAATCGGCATTCATCCATAAATCGGCATCCGTACCCAAATCGCATCAAATTACTCGTCAGCTCATCTATTTTTGTCTCATTCAGCCAATTCATTCAGCTGAACGCTCAGAAGAAGCAAAGAAATGTTCAATCACATCCAGCGGAGGAAAACAATTTTCTATTTTTCTCCTTCCTTCGAATGCATTTATTTTCGCAAACTTGAACCATTCGTTGTTGTTGTTGTTTATGTTGTTGTTGTTGGGGCCAAAATTCCAAAATAATGCTCCCCCGAAAACTATTCGCTTCAATGAATGGGTGAGGAATTGTTTTTGATTTTCTCCTGCTGCCGGCAATAAAAGCAAACCCAAGTTTAGGTTTAAGTAGGTACCTATCGCAGCGAAATCATTTCGCCAATTCACGGGTGATTAGCTCTCCCAAAAAGCTGACTTCACTTCTCAGGAAGTTCGGTGTTGTTTTCATACCTTCCTACTTTTGTTTTGAAAATAATGCTATTTCTGAATACTAGCCAATGTGGATTCATGAATTTGGCAGCAAGGGCCATAAATAGTCCAAACTTGTGCGTTGATTTCCTAACCTCAACGGGTAGACCAACAAAAAATCTCGCTAAAAATCTTATATAAAGTTTCCAATCCTTAATAGAGAAAAATTTTTGCTTTTCAGTTTTTTTTTATGAAAATGGATAAATGAAAATGGAATGCTAAATTTTAAAAGAAATTTTCGTCTTTTAATCGAAAGCAAGAACTTTCAGCAACCGATCGAAATTTTCTGAACACATATAAATTTCACACAATGTTGATTGAAAGAAAACTTCCCCATTTTGTTGGTTATTCAACAATTTCGATTGTTGATCTTAACCTTAACCGGAAATGGCTTCCATTGATAAAAAATACCTACTTGTTATTTTCTTAAACCTTTTTTTGCTATATACCTTCCAGTTATGCCAAATTAAACATTCACTCGTCGTAAATCTTTCTGCTGCAAAATGCTTCTCGTAGAATAAATAAACCTTGATGGAGAGAACGGCAAAAAATGAAACCGAAGTGCGATCATTTTTCCCAGGAAGTGTTTTTTCTTCTCCATTTAACAAAAGTGTTGCATCTGTGGTATCGGGTGGAATTGCAGTCCATAGAGAGGTTTGCTGAAAGCATCCCATAGAAAGTTCATAAATAACGAAAAGCTGAACTAAACTAAAAACCATAAAGTATCAAATACAGAAGCAGTAAAAAATATTTAAGCTGTTGAAAACAAATAACTTTGATAGTTTACTTATAATATTCAACATTAAGTTGCTTGCAAAAAAATTGCATAAACTAACTGCATACTGAAAACAAAACTAACTAAACCATGAAAGGAAGGAAGAAAAAGGATTTAATTAAGCACAATACGAACCTTTCGATTCGAGAAGTGATGAAAAAGATCAATTTTACTGTCTGGTTCGTCGAAGAAATAATAGGACAGACCGGAATCCATATCCTCAAGGTAATCAAGCTGTCCACACCGATGGAATGTCGAAAAAATTCGTAATCGACTGCGAAACGTTCTTTTTGGCAAGTTTGGCTTGAATGTTCCGAAGAGTTCACTACAGAAAAGCTTTAAATTCCAAGAAATCATGAGCACTAACTACTAGTCAAAATGCTACCAAAAACAGCTTTAGATTTTCCAAAAACTACTAATTTCAAAAATTAAATCGATAAATTTGTTTTTTTTGCAATTTTTCTGCAAACTATCTTAGGTATCTCTCACATACAATTTATCGTAATAAAAACTCCATAAATCAATTTCTTTTGATCTTTCCAATATTTTATGTGAATATACCAAAATTTCCGAAATTTTTGTTAGATGAATGAATTCTACTGAATAATTTCATTAACTTCTATCCATGTATGCAAAAGTTATTCACAAAAGACATTGTTACGTTTTTTTCGAGTTCAGTTTTCATGCAAAGCTATCTTAAACATTTAACTGCCTGTTTAGAAAAAGGTTGGATTCAAGGTTGCTGAACAAATTCTGTGTTTAGGCGAAAAAAAATTGAATTTCTGTGATTTCTCCCAAAACCTCTGTAATGATTTTTTGTGATGATATTTAAAAAATTTCGTTAAAAAGTCATTACAAATTCGGTCTAGGTTAAGGTTGCCAGATTGTCCGGTTTTATTCGGGTTTGCTCGGATATTTATTACTAAATTTACGAACAGTACGGCCCAGCCCGGTTGCCCGGATTTCATTGAAAAATGCCCGGATTTATTCACCTTATTTGGCACATTAAACAAAAAAAAAACAACCAAAAACCTCCAAAACGAAATTTTTTTGGTTCAAAATCTATCGATGAGTTCTGATGATTTTTTTTTTCATTCTATTTCTTGATTTTTGTTTAGGACGTTTGTGGACGATTCTGAGTTTCTAAAAATTTTATAGACATGAAAAAATGTAACTTTGGAAATTAAAAAAATCGGTGAAATTTGTTTGTATTTTCAAAAATCTGTGATCTGTAACACAGATTCTGTGATAAAAATTTGCTCAAAATTCTGATAAATCGTCAACCTTTGTTAAATTACATTATAAGCGGTACGCTATTCAAATATTCGAGAAAACTTTGATGCTTCTAAAGCTGAGGTAGCAGGCAATATATCTTCATTTTGTGTATTAGTTCAGTCCCTTCGAAGGTCAATTATTTTATTTTATTTATGCCTAAGTATCGGGTAGATCGCAAGAAACTATCAATTAAAATGAAATGTCTAATAATTGTGCACACACTGATGTCTTCGTCGTTTTTAACTTCCTCATTTTTTTCAGACCTCAAAACTTTCAAGGAATATTTTTATTCAATGCCCACCACTCACGCCAAATTTGAGCTAATACTTTCGGTAATTTGCGATAAGTAGAAATTACTATTCATGTTAATTTACAGATTTTTTTAAAAAATTGAATCAACGCATCTCAATGATCTTGTCCAAAACAGGCACTAGATCCGACCAAAAATATTTAGAAATTCAAAACAATCCAGAAAAATATTTTTTTGATTTTTCTCAAAAAATCATATTGTTATGTGATGCACATAACATAAAAATTTAATGAGTACAGTCAAATCAATAGATAATATTTTTTTAAAATATGGATCTATCTTATAACAACTTTATAAGAAATGATTAATCTTAACGTCAAGATATTCCAATAAAATCAAAATTTTTGCATTGCGCTTAGACGTAATTTGCATCTTTTGGCTTTGATGAAAACAATAGTTGATGAATAATCATAAAACGATTAAAATTATTTTACAAAGATTGCTCTTAATTGTTTCTTGGTTTGAAACGAATTCAGCCAGTGTTGCTAAATTTTTGCATTTCTTCGACTATACAAACTAGACTTTTATGTATCAACCATCAATAGAAGGATGATAAACCAGACTTGCTAGATATTTAGAAAAAAAAACGACGAAAAAATCGGGACATTTTATAAACTGTTGAAAAACTTATTTCTATAATCAAACTAACACTGATGGACAAAAGTAAACGACTTTTCTTGTATTTTTTTCGTTTTTTTAATTATGATTCATTATATCTTTCTCTCTTATTCTTGGTCAATAAATACTCTACTATTTTAGAATCTTTTTGGAACATTCCAAACATCTTTAAATATCTTTAAAAGTTTCAATTACCAAAATACACATATCGGTATCGAATACTCTGAGAAAAATGCACGAAATCGACAGATTTTTTTGAAAAAAAAATGCAAGTAAAATGTGTTAGATTTCGTGCATAGTAAGTGTTTTCAGATCTATTTAGAATTAGAAAGCAGTTTTTTTTGTGACGATAAAATTGATCTAACGAAAAATTCCTTTCAAAAGCAAAGAAAGCATAAAAAATTTTATTTGCCTAAGCAATCTAAATAAAGAACATTTAAAAAAATCCACCCACATCGAAAATTATTATAATTTTAGCGAATTTAATTAAACAAAAAAAAACAATTATTAATTATATATCCAGGTTACCTTTTAAGATAAAAAAAGGTCGAATCCACACAAGCTTCCTAAAAATGCTGGATTTAAAATGTTTTCCATAAGGGGATGAATAAGTGTATTCATGAGAAATTATTTTAAATATTCAATAATGCAAACCTCAAAGCTATTAGTTTTTCTATATTATCGGAAGATGGACACAGAGCTCGTGTCAAAATAACAAATTGTCTATGTTTTCATTATGAAATTAAATGTTGAGCGCAGTGTAGTGCAGTTGTAAACAGCGTTGTCACATTAAAATCTGTATTTTCGAGCTAAAAAAATCCTTTAAACCTGTATAAAATCTCAAAAATCTGTATTGATATCTGTATCTGATATTTTGATTCCGGATGCCAACGCTGCACTTCGATGACATTTTCATAACGTGTAGCGCACTGAATTGGACTGCCTTCTTGTTTACTGCGGACTGCGGATTGTCAAATCAGTGTTAATCCTGTCTTTGTGATACACGGAATCGCTTTCAGTGCAACGGACAATATAAGACTATGTTAAGTTTTGAGTCGATATCTTTCGTTAAATAAAAAATCGAACTGTGCCCTTCCTGGGTTTAACACTCAATTGGGATTAGATAATTGTGTAAAAAGTCTTTTTTGTAAGCCAGTTTCAGTATTTAGTTATATTCACATACACTGATGGACATAAGTATTCGACATTTTTGGTGTTCTGTTGAAGTTTTCGTTGTTTTATCAAGGGATCTGATGTTATGAAAGAAGAGTTTAGTATGGGAATATTCATGCCTCTAGAAAGAGAACATTATACACAAGCTGTGCACATTATAAATGTCAATATCACAAACTATTTATCGCTGTTATTTCAAATAAATGCGTAAAATAGCTTTTCTGAAATTGAATGATATTTTACTAGCATTCAAATTTGCCTTTCGTGAAACGTAACGTTTGTAGTTGGCACACAGTTTTCAAAACTGTTTTCAAACCCTTGCTTGTCGTTGTAAGCACTGTAATGTCCCGATCTATGATATGGAAGATTTTTCAAATTTGTGGGTGTGACATTTAAGGTTTTCACGATGGATCACTAATGTGAATTATTACCGATTAACTTAAAATGTAATAAACATATCTTGATACATTTTTGATTTGCTGAAAATCTGTTTAAAATTTGTAAAAATTTCCAATCATCTGTAATCTGTATATACAGATTCTTGGTTGGAAAATTTCAAAATAATCTGTAAAATTACGTTAAAATCTGTACATGTGGTGACGCTGGTTGTAAGTGAGTCAGTAAGTTGTAACAGTCTTGTAATTGTATGTCTTAGACCAAGAACCTGTTATCTTCAATACGGTCAATTTCCCAAGGGAATCTTTCTTGAAAATGTTGAAACTCACTCGGATCCTCCGACAGGACAACGTTTTGTGGATCGGAATGATCCACCAGCATAAGTAATCTGCTGCACCGAGCAGAACCAAAACACTGTTTGTTTTTGTTCTCCACATGCTGTGGTCAATTCGCAACTGAACAATAGATCGATGATTCGTGATGACAGGTGACAATGATAAACACGTTACAAATGTGCACATCATCACACGATAAACCTGAACGACTCAAACTGTGTTCGTGGTAACTCAGCAGTGTTCCCAGATATTGTGAGGGGATAACTCATTCAGAAATGAGTACTTTCTCGGATAGGGAATATGATAAGTGGACAATAGCAACCCGAGCACGGCCAGGTAAAATCAGCCAGTGTTCAACATTCATGAGAAAGGCAGATTATCGCAATATTTTTTGTCAACCGATTAGGCTGGAACAAATATCAATTTCTTCTTATGTAAAACGACTATTATCGAAATATGGAAAACGTATTTACGGAAACTTGATTTTCAGGACCTTCATGAATTCGACTATTCTGAGTTTTACTCTCCACCCTCTCCTTTTTTCGAAGTGGGAAGGTCTCACGAACTACCATAAAAACATGAGGGATGAATAGTTCTCAGGAATCAAAAATTTTCGAGAAAAAAAAGATCAAAAATATTGTTTGTACTTGAAAAACGTTACATTTCGCTTTTGGATCCAGCCCGAGTCCGTCCAGAAAAAGGGAGTGTCTCAAATTATTCTTACGCTAACAACCTCTATTATAAAATATGGCCCCTTTAGCTTGGTAAATTATCAATTTATGCAAAAAAAAATTGTATGGTAGCCCTCCCTCTTTCCCATTTCCATTTTTTCGTATTCAAAAACATCCTCATATAAAATTTGTTCTCATTGGTTGATAAGTTCTTAAGCTAAGCAACTGCAAGGTTGCACAATAAAAGAAACATATCCAGATATTTTTCCAAGCCAAATTTGATTTCATTCGCTTGATTTATGCCAACAAAATTGTATTGAGGTCAATTTTCCATGTGTACTCAAGGGAAGGAGGGTGGTGTCTATAATAATTATAAAATCACTACTTGTTCCCTTATACTTTTCCATGTCAATTTTGGTTTCATTTTTCAAATAAGTTCTCGGTAAAAAATGTTATGAAAGCCTCTCTAATGTCTTTGTATATCCCCATTGAATAGTTGAGCAGTATCATTTAATGATATTACTTTTACTTGTGCCACATGCTCTCCCATGACACATTTGGTTCCATTTGCTTGATTATTTGTTATTTGTTATTTATTTCTGATCAACGGATCACATGTTGATCCAAATGATATCTTAAAATTAAAGTTAAAAACAAAACATTCCAATCTAACTATGGGGTTCTCAAGGCCCTAATCACTTTTCTTCGGAAAACATACCTCGAAATGTCGAAGTCAAAATGCTCCGAAAAACGGTTGAACGATTTCATTGCACCGATGAGAGCGTTGTTAGCTCCGTAATAGTTCATTCGAAAGGGAATGTACAATTGAAGATCCTGATTCCTAAATCCACGGGATCGTACACTAAGCGGAATAGCCTCCAGTAGCGTGGGACAGTCGATTCGCGATGTCAGAAGGTCGGCGACAAATGAGGCACGAGTTGCTTGTCTGCGGGCTTGAAGGGTGTCGATATCTATGAGGCGGCATCGATTTTCGTAGCTGGGCAAGCGTAAGGGGTCTTGCCAGTATAAGTGTCTAAGGGGATATCGCAAGAATCGCCGCTGAATGGCCTCGAGCCGATCGACACCGTTTTGGTAGTAGGGACACCAAACAGCTGAAGCGTATTCAAGGATGGAACGAACAATGCTGCAGTATAAGCTTTTCAGGCAATACACGTCCTTGAAGTCCTTCCCCAAGCAACCAAAAGTTCGAATATCACTTAAGGAACGAACTAATAAGTTCATATATAGCTGTACAAAAGTTCTGTGGAACTTTTTTGCTGTTCAAAATGCTTTTTCGAGGTCCATGGAACTTCATTCTTTATCAAGTTCAGCCAATACTCAAAAAAAGCTTTAAAGTACTGTTTTGGTTTCTGTTTCTACTTTTTGGGAACTTTAAAGTTTGTATGAAGAAAAACAATCTACTTGTTACGTACTTCTCATTTTTTTCAAAATCAAGTAGCTATCAAAGGGTTGCAAGTCTTTTTGTACAGCTCAATAGTTCGTAAAAAGTCTCTGTTGTACTATTTTGTAATCTTGAAAGTTTTTAATTAGTTCCAACGGGCGTTCAAAAGCAGCTTCGTAGTATAGAAACTTTGAAGTAGATTTAAAGGCTAAAATCTACTTTTTTCGAACTTCAACACGTGTTTGCATAAATAAACACATATCGTTACTTGGGGAAAAACTATATGAAGTACACATTAAGTTCCGGAAGAACTTTTTAACAGCTTGAAAGTGGGAATTAAGTAGAAATAAAGAACCTGAATGTCGTTTTGAAGTAAATCATCACATCGAGTAAAATCGTTGCCTACTCATGATGTTCATATAGGGCAATAAGTATGGATCTCAACTTTCAAGCGGTGAGCTCGGGTTCGAGGCTTGGTAAGAACATGTTTTTTTTTCAAATGTAATGTGAGTTAGTAACAAAAATAGTTGATTAATATGAATCAAAATAGCAGACTTGAGAAGGCAATTGAAGGAGCAGAAGAGTAATTTTTTCGATTTTTTATGCTGCTTAAAAAGTGGATTTTGAAGCTGGTTAAAAGTTGTTTGACGATTTATGCGAAAAGTTCGTTTAACTACTTAAAAATTGAGCTGAAAAGAAGTTATATTAGCATACTCGATTAAGCTGATCAAACCTGATAGAGGAATGTTATCCGAACTTTTGGTTGCTTGGGTCGCCACTCTAAAAATGAAGCCGAGACTTCTGGATGCTTTGTCAATCACGTAGTTGGTGTGTGCCTTGAATTCCAGCCGCTGATCTAAGATTACGCCAAGATCGTTAACGTGGTTCACACGTGAGATAGGTTCGTTTCCAAGGAAGTACTCCGCAATTTAAGGCTGCCGCTTACGAGAAAAGCTGATGACTGCACATTTGTTGCGGTTTAATGGCAGGCAGTTAATGTCATACCACTCAGCGAAGAGGTTGGATTGACATTGCAGAAAATTTATGTCGTCGTTGTCGTTTATGGAGTAAAATAGTTTTAGGTCATCAGCATAGCAAAGTTTGGGGACGTCGAGGAGTGACAACACGTCGTTAAAATAAATTAGGAAAATAATCGGTCCGAGATGGCTACCTTGGGGCACACCGGAGGTGGCAGAATACTGCCTGGAAAAGGTATCCCCCTTTCGAACAATCAATTTACGACCAGTTAAGTAACTGCGGAACCAGCCGAGTAGAGCGTTCGAGTTTTCCGATGGCTATCTCATGATTCACCTTGTCGAATGCAGCAGACAGATCGGTATAGATTGCATCGGTTTGAGATTAGGCAGCAAAACTTTCATGCACAAAAGAAGTGAACGTTAGCAAGTTACTTGTCGTAGAGCGTTTGGGCATAATCCGTGTTGATCATTCGAGATGTTATTTTTGCAGTACGTGAAGAAAGGATCCAAGACCACCAATTCGAATAGTTTGGCAATCGAACATAAGGCAGAGATTCCACGGTAATTGTTAACATCTCTCCAATTTCTTTTTTTATGTACCAGGAACATGTAAGCTTTCTTCCATAGTAGAGGGAAGGTGGCTCTATCTAGCGGAGCTTGAAAAATGAGCCGAATAGCGGTCAGCAAAACAGGCATAAAACTTTTTAAAAAAGCAGCTGGTATCCCGTCTGGGCCCGTAGAAAAGGAATTCTTAAGCTTCGCTGCTGCTCTAGCGATGACTGCTTCCTCGATTTCAATACCATTTATTGAAAAGCCAAATGGCAAAACGTTCCTGACAGCGCTAGCTAAATGTTCTGGGGATGTTGAAGCTGATGTGAAGATACTGGAAAAATTTTGGGCGAAAAGATCGTAGATTCCACGGTCAGAGTTCGCCGTTATGCCGTCCAAAAACATGTTTGAAGGTATACCAGGTTCTTTCCGCTGACTATTTACGTGTTTCCAAAAGGATTTTGGGCAAGACTTGAGGTTACGTTGTACGCTAAGTAGATAGTTATGATAACAACGTTCACTGGCTTTTTTATAAACGGAGTTAAGTTATGATATAATTCCCTAGTCAGGGGTGGTCCTAGAGCTGGCTCTTGGAGGGGGGGGGGGGGGGGGGGGTGATTTTCCAATTTTCAGAAATCAGTCAATTTGATGGAACGTTAATATCCGGTGAAAAAACAATCATTTGAGTGAGTGAAAGGAGGGGGAGGGGCTGCGGGGGGGGGGGATGGTCAGTTGCAAATGAGTCTACAATATAAGCTGCACACTGCTCCTTCATCTCCCATGAACAACAGATATTTAAAAAAGTATGAAACAAGAGATGAATAATGAAAACTTTATCAAAATTTCTCTATATATCTACTCATTTCAATATCCCTCTACACAACTTACACATCCTTTTATAAATAAACCAGAATCTATAATATCCACTGCGAAAAAATGTTGATAATTTTTTTTAATTTGTAGGTATATCTGGTATTTTCAAATTGTCACTTTAAGAGCCCTTTAAATAATTTCTCGTTATAAATGTAATTTTTCCAATGAAAATAAAACATACGTTGTTGAGAGATGAAAATGTAGAAAAAAATTTCCAAGCTATCTTGGTTTTTTTCCTGAGCTTCAAAATATTAGAGCTCGGATATTTTAAAATTTATCGAATGTATTTAACTTTTCACTGATATGGCCGATAAACTAATCAATAAATATAACATACGGGCATTAAATTCTTCATTGAATTACTTTTCTGAATCGTGATATCGAAATTATTATTATTTTTTAGAAAAAAAAACCGATTATTAAAATCAGTTTCTGAATATGAAGCTTCTGTAACCTAATTTTATTTGATTTGCTCTTTAATTTAAAATTAACATTTAAAATTTTCAATTTTAATTGTACAACAACAAATAAATTATAAAAAAAGTGATTATTTCTTTTTTATTGTTCATGTAGGTACCTTCAAAGAATTCCTAATTTCTTAAATAATTTTGAATTATAAAAAAGAACTATACAATAAACGGTTAATTCGGAATGTTAATATCTAATTTTCTTTAGTGTAGAGTCTCAATCATTTGCAATTAAAATAGCCAAGCTTTTAGATTCAGAATATCAAACCTTAAGCATGATTTTAACTTAAAACTTCAATATTATTGTGTAGATCAGCTGAAAGCAGTATCGGTGACATAATTTCTGAAATCCAGGAGTGTTGGTTAAAAATCACTAACTTCACACTAAATCACATCTTCTGACTGTTTTGTATGATATATTGCCTTGTGGAATTATAAGGGAATAGTTTTCATTCACAAGGGAAAAATTTAAACCGAGGCAAACTGATTTTGGAAGATTTTTGCGACTCAAACTCGATTTTTGGTCAGATTTTTTCTCTCCTTTCTTATTTTCTGGCATTTAGTAATTTTAACACTTAGCAGTTTAGAGTGAAATCGATCAATGAGAAACCTTTTCATGATCCTTTATTCATTCAACGATACAGATTAGAGGGAAGAATGCCAAAAATTGACAAATTCCCGGAAAAAACAATACAGATTTCGTCTAGATAATCTGCGTATTTTACAAAATGGGGAAAGATACATACTTCTATAATTTTTTCTCATGGTAAATTGCTCACAGTCTTTATGAAAATTTATCATTAAGTTAAAACCTTTTTTTTAATCTTTTTGATATTTTACAATTTTGCTGAAATGCACAAATTTATTCAATGAACCTTGTATTTTCAAAATTTATACCGGAAACAAGAGCTGATGAAAAAAATACAAATTTGCATTTAGTACTCCTAAATAAGTCGAAATCAGTTTTCAAATTCTTTGCACCTAGGAAAATGTGGATTTTGTTTCCTTGTGTTTTAGTTTTGAATGCAAATTGTGGGTTCTGGAGATAAATTCCTTCATATTGAAACAACTTTTATAAATACTTTTTTGTTCCTTCTTGGCTCTAAAAACTCACAAGGTTCGCAAAAATCATAACACTTTATCTCTTTTTTTCGATTTATTGTTGCTGAAATCTCAAGAGAAGATTTTTTTTTTAAATTTAAACTCTTACTATGGATATTTTATATTCGATTTCTGTTTGGCAGTACTTGTAGTTTTTTCATGGTCATCCATAATATGAATGTTTGATGTGATACATTTTAAACAGAATTAAATAAAATCAGATTTGAAATTGAAATTTATGATTTTGAATTTCCTACTATAGGTTATTAATTTAAAGTTTATAATTCATAATTTAATGGTGAAAAATTTAGGGTGATAAAAACTCGCGAAAGAGAATTTTTACTGTGATTCAGAACCTAAATTCTTAATTTGCAATAAGTCATGAATTCCTTATAAACGCAAGTGAAAAATAGCATTACTTTAGATTTATAAATGAGGTTAGCATTAGACATATGATATGACTTTGAAATGTTTAAAAAATCTCTATAAACCAGCTGTAAACAAAAGAAGAAAAAAAAAAGAATTTCAAATTCAAATATATATTTATATATCAAATATGTATTTGCTATATATTCTTAAAGTAAAGTTAAATTATAATGATTTTTTCTGATTCTGAATTGATAATTTTCCTTCGATTTAAGAAATATTTTAAAACACAAAAAATCCTAATGGGAAGCTTTTCGCTGCTCAAAACTTCATCAAAAATGAATTTAATCCGGCATCAACACTTGTTGTTTATTACGATTGAATTTGTTTATTGAAATATTGCTGACTAAAAGACAAAAAAAAGATTAGAAAGTTGAAAATTGAAGTCATACGTCTTCAACGCCTACTGGAAAACTGAACACTCCGATGGATAACTTGACTAAAATTTAAATTTCTTACAATAAAGGCAATTTGACACTTCAAGGTCAAAAGTTTTTTTACTTCTTAGAACGACCAAGATCTGTTAATCCATTAAATATGGTAGAAATTTCTAAAAAATAAAGAAAATTGAAAATCCCATGATTCCGTACGTTCATAGTCTAAAGATTTTTTTCATTGTTTGCTTCTAAATCTGAGCAAATAGAAAAAAAACTGCATATTGAAGGCAATAAATGTATGATGACAGCAGAACAAATATTTCAAGTATTTCAGTGTTATAACCATATTCACCCCCCTATATGACTTTTTCAAATTTGTCATTTCATTAAAATTCAAAACAAAATCATGAATTCAAAAGCTCTGAATTTGAACCAATTATAAAATTTTTGACGATGTGCTCGTGTTAATTTAGGCATATGCGGGAAATTAGTGACAATAGAAAAAAGTTGTCTCTACATTTCATTAATATCGAATTCAAAATCAAAACTCAACAACACACTTTGGTTGAGTTACTTATCAACAAAAGTTATTTTGTATAATTCAGACCAGGGAATCGCAAGTTACAGCTGCTTAAGTTTGATGGTCCGACTTTTCTCAATATTGAGCCTTAAATTAACTGTTTTGCTGAATAAACACCCCCACGGAGTGGACAATTTTGAAAATTTAAAAGCACATCTACTAAGGAAAGATCCAACTTTTTTTAGAAATTCGAGCTTTTACGAGTATTTTATAACGTTTTTTTGCCGCTAGGGGGGGGGGGGGGGTGATCACCCCGATCACCCCCCCCATAGGACCGCGCCTGTCCCTAGTGTAGGCTGATTTTTGCTTCTTGTAGTTTCGAAGAGCACATCTTTTTGCCGTCTTTAGTTGTCGCAGTTCAGTCGTGATCCAGGGATTCGCGTGTTTCCACCGCTAGAGCGTTTTGGAACGTGGCGATCGATGACATAATTCAGAATGTGTGAAAAGGTATCAGCTGCATCGATAGTGCCCAGAATGTTAGAGATGTCGTCGTAGTTACCGTTCTTGAAGTCGAGGAAGAAGGTCGCTGGTTTCTCTACTGTAGCGTTCAGCCTAGTTACTTCAAGCGATGCCAATAGAGCAGGGTGATATGGGAATACTTTAACAAGCGGTGCAGGAGCGAATTCGATGGTCGGTAAACGAGGTCCATCATTGGCTAAGCAGAGGTCCAGCGTACGACCGTATTCGTTCACCACGTCGTTGATCTGGCGCAAAGTCTCTGCACTCAGGGAGTCCAATATGATGTTTGAAGGCGCCGAAAAAGTAGAGCGTGCTGGGTCCGGGTACAAAAAGCTGCCATGGTTGGAGCACCACTTCAAATCGGGCATATTGAAGTCGCCAATGACAAGTAAGTCATCTTCTGGAGCGCAGAAGTAACTAACTTCGAGGATGCAGCGAGAAAACGACTCAGCGAGGGCAACATCTCTTGAGCGATCGGGTGACAGATATACTACACATACGTACAATCTCCGGTCTACAAGATCAATGCGAATCCATACAAGTTCCAGATCGCACCAGGAATTGTTGTCGATGAGCTGCGCTGGAAGATTCGACTTCACGGCGAGTAGCACCCAGCCTCCACTGGACTTTTTGCTTTTTTACGGGCGCTTCGGTCACAGCGAAACACTGCGTGATCAGGGCCGAAGATCTGACTTGATAGTGTGCGGTCATTCAGCCATGTTTCCGTGAAGGCGATGACGTCATAGTAGGAACACGAAGTTGCGAGTAGGTAGTCGGCCAGGCAGGAATTTATACCCCCCACATTCTGGTAGTAAAGGGTAATGGTATCTGATGGACCCGGAACGGATCTGAAGAGACGTGCACTGGAAGGTAGAACATCATCAGGCACAGGAATGCAATCAGAGATACCATACTTGCCTGAATTCACAGGCTGGAGAACCCCTTCGCCGCAGACGAACTCAGGGCCGGGACGACTGATGACGTTGACAGGAATCAGCGCGACTGAGTCGAAGGGCTCAAGGGTCTCCGAAGTGCCTAGCTTGTTGCGTCCCGGTGCAGAAATCCCAGAATAGTTGGAGATGTTCTCGTAGGGCGGGTGGTTGCCGAAGTAATACTGGCTGGAGTCAGCGTTGTTGGTACTACTGGAAACCAAAAAAGCGTCACGCGGTGTAAAAGTTCCAAAGGACAACTTATACTTGTACTCAAGTACTCAGTACTCAAGATATGCAACAAATTGTATAGGAGCCCCCTCCCCTTTACTATCACCCCACTGGAAGGAGTTAGTGGTACCAAACATCAAAAGAAACCATTGTTGCACTCAACTACCCTTCCATGCCAAGTTTGGTTTCGTTTGCTCCAATAGTTCTCAAGTTATGCAATAAAAAATTGTATGATTTTCCCATTTAAATATTTCTCGTATTCACATACCCTCCTATGCCGTATTTGGTTCCATTTGCTCAAATAGTGTTCAAGTTATGTTAAAAATTGTGAAGGCACCCTTCTCCTTTCTTCTAACTACTTCATTGTAAGTGGGAATGGGTGCTAAAGATTCATAGACACATTTATCGTACGGCCGGATACACTGGGCGAGACATGTTGCGAGAATGCCGGACGACTGTCCTGCAAAACAGGTGTTCGCTACGAATCCGGTTGAAACAAGACGAGCGGGGGCGCAACGAGCGAGGTGGTTAGACCAAGTGGAGCGTGATCTGGCGAACGTGGGGTGCCCGAGGAATTGGAGAACGGTTGCCATGGACCGAGTGAATTTTAGGAATTATGTTCGTCAAGTTATTTCGTGAGACGGAATACTATGTAAATAAATAAAAAAATTATCGTACGTCCTTCATACATTTCTAATGCCAAATTTGGTTCCATTTGCTGGATTTGTTCTACTTCGATATAAAAAATGTATGATCCCATATTTTTCCCGATTGGAAGGAGAGAAGGGTCTCAAATAACCATAAAACCTTTCCCGTACCCAAATACCCTCTGGTTATATTTGTTTGCTCGATTAGTTCTTCAGTTATGCACAAAATTATAAGGGAGCCCCCCTCTTCTTTTCCTATCTCCTCTCTGGAAGGAGGGTGAGGTGCGAAATATTTATTGAAGCATTTCTCAAACCCGAATACCTTCTCATGCCAAATTTGGTTCCATTTGCTTCCTTAGTTCTTGGAAAGACACTGGAAAGACACTGGAAGAACGAAAGGGTCTCAAATAATCTTAGAATCATTTATCGTACCCGAATATCATAACACGCCAAATTTGGTACCATTTGGTTGATCGGATCTCGAGTTAAGCAAACATTTTTTTTGTTTTAAAGACCCCCTCTTCTCTTCTTGTGAAGGGGAGGGGTCTCAAACCATAATAAGAACCTTCCCCAGCATCCATTACCCTCACATGCCAAATTTCATACAAATCAGTTCAGTTGTTTCCGAGTCTATTGGGAACAGACAGACAAAAATTCATTTTTATATATTTAGATTGGGTTTAATTGTCGATCATTTCAGACAATGTTATTCAGCTATTAGGTGCCTGTTTTAAAATTCAGTATTGACGTAATTTTTGAACGCTCCCTGCTATATGTTACCCCATCACGAGGAACATCTTAGCTCAAAACAAAACCAACAGTATATGTAGGTATAAAGTGACGAAAGTTCTATTATCAGACAAGGCACTGAAAGCACTGAAAGCTCAGAGAGTAAGAGGGAAGAAGAAATATATAGAGTTTCACAAGGCAGCGATTTGCTTCAGCTGTTCCGGATTGTGAACGTGTAACAGCTTCCTCTGGACTTTCGAACCAGGTCTGACGTTTGACCATACATGCAAGTGGGAAATGCACTCTCCAGAGAGATACATTTGCTGTTAAACTGAGGTCTCCTCGATGGTTCTTTACGAGCATAGAATTTGTGTTTGTACATTTAAGCATTTGCAGGTTGTGTTTTCTTGAAGATAAACCAAAAGTAAATTCCAATGTTTGTTAAAATACTATTTGAACGTGGTTGCTTTCAGTCGTCTTCCGATTGTTGTGTAGGCCTCTGTTTGGATAACAAATAAACCAAACGACAATTGATAAGGTTCCATTTCCTAGGAGCCTGATTTATGCCGATCAATGAAAAGCACTCAAATCGAATTACCAACACCCTCCGATTTCCGGTTTTTGGGATTATTTCCAGATAAATCAAATTTCCCCCTTGGACATCGTCACAGCTTTCCACAGCGCCAGGCAGGACCAAACCATCAAAGTCATTCCTTGGTCAAGTGGAAAGAATTTGTCAATTGTGAAAACCGCAAATCCTTTCCATCCTTCAACAAACACTCACAGCTTGGACCGGATCCGGTGCTTCGTCGTGCATCTGTCTGATAAAATTTGACCTTTTCATTCGACTGGGTTGTGTCCGGTTGGCTTCGATCTGAAACAAAACCCTGACCCTTCTACTCTCTTTAACGTTTCCGGTTCATCGTTTACCCATCATCCCCCTAGAATGACTCACATTTTATCCAATTCCAGTTGGTGGTTTATGAAACTTTTCCTGACTCTGACCTTCCACTCGGTCGGTCACTCGGTCAGTCCAAGGAATGTCGGTTTTCGGTTTTGGGAAAAGATGAAAGCTGCGCGTAAAATTCCCTTCTGCTTGGTAACTTGGGTCATACTTTTGTGTCCCCATTATTGGAGCATTGATGGAAACCGGAAGGAAAAATCGTATGAATGAATTCGTTATCGGATAATCCAAAAGCGTCTTGCATGCAGCTCAATCGGAATGCAGAATCCATGCTGAAGGCTTGTGTTAAGAAAGAAAGTTCAATCGATTGAGGTTAGGTACTGCGAAAATGTGGAACGAATGCTGCTGTCGAGTGATGTGGGTAATTGGTTTTACGATTATGTTTTCTTGCTCATGTTTAAAAATATGATTGGTTGCCAAAGTTGTAATTTTATTCTGGTATACGATGAACGCATTCTGAGCCATTCAATTTGGGATGATGGGTTTTCTTACTGCCGACCTGAATTCTGATTGACATTTCGATTGATTGATAATTTTCAAGCACTTTCACTGAGACAAGCATTCTAGAAACTAGAATTCTAAAAAATATCCAATTTTAGATTCTCCATTTTTCTTTATGAAACCGTCTTGAGAATGTTCAAATAACAACAAAAAGACCAAGAATTAACAAACGATTGCCCAGATATGTTTTTTTCCTGACTGCATATTTACAAACAATGTGGGTCAAATGGGTTAACCATCAGGTGTCATTCGGAGAAGTTATAGTACGAGCGCTTCTACGAGTATAGACATTAAGCTAGTAAGTTTTTGCATCATCAACCTGTAGTGCTGAGACTGGCAGTTCTGCAAACGAGCGCCCTTGCTCGGTGTTTTATTTTTACCTTTTTCTCCCAACAACACACCTTTGTGGAAGTAGTTTTACGCGATTGATTTACCTCACTTCTAGCTCCATTTCTCGGTGTGATGCAATGCAATCCAATATCACATACCTACTTTTACTGCGACGTTGCAAAAAAGTTGAGGCAAAAAACGTTCTTCGATTTGTTTTACGATTTGTTGAGTACCACCAACTTTTACTTGATTGGGTTCTGGTTTAGTGATCCCAAGTTTAATTGATTACATTCGACAGTTGAAATGAAAGAAAATAAAAAAAGTTTTGTAAAATTTGTTATAATTTCACAAAAATTTTCAAAAATTTTCAAAATTTCAAAATTTCACAAAATTTTACAAAATTTGACAAAAATGTGCAAAATTTTACAAAATTTTACAAAAATTTACAAAAATTTACAAAATTTTACAAAATTTTACAAAATTTTACAAAATTTTACAAAATTTTACAAAATTTTACAAAATTTTACAAAATTTTACAAAATTTTACAAAATTTTACAAAATTTTACAAAATTCTACAAAATTTTACAAAATTTTACAAAATTTTACAAAACTTTACAAAAGTGTGCAAAATTTTACAAAACTTAACAAAATTTTACAAAACTTAACAAAATTTTAAAAAATTTACAAATTTTAACAGAATTTAACATAATTCAACAAAATTTTAGAAAATTTAACAAAATTTAACAAAATTTTAGAAAATTTTAGAAAATTTAACAAAATTTTACAAAATTTTACATCATTTTACAAAATTTTACAAAATTTTACAAAATTTTACAAAATTTTACAAAATTTTACAAAATTTGACAAAATTTTACAAAATTTTACAAAATAACACAAAATTTAACATCGTTTTTTTTAAATTTTACAATATTTTACAAAATGTTACCAAATGTACCAAACGATTTCATAACATCAGTATTGACCAAATTTCTACAAAATCTTACAAATTTTTGCAAAATATTACAAACTTTTACAAAATTTTACAATATTTTATAAAATTTTACAAAATTTTACAAAATTTTACAAAATTTTACAAATTTTACAAAATATTACAAAATATCACCAAATTTTAAAAAAATTTTATAAAATTGTAAAAATTATACAAAATTTTAAAATTTTAAAAAAAATTTACGAATATGAACAAAATTTAACAAAATTTTACAAAATTTTACAAAATTTTCCAAAATTTTACCAAATTTTACAAAATTTTACAATACTTTACATAATTTAACAAAATTTTTTAAAAAAATTTTTTACAAAATTTTACAAAATTAGACATAATTTTACAAATCTTTCCAAAATTTTACAAAATTTCACAAAAATTTACAAAGTTTTACAAAATTTTATAAAATTCACAAAATTTTAGAGAATTAACCATAATGTACAAAATGTAATAAAATTTAAAAAAAAATGGCAAAAATTTACAAAATTTTTCAAAACTTTACAAAATTTTCCAAACCAAATTCTACAAAATTCTTCAAACTAAATTTTACAAAATTTTTGAAAAATTCCATTTTTTTTTTTGAAAAATTTAACAAAATTTTTGAAATTTTCGAATAACTTGAAAACTTTTTACAAAATTTGAAATTATTTTCATAATTTTCGCTATTTTCACTTTTTTTCAATTTGACGAAGCTTAACAAAATTTTCGATCAATAAAATTTGAATTTTGTCAGCAAAATTTTCGGAAAGTTTGTTCAGTTTTTAGTTTTTTTTTT
Source organism: Uranotaenia lowii (assembly GCF_029784155.1). Taxonomy (NCBI): domain Eukaryota; kingdom Metazoa; phylum Arthropoda; class Insecta; order Diptera; family Culicidae; genus Uranotaenia; species Uranotaenia lowii. The sequence goes on along the minus strand of NC_073692.1, from coordinate 369,514,946 downwards.
CTATTTTTTGAAATTTATTCAATTTTATTTACTTTTCTTTTAATTTTTTTTAATTTTTTCGATTTTTGGTTTTTTTTATTCTTAAATTTTGTAAAATTTTGAAATTTTTTTTTTAATTTTGTAATTTTTTTTTTAAATTTTGTAAAAATTTATAAAATTTTTGAAATTTTTTTCAAATTCTGTTAAATTTTGTCATATTTTGATTTTTTTTTAAATCGGTAAAGTTTAAATGTTGATAAATTTTGAAAATTTAGAAAAACTTTGTAAAATTTTGAAATGCTTTGTAAAATTTTGTCAAATTTGTTTAAATTTTGTCCATTTTTTTCAATTTTTGGCGAATTTGACGAAAATTTTTAAAAAATTTAAATTCAGTCAAAATTGTATAATCTTCTAAAATTATGTAAAATCTTGTAAAATTTTGTCAATTTTTGTACAATTTTCAAATTCCTTTTTAATTTGGTTAAATTTTGACAATATTTGAAATTTTTTTAAACAAAATTTGACAAAATGTTTCAAAATATTACAAAATTTCACAAAATTTTATTTAAAAATGACAAAATTTGAAAAAAAAATGACAAAAGTTTGACATAATTTTACATAATTCGACAAAATTTGACAAATTTGACAATATTTGAATTTTTAATTATAAAATGACGAAATTTGACAAAATTTGATCCAATTGGACAAAATTTGACGAAAGTTGACAAAATTTGACAAAATTAGACAAAATTTGACAAAATTTGACAAAATTTGACAAGATTTGACAAAATTTAAACAAAATTTGACAAAATGTTTCAAAATTTGACAAAATTTGACAAAATTTGACAAAATTTGATAAAATTTGACAAAATTTGACAGAATTTGACAAAATTTGACAAAATTTGACAAAATTTAACAAAATTTTACAATATTTTACAAAATTCTACAAAATTTTACAAAATTTTACAAAATTTTACAAATATTTCACAATTTTTTTACAAAATTGGACAAAATTTGACAAAATTTGACAAAACTTGACAAAATTCGAAAAAATTTGACAAAATTTGACAAAATTTGACGAAATATAACAAAATTTGACAAAATTTTGTCCAATATTGTAAAAAATTTGTGAAATATTTGTAAAATTTTGTTTAATAAAACTAAATTTTGTCAAATATTGTTAAATTTATTTAAAATGTTATAAAATTTTGTAATATTTGGAACATTGTTGAATAAAGCAAAGGTTTTAAACTTTCTAAAATTTTAAAATTTGTAAAAAATAAAGAAGAATTTAAATTTTGTTTATATTGTTTTATTGTATGAATTTGCTTAATGATGTGGAAAATTGTAAAAAATTTTAAAACCTTCCATAAAATTTAATTTTTTTAAATATCATAAAATTTTGTTAAAAAATATCTGTTTTTCGAATTCTTTCAATTTTTTTCAAATTTTGTCACTTATGCAAATTTTTGTAAGATTTTTCAAAATCTGGTCAAATTTCGTATAAAACCGAAAATTTTGTTAAATTTGAACATTTTTCAAGTTTTTCAAGATAATGTTATACTTTGTTAAATTTTCTTAAATTTTGTCAAACTATTAAAATGTTTTAATTTTAAGAAAAGCTTAAGAAATCTATGTTCAATGAAATAAAGCAAAATTTACAAAAAATTAACAAAATTTTACAATAATTTTCAAAATTTTACAAAATTTTATTTTCTATAGAAATTAAAAATTATTCAAACTTGAATAATATTTGTTTCAATCAATTCGAAATTTTGAAAAATCTTACAAAATCTTACAAAAATTTGCAAAATTTGACAAGATAAAAAAAAATTTAAAGAATTCGAAAAAAAATAGATAATTTTTAGCAAAGTTTTATGATATTTGAAAAAATTAAAACTTATGGAAGGTTTTAAATTTTTTTTACAATTTTCCACATTATTTAGCAAATTCATACAATAAAATAATATTTACGAAATTTAAAGTCTTCTTTAATTTTTTACAAATTTTGAAATTTTAGAAAGTTTTAAACTTTTGCTTTTAAAAATGTTACAAATATTACTGTCACTGCGGGCGTGATTAAAACTCGATACTGGTTCTGATAGCAACTGCTTCAAACTAGAAGAATATATTTTTATAAGTTTTAGGGTTCAGATATAACATTATCATAAAGTTTACTTACAATTCAGTAAGGGTTGGTAGCCCAAGTAACACCGATAGTTTTATTGGACTCTTCAAGCCCCTTATAAAACCAAAACTTTATCTTGTAGCCTGCTATAAAACCTTAAATGTTACTTGGGTAGGTTTTAGCGCTCCTGCAGGGACAGTTAAGACCTAACCTCAATTCTGCTGTACTCTCCTAGAGTAATTATATTATGTTAATTTACGAGCTGAATGATATTAATAGATTTCAATAAATGTACCAGTAAGTCTAAAAAGGCTCAACGGATGTTTTAGACTATTTTCGGAATCTTGGCGGCTATTCGGTAAATCTCCGACCTAATAGTTGGAAGAGTTTCACGTGTTCATCAGCATATAGGATACCTTTAAGTGACTACATTTACCTCACTAAGTCGACTATTTCAATTCAACTTTTAACACGATTTTATGCCCTCGACAGTTATGAAGGGTTTAACAGGAATTCGATATAACGCGTTGGAAATGATTATTATAATAAAATATGAAACTTATAGCGGACTTGCTTTCACAGCGCAGCGTGGTGATTTCGCGTGTTTACAGTATCGCAAGAGAATACGAGGAAAAGTGATCTATAATATTTGTTTGACGTTCTGTTTTGCTCGTTGACTGACATCGTAGGCACGTGTTAGCTACAGTGTGGCCATTTCTTCGTTCGCTGCGGCAACATTCTCCCCCGGGTGTATCCTTGGGACTCGTGGGACTACACCTTTAACATCTAGAAGAGCTAATCTGGAGCACCGGACGAACGTGCTTTGTCTTGCCTATTTGAACCACCGCTCTTCGCACCTGGCCATCATCATTCATCAGCACACGATCGATACGACCTCGTTCCCAGCCGCACCGTTTAGTTGGATCCGTTACCAATACTAGGTCACCTGCTTCTAGTTGTCGAGCCTTTTCGAACCATTTTGATTGTCTCCGGATAACCGGAAGATACTCCGTCAACCATCGTTTCCAGAAAGTTTCCAACTGACGCTGTATTAAATCCCAGGAAGCTCCCAAGTGACTTCTTCTCGCTTCGAAGTCCACGGTTTTTAGTGCATAATCTACCCGCGAGCTATCCTCGTCGTTAATCCTTCTTTTACCATTGGAGTTCAGCAGCAGGAAATGGTTGGGAGTTAGAGCTTCAGAGTGGGACGAATCCAGTGGTAAGTATGTAAGAGGCCTTGTATTTACAATTCGCTCTGCCTCTACGATTAAAGTCTGTAGGCCCTCATCATCCAGCTTACCCTCGCAGTATGCCTCGTTCATGGCCGCTTTTACCGATTGTACGAGGCGCTCCCACGCGCCGCCCATATGCGGAGCTCCTGGTGGAATGAAGCTCCACTTTGTATCGCTAGAAGTGAAGGTTTCCGATAACCCCTGGCTTATTTGATGTCTTAAAATCCGCTCGGCTCCCTGAAAGTTTGTTCCGTTATCGCTGTAAAACTCTGCTGGAGCCCCACGGCGACCTACGAATCTTCGCACGGTAGAAATACACGACGCAGTGGTGAGACTATCAGCGACTTCCAGATGGACGGCTCTTGTCGTAAGACACGTGAAGAGGGCTATCCACCTTTTTACGTTGGCTCGTCCTATCTTGACGAGTAAGGGTCCGAAATAGTCTAGTCCGGTATAGGTGAAAGCCCGCTCGTGATGCGCTAAGCGTGCCGGAGGAAGCGGAGCCATTGGCGGGTTGACTGGTCGTGTGCGTCGTATTTGGCACAAGAGACACTTGCGACCGATGCTTTTAACCAAAACGCGTAGATTAGGAATCTCGTAAACCTGGCGCAACTCGTTTACGATTGTTTCGGAGTTTCGATGGCAGAATTTACGATGGAAATGGTCAACTAACAGCTCGGTTACGTAATGTTTTCCTGGAAGTATTACTGGGAACTTCGTGTCGTAGGGTACTTCCTTTGCTGCTCCAATACGACCAGTTTGCCGCAGGAGCCCTCGATCGTCAATTGTGGGCGCTAGCTTATAGAGTGGACTTTTCTCAGTGATAGGATTTAGATCTGGGCTTTTCTCTTTTAAGGCAGCTATTTCTTCGGAGAAACACTCGAACTGAACCATTTGAATAATGTTTTCTTCGGCAGATTTCAGTTCGTGTTGTTGGAGATGTGAGTCGTACCTAGGTTGCAATTTTAATCGGTTGTGAATGTATCGCAGCACGTATGCAACCACTCGTTGCAGTTTTTCCCAAGACGCATATTTTTCGTAGATGATAACTGGCTTCCAGGAACGATGGTGCAAGACTGAGGCCCGCATTTCTTCGGTCGTAGCGGTTAATTCTTCCTTTGGTTTCGGCCAATCTTCTTCGGTCAATTGCAGAAAATGAGGTCCATTGAACCATTGACTATTGCGATCAAAAAATGGTCCTACTCCCCATTTTGTAGCTTCGTCCGCCGGGTTTGACCGCGATGGTACCCAACGCCACTGACTTGGTTCCGTATGCTCCAATATTTCTCCGACTCGATTCGACACAAACGGTCTGTAGTTCCGGGGGTCTGCTTTGATCCAAGCGAGTGCCGTTCGGGAATCGGTCCAGATATGTGTGAGATCGTGATTTCGTGGTGTTGCTTTACGTAGGTCATCAATCTAACCCCCAGCACACATCCTTGAAGTTCAAGTTTAGGGATCGACCAGGGCTTTAGAGGTGCGACTTTCGCCTTGGCTCCGATCAAGCAACACTGCGGTTGCCCACTTACGGTAGTGCGTAAATAGATTGCACAAGCATACGCAACTTCACTAGCGTCGACAAATAAATGAAGCTGGACATTATCGTAAGTGTGTTTCGTGGCTTGAGGGAAGTAGCATCTGGGAATTCGAATCTCTTCTATGTGTGCTATAACTTCGATCCACTTCAACCATCTTTCATAGACTCTGTCGGGTACTTCGTCGTCCCACTCGATTCCTGTTCGCCATAAGTCTTGAATAAGTACTTTGCCGTGAATCAAAAAGGGAGCAAGGAGTCCAAGCGGGTCGAATAATGTCATCACGCATCTGAGGACTTGACGTTTTGTAGGACGGGTTGAGGACGCGACCAGGTTTTGCACTTCGTGACTCAATTGTGTGGAAAAGCTTAGCACGTCTGTAGTAGATTCCCACAGCATTCCTAAAACGCGCTCGGTCTGCGTAATTTCTACCAATTCCTTCACTTTGAGGGTGTCTTCAACTCCAAGTTGTTCAAGTACCTTCTGGCTATTGGATCTCCAATTGTGTAGCTGAAACCCACCGTTCCCGTGGACGATACGGACGTCGTTGCCTACCTTTGTGGCTTCTTCTTCGGTGCTGAAGCTTTTCAAATAATCGTCCACATAGTGATGGGATATGATATCTCTAGAGGCTTCAGGAAAAAGCTCATAGTGCATCTTGGTGTTTTCCATTTGGGCGGGAAGTCAGATAGCTATCTGACAGGCCGTTGTTAGTGGTTTTGTTGTTGAGCAGATGAACCTACGGCGCCGGCTGTGGCTACGACCTCGTCTACCCACGCGCGTATACGTTGTTCACTTTGTCGACTGCTCACTCTACTTCGTCTACTGCGATTTTCCTCCAAACCTAAACTGTTACTTATAAGCGCTTGTTGTTCTTCAGTGTGGCGTCGTTGAACGTCGATATCTATTTGTAATCTTTCCAGTTCCTGTCTTGCGCGAAGCCGTGCTAGACTTTCGGCCAAGTCGGACACTGAAGACAGGTTTTCCTGTGTTTGCTGATTGGTACATGTGGCGCACGTCCATGGCACATCTTTGACCCAGGAAAACCTGTCTTCAGTGTCCGACTTGGCCACCGATAATATTTCATAATATTTCACAAAATTTTACAATGTTTGACAAAATTTAATAAAACTGAACAAAATTTTACAAAAAATTTACAATTTTTTTTCGAAATTATAAATTTTTCAACAAAATTGATCAAAATTTTGTCAATTTTTTTTCGAATTTTGTCAAATTTTTTCAAAGTTTTTCAAATTTTGTCAAAGTTTGTTAAATATGATTTGTTGTAAAATTTTGTAAAATTTTGTAAAATTTTGTAAAATTTTGTAAAATTTTGTAAAATTTTGTAAAATTTTGTAAAATTTTGTAAAATTTTGTAAAATTTTGTAAAATTTTGTAAAATTTTGTAAAATTTTGTAAAATTTTGTAAAATTTTGTAAAATTTTGTAAAATTTTGTAAAATTTTGTAAAATTTTGTAAAATTTTGTAAAATTTTGTAAAATTTTGTAAAATTTTGTAAAATTTTGTAAAATTTTGTAAAATTTTGTAAAATTTTGTAAAATTTTGTAAAAAATTTTAATATTTAGTTAAATTTTGTCAAATTTTGTCAAATTTTGTAAAATTTATTAAAATTTTGTAAAATTTTGTAAATTTTGTGAAATTTTGTAAAATTTTGTGAAATTTTGTAAAATTTTGTAAAATTTTGTAAAATTTTGTAAAATTTTGTAAAATTTTGTAAAATTTTGTAACATGTTGTTAAATTTTGCAAAATTTTGTAAAAATTTTGTTAAATTTTGTAAAATTTAGTAAATATTTGTCAAATTTTATAAAATGTTGTAAAATTTTGTTAAATTTTGTAAAATTTTGTAAATTTTGTCAAATTTTGTAAAATTTGGTAAAATTTTGTAAAATTTTGTAAGATTTTGTAAAATTTTGTAACGTTTTGTAATATTTTGCAAAATTTTGTATAAATTTTGTAAAATTTTGCAAAATTTAGTAAAATTTTGTAAAATTTTGTAAAATTTTGTAAAATTTTGTAAAATTTTGTAAAATTTTGTAAAATTTTGTAAAATTTTGTAAAATTTTGTAAAATTTTGTAAAATTTTGTAAAATTTTGTAAAATTTTGTAAAATTTTGTAAAATTTTTGTGAAGTTTTAAAATTTTGTAAAATTATGTAAAATTTTGTAACATTTTGTAAAATTTTGTAAATTTTGTAAAATTTTGTAAAATTTTGTAAAATTTTGTAAAATTTTGTAAAATTTTGTAAAATTTTGTAAAATTTTGTAAAATTTTGTAAAATTTTGTAAAATTTTGTAAAATTTTGTAAAATTTTGTAAAATTTTGTAAAATTTTGTAAAATTTTGTAAAATTTTGTAAAGTTTTGTAAAATTTTGTAAAATTTTGTAAAATTTTGTAAAATTTTATAAAATTTTGTAAAATTTTGTAACGTTTTGTAAAATTTTGCAAAATTTTATAAAAGTTTTGTTAAATTTTGTGAAATTTGTAAAATTTTGTAAAACTTTGTGAAATTTTGTAAAATTTTCTAAAATTTTCTTAAATTTTGAAAAATTTTGTAAAATTTTGTAAAATTTTGTAAAATTTTGTAAAATTTTGTAAAATTTTGTAAAATTTTGTAAAATTTTGTAAAATTTTGTAAAATTTTGTAAAATTTTGTAAAATTTTGTAAAATTTTGTAAAATTTTGTAAAATTTTGTAAAATTTTGTAAAATTTTGTAAAATTTTGTAAAATTTTGTAAAATTTTGTAAAATTTTGTAAAATTTTGAAAAAATTTTGAAAAATTTTGTTAAAATTTGTAAAATTTTGTAAAATTTTGTAAAATTTTGTAATGTTTTGTTGAATTTTATAAAATTTTGTAAAATTTTGTAAAATTTTTTTAAAATTTTGTAAAATTTTGTAAAATTTTGTAATAATTTGTAAAATTTTGTAAAATATTGTAAAATTTTGTAAAATTTTGTAAAATTTTGTATAATTTTGTATAATTTTGTAAAATTTTGTAAAATTTTGTAAATTTTGTAAAATTTTGTAAAATTTTGTAAAATTTTGTAAAATTTTGTAAAATTTTGTAAAATTTTGTAAAATTTAGTAAAATTTTGTAAAATTTTGTAAAATTTTGTCAAATTTTGTAAAATTTTGTAAAATTTTGTCAAATTTTGTAAAATTTTGTCAAATTTTGTCAAATTTTGTCAAATTTTGTCAAATTTTGTCAAATTTTGTCAAATTTTGTCAAATTTTGTCAAATTTTGTCAAATTTTGTCAAATTTTGTCAAATTTTGTCAAATTTTGTCAAATTTTGTCAAATTTTGTCAAATTTTGTCAAATTTTGTCAAATTTTGTCAAATTTTGTCAAATTTTGTCAAATTTTGTCAAATTTTGTCAAATTTTGTCAAATTTTGTCAAATTTTGTCAAATTTTGACAAATTTTGTAAAATTTTGTAAAATTTTGTAAAATTTTGTAAAATTTTGTAAAATTTTGTAAAATTTTGTAAAATTTTTTTAAAATTTTGTCAAATTTTGTCAAATTTTGTAAATTTTTGTTAAATTTTGTCAAATTTTGTTAATTTTTTTTATAAAAATTTTTTAAATTTTGTTACATTTTGTAAAATTTTGTTAAATTTTGTAAAGTTTTGTCAAATTTTGTAAAGTTTTGTCAAATTTTGTCAAATTTTGTCAGATTATGTGAAATTTCAAAATATTTGTGAAATTTAGTCAAATTTTGTGAAATTTTTAAATTTTGGTTAATTTTGCTAAATTTTGTGAATCTTTGTAAAATTTTATAAAGTTTTGTAGAACTTGGTAAAATTTTGTAAAATTTTGTTAAATTCTGCAAAATTTTGTAAAATTTTGTAAAAATTTGTAAAACTTGTAAAATTTTGTAAAATTATGTAAAATTTTGTAAAATTTTGTATAATTTTGTTAAATTTTGTAAAATTTTGTAAAATTTTGTAAAATTTTGTAAAATTTTGTAAAATTTTGTAAAATTTTGTAAAATTTTGTAAAATTTTGTAAAATTTCGTAAAATTTTGTAAAATTTTTTCAATTTTTTTTTCATTTTGTAGAATATTGTTAAATTTTGTAAAGTTTCGTAAAGTGTTGTTAAATTTTACAAAATTTGACTCAATTTGAAATTTAAAAAAATATGGCAAAATTTCACAATATTTGACAAAATTTGACAAAATATGACCAAATTTGCATAAAAATTGACAAAATTTGACAAAATTTAACAAAGTTTGGCAATATTTTACAAAATTGGACAAAGTTTGACAAATTCGACAAAGTTTGACAAATTCGACTAAATTTGACAAATTTAACAAAATTGAAGAAAATTTTCTAAAATTTTGAAAGAAATTTAGTAAAATTTTGTAAAATTTTGTAAAATTTTGTAAAATTTTGTAAAATTTTGTAAAATTTTGTAAAATTTTGTAAAATTTTGTAAAATTTTGTAAAATTTTGTGAAATCTTGTAATTTTTTTTAAAATTTTGTTTTTTTTTTGAATTTTGCAATTTTTGGTAAAATTTTGTAAAATTTGATATAATTATGTAGTGGTTTCAATATTTTGTATTATCTTGATAAATTTCGTAAAATTTTGTTAAATTTTGTTATCATATTGTATTTTTATTAAAATATTTTTAAATGAACGTTTATTAAGAGAAATTTTCAAAAAGTTTACAAAATTTAACATAATGTTACAAAATTTCACAAAATTTTACAAAATTAAGAAATCCTCAAAAAAATTTACAATTAAAAAAAATAAAAACAAGATTACAACTTTGTTCAAGATTTCTCATAACTTAATATGGCTGGAACAAATATAAATTTCTCCTTTTATCATCCCCCCTTTCGAAATTTTCAAAAAACCTGAAGAAGGAAATGAATAAAGTTTGAAGTATTTTTTGTAAATTTCGAAACAAAAATCAAGTATCCGAAAGATTAAAAGACCAAAAAACTAAATTTTGGAAGAAAAGAGTTATTTTACCATTTGTATTCTTGATTTTATTAAATAATTCGATAAAAAAAATGACTTGATTTGTAGGTTTTGTGCAATGATATAGTATGCAATTTTGTTGCATACAAGATGTCATGCAATTTATTCAAATTTATTTGCTTTTCGCATTATTTTTTGTTGTCCCCCCCCCCCCCCCCCCTCGCGATGTTCCAACTCCGAGTGACAAAAGAACGATTTGAAATTTGTTCCGGCCTTAATGATTTTCGAACTTTATCAGAACTTCAAAAAAATGAAATTGAAAATCTTAATATTTTTAAAAGTGTTACTTAATTTAGTAAATTTTTAAAAGTCTTCAAAAGTTTAGTTTATTTTTTCAATTTTTCCAAAATTTTAGAAATAAAAAAAAATGTAATAAATTTTAATTAATTTTTCAAAACTTTACAAATATTTAAAAATATGCAAATATTTAGAAAATTTATAAAACAATTAAATTTTACAAAATTGTGAGATATTTTTCAAAGTTTTACAAATATTTTCAAAATATTAGAAATCTTTGCAAAACGTTACAAAATTAAACAAATTTTTAAAAAAATTACAAAATATTAAAATTTTCTAAATTTAACCAAATTAGACAAAATTTGATTAAATATTGAAAAGTTTTACAAAATGTAACAGAGCTTTAGAAAACCTTACAATTTTTTTTCAAGACATTACAAAATTTTATAAAATTTTCCAAACCTAAAATTTATTAAAAAATATTCAAATATATTTTAAAATTTAAAGTTTAAGAAAATTATTAAAGTTTATTTAATTTTAGAAAATTACAAAACTCTTGAAAATTTTACTTAATTTTTCAAAATTTAAATTAATTTTACAAAATTTGGTAAAATTTTGAATAAATTCTTAATAATTTCTCAAAATTTTATAAAATTTTACAAATATTTTAATCATTTAGAGAATTTGATAAAATTTTACAAAATTTTACAAAATTTTACAAAATTTTACAAAATTTTACAAAATTTTACAAAATTTTACAAAATTTTACAAAATTTTACAAAATTTTACAAAATTTTACAAAATTTTACAAAATTTTACAAAATTTTACAAAATTTCAAAAAATTTTACAAAATTTTACAAAATTTTACAAAATTTTACAAAATTTTACAAAATTTTACAAAAATTTACAAAAATTTACAAAATTTTACAAAATTTTACAAAATTTTACAAAATTTTACAAAATTTTTCAAAATTTTACAAAATTTTACAAAATTTAACAAAATTTTACAAAATTTTACAAAATTTTACAAAATTTTACAAAATTTTACAAAATTTTACAAAATTTTACAAAATTTTACAAAATTTTACAAAAAATTACAAAATTTTACAAAACTTTAAGAGTTTAACCAAGTTTGAAAAACGTTGTAAAATTTTGAAGGATATTGTTATATTTTGTAAATTTTGTTTTGAATTTTTTCTAAATTTGCAAAGTTTTGAAAAATTTATAGAAAGGTTTCGTTTTATTTTGAAATTTTCAAAAATTTTGTCAAATTTTGTAAATATTTATAAAACTTCGTCATTTTTTTAATATTTTGTGAAAACGTTGTGAAGTCATGTTAAATTTCATAACTTGTTGTTCTATTATTTGTCTTTGTGAATTGATTTTAAATTTAGTGAAATTTTGTGCACTGTAAATAGTTTGTAAAATTTTGTAACATTGTTCAAAATGTTTGAAAAAATGACAAAATTTTTCACAATTTTTAAATTTTTACAACATTTTTCTCAATTTTCATACAGGACCTGTGCCATTTTGCGTGACTGTTTTTCGGTGCGGAAAGAATGTGCATAACATTATCTCTTCGACGTGTTGTTGTTTTTTTTTTCCCTTCCTTCCTTTTTCCGACTCAGCTAACAACGGGGTGTTACTCCCTTCTGTGTTTTCGCAAGTGTCTGTGTTTGAAAAACGCGTTCGTCCCGACAGATTTCAAACATTTCAACTCATTTTTTCTCCACATGTGATAGCTTTTCGTGAATCCTTCTTTTTTCGAGTTTCTCGTTTTTGGAGTTGAAAAAAAAAAGATGCTCGAGACATCTGCAGGATACATTTGACTGCGCCACCAAAACAAACCCACTTTCGTGTCGAGACTCAATTATCATAAAATAATCATAAGTCACAGCGTAATTTGTTCTTTTATGTTTGGTTTTTGCATTGATGGAAATTACTTTAAACTTTGTCTAATGTTCCGAGGTTTCGAGAAAGGACAGGACGAAAAAAATCGTTACAAAATGGGACGAATCTATTTGTCTGTGACCATTGCAACGTTGATGGACTAGCATTTTTGCAATTGCTTTTTGTGGCCATCTTCCATCCCATATGATGATGATAATGTGGAAACCAAAGAATGTGTTTGGAATGCTTAAAATGTTTATCCAGGGTGCAGCCTTTTTGCGATGTGTATGTTGGCTGAGGTTTTCATGCATTATGCAAATCCACTGCATCGTAGGAATAACAATTTACACTAGTTTTAAACCTGGTGTTTAGGAAAATAGCATTATTTTTTCCGTTTTCCTGAAGAATTACATTAATCCTTAAAAGGATATTAAGCCATTATTAGTGGATCTTGAACTCTAAGAAACCGATTTGAGAATTTTTGGTACAAATTCAAGTTTAAACGCAATTGTGTTTCCAAATATAATTTTTCAATGAGCATTCAAAAATATAGATTCAAAACGATCTTATGCTTAAATAGAAGGTCCCATGCAAATTTTGGTAAAACATAACTCACAATTTGTTACGGTTTAGAAAAATTTTTGACGGTCGCCATGCAAAGGGAAGAATGCACAATTTTGAAACGCTTCACATAACAGTGCTAATATTGTCTTCCAAAAAATAATTGATTGGCCTTCAAACCTCAATTAATGAGCAATCGAGCGTGTTTACATTGGTTTAATTAAACAATTTATGACGGTCGCCATGGAATGAAAACAGATGACAGTACTTTAACGCATTTGATTTCATTTCTAGTTTTTCTTAACCAAAAATCAGTAGGTAAACGTTTAATTTAACATATCCTCAAACAGTTTCCAAGTGATTTCTCTCAAAAATCTGAACATAAATAAATCTTAAACCCCAAAACAACAACCTATTTCGCTGAATTGAATCACTTTTATGGCTATCACCCAATAAGGACTTAAATTTCAGTCTATTTCTAAGCCGTAATGGAAACAAATGGTCGAACTTTCATTATGATCACTAGTGTCCATTCGTAAAAGTCAAGCCGGGGATCAATCGAGGAATTGACCGCACCACACCAGAGAGCTGCTTTTTAGTGAATTTTCAATAAGCTACCGCCAATACGGACGCCTCGATTGTCGTCACACTTTCTCACCCCCCCATGATGGAAAACGATGGGGCAAATCAATTTAATTAGTTTTCATACCATTCGTAATCAACGAATTCTGCCTTCCATTCCGATGATGTCGATGATGGTGTTGACGACGAGAGGGTGTTGATGTGATTGGTGATGCTGCGGTAATTAATACCAGTCACTATCGATGGTATCGCGGGAATGTTCGAAACCATTAGACTCTCGCTCTCTGTGTGTGTGGGAGAAATTGGCGATATAAATTATACAGGATACTCTAAACAGCAGCCATCAAATCTCCACCCCCTCACAGCCACAAAACCACACCTTCTAACCTCAGAAACCCCAATCTAATGACTGTTGGTGGGGGCGAAAGCTGTAGAAGCATCTTGGTGGTGTTTATATGCAAATTTGATTTGCCAAGTGCTATTAGGGGGACTATTTTTTGTTCGGTGTGTGTCAGACTGTTGATTCGGGGAAACAATTTTCAATTAAACAAACTAAGTGATGATGTTTCGTTCATGTGGTTTCGTTGAGGCGAGACGAAAGGCAGCGTCAAATTGAGCAGCGTCTGCTAATGGAGCCTCGAGCTAATCCGTTTATGGTTGTAATGAGGTTAGAATGAAAGGTTCTTTATTTTGATTGTTCCGTTAATTTCAAAACTTTTTTTTTATAGATGAAATAAAAAAATTAACATATTATCAATTCTTACTTACAAGGCGTCATAATGGTCGCACTTTAACTTAAGAACTGTGATATTTGAAAATCAAAAAACTTGCAAATGGCAATTTCGCTATGAAATGCCCCATCGATATTTATTTACTTCCTGTTCAAACTGTTACACGATATTGGTTCTTATTCCCGAGCAGACTTTTATGGCAAAATTATAGCAAATTTTGCTATCACGCCCCGAGAGCCGAATTTGCTCTCATTTTGCTTGACATAAGGTGGTACACAGCAAAAATGAGAGCACAAATTTTCATACTTGGTTAGCAAAATGATACCAAATTTTGCTAAAACTGAGGCCCCAACTACAGCTGGTTTTCTGAGAGCTTGGAGAGCACAATGAGGTCAATATAAGGCATCACATATTTTTCAAAGATAGCAAATAATGATATCAATATGCTCTCAAATATTTCGAAAAATGAGGTGTGGTTTAGGTCTTTTTTACAATAAAATCTGACATCACGTTGCTAATCGCGCACGAAAATTTTGCTTTCATTTTTGTTGTATACCACCTTATGTCAAGCAAAATAAGAGCAAATTTCACTTCCAAGGCGTGATAGCGTGATTTCTGTGTTTCATATTTTAACAATCTAAAAATGCAAAAATGTGCCAAATAACGTCAACTTTTGAATCCTGAAAATTGATCTGATGTGACTTAAACAATTTTGACGATTCCTTAATTCAAAAGTACGGTTTTTACACCACTTTTTAACATACATCTAAAAAAATATCCTTATGTGCAACGTATAGCTTCTAACTTCAGCTTTCTTGGACAATAAGTGAATTTTTATTTGGCATTCCGTAGATGGTCTACAGTTTTTTTCCTGAAGCATGTTTTTTCGGATTTTTCTTTGATTTTGAAAAACTGAATACTGTTGTAGGTGAATGATGTCTGAGTATCATATTTTAGTTACATTACGAGGTTTCTCAAAAGTATACATTCCGTAAAAATCGGATGAGAAATATGAGAGCTATAGTGGTTTTAATTGAGGAAGCTCAAATTGACACTCAAGGTCTGATTAGGGATTTTTTTTGGACTTTTTGGGTGCGTCCATAAAAGAAGTAATGATGCAAAATTGAAGATTTTGAGAATTAATTGAGGGTCCCCGAAAAAAATGTATTATTTGGATGCACCCGAATAAAGTTACAAGCAGCTAAACTTCCAGTAGTGTCATATTGACATTTAAGAGCGGATTAGGGTTAAAACATGCAAATTTCGAAAAATTTACCGCAACAAAACTATAGTTAACAATGGCGTGTTAAAATTATAGCGTATACAATATAGCAATGGTTTAAAATATTATCTTCAAATGGTATGAAACTACGCGCCCGTGAAAACGATGAACTTAATATCGTATTTCAGCAATGATTGCATAAGTGAAGGCGATTTTCACTATACACGATAATGCACCTCTACCTCTATTAAGCAAAGAGTTGTGAAAATCGCCTTCACTTATGCAATCACAGTTGGTTGCGATATTCATAATACATGAATATGTTCATAATATTAGTTCATGGTAGGAAGGATATTCATGATATATTATCCTATACTACACATTCTAAACGCCTCAATGATCCGTGATTTAATTAAAAAAAAAGGTACTCACTATTTACGTGCTTCTTAGTCATATCAACACCAACATGTGAAAAGGGTATAAAAGTCCAAAGTAAACAAAGCCGTTTTTCAGTGGATTCACATAGCCCAATATAAGCTCTACTTAACATAAAAACCGTTTTTAGTTTTTCAGTTTTGGTAAGATTTGTGATGCAGTTTGAGCAAAGGATCTAGAAAAAATAGAGCCATAAAATTACATTTTCCTCACACAGTTTGTTTTATACACCCTTTACTCCACAACAAAGCAAACGGTCAAGACTAGACGCCAAACATTAAAATGGGAAGAATGCGGAAAGCTTTTCACTCACTCCTTTAACGAGAACCATAAGCCTTCGTCCAAAAATAGGGGAAATTTTATCTCCATCTCACTCACACATATGAGACATACAGTACAAAGCAAAGGTGTTTAAAACATTTAGACGAATTTCATACTCCAGCTAGGGTCTATGAACAATTGAGAGCTATTTTTACATAATAACACCGACCTATCGATAAAAACATATTTAAAATGATCCTACGCACCGTTTTGACCATATAAGACTTGGAAGATTCCTCGTGAATTTTAATTAGCGATTTAAAAAAGATTGCAAAATTTTAAAACGCGTTTTCCTCGAAACGCCATAAATAAACATAGACCCTTTTTACGTGTTGGTGCTGATATCTTGTATTCGGCTCCCGATATGTTGACAAAACAGGAAGCCCCAGGACAAAACTAATTGATATCCAAGATTAAAAAAAATGAAATAAAACTCTTACCTTTTTCGCAGAAATGATCAACCAGTACCTCTTGCCTCCTTTGGGTCATTCATTATCTTGAGTCCCTCTAAAAGCCACAGTCATCATTGGACCAATATTAATCAATGCTCGCTGTCGCTGAAAAATAATTGTTAAAATGAGTGTCGACTTACTTTCTATAATATAATATATTATAATATGGATTAAATCCATTGAAGGCAGGCCCAGAAGCTCGTGGCGGCGTAGTCTAGCCGCTGGAATCCACACAGTTGACGAGAACATTGGCTGGCAGCAAGTGAAGATGCTGGATCCGGATCGCCAGCAGTGGAGATCTTTTATCTCAGCCGTTTGAGCCGGTTGTTGATTGATGGTCACGCTGGTAACGAAGAGGAGGAACCGGTGGCATAGGAACCATTTTTGTAACCCGAACCGAACCATCCCCGCAGCAATCGGGATAAATCATCCCAGAAAATCCCGTACAAAACAAAACTTCGCGCAGCAAATCAAAACAATAACAACATTGACGTACACTACTAACAAAATTTAACTCAACGTTAGGTTATGCCTGGGAACAAAACTGAGTTGCATTTTATGAACTCAAAATATTTTTAAAATTCACTACTCGAGAAAAAATGAGTAGTATTTATTAAACTTTTTTAGAATTGTAATAACCATGAATATTTATTTGTACATACACAGAATTACTAAATATTATAAAAATTGGTATGTTTTTGTATGAGTAAGGTAGTAACATCTCATTTAAATGTAAAATCACATAAAGAATGAAAAAAAGGATACAATTTTCGATCATTTGTACATTTCCATGTAATCCTATTTAAATTTCAAATTTTTTATAATTTTGGAAGATTTTCTGATTGAAAGAATCACTGAAGAAAAGAAACAGGGAAAAATATTCATTGCAAGTAACCGACAATTGCTTGCATCTTATCTGCCCCTAAAACACAAAGTGTTTTTCAAAAATTAAACGACACCGAAAACAGTATCAAAAACTGCTACTTTTCAACACTTTTTTTTGCTTAAAAATGGAAAGTTTAAAACATACTAGAAGTGAATTTTTCTGTCATTGACATGTTCGTCCACATGCGGTTATTTGTTGAGATGTGCTCATGTTAATTAATGAATTTTAAGGGAATTTTCCGAATCCGCATAATATTGTGTATGTGACTCGTTGCAATACTCGATTTTATCAGCACCCGATGTAAACTTAAGACTCGTGCTGAAAAAATTACTTTTTAAAATGTGTTGCATAAATAACTATTTTGACTTTTATGAACGATATCTTTGATAAGACTCAAAACAACATTTTCAAACCTTTTCAATTGTGTAGCTTGAATTGGTAAATCTTTTTTTTACTTTTCGATAAAAACGATGATTTTGATACAGGAGTTTAAATAGTTAAAAACAAACATTTGAAGCTCAAGATTAAAAAAAGAACCTTATTCGGCTCTCACCAATTTTTTTGATTTAAGATCTGAGTTACCGGTGTTCGAATTGATTCATAAACATTATTTTAAAAAAAATATGGACAGCTCATCAATGCCTACTTTTGCTATCAATTTTTGTTTTTAATCAGGAGTAAATTAATGCATTCTTTCAAGGTTATGCTTTAATTTTGATTTAAAATTTTTATTTGGTCAAAATTAGAGACTTCGCAATGATGCTTAACTTTGCCTTTGGTTTAGTTTTACAGCAAATGATATTTAAAGTTGGTCTCGGGTTTGCATTTTATAAGAAAAAAAGGACACCTCCATAATGCCTACTTTTGCTATCAAGTTAAATTTTATTCCAAATTTTGCTCACTATTTGCTGTTGATACCTAAATGTGGTCTTATCTTGCTGTAAAATCTAAATGTATGAGACCTCAATTATGCCTAGTTTTGCTCTCGTACAAAACTCAATAGCAAAAGATGCTATCAATTTGCTGTTGACATCTTATAATGCTTTCACTTTGCTATCAATTTGGGCATCAAAATCTGCTCGGGTTCGGCAATAAAGATTTTAGAAATCGCCGCATCAAAAGTGTTTTTCAGAGTGTGGTTTTCTTTGGCTTAGAAGTTTTTATTCTTTTAATTTTGCTGCAAACTCTCCATGTGTGTTATTTTTCACCCATGACATACTTAAATTGAAGAAATCTAAGCTAAGAGCACTTGATTAACCTTAATCTGCTTTTGAGTAGTGAACCTACATGCAAATATACAGGTTCACTACTTTTGAGTGTCAATATGACACTATGTGAAGTTTGGC
Source organism: Uranotaenia lowii (assembly GCF_029784155.1). Lineage (NCBI taxonomy): Eukaryota > Metazoa > Arthropoda > Insecta > Diptera > Culicidae > Uranotaenia > Uranotaenia lowii. Next base: position 369,496,403 of record NC_073692.1, on the reverse strand, counting down.
TGTTTTTATCTTTACTCAAGCGCATCAAATTAAAAAAATTATCAACAAATTGCATCATTACTCGCTAATCAGACCTTGAGTGTCAATTTGTCACTTCCCGGTTAAAATCGCTATATCTCTCTTGATTCTCAACCGATTTGTACAAAGTTGATAGTTATAGAAACCTCGTAATATAGATCAAACATGTTCATCAGACATATACAGGAACTACACTTCAGTTTTCCGTTATTCCGTTGAGAGCTATAAAAAAATCCGAAAAATATGCTTCGGAAAAATACCGTAGATCAGCGCCGGAATGCTCAACAAAAATTTTACTTAGTGTCATAATAGCTTAATTTAGAAGCTATACGTTGCGAACAAGTGTATATATTTTTAAAAAGTTATAAGATCATGACGACAGAAAATGTATAAAATTGGTATAAAAATCGTACTTTTTAATCAATGAACCGTAAAAATTGTATCATTCACAGTAAACTTATTTTGAAAAATGGAATGGAAAGTTTACTTCATTTGACACACTTTGGCATTTTTAGATTATCAAAACACTCAACACAGAATTTTTGACTGATTTTCAAAGATAGCTGTTTTGTGAACTGTGTCAATTTGTAATTTCTCTGAATTTCCGGATTTTGAGTTTATAAACTCAAGATTCCCGCAATAAAGTTATATTGTATGTTTGTATGTTTGACCTACCAGTGGCTGATAGGTATTTCGACCTGAGTCGTTACGGAAAGTCTCGATCGCACATTCAAATATGCTTCATGCTTACAAGGGGTCCGTTACTACTGGCTTTGGGACAGTAGACTGGTTTTTGTGCCAATTTATAAATTTTTTGAAAGAAAATTTGCAGCTGATCAACTTTGTCGAAGATCATAACTTCGTATCTTATTAGACGAAAAAGTTATTGGGTGTTGAAAGGGGGCATGTTTTTTGGCATTGAAAAACAAGAAATACAATTGACATCTTTGCCGGGTGTCTAGCGAGAAGCGGTGTAAAACACCAATACAGGTTATATACAGGTACAAATTTCCATGCAGATTTTTCAACCTCAATACAGATTAATACAGATTTTTGAAAAAATAATAATAATGAAATCATCTGTTGATGGACTGCCACTGGGTTAGTTCTGAAAAATCTTATTTATAAAAAATGGAGGCATTTTCTTTGTAACACCATCACGTATAAACCGACCGTCAAAATGAAGTGAAACTTGGAATCCGAGGGTTTTTCGGGTCAGAAATAGTTTGTATAATAGTTTCAACCATCTCTCTTTTAATAAAAGGGGGCTCCTATACAAAATCAACTAGAAACGGGACAAAACTCGAACAACTTGAAGACAAATTTCATGAAAACTGATTCACGAGCACGAAGAAGTTAAAGAACTGTGAACGTTTTTGTACTTTTAATTTGTCACTTATTGGAAATATGAAATTAAAAAAGCTTGAATTCAGATCCGATTCATTTTTTTTCAAAACTTATAAAGTATGCCTCATCAGTTCAGACATGGAAACAGCATTTTTGGTGTCTATGGTTTCAAATAGTTTTCTATACAGCAAGTTGACATCAGGTTTTTTTTTTCAGGACGAGTCGCAAATTTATCCAACAAGGCTTGTCGAGCTAATTTGGTAAATTCCCTTAGAAAATCATAAAATAGATTGTTTGTCGAATTTTTCGTCTGGTTTTTGGTGATGTGGTGTGTGGAAATTTTAAAACAAATCGCTATATGAATCTATAAAGGAATCAGGGCCGTAGGAAGAACCGGCTCAGGGGGGGAGGGGGGTGGTTTGATTGCATTTTTTTGCTGAATTGCTTGAAAAATGCATGCACAATGTACAAGTGAAAAAAAAGTATTTGTTCGAAGAACAAATTATTCAGGTTAAAGTTATTTTGCATTATAAGTGATTTATTTTTTTAAAATAAGTCCTAGGAGTTACTAATTTTTTCATAAAGCTTTAAAAAAATATGGGGACAATTCAGTTGCCCCCTGAGCTGATGTCCATGAGTTCGAGGCCAAAAGAAAACATCGAACACAGTTAATCCAGAAAAGTTCTTCAATGACTGGGGTGCCAAAGCATCGTTAATAAAAGCCGCGAGTGACACAATGATGTAGAAACGACCATAATCGAAATAAAAATGGATTTTGAGCGCTTCATTTAGAAAAACTAAATTTTTAATCATTCAAATGAGCAAGCTTATTCTTTTGAACCCCAAGCATAAGCATTTTCAACATGGTAAAAATGTATCAAATATTCTGAAATAAAAGTAAAAAAATAGTGTTACGGTTCAAATAATGTTTGTTTTCTACTCTTGTAAACTCGATTCAAATTAAAGATTTCAGTTAGATCCTTTGATTTTGAAGAATCTCCAATATACGTAAATAATGTTAAATAAAATTTCCAGCTGATTTTTTACATGAGAATGAAAAACAAGTTCAAAAATTATCATTTATTTTTTTATGTTTGATAATTTAAATCCTGTGATTAAAGTTTTCAAAATCAAAATCTAGATTTAAAAAAAAAACAAATTCTTTGAAATGAATTCAGTTCTTATTTTTGAATATGTGAATCTCGCCAGGTTTGTGTTTCATATATGACTTTTATGGAATTTGAAATTTTCATTAAATTCAAATTTTAATTTAATAAATTCCTTAAATTTGTATGCTCAAATTCTAATATTGATATTTCAATATTGATCATAAAACTTTAATTTGAATTTTTGTTCCAAGTCTAAAATTTGCATTTTGAACCTGAATTCAAAACCTGAATCTAAAATCCAGGTAAGTAATCCCATGAAATTGAAACCAAAAGGCGAAATTTGTGACAGAACCCTTAACCGGCAATCTCTTGTTTCATTCTTAATTTGTGGTTTTCAATATTTTTTTTTTATTATTATTCGTAATTTGAACTTGTAAATTAAAATCAAATCGTGAATGATGATATTGTTTCACATTTTTCAATTCTGGACTCATGAATTTTTCTTATGTTTCAAGTTCAAATCTTAAAAATGGTTTGAATTTTAAATATTCGAACTGATCCAAACTTATAATCAAGAACATTGAATTAGATACTTACTAGATATTTTTCCGCAAAGTTTCGGGGCTGGGCCAATCCAGGCAATTTTATCTGAAAACCTTGCGAAATTAGGGCATATTAATTCAAAATTTCCTCTTAAAATACGGCCAATATGCAGGCAAATTGAGAATTTTTTTGAAAAACTGTTGTAGAATTGTCGTCCTGCAATGAAATTTCGAGGTTTTGAAGTTGAGATTGTTATCATTGTTACTCTTGAATCATTTTAGTTTTTCATCAAAATTTAATTAGAAATGTCAAATTTTATGTTTAATTTAAAAAAATATTTATATAAATTAATATATAAATTAATAATAAAATATCCGGCAATATTCGGCATATTTTATTAAAACAACGGAGATATTCAACAAAAATCAAAAGACATTAGCAGTCACTAATAATCAAAGGTTTGAAGAACCTCTTAGCTGAATGAAACTATGATTTCAAAGTAGTCGAAGATTCCTTTGAATTCAGCTACAGTATTTGAAAGACCCAAATACTAGTATTTCACTAGCTACTTGCTAGCATCCTCAGTGGGTTATCTAAGTCGATAACCCACTGAGGATGCTAGCAAGTAGCTAGTGAAATACTAGTATTTGGGTCTTTCAAATACTGTAGCTGAATTCAAAGGAATCTTCGACTACTTTGAAATCACATTAGCAGTTTTTGTATCGCAGTTTAGGCTTAAAACTGTTCATTATTCTTAAGATATAAAATGCTCGAAACAACGTGTTGAAACTTACGGTTTTCCTTGGGAACAGCAAGCAGCAACTTCTGCTCCCACGAGCAGAACCAAAACAGTTTGTTTTGGTTCCGCATGCTTTGAGTCAATTCGCAATTGAAACAATAGCGGTGATGATTGAAGATGACAGCTGATGATGGTAAACACGGTATAAATGTTTACATCATCACACGGTCAAGCGAGACAACATAAATTGGGTTCGTGGTAACACAACAGTGTTGCCAGATATTCTGGGTAAGAATATCAAAGTACTCATTGAGAAATGAGTACTTTCCCGGTTAGGGATTATAAGATGTGGAAGTGACAATTAGCTATCGCTAATTAATATAGTTGTAATCTAGTGACCTCATAGACGAAACATGAATAAAGATAACTCTATTCCACCACTGAAACCTGCGTTGAATTATTCATTTCAACACAACGCAAAATCGACAATTTTTATGTTAATTATGTTGTATTTCACAAAATATAACGAATAAATCCGGGCCAAATCCGGGTAAAATAAAGGTAAAATTTTCAAGGGAATCCGGGCAACCAGACCGGGTTGAAGATTTCCTAAATCTTGTGTGAAATATCCAGGCAAATCTGAATGAAACCGGGCCAGCTTAGTCTAAAAAAAATGATAAAAAACAACAAAATATGATTAAAAATAGTCAAAACTTGATGAAAAAAATTTGAAAAAAGTACAAAATCCCTTGGATTTTGGTAATACATAATGTTCGGGTGTTTTGCCTAGATCGATCAGGGTCTTTACTTGCAATTATTTGCCTTTGCTCTTTTCTGATTTACTGAAAACTAGAGATGTACCGAATATTCGTTTGGCCGAATATTCGGCGCCGAATACCTCCGAAAAACCGTTAAGCCGAATATTCGGCTCACCGAATAGTTAAGCTCAGTATTCGGCCGAATATCTACTACAGACTCATAAAATTTTCCAAAAGGTGTTGGATTATGTATAAAATATCCAAAAGTAATGTTGTAAAAGCTACACAATCATTGAAAACTTATGGTTTCAGCAAAACATCTAAGGTGTATTTGCGTATCTCTCAATGTTGAATGTACATTAGACCGCTGCAAAAAATGACTTTTTGCTCCCATATGTTTTTTCGATGCCTTTTGGGTCACCAAGCATCAGTGCAAAATTTGAGATGATTTGGTTGATTCCTGAGTTAGCGCAACGCGTTTCAATTTTGTATGGAAATTTGTATGGAAGAAGAAATTTTTGCACATTAAATCATCCTGAAAATTCAAATAAGCTTGAAATGAAGTCGGTCTTTAATTTTTAGTTTTGACTATTCTTAAGCTTCATTTTTGCTTACATGACAAGCAGCTAAGAATTTCATGAAAAAAGTTATAACCATTTCAAAATAAAAAATCTGAATCCATTGAAAAGTATTCAAAAACGGCAGACTTTACTTGCTAGAGCTGTTAATAATTGCATGAAATATTTTTGCAAAGGCTTTATATGTTAATAAATTCTCTGGCAATGCAAAGCAGTTTTTTGAGATTTTTTATTTCCATCCTACTGTTATACAGCTTTCAACAAAGCAGTCAAAAACGGTATGATTAAAAAAATGAATTTTGAAAACAAAAATTTTATAAAACATTGAATATCTTTCCTGGGGTACAATTTAGGTTTGTGCTTTGTTCACATGAAATGTACTGCAAGAATCAAGGAACATTTTTCATCCAAAGTTTTATTTTTTGGAACTTTCAGAACATCTCTGGCGATTTTTGAATGGAAAATTTTGTTTTCCCATACAAATTTCCATACAAAATTAAAACTCGTTGCGCTAATTCAGGACTAGATGGATCGCTTCCAAAAATTTTATTGCTATTTCTGGCAGCAAAAACAACCAAAAAAAGTTATGGGAGGTGTAAAAATTTAAGAATTTGAAATTTCCATACAAAGCTTGCAGCGGTCTAATGTACATACACAGCAAAAAATAATGTAACGATGGACGATGTAATTTCTGGGAATTACGTATTTCTGTTGCAATAATACATCTAAATGATGTACACAACTTGAACACGTCGTGAAATGTAATATCAAAACCTTCTATGTGATATCGCATCAAGTAGTCAATGTTTTCCTTTGTTGACGTTGGAATTTGATTTCATTTCAAAAATCAAGAAACGGATTATGGACCTCAGCTGTATTTGTTTGGCTTGTAAGTACTTCCAAAATTAATTAAAAATATAAGCAAACCCACTGCTTCAAAACAAATTTCATTATTTTTCCTTTTTTAGGAAATTTGGCTCATATGGATCAGCGGTACGAAACAAATTATTTGTCTCCAAACAGCCGGGCACATCAAGATAATGTAAAATTAGGTACCATTTGCGACTCAAGTTATGTGCAGGTATTTGATGTAATATAGCAATACTTTTTTTGCTGTGTAGATCGTACAGAAGAATGCTGACATGAATAGCTTTATACTTTGATTATAGTTTATTCCAGATTTTCTGGGTATTTTCAGGCTTGCCCATAAATCCAGTAAAGATTTTAGATAAGTCAAATCTCGCCGGGATGTCCTGGTGTTTAAAACTTCTCGAGTTTTGCTCGGGTTTATTCAAATTATTTGCCAAATCAAATAAAAACTCAAATTTCGCTTTAAATTTTTTAGACTTTGTGTTGAATAACGATTATAAAATAAACATAAATTTTGCCCTTTGTTATTTTATTTTTTTCAAAAATCGTCTTGAATGCCTGATCATGTGGGTACATGTGGTATGCTTAAGGGGGGGGGTAGGGTCTAACACTTTAAAAAAATCGATTTTTTTATTTTTTTATTTTCTTATTGTAAAACATTTCAAGAATGTTGTGTCAAATTTTCAAGTCGATTGAAGCAAAACTGTAAAAGTTATAGGCCTTTATCTCCTCCTATCTAATACTGCAAGAAAGCAAGAGCAGAAACTTCAAACGCGTTTTTCTCGAAAGCGCATTTTTAAAGTCCGTGGACATCGTCATTTGAAAACTACTTATCCGATTCTCTTCAAATTTGGAACATATTTTCTACATATAAAATACCAGACCCCAACGTTTTTCTTTTTTGATTTTTTTACTTTGGGGAGGTTTTAGAGGTGAAAAATGGCGGATTTTTAAGTTAAAAATCGTAGTTTTCACTTCAAACAGCCACAAAAATTTCATAAAAATATTTATAAGTTAAATAAAAACGTTGGGGTCCAGAAAAACATCTATTAAAAATATTTTGCTCTGATTTTTTGACTTCAGATGATTCTGTGCTGAGATACAGTGTCCACCGCTAATCCTGTTTTTTAAAAGGCATCCTCGAAAATGCTCCGTCACCGGCTCATTTTTCAATATTTTTCTACGAAAAAATTACTAAATGTTCTTTTAACAATGCTTTGTATAATGCAAAAAATTTGAATACATTTGTTGGAACGATAGCTCTAGAAAAAAATCGTGAAAAAGGTGTTTTTTTTATACCCGTTAGACCCTACCCCCCCCTTAAGGTTAAAGATCATCTTTCTTTTCAACAACTATTTTGAAGATATCTTACTCAAATTTGACCTTCATCTAATTCAATACCAAAGAAGCAATTCTTAATTGCTTGGCACCTGTTTCGACATGTTTTGTCCCAGATTTCACAGGATCCCTTTGGTGATACACGCCCTAGAAATGACTAGTCATCTGATGTCTTTTCAGTTATTGGTGACATTTTAAAAATCAGAAAGGCCCCTTCTTATTTTTTTTTACGACCGTTTAGATCACCGCTGGTTTTATCTTTTGGGGGTTCTCGTTGATGTTTTTCGGTGATGTTTAGAATGTCTTAAAAAATATCTCTCATCCGATGATATAATCTGGTTGAAAATAATCGACTTAAAAACATGAGGGGTATAAATATTGAAGAAATAGAAAGCATTGAAATAATCACTAAAGTTTTTTTTCATTAAAAACTCAATAGACCGAATATTCGGCCGAATATTCGTTTGGCCGAATAGTTGAAAAGGTCAATATTCGGTATTCGGCCGTTCGCCGAATACCACTATTCGGTACATCTCTACTGAAAACCATAACATTTTTACTACCCAAAGTACGATTTAATTCATTCTAAAATTGCCAACGCATACTGCAGCACTTTTAAATCTTTGTATTGCGGGCGAATTTTATATTTAATATGATTTACTTAAAATATGATTTACTTAAACAAATTTTTAACATGCCCATTTATCAAAAACTGAACACACGGAAAAAATAGGAGTTTTAGTTCCGATAAAGAAAAATACAGATTTTTTTTGTTAAACTGATACAGATTTTTTTTCAAACCAGATGGCAACCCTGCCAGTGAAGAGTTGTATGACTACTTTTCACGAAGTGTTGCATGACTACTTTTCATGACATTCCCCTTTAAAACAGCTAAACCTTTTTGGCCTAATTAGATACTAAATTTTTTTTGTCTTTATTAGAGAGACTTTCATTCAGCCTTTGGGGATACGAAGTTACTGTCTTCAATAAAGTTGTCAAGCGAAAAATTTGCTTTAGAAAATTTATTAACAGACTCGGTTCCACAGAAAAAAAAACACAAATTATGTTGATTTATCAGTAAAAAATATTCAATTTTACCTTTCAAACCCAAAAGTTTAAATTTACTCTTGTAAACGATACCGTGAACTGGGGTAAATTTGATCACCTGGGTAATTTTGATCAACATGAAATTTTGCAGATAAACATCATTAACTAAGTTTAAAGTTAAAATATCTGAAAACTGTTTTCTACGTTTGAAAGCGTATAAATTGATTTTCAAATAGGTTAATAAAATGATAGTATTTAGAAGCAAATGGGTTGTTATATATGAAAGTTTATCTTTTTTCTTTGTATAGGTATAGCTTTAGAGTTACTTTTATGGTCATTCAATGATAATTTTGTATACTAAACGGACATTTTCTATGAGAAAGCCTGTATAAAACAAATGGCTAAAAACCCTATCAAATGGTTAAGTTTGAATAAAAAAAAAGAACATAAGAACAGTGGGAGGACATAGGGAATTACAAAAAGGCAAAATTCAATTTGTTTTTGAGGCCAACAAATTTTGAGAAATGTTTATAATTTTTGCCCCTAAATGTAGGCAGCAACATTGTCCATCTTTTGAGTACATTTGTTTTTGAAAGAAAGCGTTGACAAATTCGATTGAGTTCAAACAAAAAATTACTGTTATTGATGTTTTAAGCCTTCTGTGCTAACATGCATCAAACCAATGATTTTGAAGATGTTGAGATACGTAAAAACCATAGTGATCAAAGTTACCTCGCAACATGGAATCTGGTATTGTCAAACAGTAACAAGCTCAGTAAGGATTTTGAAACTTTTCAAAAAAGCAACCCCTTCAAAAATATTCGAAAATTAATAAAAAAAAGTGATCAATGTTCCCAGAGTTTACGGTACATAAAATTCAGCAAAGTTTTAAATAAAAACAAAGCTTTTTAGACCCCACGGTTTGAAGAATTGAAAAATGAACTCGAAATCGACGTGTTCTATTGATTAGCGTCGCCAATAACTTCGATTTGTCTTAGAAAATCATTATTTTTCGGTCAGTGTCACCTGTGTCTGGCGAAAATTTCTACAGAAAATCACTGTCAGGAAGCTGCCGCTACGCAAAATCTGATCTTGCTGCAATAGAAAAACTTATTAATTTCAACAGAATTCTTTTTTGAACATCACATTTCATAAACCTACCAGCTCTTGAAAGATTCTAGAAGTGTTGGAGCTACGCTTACGACTCGTTTCCGAATAATTTCCTCTCTTGTTTACTTTGTATACGACGCGCGCAACATAAGTTTAACATTTCCATTTAAAATTAAATCAAACATATATAATAGTCCATTGTTTGTGATGCAAAATTCATTGATCGCTTGATCTTTACATTACGGAGTATAAACTTATAGCATAACAATGTATTCTGATTAACTTTTTTACATCAAAAGGAGTTGAAAAACACATCTTCTTCGAATTACACTTGTGAAAAATTAAACTACTCGTGTTTTAGATTCCGTATGCTTTTAGAATTTTTTATAACTCCTAAGTAGTGCACCGGTGCCTTTTCAGTTTTCTGGTAGAATTATTGTTTCAATTTAAAATTAAAATTAAATTTTTCGAGGACGTCGCGTGCGTTGCCGAAGAACATCATCTACTCCTATTCTAAAATTTAAGTGCTTTTAAAATCAAAATCATGACCACACTCGATACTATACGATACTTTTTATAACATCATTTTGTAAGAATTAACCCGTTTCTCCAAAGTAAGATTTTCACATCCTCCACATTTCATGTAATAAACCACATTTGCTGTTTTATCTTTGGGTATGTTTGCTTTAATTTTTCCGAAAATTGTGGCTCCACTTAGTTTAAAGATTGGATTATCATATGGTTTAAAATATCTGGCTTATTTCTCACTTAGACCTGCACAAAACGAAATTGAAATGAAATGTTTGGGTTGCTCATTTTCATTTCCACGCAGACTGTTGTACATTTTGTGTGTTCGTTCTTTTATAAGTTTCATAACAAGTGGTTGAGGATAGTTATTTATCTTTGGAATATTCTGTATTATTTTTAGATTCCTCTCTCTATAGTTTACATTAGACAGTTTTAAAACCCTATCCACTAATGCTACTACTGTGTTAATTTTGTGCGAGAATGAACTTACACACACCTCATTGCAAAGATTTTGCCATTGATACGACAAAAGTTTGATTCTAAAACTATTTTCAGCATTTCATTTCCTTTCGATATCTGTATGCTCAGCTACCTCTATCCAGCGCAAATCCAGCAACTCGACTAAATTTCTTTAGTGTATGTTTAAACTTAACAAAGTAAGTTGTTAAATTGTGAAAAATATAGCTCTTACGCCTTAATTTTTTAAATGAGGAGTTCGCATTGTCTTAAAAATGTGTACCTCTAGAATTAAAAATTTAAAGCCGCAGCCCGTGGCGTAGATGATGTGTGTGGGTTGGTGGTTTCAGCATTTGTAAGATGCTAGTCATCATATATCCTCGAAAGATTTACGCTTAGAGTTGATAAAAAGGAATCTCTTGGAGGAAACATCAAGTTTCATCGAGATCATGTCGGTGCCCCCCTGGACCGTTATTATAAAAAAAAGTGACCATCAAAACCAAGTATAGAGCTCGATTCCTTAGGTAATTCTACACCTCTGGGCAAATTTTTAAAAATATCCCAAGTCGAATTTTCGAGAAATCTTAATTTTAAGTTTTGAGGTCAAAAAATGAATGCAAGCATGGATCATCAAAAATCTGGACGCATTAAAAAGGGTCTATCTCGGAGCTATGTAAACGAAATAAAAGTGTTTTGCACTCAAAATGTAGGGTTTTTATTGCACTTTAATGGAAAATAATAAAAAAATATTCCGATGTCGTTTTGATGAAATTTCGAACTTTTCATCGATGAGCGGTACCATCATAGTTTGGACACCCTATTCGCTGTCCTCAGCGGCCCTTTTGTTCCACAATCTTTTCATCTCTGTTGCTCCCCGAGTCATCCTACCATTCTTCTTCATCTTCTGCTTGGCAATTGCCCACAATTTTTTTTTCGATAGAGTGGAATTGAGAGCAGTTGGGTTGGGATGTCCTTTTCTACAAAATCCACCCCGTTGTCTCGATACCACTGTAGTACCTCTTTGCTGTAGTGGCAGCATGCCAAATCAGGCGACAACGCTGCAGACGGACGATTGGACCATTTTTACAGATTTCGCGATTTTTGAACCCGGCCACGTCGGGTTTTTGACGTGGGTGTCCAAAATTAATTCTCGTCTCGCGGCTTCCATCACGTGTAACTTTTTTGGAACAAAACGAATCGTAATGAAATTTTCAGCACTGATAGAGGAAACATTTCCGAGCAAAGTACTGTCAAAACATTCCAGATCCGGAAACTAGGAGCGCTATGGTGTAATAAACAGCGCGTCCAGATTTTTGGTGATCCATGCTTTAATCATAAACGAAGTACTTAATATCGCCAAGATACCTCCAAAAAGGTCCAACAAGTTCGTTTTTGCCGATACGTTTGCAAGAAAGTGTTTGATCTGGCAAGGTATTTGCAGCTGCGGACGGAAAACCCCGGTTTTTTTGAAAAACAAGACCATGGACTCCGAAATGTACAAGGAAAAGTGCCTGATAAACGTTTTTTTCCGTACATTAGATCTCACAAAGCACTAGTTAAGTTTTCGCCTGATTTGGCAAGCTGCCACTACAGCAAAGAGGTACTACAGTGGTATCGAGACAACGGGGTGGATTTTGTATAAAAAGACATCCCAACCCAACTGCCCTCAATTCCACTCTATCGAAAAAAATTGTGGGCAATTGTCAAGCAGAAGATTAAGAAGAATAGTAGGACGACTCGGGATGCAACAGAGATGAAGAGATTGTGGAACAAAAGGGCCGCTGAGGACAGCGAATAGGGTGTCCAAACTATGATGGTACCGCTCATCGATGAAAAGTTCGAAATTTCATAGAAACAACATCGGAATATTTTTTTTATTATTTTCCATTAAAGTGCAATAAAAACCCTACATTTTGAGTACAAAACATTTTTATTTCGTTTACATAGCTCCGAGATAGACCCTTTTTAATGCGTCCAGATTTTTGATGATCCATGCTTTATATTCATTTTTTGACCTCAAAACTTAAAATTAAGATTTCTCGAAAATTCGACTTGGGATATTTTTAAAAATTTGCCCAGAGGTGTATAATTACCTAAGGAATCGAGCTCTATACTTGGTTTTGATGGTCACTTTTTTTTATAATAACGGTCCAGGGGGGCACCGTGGTATGTGATAGTGTTCGTTAAAAAATAGTGTTGGTCTCCTTCTAACTAAATTGTTTGATTGCCAGTATAATCAGCAGTTTAAATAAAGTGATCAAAGTGATGTTGGAATAATAAAGACTGACTAGAAGTAGTTTTGTTTCAGAAAGGAAGGTACCCATGCAGAAATAAAAATTTTCCCATCACTTCTCTTCTACTGACCACATTGTCAACTTTCAAGCTGAAAAGGAAAATTTAGTTTGTTGAAGTTATTTTTTTCTTGCTTCCTTTGAAACCTTCAATCGTTCCCATGATGATGGAAAGTTCAAACGAGCTGAATGGTTTTTGTAAATACCTTTAGAGAGAATGTGTCCCCAATCTCCCTACCTTCTTCTTCACCTGTAAAGCTCCTGTTTCACTTTGAGAAACCAGGACCAGCCGAGTAATTAATTAACGAGCTCAAACGTGCCATCCACAAGTCGCAGAGCCAGTCAGTCAGGTCCTACCTCCACATGGACGGGCAAACTATGAAAAATGACTACAGGGAAGGTCTTTTCTTCAAAAATTGCAAGACACGTGTTTTGTTTGTGTTGTGCTATGTTTTGCCCTTCGGGGGAGCTCCGGAACTTTACAGGTGAGTGAGTTTCGGTGTGTTTCCGGTTAGGTAAAAGATGAGATGAGTGCTGAGGTGGGGTCTTTATGCCAACTCATCGCCACCGGCGTCGACCGCAGAACGAACAAGAAGTCACCACTTGACAAGATTGAAGTTGGAACAAATTACTGGGGTACTTGAGCATGTCGACAACGACCGAGCGACGTTTGAAGCTTGTTGAATGACAAAAACGAGGGAGGGAGGGACGATGTTTTGTTCTTCTAAAGTTATTAATTAGAGTTTGTGAAATAAATGAAATCTAACATTTTTGAGCTAATGCAAACAAAACACGATTTTTTTTATAAACATGCACACTAGACTGCCCCAAATTTGTATTGAAAATTGAAAACCTGTGAAATGTTATGCGCTGCAGGCAAAAATTGATCCTAGTCCTAGTACAAGATCTCATGCCAAATTTGGGCCAGATCGGATCACTGGAAGGGGTCGAGCCTGAAGTATGTATGAGATTTCAAGACATTTTGTTCGAGAGAAACATGAAAAACCAGTTTTTCATCAATAACCTTGGCTCCCGTAGGCCGATTTCTTTTGAAAACGGGTTTTCCTTAAGCCTAAATTATGAAAAATATTTCATCCGAAAACTGCATTTCGATAAGAGTTATGATAAAAAACTGATTAGGCTTAAAAAACGGGATAACTTTTTAAAGGATGGTATTCATCACTGTTCATGACTCGGGGTGGCAAGTTAGTCATTTTTTGTTTTTTTTTTGTCATTTTTGTAATTTTTGTAATTTTTGTAATTTTCGTCATTTTTGTCCCTTTCGTCAATTTTATCAGTTTTGTCATTTTTGTCATTTTTGTCATTTGTGTAATTTTTGTCATTTTAGTCATTTTAGTCATTTTAGTCATTTTAGTCATTTTTGTCATTTTTGTCATTTTTGTCATTTTTGTCATTTTTGTCATTTTTGCCATTTTTGTCATTTTTGTCATTTTTGTCATTTTTGTCATTTTTGTCATTTTTGTCATTTTTGTCATTTTTGTCATTTTTGTCATTTTTGTCATTTTTGTCATTTTTGTCATTTTTGTCATTTTTGTCATTTTTGTCATTTTTGTCATTTTTGTCATTTTTGTCATTTTTGTCATTTTTGTCATTTTTGTCATTTTTGTCATTTTTGTCATTTTTGTCATTTTTGTCATTTTTGTCATTTTTGTCATTTTTGTCATTTTTGTCATTTTTGTCATTTTTGTCATTTTTGTCATTTTTGTCATTTTTGTCATTTTTGTCATTTTTGTCATTTTTGTCATTTTTGTCATTTTTGTCATTTTTGCCATTTTTGTCATTTTTGTCATTTTTGTCATTTTTGTCATTTTTGTCATTTTTGTCATTTTTGTCATTTTTGTCATTTTTGTCATTTTTGTCATTTTTGTCATTTTTGTTATTTTTGTCATTTTTGTAATTTTTGTGATTTTTGTCATTTTTGTCATTTTTGTCATTTTTGTCATTTTTGTCATTTTTGTCATTTTTGTCATTTTTGTCATTTTTGTCATTTTTGTCATTTTTGTCATTTTTGTCATTTTTGTCATTTTTGTCATTTTTGTCATTTTTGTCATTTTTGTCATTTTTGTCATTTTTGTCATTTTTGTCATTTTTGTCATTTTTGTCATTTTTGTCATTTTTGTCATTTTTGTCATTTTTGTCATTTTTATCATTTTTGTCATTTTTGTCATTTTTGTCATTTTTGTCATTTTTGTCATTTTTGTCATTTTTGTCATTTTTGTCATTTTTGTCATTTTTGTCATTTTTGTCATTTTTGTCATTTTTGTAATTTTTGTCATTTTTGTCATTTTTGTTATTTTTGTCATTTTTGTAATTTTTGTGATTTTTGTCATTTTTGTCATTTTTGTCATTTTTGTCATTTTTGTCATTTTTGTCATTTTTGTCATTTTTGTCATTTTTGTCATTTTTGTCATTTTTGTCATTTTTATCATTTTTGTCATTTTTGTCATTTTTGTCATTTTTGTCATTTTTGTCATTTTTGTCATTTTTGTCATTTTTGTCATTTTTGTCATTTTTGTCATTTTTGTCATTTTTGTCATTTTTGTCATTTTTGTCATTTTTGTCATTTTTGTCATTTTTGTCATTTTTGTCATTTTTGTCATTTTTGTCATTTTTGTCATTTTTGTCATTTTTGTCATTTTTATCATTTTTGTCATTTTTGTCATTTTTGTCATTTTTGTCATTTTTGTCATTTTTGTCATTTTTGTCATTTTTGTCATTTTTGTCATTTTTGTCATTTTTGTCATTTTTGTCATTTTTGTCATTTTTGTCATTTTTGTCATTTTTGTCATTTTTGTCATTTTTGTCATTTTTGTCATTTTTGTCATTTTTGTCATTTTTGTCATTTTTGTCATTTTTGTCATTTTTGTCATTTTTGTCATTTTTGTCATTTTTGTCATTTTTGTCATTTTTGTCATTTTTGTCATTTTTGTCATTTTTGTCATTTTTGTCATTTTTGTCATTTTTGTCATTTTTGTCATTTATGTCATTTTTGTCATTTTTGTCATTTTTGTCATTTTTGTCATTTTTGTCATTTTTGTCATTTTTGTCATTTTTGTCATTTTTGTCATTTTTGTTATTTTTGTCATTTTTGTCATTTTTGTCATTTTTGTCATTTTTGTCATTTTTGTCATTTTTGTCATTTTTGTCATTTTTGTCATTTTTGTCATTTTTGTCATTTTTGTCATTTTTGTCATTTTTGTCATTTTTGTCATTTTTGTCATTTTTGTCATTTTTGTCATTTTTGTCATTTTTGTCATTTTTGTCATTTTTGTCATTTTTGTCATTTTTGTCATTTTTGTCATTTTTGTCATTTTTGTCATTTTTGTCATTTTTGTCATTTTTGTCATTTTTGTCATTTTTGTCATTTTTATCATTTTTGTCATTTTTGTCATTTTTGTCATTTTTGTCATTTTTGTCATTTTTGTCATTTTTGTCATTTTTGTCATTTTTGTCATTTTTGTCATTTTTGTCATTTATGTCATTTTTGTCATTTTTGTCATTTTTGTCATTTTTGTCATTTTTGTCATTTTTGTCATTTTTGTCATTTTTGTCATTTTTGTCATTTTTGTCATTTTTGTCATTTTTGTCATTTTTGTCATTTTTGTCATTTTTGTCATTTTTGTCATTTTTGTCATTTTTGTCATTTTTGTCATTTTTGTCATTTTTGTCATTTTTGTCATTTTTGTCATTTTTGTCATTTTTGTCATTTTTGTCATTTTTGTCATTTTTGTCATTTTTGTCATTTTTGTCATTTTTGTCATTTTTGTCATTTTTGTCATTTTTGTCATTTTTGTCATTTTTGTCATTTTTGTCATTTTTGTCATTTTTGTCATTTTTGTCATTTTTGTCATTTTTGTCATTTTTGTCATTTTTGTCATTTTTGTCATTTTTGTCATTTTTGTCATTTTTGTCATTTTTGTCATTTTTGTCATTTTTGTCATTTTTGTCATTTTTGTCATTTTTGTCATTTTTGTCATTCACAGTATTGAAAAATTAAATCAAAGTGTTTTTATAGATTACCAGTATCTGATTTACGCGGAGATTCATTCTATAAATAGAAATAATACCATTCATTTAGACTCTCAACTGAAATCAAACGTTGTTCACATCATTCAAATCTACTTATCTTAAACTCAACTAAAGCCAATCAAAGCACTAGTTGGATGCACTACACACTAATCGCGTTCCAAGTGACTTCACGCTGCTGCTGCCAAGAAACGCAGAGATTGAATAAGTGCAGCACCTTTTGAATAACTTCATTGACCCAAACCAACCACCCAAAGGACGCCAGCAACGCCTCATCAGACGAAGACGATATACACCTGGTAATTTCTCTTACTTGATTTACCTTCTCCACTCTCAGCTAGGGCGCTCAGCTTGTTTAGAGCAGTAGATATTGAAGGAACGAAGCCAGGAGACATGCTGCTCTGGCACGTTGAATAAAGGTACAAATGCACGTGCTCCATCAGCCTTCCAGTTCAGTCCATTACCTTGCACCGTTTCTTCTGCACCCACACCATCATCCACGGGAATCAGTAACAGCAACAGCTACAGCATTTGGATACGATAAGTATGAATCTACCCTCTTTGGGGATCGGTGAATGCGAAGAAGGCAGAGCTGAAGCGAAAGAAGATGTAAACGATTCGTGCCATCCTGTGAATGGAAATGCTCCCCACTGTTATGCAGTTTTCTGCAATCACAGCTTGGCATCATCCACTTGTAACGAAATTGACTGTAGAAGAAGGTGTGGGGAACCCTATAATTAAACCGAACCATTTTGCACATAATCTCACGTTGTCTGCCAACTTTATCCGGGTGCGATACGAATATTAGAATTTAAATTTGCCTTAAAGAGTTTGAAAAAAAAACTTGAAACGTTTCAACAATCTCTTAGAAAGCATCTAAATCAAGGCTCTTTTCCACTATACATCACCGGTTATGAAGCCCGTTATCATCTTCTCGAAGTGGGTAGATACATAACAGACAGGACACGAGAGTTCGTCGTCAGGATCAAGGTGCTTGCGTTGGTATCCTTGAAGGTTTCATCGTTCGGAAACATTCCTGAGCTAGGAGAATATCCTCCACGGTACCAACAACAATTTCAACCTGCTAGCAGCAAATTTCTCAAGTGTCCCCTTACCCATTTCCGTTTTCTCGCACCTGAATCTCTAACTAAAGCCACCGAATGCACTTCAACGCGCTCTCCGGATGATGGATGAACGAATGGATTGATGGTGTGATGTTACGACAACGCCCCTCAGGCCGAAGCCCCCAGGAGGGTCACTTGTTGGGGATTTGTTTGCGAATTTTCTCGGGCACAATCCTGGCGAGCTCATTCGACACACCTTTGAATGAGTACCTACACGTGCAAAATTTTGTATCTGTTGATTTTTTCAGACTTAAAGCAAAGTTCATCTTAAATATGAGCACACTTTATATTATAAATACCACAGCGCACCTAGGGTCGAATCTGGAATATTCTGACAGTACTTTGTTTTGAAATGTTTCCTCTATCAGTGCTGAAAATTTCAGTACGATTTGTTTAGTTTTAATAAAGTTGCACGTGATGGAAGCCGCGAGACAAAAATTAATTTTGGACACCAATGTCAATACCCGACTTGGTCGGGTTCAAAAGTCGCAAAATCATTAAAAATGGTCAAATCGACCGTGTGCAGCGTTCTCAAACGTTTCCGTGAGATGTACACTATCGATCGGCAGGTTCATACCAAGCGCCATAGTGGAATTAAGGATCGGGTACTGCATTTGAAGGTGTTGATCGCTTCAGTCCGTATGGCTCGCGCTTATTGGCTTAGGTCTTCATTGATGAATGCGACTATCATTTTCGAAACCCAAATGGCGTAGAGTCAGAGAGCGAGTACGTAAATATGTACGGTAAAAAACTGATTTGTCACTTCGGAGGGCAAATTCACACAGCAGCAGAGGTGAAGAACCGCTTTTAATCGGGGGCTTGGCAAAACGGGTGAGTTTAGCTAATGGTTGTGTCGCATATCCAAGAGCAGAACAAATATTTCCGAACACAACACGAAGATCTTCATTGTCCAGATATGGTACTCCAGATATTACTAGCTCGTGATCCAACTCGAGTTTTTTGGTGTACTCCATCGAAGATTGTAGCTCGTTCTGTACCAATTGAATGTCCTTTTGAAGATTGTTGACGTTCGCCGTGCAGTCGTTTTTATGGTCAGCTAGTTGCGTTTCCAATCCTTCGATTCTCTGTCGTAACTCACCAGTACTACGATCGATTTGTTCTCCGATTCCAACACGAATTCTTTCAGTTTCGGCAGTCACCATTGTGCGCATTTTCATCCACAAATCCTTAAGTGATGTAACTTCCTCTCATCACTCGAAACAACCAAATCTTCTTTGGATCGTTTGGGTGTCGGCCTGTCGGTTAAGTTTGATATCGCTGATATTCCTGGTGCAGAAAGGTTCGTTGATCGTGTGCTCTTTTGTTTTGACATCGTGTTTGTAAACAAATTATATACGAATAGAGCACAAAACAGACGATGAGACGTTGTGGTCTGTTTAGCGGATCACGATTTCTAATGTTCCTGAAGGGGTTCCACGAAATAAAGTTAATTTTATCAATATTTCCAGGAAATCGTGGCATTCAAGCACTTATTCCTTAGTGAGAAATCGAGGCACTTATGCAATAACGTAACCGCGCATTGAGAACTAATGAAGAGTTCACTTTTGGGAAGTAACGATCAGTTTTGTTACGAGCACGTTTTTCACACCTTATAATACATAACCCTTCAGAAACAACCACGACCACGACTACGACAAGGTTCTAATGAAGTACGACGGATGCATCCTCGTGGATGACGAAACATACGTGAAGATGAATTTTGGGCAGCTTCCAGGCCAAAAATTTTATAAAACCACTGGTTGGAGTGATGTTCAAATTCGTTTTTGTCGATAAGTTTGCTAGAAAGTTTTAGATCTGGCAAGGTATTGGCAGCTGCAGCGATAAACTCCGGTTTGTTTGTGTTGAAACTCACTCACGACGACCGACGAATGACCGACTGTTTACCGCGGCGATTATACGGTACTGACCGCGTGGCGAATATAAACAACAACAGAGAGTCTCAAGTGAGAACGTCAATTCGCTATTGTTTCAACAATCGATGAAGAGTGAATTCGTAGTGTTCACTGGAAGTGTTGCCAGTTGAACACTACGGAAACCGATAGAGAAGTGTTGCCAATATGGCGGATAATCCATTTATCAATATCAATCACTATTGTAACCTGACCTTTTAACATCACTTGACTTAAATAAAGATGATTACGATATCAGTTTTCCGATACAAACTTGCGTTCTTTATTTCGGTATTACAACAGTTTGAAAAACAAGACCATGGACTCCAAAATGTACAAGAAAGAGTGCCTGACAAACGTTTTTTCCTTGCATTAGATCTCACAAAGGACCAGTAAAGTTTTTGCCAGATTCGGCAAGCTGCCACTACAGCAAAAAGGTACTACAGTGGTATTGGGCCAACGGGTGGATTTCGTCGAAAAGGACATCGACCCACCCAACTGCCCTCAATTCCGCCCTATCGAAAAATTTTGGGCAAGTGTCAAGCAGAAGATGAAGAAGAATGGAAGGACGACTTGGAATGCAACAGAGATGAAGAGATTGTGGAACAAAATGGCCGCTGAGGTCTGTGAATAAGGTGTCCAAACTATAATGAGTGGTTCTCGACGAAAAATTCGAAATTTCATCAAAACAACATCGGAATAATTTTTTTATTATTTTTCCTTTAAAGTGCAATAAAAACCCTACATTTGAGTCCAAAACATTTTTATTTCGTTTACAAAGCTCCGAGATAGACCGTTTTAATGCGTCCAGATTTGACGTGATCCATGCTTTATTCGCCCTCAAACTCGACAAGCACTTTTTCATTATATTTTTTTTTCAACTGTCAACCCAACGCACTTGCAATTTTATATAATTTGTTCAGGCTGTCCTCTAGGCCTTGTTTTCCATAATCTCAAGCTGTTTCCTCAACCAACTTTATTATCAGTTTGTTTAGATACCGAAGCCATCCTCACAACACACTTTTCAGTTCCAGGAGCAACCAACACTCACTTGAAATTCTAGTCTCAAGCTGTTTAATTCCAATTTATTCCTTAAACGGGCAAACTGTCCTTTTGAATTTTGTTTTCTCAATTCCAAAATATCCTATCAACTCGCAATTAATTTTGAGTGATTTATTCGAGCTATCCTAACAAACATTTTTTTGCTGAAAGGGAGCTGCAAAAATATCGCGGTTAAGTCCATCCGGCTGAAAGAAGGCCACCAAAATCAACTAACGAAGTGTGCTTTTCAGCACTTAATCAACTGTATTTGGATAAACTATCCACCCAAGATGTTACTAAATATCAATCGACGCAGCGACCTTAAAAGACAAAAATAAAATGCACTGCAGTTTACCTTTATTCAGCCAGCAAGCTGAAACAAGAATCACGCTTTATCTCAGCTTTTGTTCAGCGATAAGGCGTTATTAATCAACCAAAATGTTTGTTGGGATAATCTTGACACACTATATGATGGTTCATTCTTATTACAAGCAATCTTCAAACTGTTCTCTCGATACGCTTTTTTTCTCCTTTCAAGTTGACCTCTCGCTACGCTCATAGTTGAATATGCAGTTCTCCCAAACTCCTAACCCACTTGAATTTCAAATTTGTTTCAAAAACTATTTTTAACCCGATTTTTTCCCAAACTTCAAATTGTCCTCTCGTCTCGCTTTAAATTTCAATCTTATTTCAAGCTGCCCTCTAAAGATTTTCATTATTATAAAATTTGTTGATTCAATTCACTTCAAATTAAAACATATTCAAGCTGCCTTACGATGCGCCCTATACATCGTACTTAGCTATCCCGCTTGTTTTCTAATTATTATTTTCTCAAGCTGTTCCGACCCGCTTGGTTTACAATTTGATGAAGTACATCAACATGTCCTCGAGACTCGCTTGAAATTTCATTTTAATTTCATGTTGTCTTCTCAACGGAACTTCAATGCTGAACTCATCAATCCCAGTTTCGGCATTATTTCATAACCCGTGTGACACGTGTTTCTTTTTTTTCACTTTAATCTTGATAGCCTCCGTAAATCATCCTACAGCGTTTTTTTTCATGAACTGATTGATTTTCAAGCAAGTTTGATGAAAATAAATTCAGCGTGAATCGATGACCACGTTTGTTTAGTTTTTTTTTCGATTTAAAAAAAAAATTCTCGTTCATCATAACAAGAAATTACCTGCCACGGTCGCCAAATGTGCAGACCCGTCCGGTGGTCTGAAGCCCGGAAGCAACACCGCTGAGCCACTCAACCATCAAGAATTACCGAGGGAACTACACGCTGCCTGGCTAACCCGCTTGCTAGCCGACTGACTCACTAGCTGACTTGCTGCACGCATGTGACGAATAACGCGGTATCGGTTTAATCCATTCACACAGACACATTCTGTAAGCATAGGTTTGAGTAACCGCCTCAGTCTTGACTCAGCTACTGTTGAGATGCAGAGAACTCATATATAAGTCGTATATGACTCATAAAGCTGTTTCAGATAGGAAAGAGAAGGGTGCAATTAAGGGAATCCTACTTGGCAGATAGGATTAATAAGAGGCTTAATGAATGAAATATGAAACAATCACACCAAAGTCCCTCGTTGGCCAAGAATGTTGAACATCGACGTCGCACGCTCTTTTCACATATTCTAATCGGAGCAATTGGGCATTTGGGCAAAATTAAAACTTCTTCGAAACCTCCTTCGTTATGTTTAGTTCACTAATTCCGGTGGCCATCCCTGTTGTGAACATCGGTCCACACGTTGATACCACTTAATATCAATCAATAACGATTCACTCAATTAAAGCCCGAAAATTATCAGAATTAATAGCAAAACCAAAAAAAAACGCGTGCGTCAATCAGCCATCGCCTACTTCTCAACACATTTTTGTCAGAAAGTTTGCGAAAAAAATATTATGGATCAAAAATCGTCTTTCCGTTTTTTTCCAAAAATCTAAAAAAGTCGATTTTTAACGAAATTTTTTTTTAGATAACATCAGATCTTTGACGTTTCATACATTTCTAAATCATTTGGCATCAAAATTACAATTTCAATTTTTACGATTTCCTTTGGTCCCCCCTTTGGTGATGATTAAGAGACAACTTCTAGCGCTTTGAGGCACCCCCAAATCAAGTCCGATGTGCGAAATTCGACTTTTTTGCTCGAGGTCGGTTGGTCGTTGAAACAATGAAGAATCTTTTGAATCCCAACAATTTATTATATAGATAGGTATATGGGATTTTTTTTTAATTTTTTGGACAAGAATAAACGGTTCTTCCGAAATTTGAAAGTTTTATAAAATTCTTACCTCTATTTACCGGGCTTCAACGATCTGATGATTTCAATTCCACGTTTTTCTTCAGGCCATAAACTTTATTACTATCTTGAAACAATGTTTGATCTTTTAAAATTCGTTAATCCTTCCAGCTTACAATAATTCCGTGACCGGTACGAAATATTCCTTTCCCCGGGAAAATTCGTTTAAATTGTAAATCGTTCAGTTGAATATGCAACAACCTCCGGCTTAGCTTCGGAAGGTTCAGACTAAATTTAGCACCCCGAAATTTTCACTCCCAAAAACGGAGCTTACTTGACTCCTGGTCGACCCGCATTATTCAAATGCAAAATCCGCGAGATAATTTTTTCCTTCCCGTGAACCCGTGAAGGTAAGGAGGATGATATCTGTATCCTTTTTCTCGTCAGGGAAAAAAAAACTCGGGAAAAGTATCATCATTAGACAGCTTTTTTTTTGGTGAGACCTTTTTTCGCCAGTCTTGCTAACTTGGGAGCTTGGAAACATGCTTTCATTGTTAACTTTCTCGAACAAACAGCTTTTTCAGTTCGTTGGCTGAAGTTTGCTTGAAAGTTTCGTTGCTCACATACATACATACGTACTAGAAGGTGGTTGTTTTTGCTTCAAATTGTGTGTTATATAGACGAATGGTGAACTTTCTGAATGAATTTATTCTTTAATTTAAATTATTATATATCAAAACAAGTTTGTGTCGAAAGACACACACAATGTTTGATTTATAACATCGGTCGTAGTAGTTTTCAAAGAAAGATGGGCATAAAAATATCCGAATTCCAGAAGAAAAACGCCTTTGAAAAAACTTCTTCTGAATCATAGTGGAAATAAATTTCCTGTAGCGATTCCAACAACTCAAGACTGATGATGATGAAAAGTTATGGATGAGGGAGAAAATCGTTGTCGACTTAGCTTTGCTGAGCGGGAAAATTAGGAAATTGAAAAAGAGGCTACCTTGAAATGATGAAAATCTCCCGAAGCGGATTCGAAGGGGTGCAAAAAAGTAAAAATAATCCAAGATAAACTTCGTTAAATTTCCTGTCTAAAAATAACTCGAGGAAACAATTTACCCATGTTTTTCGTCTTTAGACTTTGAGTCTTCAACTGATTTAGAAATTTGATATGAAATTAGATAAACATGGATTGAATAGACCTTGAATTCTGAATTCTGATGTCAGAGGTTTCATAAGCAAAAACATACTGAAAGTTTTCTACTGTGAGCTCTAAATTCCATAACAAATTTGAATGAAGTATCAATCAGAAAAACATCATTACCTTGCAAAACCAGAAACCAATCACTGTTCCAGGAAATCTATTTCCGGTTTGCCACTTCAAGAGCACTCTTTTGGCCAAAAACAGAAGGAAAACGTAGGCAGAGGATAGCAGGTAGTACAAACATATAATACTTTTTATTCTTGTCATGCCAAGTCCCTAAATCACCGGAAGATAAACGGTTCCTTCTACCAGGCAGCTGTTGTAACAAACATCCGTCCGGAAGAAGAAGAGTGTGGAACCGGAGAGTAAAAGTCCTGCGAGATTAGGATGGCAGGAGCAGGAATTCTTTTATAGAATGGCAGTCAGCCAGCCGGCAACATCGAATGAATGGGCTTTTAGTGAAGAAATGGCGGAAATAATTTTCTGGCTGCTGCTATTTCATTGACTGAGAAGACCCATTGCTTGATTGTGGGACCATCATCGGTTGTGGCCATTTATCGTAATCGTACCGTGGGGATTTCTGAGTGGGCGGCCGGGAAAAACAGAAAAAAACGACGACAGTGGATCACGATGGAAGATTAGCTTGTGTTTCGAGATGTTTGTGATTTTTATTTACCACGACGAGTATTTTTGGATATATTTTAAGTTGGCTGAAATGGTTTTGTAATCGCTTTCGAAATCAGAGCTATTTCAGAGGGATTAAACGGAAGCCTTTTGTTTTGAAAAGATTACTCCTATTCGTTTCAACCTTAAATGTGGTCCAGTTTATTCGCAAAAAAACATCTAAACATTTCCGATTAGCGCAGGATTTCATTTTCTGTATATCAAGAAAAAAAAAAGATAGATTATACACAAAAGACTACATTTATTCTGCTCAGGAAAATGACTCTCTGAATTACAGGAAACTACGGCATTTGATTGAATTATTAAAATAAAAAAAATAAAATCCTCGTGTTCTGCAGCGAAGATGTATTAGGTGAGTAACTCAAATACCGGTTTCGAAAATTGTAATCTGTTCTCTTTCGTCGACAAGATGCATAAAAAGCCTTTGTAAATCTCGGCACGATGCAGTTTCGAACGTACAGGAAAATTTCTAAATTTTTGAAAATCATAGGAGCAACTGTTCTGGATGTAAAAATCATTTTTTTATTATTAAAGAAGAATAGTGAAAACTTTTAACAAATTTTCTCAATACAGTTATTTTGATATCCTTTTTAGAGCATCTTCAGCAATAAAATTTGAATGATTCTCATTTTCCAACTATACGTTTAAATAACCATAAATTTGAAAAAAATTTTTGCTGATAAATGACAAAAATTAAAACTGAAGGTCAGTTCTAATACATTTTTCTGAAGAATAAGGCGGGTCGTGATTCAATTTTTTTTATTTCTAAATAAAAAATTAATCTTTTAATTACATTATCCAAATCGTTTTCTCAGACGATGCTCAGATGCTTTTGGATATTTATTTTCAAAGATTTTCTCTTGAATTTAAAGCTCTTATACTAGTTTTTTAATTAGTGAACTAGAGCGAACCAAAAAATAACACCTGTCAACTGATGAAATGACTTACCTTCAGGAAAAATACGATTTTGAATTTATAAATTACTTCCATTCATTCAACATTTGGGGAAGAATTCTCGTAAAAAAACAATACAAATGTTCATTCAATAATCTTCTTACAGAGATAAAATAATTTGAAAAAATCGATTTTACAATTTTTATTAAATTGAATAATCATTATTACAATTTTTGACATCTCAAAAAAAAATTATTCCATTAACTATTTGATACTAAAAATTTTAATCTATTTACTAAGACTGCTAGGCGCTTTTACTTAAGTTTTCAAATATATCCTAGATTTATCTTGGTTCACAATGGCATTAGTTTTTAGTCTAGATTGTTACTCTTGAATATCTTTGCTCTTTGATCATAATTTGATTATGGATTTGAAATTTTGAGTGTAGAGTAGAAAACCTAGCTTGCTTTTTTGGACCCTCATAGGGAGGGGGTTTAACCCCCAAACCCCCCCCCCCCCCCCCCCGTTCCTACGGCCATGAACCTAGATATGTTTTTTCTTGCTTAACTGTACACAGCACGTGGAAATAAATGAAGTACTTTTTGTTTACATACCAATTCAAGTACGTACTTAACATGAAAAGACTTTTTGTGTTACATGGCTGCATAAAAGAAACTTTTGATCCGCTTTTTTTGAATAGTGAGACTTTAGAACTGATATTCAACTGGAAGCAAAATTTTTATGAGAAATTTTTAGTATATTTTTAAAGTGTTCAAAACAATATTCCCACCTGTCAACTTGTACGGTGGGGCAAGGGCAAACGTCGAACTTTCAAGAAATTTATCTTCAAAATGATTCAATATATTGGAAAGACCAGAAGGGATTTTCCGAATGTTGAAACTGAAGCGGATATTTAAAATTCTTAAATGTCTTTGTAAATGAAGGTCATTTGCTTTGAACAGCATTAGTTAAAAGTGGAATAACAAACATTAATTTATACTGCTGGAATACTGCAGATATATCAATGAAACTTGATAAAACAAACAAACAAAAAACAAACAGATATACGTATTAAATCCATTTTGAAGCCATTACTCTGACGCATCTGAAAATAAGCTTTGCATTTACACTTGCCCCAATATACGGGACAAATGTTAACTTATAAATTTGTTTTTGCTAACAGTTTTGAATATTTGACTTTTAAAGAGAAAAAAAACGCTGAAAATTTATTTAGTGATGCACTGATATTTTTTGCTTTAATAAATTAAAAAAAATAAATTTGCACTGTATAAAATCGATTATTTTACTACCATGATACGTGTTGTTTGGGAAAACTTCAAGCTATAATGTCTCATGTCCACGAGTTTGGCATATGGCGAAACATTTTGTTTATGTAATTTTGGCAAACTGCTTCGAAGGGCAAGGATGTTGAAAAAAACCGTTTGAAAATGTTTATTAAAAATCCTTTTCACCGTTTTTTTTTTCCAATTTCGAAAGCTTATTTTTTAACTCCAAAGAATACATCATCTAAAGCTAATCAGGGGCTGAAAATGCTCATAATACAGAATTAAAGGAATATATTTAAAAAACTGTCCCGTTTCACGCTATTGATCGGTTTTCAAAATTCAATTTCCATAAAGTACCATGTGCAATAAATTCCAATATGCGAATCTTTTTCTTTCAATTAGAAATTTGTGTAAACTCGAGCCAGGTAAATCAGCCTACCTTCTTCAAGCGAGTTAAGAGGACAGCTTGAAATAAATGCAAAGAAATGAAATGCACCGGAAAGCGAGTCGAGATGACAGCTTGGTGATCAAGCGGGTTGAAAGAATAGTTCAGAAGACAGTTTGATGAGAAAGAAAACTCAAGTGGGTCGAAAGAACAGCTTGACAAAACAAAACAACTTCAATAAAATTGAAAACAAGAACTCATGCGTGTTGAGAATTCAGATGGGCCAAAACATGGCCCGCGGGCCACATGTGGCCCGCGACTAACTTTTTGTGGCCCGCGAAGCTTTTTTTGGAAAAGCCGTAGTCTAAGAATTTAACGTTTTTCTTAGATAAATATATCTGAATATAAACTAACTAAATTGAAAACAGAGATCTGAAAATCTTTTTGAATGGGGTAATAGTGTATAAAAACTGATTTCGAGAAAACATGCTTTTTAATTGTTGTTATTAGCCATTTTCCAAACATTTTTCGAATATTTGTTAATTTCTTTCGAACGTTAAAGTATGAGGATATAACATAAAAATCTAAAAAGTTTAGTTTACTAAATATAATTTGAATTATCGAGAATCGTTTGGCATTATGAATTTTGCACTTATACTTCTTTGGCTCTGAGGGCCTTATATACCTAATTTTACCAAAAAATTTACCGTCACTGAATAAAAAAAGCAATCAAAATAACAATTTTCAAATTATTAAAATTGTACGGTATTTGACACATTATCTGTGAATTCCATTACACATTTTCCAATGTTTTCCGATTGGGATTTGTTGACTACATATCATTGATATAAAGAGCGTTTAAGTGGTCTCTAGTTTTTATATTGAGGAGTTTGGATAGCTTCAGGGAAGTAGTAAGATCGAACCAAAATCATTTAAAAATCGTAAAAAAAATCACCGAATCATATTAACATTATAACTAAAGTAACTTTTGCAAATATTGTAAAATATCAAAAGCTTGCTGTGAAAAATTTTCCAGTTTGTTATTATTTGCTGAGCTTTATGAAAATTTAACGAACTCCAAATATATTTTAATTGGCATCTTGCTTTGTATTAATGTACAAATACATCAATAATGAAAAACTAATCAAAATTTACAGTTGGGTAGTAGAATTCAACTAGATCCGGTTTGGTACTGACAAATCTTCCAGAAGAACGATTATTTACCAAATTTTTTACCCACAAAACAGTTCTATGATTATCAAAGAATCAAATTCGTATTCGTCCTGTTTTAAGAAAGCTTTCCCAAAACACTTGTCAAAGCGAGATACTGGAAAATTTTAAAAGAGTTGGATTGAGTTGAGGTTGAGGTCCGTACTTTGGAAAATCAATATTATTTTTTATATAACAGAGTTCGTTGAAAAAGTATTCTTTTAAATGTCAAAAGCATGGGAACATTACTTTTTCAACAATTCCATTCCGCGGTTATTAAAATTTGCCAATCAATTTTTTTCAAGAAGAACGGTGAACTTGAAAATCTTTGAAAAAGGGCGGTCATTTTTTAATATTTAAATAACTATAATATTGACTTAATGTCACAGGGCATATAGTCAAAGTCACTGGCCCTTAACCCGAGCTGCCCGTGAAGCAGCTCAAGTAGAAGAAGAAGAAGAAGAAGAAGAAGACTTATTGTCACGCCATTTGATACTTTTGGGATGAATAAACCTTGGAGGTTTTAATTGCCTCTAAAAGATTTACCTGAACATAAGTTGGGAGGGATAATTTATTCCGTATTGCCTAATATTACCACTATTTTTCAAATGGAGCAAAATTTTGTAAAAATATGCAAGTAACAAAAATGACTTATTAAGATGAATCTATACTAAGGTAGGCAGAAATTTTTCAGTACGTATCCAGGGGGGACAAATCTGGGCTATTTTATTATAAAACCTGGCATAGTCCGGGCATCTGATATCATAATTGTCTACCAAAAATCCGGGTAAATTTGGTTAATACACAGGAACTCCTCAACAGAAATCAAGCAAAAAAAACCTTTCATGGTTTGTTTAACAAAACTTGCTCAAAAAAATCTCGTTTTGGAGGCATAAATAAAAAAAAACAAAACAATTTGTTTTTTTTTTTGTACGATTCGGAAAAAAGAGAGAAAATCCGGGAATTTTTCACTAAAATTCGGGCAACCGACCAAACCGGACTTTGCCTAAATTTTTTATTAAATATCCGGGAAACCCGGATGAAATCGGGTAATCTGGCAAGCTTTATCTAAACTTGATGTGACCAAAGCAAAAAATTTTTTATAGTGTTATTATTTGTTTAATATCGAATATTCCAGAAATTTTTTTTTTGGTCCGTGCGCCAGTCTCATTTCTGAAATTTGGCCTGCCTGTTGAAAATGTTCAAATCAAATCAGGAAACTGGTGAAATAAAAATTAGGTAAAATCAGGCTACGTTCTTTTCTACACTTTGATCTTAGCCTTTAGACCGAAAAGCGATAATCAGGCTACGTTAAAGTAACAGAAATTTCGCTCAATGATCACCTTGAATCACCTTGACCTTTTTTGGTCATCGCTCCACATTTATACTTTTTCACTCCAGAAATGTAGCTCAGTTGGCAAGTCTGTTGTCTCCTGAGCCGATGTTCGCGAGTTCAAACCCAAGAGTAAACATCGAACACAGTTGTACCGGATAAGCTTTTCAATAACGATCCCCCAACTGTAACGTTTATAAAGCGAATGTTATAAAGATGGTAAAACGACTATAATCGAAACAAAAAAAAAAATTCAAAAATGATACGTAATCCAGTTCCTTACTACCCATTTTGCATCACATTCACAAAAGTCAGGCAAAATCAGGCATATTTTAAAAAATCAGGGAAATTCACTGGCTTATCAGGTTGTCACGCTGAGCCTCGAAAAATCAGGCAAATCCTGAAAAACCAGGCACATTGCCATCTCTGCCTATGTGGTTTATTCATGAGGATAGATTGACAGTTCATTACGAACACTACCTTACCGAAAGGCCTCAGCCCTAGCCTCTAAACAAGAATGAAACGATTCAAAAGGACGTATCCAAAACGCGATTTTCCTAAGACAAAGTTGTCGGTTTTGCACCTTCGAGAAACCTGTTGAGTTTTCAATGTTTTGATTTTGAATGCTACCCATTGGAGCCAGATCAAAAAAATTTTCAATGTTTGTTCTGATATTTTCAAATCTCATTTGAACATCATTATGAAAATCATAAGTTAAAGCAAATTCAACTATGTTTTAAACGTCCTCTTCATATATCAGTTCAAGAAAAAAAAAATAATGTAAAATGTAAACATGTTCAGTAGTGGCTTCATTCCCCAAGTTTCTATTTAATTTAGATTTGTAATTGTTACTTGTTTGAAAACAACCTGCAGCAATTAATTTGATGTAAATACCGTAAACCGGGGTAACATTGATGAACATGCAATTTTTCCACACAATCATCAATAACTAAGTCTAAAGATAAAATATCTACTTCTTTTTTACGTTTAAAAACCTTTTTCTACGTTTATAACCCTAAAAGTAGAGTTTGAAATTGGGAAAAGCTTGGATTGTTTTTTAAAATGAAATTTCAAAATATCTATTTTTTCAAAGGCTCGCAAACAAACCCCCTCCCTGATGGAATCAAAGCTTCAACTTCAAAGAGTCCATTTTTTTCTTAGTAAATGTATAGTTTTGGTGCAGTTTTTTATGTAGTTTGATTTTTGATATTTAAAAAATAGGGACATTTTTCAAGAGTAAGCCAGCCAGTCTATAACAAAAATCTAGAAACCCTATCAAATGGTAAAGTTTAAAGGAAAAAATAAAAGGGGAATTGTGTGAGGGCCTAGGAAGGAAAATTTTTAAAGCAATCGAAAGATTCCCTTTAATTCAACCACAGTAAATGAAATGTTCAGATACCGGTATTTCGATCGCAGCTTACTATCTTCTTCAGTGAATGATTTCGATTGATATCGATCGAAAATATGAAACATGCCACATTACCCTTAACAGAAAAAATAATCGAGAAATATTGAAAGAACTGATCAATCTTACTCCGGATTACGGTATCTAGGGAGGGTGATGATTTTTGTTTTGTTTCAATTACTTCCTTGTTTGTAATCTTCGAAGGGTATACCATCGCCGATTGTTTTCAATGATTTCAGTTGCCCTATCCCTTGGGGTTGACCCTCATCATTGTTGCTTTTGTCCCCATGCGCGCAGTAATCCAACCATAATAAAATAAATTAAGGATCAGCACCTACCGTCGTCATCAACAATCGTCTTAGCCATTGTTTCCGATTAAGGTTCACGGAAAATTCCGGGAAAGGAATGAAAAAAAAATCTTACCTATAGCTGGAACCAACCATTCACAAACCGGTACCTATACCGAAGTACTACTTCCACGAAAGAATAAATGTGAATGAAATCCCCAAACGCACTTTAGGAAGTGGTTTTAATGAAGTGTTGAGAGAGTACCGAGGCCCTGATCTTTCTCCTTTCCCCACTTCCGAGATTCAAGATTCATCTCGAAGCTTATAGCTTAACAAACAAGCAACGGTTTGTTTACCGATTGTGGATCCCCATTAGGATTTGAGGAAAAAAAAAACGCGACGATGAAGGGAATTTGTTGCCGGGTGAGAGCTCAAGGTGTAAGCTCCGGGATAAGGGGTTGACAAATTGATACCTCCGGGTGCTCATTGTTGGCGCGCTGCAATTGTCTGGAAAGATTCGATTAACACTTGTCGACGGGGATTTTATTAAAACTTTTAAGAAAATCCGACATTCCGATTCTACTAAGAAGAAAAAACCCAAAAATGTAAAACATCTCCGAATTGAATTAAACCAAAAATCACCACACCCTACTGTTTGTGGTGTGATGTGGTTGTGTTGAGGTTTGTGGATTGTATCAGGAAATGGCAGCACCACCATCCAGCCAGAGAGAGAAAAAACGTTTCATTTGGCGCGCGACTGGGGATGTAATTTGGATTAAATGGCGTCCTAATCGAGTGTCGGTTTGATGCTTCGGTCAGATTGATTACGGAATAATGGCAGTCCCGGGGAAGCTCCACCGGTAAGGGGGGATGAATGAATGAACGGGGGTACCGCAAACCAAGCGGGATACGAGTTTTGATTCATTGGATGCAATATTTTCTTCCCGCTGGGAAACGGTACTTTAATTTGAATGAATTAATAAGAAGTCTCGAAGAGATTTTAAATGTTTTGAGTATAAAAGGTTTCTTTTATTATATTTAGGGGGAAGTGTTCCTAAATGCGCATATTGGGTAATATGCGCATACAGCCGATTGACGATATGGCTGGAGATTCAACATAAAAAACTGGTGAAAGCATGAAAAAATTTAGTTGTTATAGAAAGTTAAACAAATTTGAAAATTCAAACAAGTATTTTGGCAGTTTTGTTAAAATTTATTGAACTTTTATTATCGTGCGTACAGAATCTGTAAACAAAAATGTTAAGGAGGGGGGGTAGGGTCTAACACTTTCAAAAAATCGATTTTTTTATTTTTTTATTTTCTTATTGTAAAACATTTCAAGAATGTTGTGTCAAATTTTCAAGTCAATTGAAGCAAAACTGTAGAAATTATAGGCCTTTATTTCCTCCTATCTAATACTGCAAGAAAGCAAGAGCAGAAACTTCAAACGAGTTTTTCTCGAAAGCACATTTTTAAAGTACGTGGACATCGTCATTTGAAAACTACTTATCCGATTCTTTTCAAATTTGGTACATATTTTCTACATATAAAATACCAGACCCCAAAGTTTTTCTTTTTTGTTTTTTTTTTACTTTGGGGAGATTTTACAGGTGAAAAATGGCAGATTTTTTCGTGAAAAATCGTAGTTTTTACTTCAAACAGCCACAAAAATTGCATAAAATTTTTTTAAAGTTAAATAAAAACGTTGGGGTCCAGAAAAACATCTATTAAAAATATTTTGCTCTGATTTTTTTGAACTCAGATGATTCTGTGCTGAGATACAGTGTCCACCGCAAATCCTGTTTTCTAAAAGACATCCTCGAAAATGCTCCGTCCCCGGCTCATTTTTCAATATTTTTCAACGAAAAAATTACTAAATGTTCTTTTAACAATGCTTTGTATAATGCAAAAAATTTGAATACATTTGTTTGAACGATAGCTCTAGAAAAAAATCGTGAAAATGGTGTTTTTTATACCCGTTAGACCCCCCCCCCCCTTAATGGTTTTTCTTTCTTATTCATCTGGATATCAGCAATTCTACCAATTGAAGCTTTTGGCAAAGTTTTCAATGATCAGATATTGGAATAAGAGTAAGGTTTTGAATGCCTATATCAGGCAGGTAAAATGCCTAAATTGAGAAAAAATAGATACATAAGTCTTGTATTTTTTTTTTTACTTTTTATCATTGAAATATTAAATTTACGATCAAATCATAATCTTTCAGTGAACATAACAATACCGATCCGACAAAAATACGGTATGAACTAAATATTACCATGAAATATGGCATCCCTAACTATGTGTCATGCAAAAGATCTAGTGATGTCTAAAATTTCGCCAAAATTTCAGCCTTGACGTTTCTACCAGTTTCAATTAAATAATTTCAAAATATTGCAAGCATAAATGAAATATAGCTAAAAACATAAATATGCGCATTTAGTTCGCCGTTTTCGGAAATCGACTATTTTGACTACTTTTATAATAAAATTATTTTCACAAAAACTGTAAGAGATTTTAACAGAAAAATTGTTCTAACGTATACAAACCAGATATCGGCTCATGTTCATATAGTTTTTAGACTCCTATCTATTGGAATATGGGAGAAAATGAGTACTTTTCTTAATTTGCGCATTTAGCCCGCTTCTCTCCTACTGCTTGAAGTTCTAGAAACCTAGAAAAGGGAAAGGAAACTAGAAAATCGAAATAAAAAATTAAACTGCGAAGAGGGCCCCCGTGAAATAAATACTGAAGTAATATCACTATAATATAAGTTAAGAGGCCCCTTAGAATATTGCAGATTTTTTTTCCGTATTTATGCGAGCAGAGCAAATCAGGAGGATGTTTTTAAAATCTGGGAAAATCTAAGCTTTATATTTCGAATTTTTAAACACTTAATCTAGACAAATCTGAGCCGAATTCAATGATTATTCGATTAATTATAATTTGAAGACAATGGAAAAAAATATCTGAAACTTTAATTTTTTTAATCGAAACTTTAAATATTTATTTACTCTCAAAATTAAACACGGTATTTCTATAGCAACTTACTATCTTCTTGAGTGAGCGTTTTCGATTGATGAATGTGTATCGTTTTGCTCACTTCAATTAGCAAAAATCTCCCTTAAAAAAATCATCGAAAGCAGAATAAATATTTCCCTTATAGAAATTAGAAAGTAACATTAGGATTTCAGGTTAAAAAATTAAAAAAAAAAACAATATACTTGAGTTCAAATTCCATAGATATACACAGATATTTATGTATAAAAATTCAAGAGTAAAATTCAAAATCTAATGCCGATTTTTTTTATTGTTACTGTTGTTGATGTTTAATGTTATTTGTTCAATGTTGATTTTATATAGAATCAAAATTCAATGCATCAAATTAAAATTACAATTTCCAATCTAGATTTGAGAAACAAATCACAAATAAAATTCAAATTCAAAACTGAGTATTAAAGTTTCAAAGCAGAATTCATAATATAAAAGTTTATTTCAAATTTGTATCTTCAAAACATAAAACAAAAATCGTTTTTTCTGTTTTTTTTTTGTAATGTGTTAATAGTTTGTTTGTTTATTCAGGATCATTTTTTGTCATTCGGATGGTTCAAATTTGTATCTTGATTACATATTTTTATTTTAAATTTTATAGTAGAAATAAAGAGTTTTTAAGTGTAAAAAAAATTAGATATGCAATGCAGATTATAATTTTGAACTAGATTCTCATTAGTTGAAATGTTAAATTTAAAAAAAACGTAACATTTGAGAACACAAGATTTCCAATGTTCAAAACACAGATTCAGATCAGTTATCATTTAAAAAAATCAGATAAAAATCCAACGGAGGTTATACATACTTTAATCAATAATTTTGATTCCTCAAAAAATTCCACACAGAATCACACATTAAAATTTCCAATTCAACAATGAGAATGTTCTAATGATGAAAACAACTTGAGAATGATCAACTGCAAAATGATAAACCGAATACAAGATATTTACTTCAACAAAAGATAATTCAAATAGAAATAGAAGTTCCTCAAAATCAATAAGAATAAAACTTCCGTTAGATCTGGTCGAAAAGTTTCAATGCAAATTTCAAAACTGAACATTTTTTTTTTTTAACTTTTGATACTTTTGATATTTTTAAATTGATATTCAGGAAATGAGTGTCCATTAATTTTGCATTATTCATTCTTAAACCTGAACTTATAAAATTAGCATTCCAGATTGTCATGTAAGCTCGAAAAAACACGAAATTTCAAATGATTTTCAATGTTTTTCTTCACTAACTTTGTCATTTGTTTCTTCGGTTTTTATCATGGGTGTCCATTGGGCCGTAGGAAGAATTGCCATGCTTTGATGGCAAAATTTTTCCCAGACATTTTTGCTTGAAAAATGCATACATTAAGAATAGTACAACGAAATGCTTCTAAGAGTATCTCATTATTCGGATTTATATTCCTTTATATTAATAGTTATTCATTTCAAATCATTACTTTTGAAAATAAGTCCTAAGAGAGTTAAGTTTTTTTGAAGCTTAAAAAAATGAATGTGGGATCTTGATGGCTTTGTTTGAAAGATAAACTTGTTTGGGGTTCAAATCAGAATTATTTTAACTTTTGTAAACTCGATACATTAAGATTTTTGTTATTTTTTTTTAATTATCTACAATATATGTAAATATAACAACAAACCAATAAGATATATTTCCTGAACCCAAAGATGAAGTACAAGTTAATTTATCCACAATAAATTACCGCTGAGCAATACCCAAGAATTAGGAAAAGACAAGACCTAATTCTTAACCAGAAATCCTTTTTTCGAATTTTGAATCTTTGATTTTCTACATGATTTTTCACTTTTTATTCTTAATTCCACTAGAGAATCTGACTGAAAATTCCGAATGATGAAACTCGGATATTTCATTTCTGGATTGCCATTATGGAAGTTTCAATTGAATGAATTAAGAGTAAAAATTTGAAATCCTAATTTTAAAAATGGTATTTTTTATTATTCAGGAATAATGAGTTTCGAACATGGTAAATGAATCTTATTTTAGTTTTACATGCAAAATCAAGATTCTGATTGGGATTTTGTCCCAATGATGAACCAGACAGAAAATCAAGAATTATAAAATGGATACAAATTCCCCAATCCAGTCACAGGCAACACTGGATTAGACAACAACAACACTTTAGATTTATGAAAAAAAAAATGGGAAACCAGAACATCGAAAATTATTCAAACCTAAGCTCACCAGATATTTTTCCGCACTTATTTGAGTAGGGGCAATATGGGCTATTTTATCTCAAAACGTTACAAAATCCTGGCATTCGATTTCAAAATTTACAATCCAAAATTTGGGCAATATCCAGTCAAACTTTGGAATTCTTCAATAAAAATCAAGAAGAAAAAAACTCAAAAAGTAGTTTGTCTTCATCGAAACACATCAGCCAGTTTTTTGGATAAATTTTGTTAAAAAAATTTTTTTGGACGCAAAACACCAAATTTTTATCACGCGATTTGATTTTTTCTTTGATTTTGAAAATGAGTAAAAACATGGGACAACATCCGGACAATCAGGCAACCTTAGCGAGTCTGATCTTATTGTAAATTCGATATTGGAGACTAAGGACTGTAACTAAAATTCATGCACCAACCCAATTTGTGAATAACTTTCGATAGCGTTTTTCGAGTACATTCTTTAAATATCTATCAACAAGTGAGATTATTTTTGAAAATCTGTAGAAGAATCGTGAACCTGGGATAACATTTAGATGTTTTGGTCTTAGTTTTGAGTCGAGATTGTTACTCTTGATTATCTTTAGTCGTTCATAAAAATTTTATTATGAATTTAGAGTTTTGAATTTAGAGAAGAACTTTTTGCTTGACATTTTTGGGGAGGGGAGGGGGGCTTTAATCCCCAAAACACGCCTTGTTCCTACGGCCATGGGTGGCCAATATTTTCGCCAAAATTTGAATATTGAATTTTGAATCTGGCGAATAACAGAAACTGAATTTCATGTTGATAATTTTACATCATGGACCCGCCTATGGGCTTATTTTTCACATGGAAGGCAGGGCCGTAGGAAGAACCAACTCATGGGGGGGTGGGGGGGGGGGGGGGTGTTTGGTGGCTAGTTTTTACCTATGATTTTTTGTACAACAATGCACGTACACAAAAAAAATCTTTTTTTTACTTTATGGTTATTCATTATTAAGTACTATTACGTTAAAAGTTTTCGTACTTAATCGTAACTTAAGAAAATTGGTCTGAAACCCAAAAGGTGAGCTAAATACACATGTATCAAACTAGTCTACGTTACGGTTGACGAAACAAATAAATAAATTCGCTTTCATAGATGGTTAAACTTTTTGAATTTGTTTAAGATTCTGGTAGATGAAACTTAGATTATTTGAGCACAAAGAAAATTTTTTTAGGAGAGTTTTCCATTTCTGAAAAAAACCTTTTACTCAAATTAAACAAGCCTAATCTTACAGACTCTTTGGCAAATTCATAGATTTAAACTTTTAATGAAAATAAATCAAATTTTCAACAAAAAAAAAAAGAGTAACAGTTAAAAATTCATCGGATCGAATTAGCTTGATGCAAACTTGAACCAAATTAATGATTATAAAAAGTTTGAAATTTGGCTTTAAAAATCTCTAATATTGATACATTTCGGACCAAATACAATATATCTCGTTTTTTTTCGCTTGCCGCTAGTATTAAAATGTTATGAATCGAATAATGAAACCTCATTCTACAAAATATAACAAAACACTTCCCATTACTCAAATATATTAAGTTAATAAGCAGGACTTTTGTCTATTGGTTTCTGAAATATAAAATGTCGAATTTTTGTGTCTGATGGCTAAGATTTTCTCGCGGTCTTTAATGTGTTAATAATGTTAAACAGAACACAGACAGAATATTGAATTTTGTGCAGATTTTTTAAGGTAAAGATCAGGTACATGTTTCTTTAACAGCAAATATTTTTCATAAAGAATCAATTCCATAATGATAATCCTGTGTACAAACTTATTTTGATAAAAAAATTGAAATCTGGAAATGGAATTGACCAGCAATCTTGAGTTCATGATCGCTCGAATTCCTCAACAATTTATGTTGATTGTTAAATTTATTTACAGGGATTTTTCTTTCTGAATTTTGAATCTGCATTCTGAATATCAGTTCTGAACCTGAATTCTAAAATTGAGCTTTGAATCTGTATTCATATTTCTAAACGATTTCTGAAATGTACAAAAAAATACGATTCCTCAATCTTGATTCAAGATCAGATCAGATTTTATGAGCCAACTTGGCTGCCCTCTTCCATGAACCTGTTATTTAAACTCTGTAGTTCAGGTTTAATCAAAATTCACTATTTAAATTATTTATTTCTAATCTGTATTGTGAATCTGAATTCAAATATGAAATTCATATGATGAATCTGAATCTTAATTTTCAATCTTGGATTGCCATTTCGAAGCTTTAAATGTTTGAATTTCGTGCAAAAATTAAGCTTAGGAACTTCAAATTTGTATGTTAAACAATTTTTTTCTTTTTTTCATATTTGGAAAACTATTATCGAAATATTGGAAATGCATATGATCTCAAAACCTTATACAAATTTTATATGAAATGCAAAATTAATTTGGAATTAGGATTTCAAAGAACCTTTTCATTTTTTATTTCTTATGATTATTCGAACTGGAAATCAAGAATCCTGAACAGGATACAGTATCCGAATAACGAAAATAGGAATAAATTTTTGGTTATGAGAATTATAGAATCAGAACCTCCGAAATGGGTTAATTTAATTTGATATTTATTATTCAGATCTGAATTTTAATGAAGAAATGAGAAAATTTTGAAAAAGTGTAGCAGAATTTTGAACATGGGATGATTGTTACTGTGTAGATTGTTACTTTTGATTAACCTTACTCTATTTTCATAATTGATTCGGAATTTAAAATTTTGAGTGTGAAGTTGAACATCTTTTCTGCTTTTTTGGATCCTAATGGGGGGAGGGGGGTTTAACTCCCAAACCCCCCCCCCCCGTTCCTACGGCCATGATGCAAGGAAATCATGTTTGCATAAATTCAGGAGTATCTTAGGAGTTTTTAGGCTTCACCTATGATTTAGATAATACTCGGCATTTACCCGCATAATATTCTGGAAAGTTTATACTACTTTCAGTTAATTTGACCAATCATGAGCCTATCCATGAATTGCTTATTTAAATTTTTCTCAAAAATAATACCTTATGAAAATAGGAGATGTTTTTCTATAATCTGTACTCAGGGGCGGTCCTAGAGCTGGCTCTTGGGGGGGGTGATTTTCCAAATTTTCAAAAATCAGTCAATAACGTAAATATATTGCGAAAAAACGTTCATTTGGAGAGTGCGGGGGGCGGATTGGGGGGGGGGGGGGGGGGCGTTGTGTGCAATTTCAAATGAGACTTTAATATTTGCTGCACACCATCACCGTGCGATGGACACGTCCATGTGTGGGGGATTTCGAATTTCAAATTTTGTTAGAAATTATAAAATACCAAAAATAAGGACAAAAAATAAGCAAATTGATTTCTAAAACCGTATTGAAACCCATAATCATCACACAAACTCGAAAAAAGATACTGATACGAATCCAAATAAATCAGAATCAAAATTTCAAATCAATTTTATTTCCGGTTAGTCATTAATAATTCATTCGAAATGTTGATACTTATTCGGAACAAAAAAAAATTCAAGCAAGTATTTTTTAAAACATCAAAAACGGAATGCGAATTAAAATTGGAACAAAGCCAGAATTTGAAGCTTCGGGCGTAACAATCAGTGCATAGAAGAAGAATAGATCAAATATAACACCAGATTTGATAAGAAATTTAACTCGAATTCTTACAAAAAAACCATATCAGGTCAGAATATTTAATTGATAATAATGTAAATTATCAACCATATTAATTTACATTTCTTTTCTTTCTTTAGTTTCGGTTGAAAAATTCCTCTGTAATGTCATCCATTTGAAATACTATTCAATAACAATTTGAAATGTGAACTATCGATGAGGAAATTATATCCAGAGAACTTCAGAGAAATTATTCGAAATTAGTAGATGATTAATTTAAAAATGAAAATAATTAATTCTATCAAGTTATCAAGTTTATAACTTTATGTATTTAAAATACAACAACAACTTATCATCACTGACAAAGTACAATTCGGGAAATGGAAGAGTTCTTAAATGATCAAAACTCGATGATCGAAACTGATCCCTTTTATTTATTTATTTATTCATTTATTCTTTTGTTTATTTTTTTATCCATGAGGAATGAATTGATGACATGTGATTAAAATGCTTCTTAAAAAATTCTACTTTCTCATTTTCAATATCCGTACATTTCTAACTTTCTATTTGACAAGAATTTTCATAATGTTGAAATGTTCTTAGTTATGTTCTTTTAATTTTCATCGATAAGGTCGATACATAAAATTAACAAACAAAATCACTGTGATTAACTCTTCATAAATTTAAATATAATATGAAGATGGAAAAGATTAGTTATTAACATTTAAAAATGATTTTTCTAATGAAAACGTCTTTCCAAAATAAGATATAGCATATAGCAGAGATAGCATTTTGGTGTCTATGTTTTTTTTTTAAACCAACACAAACACACACAGGATCTCAATGAAATTTGATGTTTCCTCGAAGAGATTCCTTTTTCACTTAACTCTAAGCGTACAACTTTCGAGGAAATAATGGCTAGCATCTTACAAATGCTAAAACCACCAACTCTCAGAAAGTGTACTATGTATGCCGTGACCGGGATTCGATCTCATACCCGTTGGCTTAAAAGACTTGAAGGCTATCCTCTACATCACGGGCTGCGATGATGATGATGATGATGATGATGATGATGATGATGATTGATTTAGTAGAACTCGTACTTCAACTAGATTTTGTTTATCACCTCTCGTTTTGGTGATATGGAGTTTATATGGAGTTTTAAAAAGAATCAGTTTTGAGTGAAATCA
This sequence comes from Uranotaenia lowii, assembly GCF_029784155.1. NCBI lineage: Eukaryota > Metazoa > Arthropoda > Insecta > Diptera > Culicidae > Uranotaenia > Uranotaenia lowii. The sequence goes on along the minus strand of NC_073692.1, from coordinate 369,454,563 downwards.
ATCATTGATAACTGAAGGACTTACAAGTTAATATGAAAAAAAACTGATTCTGAACTTGTTTATTATATTTTATTCTATTAAGAAATACTACTTTCATGATGATGAATGATCTTAAAAAAAATCTACAGTGTTTAGTAATTCTAAAACACAAGAATTTCTGACATTATTGACTAAAGAAAGTTTTAAAAAACTAAGATTTTATTTTATTGAAAAATTTGCTGAAGTCTGAAAAACGATTTGGTTTCTGCTTTGAGAAATATCTTAAATCCTATGTAGTCATTACATCTTTAAAAATTCGTTAAAAGTCTATTATTTTACAAAATTGGGAACAATAAATAAACAGAAAACTTAAATTAAAAAAAATTCACAGAAGCCAACATTACTTGCGTTCTTGCGGAAAAAAAATATGATATGAACCCTTATTTCGAATTTTTATTGTAATGTTTAAAAGTTTTGTCAGAAAAGTGCAGAATTTTCTTGAATAATGTTTAACCTATTTGAAAATAATTTAGGGCACCAACATAAATCAAAATAAGCTCTTAAATTCTTTTCATTTAAAAAAGTTTTAATTCTGTGGCTATGTAAATTCATAAAAAACCCTATTGAATGTGGAGTTGAACATTTAGATAAAAAATAGAGGCTGAAATTGGGTTCTTGAAAAAAAATTTCATATCAGCAAAAAATTTGTATTGATTCAAACAGTTTTTTGGATTTATGTGATAAATCATCAAAGTAATGGATGAATTTGATTAGATATACTTCTTAAAAAAAAAAACAATATTTCACGACCATGATGCACACTGCTTCTCCTCTTTCCTTATAAATTTCGTTTAAATTTATTAAAGGTTTATATTTAAAAAGATTAATTAGAAATTAGATAAGTTTAACAAACTTTCTTACATACTTATTTTGATATCCTTTTAAATAGCATATACCTCCTTTTATAAAACAATCTGCGGATCTTTAATATTCACTGCGAACAATTATTGACAAAAAGATAATTTTCGTCATTTGTATATTGAGCAGTTTAAAAATTATCAATATAAGAACTCTTTAAAGAACCTTTCGATATAAATGTAATTTTACAAATAAAAAAATACATGCATGTGAAAAAATCTCAAGTTATCTACAATTTTTTAATATCACCGTAAAACTCTCACCAAAATTTTAGTGATTCTCGTTTTCCAACAATACCTTTTGAAATCCAAACATTTATTTGAGAATGTGTTAACAATTGCAAAGAATTTAAAACTGAATGTTTAATTATTTTTCAGAAGTATATTGCTGAATCGTGATTCGAAAAAGCTAATTAATATAAACTCTTGTTTCGATTCATCATTTTCTAAATATTTATTTGATTCTAAAACAAAATCATTAAAATCAAATTCTTAGGTATGCAACTTACAGAACTTATTTGTTTTCTCTTAAATTGCAAGCTCTCATAGATTTTAAAATTTATTGTAACTGAATCGAAAGATACAGTTACAAAATTGAAACGAATGATATAGTAAAAAAGTGAAAAATTGTATTTTTGCTTCATGCATTTAATATTTTCAAACATAATGTATAATTTAAAATAAAAAAAATAACAAAGGGTTCATTTCTTATAGCTTATACTATTTTTAAATGAAAAGTCCTTGTTCTCGAGAAAATAGTCGAGTTATGACGGGATATCATTATCTCTGGTTTTATCTCATCTGGGAAAAAATAATACATAGGCAAGTTTTTGGAGCATTTGTTGAAGCAACCTGTTTTTGAAGGTATATTTCTGAACTCAATTTTTATCAGGTTTTGTTCACCACCTCTAATTTAAGAAGTAGTATTTTTGGTATTTTTAGGAAATTGAATAGATATGATTGTAAAATTGTATTTAAGTTTGACGGACCGATTTTTTTCCAATTTTAAGAAGAAGAATTAATAAATTCTTTTATTTAACAATCACCCCCACGGAGTGGAAAAATTTGAAAATTCCATAGAACATTTACTAGGAAATGTTCGAACTTTTCATAGAAATTCCAGCGTTTGCGAGTATTTTGTAACGGTTTTTTGTCGCTTGGGGGGGGTGATCACCCCGATCACCCCCCCCCATAGGACCGCGCCTGTCTGTACTGCAACTAGTGCAATTTATTCAAATTTTGATAAAGCACAGAAAAAGGGACTCTAGCTAATTAGTTTTTATTTTTTATTTTTGCAGGATTACTTCACATTATTAAAAAACAGAAATTCAAAATTGGGCTCAATTTTTTCAGGCCAGTCTTATCTAAATTGATTTTTTGTTGTTAGTTCTCACTTTCTTCTTGATTTTTTTTTAATTTCTGCATCCGATTTATCCGGATTTTGTGTCGAAAAATTAAAAATCAAAACACTTGATTTTATCACGTTTAGCAAAAAAAAATGCTAAAACTGCTAATTTGCTCAGCCCGCATAAGTGCGGTAAAACTTGAGCAATGCTTACTCTTGAGGCTCCGCTAAACATATTTTAGAGTTTAACTAATCAATTTCATTTTTCACGGGACCCCTTAGCTGTCCCGGAATCAATAGGTACGTATGATTTACGTACCTATTGATTCCGATTTTCTAGTGTTGATTTTCTTTTCTTGATTTCTAGAAGTTGAATTACTTGATGAAAGTAATGTTGATTCGCCATCTTCTGCTGAAACGAACGGTTGGAAGTACTCGGTATGACCCTCATCATCGGTTTCCTGTAAATATCGAATTTGAAGAGGCCTACATCTCTTCTTAAAAGAAGTCCAGGAAAGGTTATTACCTGTCTTCTTCTATTTTGCTAGTGAATTTGATATTCTTGTCAAGACCGTTCATGGATGTCAAAAGTTCTTCAAGAAAATTTTTGTTTACTACAAAAAAACCCGATTTAATACACTTGACAGTGGATTGTAGCCTTTCTTTCAGCCTGTAAATTTTATTTGGGTACATATAAAACAAAATGAATTATGAATTATGATAAATGAATTTCATACGCAATAAATCCAAAATGAATTTAGGAATTAAAGATTCAAAGTTTTTATTAGGATAAAAGTATTTTTATATAATCATAATTTTCATATAAATAACCTTATTTGCAACTAGTTGGAGATTTTTGAATGACTAGATTCTGGAATAACTCAATTTACTCCTTTTGGAGTTACAGCATATGATATCTTCAAAATGGAAGGGGTATAAAAATTAAGAATACAATTTGAAAAAAGATGCCTGACCATGTATTTCAAATAATTCAACCTCTCAAGTAGAGGAATCAAATACATAGATAAAATCATTGGAACAAAATTTCAATTGCTAGAGTAAAATACGATACCAAAATGCAGAAAATCGGTAGAATAAATTTTGAAAATTAAAAGTATTGAAAATTTTGAAAGCGTAGTATTTTTAATTTTGTTATTTTGAGATTTTTATCCTGTTTTGTTGATTGGGTCTATTTTGTTAATTTTGTTAATTTGGTCATTTTTTCAATTTTGTCAATAATGTAAATTTTTTCAATTTTCATAATTTTGTCAGCATTCTTAGTTGATAAATTTTGTCAATTTAACCAATTTTCTAGATTTTGTCAATTTTGTCGATTTTAACAATTTTCATGATTTTGTCAACTTTTTCAAATTTGAAAATTTTGTCAATTTTGTCAAATTTGTCAATTTGGTCAGTTTTGTTAATTTTGTCAATTTTGTCAATTTTGTCAGTTTTATCAAATTAGTCAATTTTGTCAATCTTGTCAATTTTGTCAATTTTGTCAATTTTGTCAATTTTGTCAATTTTGTCAATTTTGTCAATTTTGTTAGCTTTGTCAATTAAGTGTATTTTGTCGATTTTGTCATTGTCAATTTGGCCAATTTTCTCAATTTTGTCAATTTTCTTCGATTTTGTAAATTTTGTCAATTTGTCAATTTTGTCAATTTGGTCAATTGGATCAATTTTGTAAATTTCGCCAGTCAATTTTGTCAATCTTTTCATTTTTGTCAACTTTGTAAATATAGTGAATTTTGTCAATTTTGTCTTTGTCAATTTTGTGAATTTTGACAATTTGGTCATTTTGGTCAATTTGGTCAATTTTGTCAATTTTGTCGATTTTTGTCAGTTTTATCAATCTTGTCAATTTTGTCAATTGAGTGAATTTTGTCGATTTTGTCATCGTTAATTTAGTAATTTTTTTTTCAATTTTGTCAGTTTTATCAATCTTGTCAATTTTGTCAATTCAGTGAATTTTGTCGATTTTGTCATCGTCAATTTTGTCAATTCTGCCAATTTTCTCGATTTTGTCAAATTTATAAATATTATCAATTTTTATGATTTTTTCAGCTAAGTTAATTTTGTCAAATCAATGAATTAAGCCAAGTTTGTCAATTTCGTCAATTTGGTCAATTTGGTCAATTTAATCAATTTTGTCAATTTTGTCGATTTTTGTCAGTTTTATCAATCTTGTCAATTTTGTCAATTTAGTGAATTTTTTCGATTTTGTCATCGTTAATTTAATCATTTTTATCAATTTTCTCAATTTTGTCAGTTTTATCAATCTTGTCAATTTTGTCAATTTAGTGAATTTTGTCATCTCTTTTGTCAATTTTGTTAATTTTGTCAATTTTGTCAATTTTGTCAATTTTGTCGATTTTGTCAATTTTGTCAATTTTGTCAATTTTTTCAAGTTTGTTGATTTTGTCAGTTTTATCAATATTGTCAATTCAGTGAATTTTAATCCAGTTTTTCATCGTCAATTTGGTCAATTTTGCCAATTTTCTCGATTTTGTCAATTTTATAAATTTTGTCAATTTTATGATTTTTTCAATCAAGTGAATTTTGTCAAATCAATGAATTATGTCAAATTTGTCAATTTCGTCAAATTGGTCTTTTTAGTCAATTTTTTTTTCTGTTTCTTCAACTTTGTCAATAATGATTATTAGCTTTTTAGCTTTATATGCATGTTCCAAAAAAAATCCCAAATGCTTCAAACTCTACTATGGAGGGTTTGGTGGCGCTACTGTTTGGTTGTCATCTTCCATTGGCTTCAGCAAGTGAAAGTTAAGATTGACCTCCAAGCCGTCATCGTTTTTCTCTAGACACCAACCCCAACAACAACAACGCAACGTTAGATCTGAAGAGAGGAAGAGAAAAGGGAACAAAAAAACAAGCTCGAGAGCTTAAAGCTCGAGAGGATTCAGTAGCATTTGTCTTATTAGATTTAATTTGCTCTCACGGGCGAAATACTCTCCTGTCGTTGCTGCTTAAGAAAAAGCTTCGTAAGCACGAACGGCACGTGAGAAGATGAGAGGATGTGCATACATCGTCCGCGTACCCGTGTTGTTTTCCCCTTCTCAGAGCAATCTGTTCCTGAATATAATGTTGGGCGAAGTTACTATCGCTTTCGTACCATGCAGTGTGGGCATCACGTACTCACCAACGACTTCACAAATTTCGGGGTCGTACCCCTTGGTGGAAACCATTTTACAATTTATAATTCGGAGCTTCGGTTCCGAAATTTTTGAAATGGTTCGGTGTTAACTGAACCGTTAAAATGAAAAAATTTCAATCATTGGCCGGGAAAATATGAACTGGCGTCTTCCTCCCATACGGTTTCTGTCACCATGACATCAAACCTGAGAGGGAGTGAAGCCTGTCTGGTTCCCCTTTCACACATCGACAGGTCCATACTTTTCGATAGCAAGCGCGTATCAATGACGTCACATATAATTTGACGTCATATATACGATAATCTTGATTTTAGTGATTGCTTGTTGTGGCCAGCCAGCTAAATTGACACGTTTTTTGGTGTGATGATTTGATGATAATTACTATGAAAATTTATTTTTCAAACTATTTTGTTTTTTTTTCTTTCTTTTATACATTGAAGAGGGAAAAAAATCAAATTTTTTAAGACAAAAATCATTTTTATTGTATTTCCCAGTTTCGCAAAAACGTAGTGACAAAGTTTATAAAAAATCACACCAATACATACAAATACACTGACATCGTCTGAACTCGTCGAGCTGATTCGATAGGTACCTATAAAGGTATATCTAAGACCCATAATTAATGATCTCCCAAATCGACCGATAACTATACCTTTCTGAAAGAAAGGCAAAAAACGATGATCGTTTCTCCTCCATTCTTCTTGAATTTCAATCAATGATCAAAACTATAGACTCTATAATTTCACAAAGTCTGGCAAAGAGGATGACGGGAGCTAATCGAACTGTCATTCGCGCGGAGCCAATCGAGCATTCAACGATAATGTTCAAGCTCTTCATAACTCTCTCCAATTGAAAAATAAAAAATAGTAACATGCTATTTTTATCACTTAAACTAGGAATCGCTTTTGAAAAATATATTATGATTTATAGTTGAAAAAATAGTGAAAATAATGCTAAATAACTTTAGTTTATGGTAACAAAATGCTAGAAAAGCTTTTTAAATCACAATACTTCAACCATGATGTTCCAATATTTAGAAAGTTTGCTCGATTGGCTCCCGCGAATGACAGTTCGATTGGCTCCCGTCATTCTCTTTGCCAGACTATATGAAATTATAGTGTCTATAATCAAAGCAATACGTGGATTGGTAGTGTGCCTACTTAGATATTTCTGGAAAAATAATTTTTGTATTTTCTACCGGCACATTTTTGCTCTGTTCAAGAATCTGCTTTTAGAGCAAGTTTACTCGTGTTGGTAAAAAGTGATAGGAATTTTAACATTTGTAGCACATTTTAAAAATTTAACAATGCACAAATGATTTCAAGTTTCTTGGGCGTTGTATTTTTTTACAGCACTGTTTCTATTTCCGCCGTATGTGATAGAAATAATGCTATTTTTGCATCACAGCATGTGAAAATACAAAACGTGTTGTAAAAAAACTTGAAAGCCACAGATCTTGAAAAAGTTTTTGCATGGCAAAATTTTCAAAATGTGCCAAAAATGTCAAAATTTCTATCACTTTTTCCAAACACCAGTAAACTGCACACAAGAATGGAGACAGAGGATTTTCCATTGGTGCACCTTGTGTTTGTCTATAGAATATATCTCTAAATTTATTAACAGTTTGTCCCATACACAGGTTCATCATTTTTTTTGTAGTTTCGAACTTTAAGTTTCCAAGTGCTCCCGTTGTATTGTCGACGCAACCAATCCTCTAACAGATAAGAAGTTTTCTTAACGGGGACACATGGAAACAAAGCTGAAACATCAATAGAAAAAAATTCTTATACCGTGGTTGAAATAAAAGGAATCTTTCGATTGCTTTGATTCAGTAGAACTTTTCATCCCAGTAGGTTCACAACAGATATTAGAGTGATTAATCATCGTAATTTTTCAAAATGCTCATTAATAAAATTCTTCCTGGTCATTTTTACCATGTTTTATTTCTTCTAACTTTCTATCCGTCTATCAAATGTCAAATTCATGAGGTGTTTGTACTAAAAACGAAATAACTTTTCGCCAATAAGGCCGATAAATCAAGTAACAATAATTATAACGCTTATAAAAAAAAACAAACTAAATAGAACATTTCAGTTGAAATCACTTTTAGATCTATTCTAAGTTTTTTTTGCGAATATATTCTCACAATGTTTCGTTGCAGAAAAAGATTTAAGAGAATTTTAGGTCCAAAGAGAATTGCACAGCTTACATAACTTAGTTTTGGAAATTCTACCTCTCAATAGAAACAAATTTTGCGTTTTCGTCCGATAAAATTTCATCGTTTTCTTTAATCAATCCAATCGATTCTTTTATTCCCGGGAAGTTAACTCGGTTTCACAAAAAGGAAATCCACCGATTTCGGCAGCATATCTTCCTCATAAATTCCCCTGTCACAAATCAGCTGAGCAGGAAAGAAATTAAGGTAGGTTGGAACTACTGTTTGTTCTCTTATCTCACATCTCGGGGTTGTAACTCTTGTCACGTTTCGTCGTCCTATCCGAAAAATCCGGTGCCAACAAATGATCCATAAATCAAATTTCCACTAATATTCGATGACACAAGTGCTATCGGCTGGCCATGGGTAGGTAGCGCTCCCGAGGAAGGATAATTTCTGATGTTCCGCTTCCGTTGCTGCTATGATTTGCTACATGGGCGCAAAATTTTGGGCCAAAGCCACCATGAGTTGGGGTAATAAATTGAATCATATTTTTTGCTTCGATAACGGAAGCTCAAGTCTTACCTTTTTGACGTCATATGGTAGGAAAAGTGGAGACCTTTAAAAAGTTTTATTAAGATGTTAGTCTTTCCAAATGTTTAAAAAATTACTCTAAACTTATATCTCACATTTTTTTCATGAGTACTTTTAAAGAGAATCTATCCAAAAAAATTTCTTAAATTCAATTTGTTATTGAAACTTGAATATTTCGTTTTGGATCCCAATTTTGAATTTCTGTAGAATCTGATTTTGTGTTTGTTTTTGAATTATTTTTATCAACTTTTGAGTGACAAATTAAAAATATTTTTTATAATTTCCCATAAAAATTGTAAGAAAAGTTTCATACTTCCTTATAAGTGGATTGAGGAAAGTGTTTTTATACGATATTTGTTATCATGATGCCGAAACCCGAATGGTCCCCACCATCGGTCGTCAGAAGGTTCAATACCGTTCCATTGATTTTCGTGCTTATCAATCATCAATAACGGGGAGACAGAGAGTGACACAATGACCAAAATATAGAGAGACACAGGGTCACAAATAATGTGAACGCTAAAAAATCTCGATTTCTGTTTGACAGACAGGAATTAATGAATTGTAACAAAAGTTGCTAATTATGGGAAGTTTAAGAAAATGTTACCTCGAGATGCTTGAGTGGTGTTGAAACGACATATTGTGATAACAGCAAGATTAATCAATTGAACCTCTGAAATTATTGGAATCATCAGATAAAATCAAATTCATGTGGATAAAAAAAATAATAGAAAGTAGATTAGTATCTTGACAAGTGTGAACAATCCGTTGAAGGCGGTTCATCAATTTTCTTGTGACATTATTGACGAAGTAAATAATCATGATTGCCCAAAAACCTGACATATCAAAAGTTGTTCAAACAACACAAAATTAATAGAATCTGTCAGGGAGTATGATATGTAAACAATTGTGAAATGGGTAGATACCTATAGAAGCTTCTGTGTCATTTCACGAAATCAACCTTTTTTCGATTCTACTGGTTTACTATCTTTGTGTCATTCGTGATTTCAAATCAACGTTGCAGATGGCAGATAGTTACAAAAAAAATTATCTGGTACAACTGTGTTCGATATTATTCTTTTGCTGTCGTCTACAAAAACAGAAATTATGAATTTCCCACCTCATACGAGGACCTTTTCCTGAAATTGGAATTTTGGCGAAAACATTCTGTTAAGTCATGTTGCGATATTTGGCATCGGATTTAACCTCTCATGCCTTAAGCCTGTTCGAGTATTTCTAGAGTTTGTCTTGATAAGGTCGTATGAGCCACATGACTTGTTTCGAGAAAATCGCGTTTGAAGTTATGTTATTTATTTTTATTTCCAATTTTTTTTTAAATATTGTTCAGATTTATTAGAAAATTTCGTTTTCGGTGCTAAAAACCCGATTTAATACACTTGACATTGGATTGTTGCCTCTGTTACAAGTACAGAGTTTAATTTTTAGTGTAGATACATTTCACACAAAATAATAATCAAGTTCTGAATCATAAAATTTTTATATTTAAAAGCATTAAGAACGCAGTAATTCCAAAATAAATTTCAAAAATTAAAAAAACAAAATCGTTTGTTAATAACTTTAATGCTTAATTTTTATATTAATTCTTTATTTTCAACTAAAAAAAAAAGCTCAACCATCTGTTTCAAATGACTCTGAGTAATCGCTGAAGTGAAGGAAACGAGGATGCAGAAAAAAAAATAAATGAGTGGAATAATATGTGCATCTCACTTACTTTAATGAAACCAGCACCCAAACAATTTATCGATTCCATCGTTAAAATATTTAGAAAAATGAAAATAATGTCGAAATTGACAAAACTTGGTAAATTGACAAAAAATGACCACTTTGAAGAAAATGCTCTGACTATTGAGATTGATAACATTCAGAAAGTTGCAATTAATGACAAGCACAACAAAACTGACTTTGATGAGAAAACTGATAAAATTGCCAAATTGACGAAATTGATAGAATTTACAAAATTGACAAAATTTTGACATTTCAACTTTAGCTTAGCTTAGCATAGCTAGATTGACTTCTCACATCCACCTTAAATAATAAAATCTTTCGTTTAAAAAAACCAATGCAAGTTCAAGTTATTTTAAAATATTTTCAATTTAGAAAATATCATAATCTATGAAAATGTAAACATTTTGAATTCCATGATTACAGGAGTGGCTCAGTAGAAAAAGTTCCACATCACCAATGGTTGCTACTTCGTGATTGACCGAGGCCATCAGTTTTGTTCAGAGGTCAAATGAATGGAGCCTGGCATTGGCAACACATTCACAATGCTCAGACCAGATGCTCTCTCTTGGTACATCAATAACGGCCCGGGCCACGTCCTAGTAGTCAATGGATAGGTTGGAAAAGGTTTAAAAGGATGAAAGATCAATTTTGTGCTTGAGGGCCGAGGTCACCTCTGCATTCTAGCAAAAAAAATTTGGTTTGGAGGTTTGGGTTAAAGGATTTGATCGGGAGACACTTTCGACTAGTGTGATCAAAGCTATTGTCACTAATGAAACCTAAAAAAAACTACCTTCATTTCGAAGTGTTTACAAAAACATTCATTTCTCAGCTAAAATCAGTAAATTTATGGATTAGATAAACTAGTAGAAAACGTATTTAACGAATTTTGAAATCTTTCGCAAACCAACCACAAATGTTACTGAACATTACTCTATTTCTTGATAAACTACAAACTCTTGGAAATTTGAATAAAATCGATTGATTTGGTTACTTCTTAGGCTTAGAAGCCTTGAATGTTATCCTCTAGGCCACGGTCGGCGGCAAGCGGCTATTAATAGGTTTATTCGTAAAACTGTTTGAATACATGGTTGCTTTTTGTAAGATAACATTAAAGTTATTGATAAAATTTACCTGATTTTGTTAAATGCTTAAAGTAACAACGGATAATGAAAGAAATCAGTCAATTTTTTATTTTATCATGTATTTTGAAAATTTTATCAATCCTTACTTAATTGTAGGAAAGACAAAGGACGCAATTTTCTATTCACTTGAAAGGCTATTCTGTTTACTTTCAATTTAAGTTAATTTTATCTTTATTTTGAAATCTACGACAATTAACAGTCTCAAATCATTTCTTCAAATAAAATTGCATTTATGTTGTTACATTTAACTTTAAAATTAATTTTTAAAAAAGGTTCTAAACTTGCTATGTAATCAATATATGAATGAGTTATCATTTCATCGATGTAAAATTTTGACATTTCAATTTTATTAATTTAGTCTATTATGTCATTTTTGTCACATTTGTAAATTCAGTCGCATTTTGACGTTTTTCTCACATTGTTGTGAATATCGTAAATTTTGATAGAATTAGAATTATTTTGTCAAAACTTCACATTAAATATTATTATTGCCAGTCACATTTGTCATATTTTTCAAATTGAGTCTATTTTATAAATTATGTAGATTTTGTAAATTTTGCAAATTTTGTAAATTTTGTAAATTTTGTAAATTTTGTAAATTTTGTAAATTTTGTAAATTTTGTAAATTTTGTAAATTTTGTAAATTTTGTAAATTTTGTAAATTTTGTAAATTTTGTAAATTTTGTAAATTTTGTAAATTTTGTAAATTTTGTAAATTTTGTAAATTTTGTAAATTTTGTAAATTTTGTAAATTTTGTAAATTTTGTAAATTTTGTAAATTTTGTAAATTTTGTAAATTTTGTAAATTTTGTAAATTTTGTAAATTTTGTAAATTTTGTAAATTTTGTAAATTTTGTAAATTTTGTAAATTTTGTAAATTTTGTAAATTTTGTAAATTTTGTAAATTTTGTAAATTTTGTAAATTTTGTAAATTTTACAAATTTTGTAAATTTTGTAAATTTTGTAAATTTTGTAAATTTTGTAAATTTTGTAAATTTTGTAAATTTTGTAAATTTTGTAAATTTTGTAAATTTTGTAAATTTTGTAAATTTTGTAAATTTTGTAAATTTTGTAAATTTTGTAAATTTTGTAAATTTTGTAAATTTTGTAAATTTTGTAAATTTTGTAAATTTTGTAAATTTTGTAAATTTTGTAAATTTTGTAAATTTTGTAAATTTTGTAAATTTTGTAAATTTTGTAAATTTTGTAAATTTTGTAAATTTTGTAAATTTTTTAAATTTTGTAAATTTTGTAAATTTTGTAAATTTTGTAAATTTTGTAAATTTTGTAAATTTTGTAAATTTTGTAAATTTTGTAAATTTTGTAAATTTTGTAAATTTTGTAAATTTTGTAAATTTTGTAAATTTTGTAAATTTTGTAAATTTTGTAAATTTTGTAAATTTTGTAAATTTTGTAAATTTTGTAAATTTTGTAAATTTTGTAAATTTTGTAAATTTTGTAAATTTTGTAAATTTTGTAAATTTTGTAAATTTTGTAAATTTTGTAAATTTTGTAAATTTTGTAAATTTTGTAAATTTTGTAAATTTTGTAAATTTTGTAAATTTTGTAAATTTTGTAAATTTTGTAAATTTTGTAAATTTTGTAAATTTTGTAAATTTTGTAAATTTTGTAAATTTTGTAAATTTTGTAAATTTTGTAAATTTTGTAAATTTTGTAAATTTTGTAAATTTTGTAAATTTTGTAAATTTTGTAAATTTTGTAAATTTTGTAAATTTTTAAATTTTGTAAATTTTGTAAATTTTGTAAATTTTGTAAATTTTGTAAATTTTGTAAATTTTGTAAATTTTGTAAATTTTGTAAATTTTGTAAATTTTGTAAATTTTGTAAATTTTGTAAATTTTGTAAATTTTGTAATATTTGTAAATTTTGTAAATTTTGTAAATTTTGTTAATTTTGTAAATTTTGTAAATTTTGTAAATTTTGTAAATTTTGTAAATTTTGTAAATTTTGTAAATTTTGTAAATTTTGTAAATTTTGTAAATTTTGTAAATTTTGTAAATTTTGTAAATTTTGTAAATTTTGTAAATTTTGTAAATTTTGTAAATTTTGAAAAATTTTGTAAATTTTGTAAATTTTGTAAATTTTGTAAATTTTGTAAATTTTGTAAATTTTGTAAATTTTGTAAATTTTGTAAATTTTGTAAATTTTGTAAATTTTGTAAATTTTGTAAATTTTGTAAATTTTGTAAATTTTGTAAATTTTGTAAATTTTGTAAATTTTGTAAATTTTGTAAATTTTGTAAATTTTGTAAATTTTGTAAATTTTGTAAATTTTGTAAATTTTGTAAATTTTGTAAATTTTGTAAATTTTGTAAATTTTGTAAATTTTGTAAATTTCGTAAATTTTAATAATTTTGTAAATTTTGTAAATTTTGTAAATTTTGTAAATTTTGTAAATTTTGTAAATTTTGTAAATTTTGTAAATTTTGTAAATTTTGTAAATTTTGTAAATTTTGTAAATTTTGTAAATTTTGTAAATTTTGTAAATTTTGTAAATTTTGTAAATTTTGTAAATTTTGTAAATTTTGTAAATTTTGTAAATTTTGTAAATTTTGTAAATTTTGTAAATTTTGTAAATTTTGTAAATTTTGTAAATTTTGTAAATTTTGTAAATTTTGTAAATTTTGTAAATTTTGTAAATTTTGTAAATTTTGTAAATTTTGTAAATTTTGTAAATTTTGTAAATTTTGTAAATTTTGTAAATTTTGTAAATTTTGTAAATTTTGTAAATTTTGTAAATTTTGTAAATTTTGTAAATTTTGTAAATTTTGTAAATTTTGTAAATTTTGTAAATTTTGTAAATTTTGTAAATTTTGTAAATTTTGTAAATTTTGTAAATTTTGTAAATTTTGTAAATTTTGTAAATTTTGTAAATTTTGTAAATTTTGTAAATTTTGTAAATTTTGTAAATTTTGTAAATTTTGTAAATTTTGTAAATTTTGTAAATTTTGTAAATTTTGTAAATTTTGTAAATTTTGTAAATTTTGTAAATTTTGTAAATTTTGTAAATTTTGTAAATTTTGTAAATTTTGTAAATTTTGTAAATTTTGTAAATTTTGTAAATTTTGTAAATTTTGTAAATTTTGTAAATTTTGTAAATTTTGTAAATTTTGTAAATTTTGTAAATTTTGTAAATTTTGTAAATTTTGTAAATTTTGTAAATTTTGTAAATTTTGTCAATTTTGTAAATTTTTAAATTTTGTAAATTTTGTAAATTTTGTAAATTTTGTAAATTTTGTAAATTTTGTAAATTTTGTAAATTTTGTAAATTTTGTAAATTTTGTAATCTTTGTAAATTTTTTTTTTTTATAAAATTTGTAAATTTTAAAAATTTTGAAAATTCTGAAAATTTAGAAAATCTTGTGAATTTTGTAAACTTTGTTAATTTTGTAAATTTTGTAAATTTCGAAGATTTAGAAATTTTTTAAATTTTTTGAAAATTGATTGAATTTTGGCAATTTGGTCTTTTTTGTCTTTTTTGTCTTTTTTGTCTTTTTTGTCTTTTTTGTCTTTTTTGTCTTTTTTGTCTTTTTTGTCTTTTTTGTCTTTTTTGTCTTTTTTGTCTTTTTTGTCTTTTTTGTCTTTTTTGTCTTTTTTGTCTTTTTTGTCTTTTTTGTCTTTTTTTGTCTTTTTTGTCTTTTTTGTCTTTTTTGTCTTTTTTGTCTTTTTTGTCTTTTTTGTCTTTATTGTCTTTTTTGTCTTTTTTGTCTTTTTTGTCTTTTTTGTCTTTTTTGTCTTTTTTGTCTTTTTTGTCTTTTTTGTCTTTTTTGTCTTTTTTGTCTTTTTTGTCTTTTTTGTCTTTTTTGTCTTTTTTGTCTTTTTTGTCTTTTTTGTCTTTTTTGTCTTTTTTGTCTTTTTTGTCTGTTTTGTCTTTTTTTGTCTTTTTTGTCTTTTTTGTCTTTTTTGTCTTTTTTGTCTTTTTTGTCTTTTTTGTCTTTTTTGTCTTTTTTGTCTTTTTTGTCTTTTTTTGTCTTTTTTGTCTTTTTTGTCTTTTTTGTCTTTTTTGTCTTTTTTGTCTTTTTTGTCTTTTTTGTCTTTTTTGTCTTTTTTGTCTTTTTTGTCTTTTTTGTCTTTTTTGTCTTTTTTGTCTTTTTTGTCTTTTTTGTCTTTTTTGTCTTTTTTGTCTTTTTTGTCTTTTTTGTCTTTTTTGTCTTTTTTGTCTTTTTTGTCTTTTTTGTCTTTTTTGTCTCTTTTGTCTTTTTTGTCTTTTTTGTCTTTTTTGTCTTTTTTGTTTTTTTTGTCTTTTTTGTCTTTTTTGTCTTTTTGTCTTTTTTGTCTTTTTAGTCTTTTTTGTCTTTTTTTTCTGTGACGAAAGAAGAAATTGAAATTTGTTCCGGCCTAATTTGGACCTTAAAAACGTTATACATTTCATATGATTATTTGCTCAAGTTTTTCTCGGCAACACTGACGAAAATGCAACCTATCAGCAGAGCTGTTAAGTTACGGTGGTCAAGTTTCGGATTTAACCGTTACGTTAATCCAATTTTTCTCTGAATATACAATAGAAGCGCTGGCGATAGATGCAGTGGCAGTCGAGGTGCTAGCATTTTGAGGGATTGTGAGTATATTTTTTCGATACAGCAGTTATTGAGTTTTTAAAACTGAACTTGAATCGTTCTTTGACTTGTTCATGATTTCTTACGTTATGCTTAAACCGAAGGTACTGCAACAAAATTTGTTAGCAAGAGGTGAATACAGTTATAGGCGATAGAAGCACTGCCAAATTAGGGTGATGGTTTTCCATTAGTGCAAGTGGGATGTTGCTAAAATTTCACCCAACTTCTGACAGATCTTTCGGGTTTTCCTTAAGGAGAGAAAGAATAACTTTTTGATTCCATCGCCCATTACACCGATAAAAAAAAATGTGTTAAATTGATTTCGAAATCCATGCTATGGAGGTTTGGTGATAAGCAAATCTTTAATAAAAAACATTTTGTCTTTTACATAATTAAACGAGCACTAACAGTTTTTAATTACTCATGACTGGAAAATCCCAAATTCCACCTAAAGCACAAAACTGCCATGTTTTCATTTGAATAGGGAAAAACCTAACCAAGAAAAGAGCGCGCTCGCAATTCCCTTGATGGATAGGTCATCTATCACATTCGTATGAATTCCGGTCTGTTGACACTTGTTGCGCGTTTTCGATAGCAGCTAATAACTGTTTGCATTATTCCTCTGTCAGTCAGACAGTCGACGATTGTGAGGTTGGTGTTTTTTTCTATTTAGGAATTATATTTTTCGGTTGCCACCATCTTTCTTCCATATCCGGTCCAGTCGTCGCGATGTCATGAATCAACAACAACAACAATAACACCAGTCAATGGAGGAAAAAGTGAGTGAGTGGGTGGTGCTTATCACACCATGGAACATCTGCTTTGACAAAAATCCTCCTCGCGTTTTCCTCATTTCCCTTTCACTTGGACTAGAACGAGTGACATTTCGACGGGGCGGCTACAAATGGAAAGACTCCCGTTTATTGAATTCTCTTGTCGGTGTTCGTTTTTGGTGTCCTGCCGGGGGTGTTTGTTGGAGCTTCAGTGGAATCGTATTGCGGCATCAAACCGGAAACCAATCGAAATGAATGAAAGATATGGAAATGCGCGAGGCTACTCAACCCAACCCAACTCAACCCAATCGTAAGCCGGATGATCGAGCCATTCGATTAATTAGATTCCTGCATGTTTTTCCATTCATACGTCTACCTAGGCTAGCTGTTTATCGTTTTCTGTTGCGGCTGTTGATGGATCGAAGTGTCGGAATATTGCATTTCGAATTTATTTTATTGCTGCTTCTGCTGTTATTCCAGGATAGATAACGTACTAATTGAATTATTCTGTTTTCGGTTTCATTTCAGATGACGCGATTATCAACACATTGATTAGCGACAGGTAAATAATTAAATTTTTGTCTTGATTCGACGTTTAGCACAGTTGCACGTTTTTAATACGATACTGAGTGTTACATTTGACATATGAAGTTCAAATTTTGAACTCGGGAATGGTTCTATGATTTTATAGAGGTGTTTAGTCTCAATATTTTTTCAATAACATTTTAGCTTTAACAATGTATGCATAACAGTAGTAAAAAATAAGTTTCTATATAATAATTCAGGTTTGAGTCAATTCACATTAATAGTAAGGTGTTTATATTAATTTGAAGCTTTCAAAAATAAGTCCCATAAGTTGTCAATGTTTTTTTCGAGAAGTTTTCAAAAATATATTATGAATTTGAAGATTTCATATTTTCTGAAATAAAAGAGTAAAAAGCTAGTTCTTTTTAACCAAAAGCATGACCATTTGAGGCATTGATTAAAAAAATCCAATATTTAGGAATAAAAGTAAGAGATTAGGTTTGCGATTCAAATGAAATTTATTTTCTACTCTTATAAACTCGTGTAAATTAAAGGTTTTAGTTTGAAACTTTGTTTAAGAAGAATTTTCATATAAATTATGTTAAACAAAAAATTAGTTAAATATTGTTTTCAGTTGAAGTTAAAAAATAAAATCTAGTTTTCTCTTAAATCAAAATGTTAATTTTATATTTGTGATTTCTTCTGGTTTGTGTTGCAAACTAACTCTGATTGAATATTAAATTTTCATTTGGAATCTTCAATCAAAATTATAAAACTGTGATCGACTGTGATTTGAATACTTATTAAAACTCTCACATTGATTTTTTAATCTTGATAATAGAACTTAACCTCGAGCTGAATCCGAATTTTTATTTTTGATTCCAATTCAGAGTACATACTGCCTTTTGAACCTGGGTTCGAAATCTGAATTCCGAATTTCAAGAATTTGTTTGAGTCTACGTTTTCCAGATAATTATTCGTACAAATTATGAGTCAAAAAGCGAAACTTGGATTTGATTTCTTAATTAGAAATCTCATATTTGAACTTAGAATTGTTTGTTTTCATTATGAATTCTTTCATCAGTTAAACATTTATTTAAAATTCAACTTGTGAATCTAAAGGAAAATTGCGAATGATGAAACTTTTTACGATTTTTCAATTCTAGACTACCATGAAATTTTCTTTAGAACCAATTCGGTATAAGAATCAACAGTCAAAATTTCAAATCCTCAAAATGGTTTACAATTTTAAATATTTTCTTTTCATATTTGGAAAGGATGAGTTATGAACTTACCAGTATGAAATGCAAACTGAGATTCCAATCAGGATTTTTTTTTAATAATGATCCAAACTCAAGTTCGGTAACAATAAACTGGATGCAGAATCGGAATTGTTGTCACAGGTATCGAATTTTAATGATTATATATTAGCAAATTTGGAGCCTCAAAATCCGAAATAATTCTAGCCTAAGTTTGCCAACTATTTTTTCCCAAGTATACGAGCCGTGCAAATCCGGGATATTTTTTTCAACATCCGCCAATATCATAATTATTAAATAAAAATCATGAAGAAAAACACTTGAATTTGGTAAAAAAAACTATTAATTCACAGAATTTTGAGTAAATTTTCATCTCAGAATCTGTGTCACAGAACACAGAATTTTGTGAATAATCGCAGATTTCACAGATTTTGAAAATTTTGAAAGAATTTCCAAAATTAACTTTTTTTTTGTCAAAATGAATATTGAATTTTTATATATGAATCAGAAAATATGATGAAATTGATAATGCTAAATTATTTTTTTCAACTGAAATGTAATTTAGACTCAATTTGTCTCGAAATTTTCTGGCCCATAATGGCCCGTTAAAAGCTTTATTACATGAAATGCGATTGCACTGTGTCATTTTCTGGAATGATTAATCTATCAATCATCGACGTGCTACGAATGCCAATTTTGTTCGACGTATTTTATGACGGTCGCCATCGAAGCAGAAGTGTAGCCACGTGTCACCGTGAAAATCTTTCGAATAGGTTTTGTTTAACTCTCAAACGCCTATTTTTTTCTCTGAAAAATCCGCAGAAGCTTATGATTACAAACCACTTTGGTTCTACAAAACACTTTTGACATTTTAAACTACTTGACTTGACATTCAGTACTTTTTTGGTTGTAGCTTTCACACATTTCAATCATTTTTTCCTAAATATTGAAACATATTTACATTGACTCAAAGTTTTTTTTCTGTATGATTTGTTGCACAAAAACCGGAATTTAACAACTTAAACAAAAAGTAAATACCTATTTATTGTTCATACTTTTTTAATTATTGTAGTTTTTTCCAAACCACGCCTTTAGATAGGGTTTATGTTTCAATGAAACATTGTTTCATCTCTTCTACAAAACTCAGGATTTTTTTTTCTCAAAAAATCTCTCAAACTTAAATGCCAGCCAGCCAGCCAGTTTTCTGATCAAAAACACATGGAAAAAAGATTTCTGAGCCTACCAAAATGATAACTTTTGATGAATGGGCCCATTTCCATGTATCACTTGTTTTAAAATTTTCTTAGCTGTAGCTTTTGACAACAGCGTAAAACAGCTTTTAATAACTAATATAAATTGATAGAGTTATATGTTTTGAAACATTCGGCGCAAAAGTAAGTGAAAATAATGGTTGGATTTGGTTCATTGCCAATTTAAGTAAACCTCGTCGAAAGGCGAGTTGGATGTTAGAAGCTTAACTTTCGACTTTAAATTTTAAGCTCTCAACTTTTGATTTTTGAACCACAACCCTTGACTTTCAATTCTCAGTTCTTTACTTTTAAATCTCGAAATTCGATTCTCGACTCTCGAACCTCGACTATCTACTCTCAACTTTTGCATCTTGACTACCATCCTACCTTCGATTCTCGACTTTCAACTTTCGGTTTTCGAATTTTGAATTATGACTGTCAGTTTTTTTTGGTAATTTTTAAGACTGATATTTTTGGTCCTGTGATTTCTTATTAGAATTTAGTCAAGAGGAAGCAAATCCATTGCTATTCCATGAAGAAGACCAAGATCAACGGCCAAAACGTCGGGCAAATGGTAGAACTCTGTCAACTCTAGAGCCTCATTTCTCAATTCCTGACTTTTAACTACCGTCTTTCGACTCTCGATTCTTCAATCACGACTTTTGATTCGATACACAACGGCTCTACTCTTGACTATTGAGATCCTCGGATATCGATTTACGATTCCTAATTCTCGACTCTCAAATTTCGACCTTTGATTGCCGAACCTCCACTCACAGCTATCGATTTTTGACTGTCGATTTTTGACAAAAGATTATCGACTGGCTTTCATCATTCGACTTCAGCCTCTTAATTTTCGACAACCCACTTCCGACTACCGACACTCGAATCATAAATTTCTGCTAGTTATTAATGTTCATCTTCTTACTTTCGACTCCCCACTCTCAACTCTTGTACAATATCTAGCTTTGACTCTGGACCTTAGACTTTTAATTCCCAATCTTCGACTACTAGCTATAAAAGAAGTTTTTTCGGTTGACTTTAGACTTTCGACTCTCGATCCTGAATCTCGACTTTCCTCGCTCCATTAGACTCTCGAAACTTTACTCTATTCTTGAATCTCGGCTGTTGATTCCCAAGACCAAAAATTTCGATTCTTGATTTCTAACTTTCAATTTCAGACTCGCAAACATCGACTTTGGAATCTCAATATTTTATTCTTGACTTTCTGCTCACAGCTACCGACTTTCAATTATCAACGTTCGATATGAAATCTCATCTCTCGACTCTCGACTTTGGACTTTCGACTCTCGACTTTTAACTCTCGACACAATGCCTCTTGAGCAAGTATGTGTTACTAAGATACACTAAAACGTCATCAGCGAGAAATTTTAACCCATTTTTCACAAGTTTGTCGAAATCACATTAAAATCTGTAATTTTACATAATTTTGAAAAAAAAATCGCTATAGAAGAATCTGTTTTACTAATCACTGATTTTTGGAAATTCATTTCCAAAAATAAATTTTTCTATGTCAACATTATCTAAGAATTTAAATTATTGAGTAGCAAAAAGTTTAATAAGATTTGTTATGTAATTATGTGTTTAAGTCGAATAAAAAAAGATCCAATTTGTCATGACTTTTCTATAAAATTAATGGAAATGCACCACAGAAAACCATCACAGATTATTTTGGATTCAATCAAAGAGAAGTACAAATTTTTTTTCAAAATTTCTTTCGATAACCACACTTACGACTCTTGACTGCCAACTCTTGTTCCTTGACTTTTGACTCTCGTTTTTTGATTCTAGATTTTCGAATCTGGACATTTGATTATGTTGTTTGGTTTTGATCACCGCACTTTTCTATGGTTTTCTTTGATTCATATTTTTCGGTGATTTATGTAAGCTGTTTGTTTTGCTGCGTGTTTGGCTAACGGCCGTTACTTAATATTAATATACAGCCGTTAGGAAGCACCCGGCAAAAAAAGTTTTTTTTCTGAAGATGGCTGAAGTTCTGTAGGCCGAAACGTAAAAAACGACATTTGACTATTAAAATTCGACTCTCGACTCTTGACTTCCGACTCACGTCTTTTCGTCCACTGAGTTCTTTTTTTTGGACCGATATTGACTCGTTAAATTAATTTTTACTCTTTATAATTCTTTTTGACATTTTTGACATCTTTTCGTTTTTTTATAACTATTTTTGACAATTTCTTCAATTTTATGACGTATTTCGACTGTTTTTGAACCTTTGTGATTAATTTTGAATCTTCTTAACTCATTCTGACTCATTTTGACTTTTTCTACTCCTTTTTTTATTCTTTGTGACTGTTTTGGCCTTTTATTCAGTCTTTTGACCCATTTTTCTCGTTAAGACACTTTTATTTATTTATTATTTACTTTTGACTTTTTTTTTGACTCAATTTGACTCTTTTTGACTCTTTTTTACTGCTTTCGAGTGTTTTTAAATTTTTAAAAACTCATTTCGACTCTGTTTAACCCTTTTTGACTCTTTTTGACCATTTTCGACTCTCTTTTTCTCTATTTGACTCTTTTTAACTGGTTTTAAATATTTTAATTCTGTTTTATCTATCTGACTTTTTTTTTTTATTCTTTTTGACTCTTTAAGACTCAGTTTTACTCTTTTTGACTTTAATTTGACTGTTTTTAATTCTTTTTGATACCTTTTGAGTCTTTTTGACTCTTTTCGATTTTTTTTTATATTCTTTTTGTTTCTTATTGACTATTTTTGCCTTTTTTCAATTCTTTTTGAGGCTTTTTTTTGACTATTTTTGACTCTTTTTGACCTTTTTAATCCTTTTTGTTTCTTTTTGGTTCTTTTTTACTCTTCTGGACTCTTTTTGACTCTTTTTTACTCTTTTGGACACTTTTGACTCTTTTTGACTCTTTTTTACTCTTTTTGACTCTTTTTTACTATTTTTCACTCTTTTTGACTCTTTTTGACTCTTTTTGACTCTTTTTGACTGTTTTTGACTGTTTTTGCTGTTTTTTTTTACTATTATGACTGTTTTTGACTCTATTTTTATGTTCTGACGCCTTTTAATTCTTTTTTGACTCTTTATGACTCTATTTGACGGTTTTTTTTTTATTCTTTTTGACCTTTTTTTACTCTTTTTTTTACACTTTTTAAATTTTTTTTTTTACTCTTTTTACTAATTTTGACTATTTTTGACTCTTTTCGACTCTTATTTTATCTTTTTCACTCTTTCAACTAATTTTGACTTGTTTTGATCAGTTTTAACTCTTTTTGAGTCTTTTGGTTTCTTTTTGTTTTTTCTCTGACTTTTTAAATTTTTATAAAATATTGACTCTTTTTGGCTCTTTTATTCCTATTTTTGATTCTTTTAGATTTTTTTTTTAACTTTTTCTTTGCCCTTTTTGACTCCATTTGAATCTTTTCGTCATTTTGACATTCTTTTATTCTTTATTTTATTTTGACACTTTTTGTTTCGTTTTGATTCGTTTTGATTATTTTTGACTGTTTTTGCCTTTTTTTCCTCTTTTCGAGTACATTTGACTTATTTTGCTTTTTTTTTATTCATTTGACTCTTTTTCGACTCATTTTTAATCTATCTGATTCTTGCTGATTTTTTTTTACCCTTTATTGCCCTTTTTTACCCTTTTTTACTCTTTTTATTATTGTTTACTTATTTTTACTGAATTTCCTTTTTTTTAATTTTTCTCCTCGTTTTGAATCTTTTTGATTCGTTTTGCTTTTCTTTGCTTTTTCACTGTTTTTGACTTTTTTTCTGTTTTTGACTATTTTTGACTTTTTTCCACTTTCTTCAATTTATTTCGGCTCTTTATGGATCTTTCTGATTTTTTGTCTTTTTTTTCTACTTTGACTTTATTTGTATTTCATGCTCTTTTCACGTTTGTTTGGCTTCTTTTTACTGTTGTTTAGTCACCATAATTTATTGCTTTTTACCTATTTTTACTCGATTCTCTTTTTTCAATTGTCGACTCTCAAAATGATCGACACTCAACACTTGACTTCTCACTCTCAATTATCAGAGAATTGGTTCTAAAGTAAGGTTGCCAGAATTTTTTCCACTCCCATCCGGGCCTAGCAATTCCGGGCATTTTTTCAAAAAAACCTGGCAAAATCCGGGCATGGATTTCAATTTTTCAAATCCAAAAACCGGGCAAAAACCTGGCAAAATTTAGGTGTAATTATACATAATAGCAAAAAAATGCAAAAAAAAAATTGAAATTAATATTTTATTAATGTAATTGCAGACTTCCAAAAACTTTTTGGAACACTTAAATATTTAAAGGTTTATGAAAGTAAATCAGCGAAATTATTTGAAACAACCGTTGAAAATTTCCATACCGTTAATCGATTTTGCTGAAACTTACTCAAAAACTTTAATTTTTTTTTTTTTGGTGTCTTTGTGAAAATTGTGAAAAAATCCGGGCAATATCCGGACTATTTTCACGATATCCGGGCAACCGGGCCGGACCGGACTTTATCGAAATTTTGCATCAAATATCCGGGCAAACCCGGATAAAACCGGGCAATCTGGCAAGCTTATTCTAAAGTCTTAATTTTGAAACTCACTTCTTGACTCTGAGCTGTCTACTCTATACTCAAGACTTACGATTCTTGATCTTTGACTGTCAACGTTTGACTCTTAAATCTTAACTGCTAACTCAGATCGTAAAGGTTTGGTCCGAGATTTTAGAATCAAAAATACTGTAACCGAAATCAGCCAGTCAGTTTTGCATGAAAGGTTCGTATAATAAAAGGATGACTTTTTTCACAGAATTAAAAACCACGAAAAAACAATTTTATTCAGAAGAACCGATATTAAAAGGATTTTATTCATTCTTATTTTTGTCCATAAACATCGGTAATTACTCGGAATTTCTCTCATTTCAATTTCCTGGCTCCATTACTATTCTTTCACTCTCACCCAGGGCCCTTGATGAGGTTTTGAATGCAATTTAATTGCAACAATCAATCATCGCTGCTTCCATCTTCCCTTTTTCCGTTGCTTCAGGACGATCCTTTCGCGAATCCCAGCCAATGGCAATTTGTTCATGAGATATTGAGCCCTATCATGTGGAATAAATTGCATTTGATGGAGATTCACTTGCCTGCATCCTTTACTGGCTGTTGGCTCTCGAACTGGTTCCGGCGCTCTATTTTTTATTATTTCATATTTATTTTTATTTGGTTTTATTGAATCCTCGATAGCGTTGCTGCTTTTGTCACCCGCGCCAGTCAATTGTGGCTTTTCAGATGATCGATGATGAGCGAGCAATAAAATCAACTGACCCTTATCAATTTCTTTTCGCCATTGAAGTGTGATAAATGAGAAAACTTTTTTTTTCGTACTTTTATGTTCGTGGTGATGAACAGAATAAATTAACGAATCGTAATCGAGGGTCATTAAAATTCATTAAAGCATTCCTTCCCTCGTTTAATAGCAATCTGAAGAGTCGTTGAGATTTTAAGAGCAAATTGAACTAGTTGCAAAGCAATTTCGCTCCCCCCATTCCATAATGGTGTCGATCGTCGTGCTCGAGAAGCGAAACGTTCACCTTCAGGCTTTCATCAGTTCGACATTCAGCTCATTTTCTATTTTAAATAAATAAATAATCCATAGAAATAGGAGGAAAAACATATTTCCGAATACCGGTTGCACTTCTCCCCTCGGGGGTTTTCCGCTGATGGACTTTTCCAAACTTTTTACTTTCCGGCATCCCAGCATAGCATACATCCATAAGTCGAATATTTATTTGAGGTTAAGGCAAGCAATAGTTCGTTTGCCAATCGCAGAGAAAGAGTGAAGCAAGAGATCGATGATTGGTGGGGTAAATAGTTTTGAAGCGATGATGACGAGAGGTGTGGATCTGAAAACAATTTCAACTTGTGTCGGAAAATGCAAAGTGGGTTCGCAAAAACATAAAGCAGTTGTTCGGAACAGCGCTCGATGCCAAAGTTTTCAATACTGAAACAATTGGTGCAATGGAAGGAATTTTAATTGTTGCCTGCGGGAAAGATCAGCAGAAAATGTTTGAAATGAAATTAGGATGTCAGTTTTGAATCAAATATATTACCTATCTGTTGGATTACTAGAGAGCGATGTCAGGCTAAACCAATAACCCTTCGTACGACCCTGGATCATTAATGAAGAAGGACGGTTCAAAGATGTCGAGATGCAACTGTCAGCATCTCTAATGAACAGCTGATTAGAAGGAGTAAAATGATTGTGGACTATGTTTGTCCTTTACCAAAAAAGAAGCCAAAATTTTGTATTGTATCCAGTCTTAGTCTTAAGAAAAAACGCCATTAGAACAGATGTTGAATTAGAATAGTTAATTGTTAAATGTTGTCGTAGTAAAAATAAATGTTTAAGTAAACCGTTGATTTTCCGTAAAAACCGCGTTGAATAAATAGTGCCAAAAACTTACCTGTGACTTGTGAATAAATAGTGTAAAAATCCAAGTCAGTGTTTTGATACGCAAAGTCACAATCGCCGAAAGAGCTGACCCAATAGCTCCACCCAACCAAGGAATCCCCCAACAAAAATACAGTCCACGAAGGTATCCCGCACCCCAACATTTTGGTCCTTCGAGCCGGATCAACAAGCCCAACCAAACACACCACGGAGGCACAATTCATAATCGCCATTGCGAAGGATATTCCCCGAGAAGGAGACTCGGAAACCCGACACCAGGTGCGCGTTTACAACTCGCAAATTAGCAGCGATCACCTACGATCACCAGCACACGAAACGCGTTGGTAGGTTTACACTTCGCTTGCCGTCGTAAAAGAAGTTCAGCTATCGCCGTTTGCAACAAACAAAACGTTGCGTTTAGCACATCTTCTGCACACTTCGGAATCACAACATTCGCACCAAACTCACCTGGAAGATCGGCCCAATATCATCACCACCCAACTTATCGGTCCAGGCAGCAGGTATCCAGCAATCGAGCCGCTGAAAACGGTTCTCCAGGTAAATTACCCGAGAACAGTTTATGTTCAGCCAATTGCTTGGATTTTTGTTGCATATTACACAACATTTGTTTCCCACTCTGCTTCTAAACATACGTGAGATTCGGAGAATCTCACCAACCCCAACGCGTGAAGAGGAGAAGATCGACACCACTACCACATCTGTACCGCAACACCACCAATACATCAGCGAGGCATTCCGGAACCAACACTGGCGGCAGAAGTGATATCATCCACTGATCTCACTGCTCATCACCACCATCCGACGGCTCACCACCACTTTCGCTGATGATCATCAGCAGTGCTGATCACAATCATCATTGGCACCAACGACACTAGATTCCCAATTTCATCACCCGGTTCTCAATGAAATTTACCTGGTGATTTTCATTGCCAATCCCATCCAGCTGGCTGGCTTCGTTCCTTCAAAGCCCTGAGGGTACAGCACTTAATCAATACCTGCCGTTCCAAAGGTTGGAAGGCGCCATTGTTGCTGTAGGTCAAGGTCACAATAGCCACCGTTTTCATCGTCCTTCGAAGAAGCTGGAGACTCCTTTCAGCAGCAGGCTACTGGCTAGCTCTTCTGTGCTAAGTTATTAGCACCCGTTTTGTCACCATTTGGCCAGAAACACAACCGCACAACCCCGATTCAACCGTCCCGGACACTGCACCGTTGTTAGGTGAGTCAAGCACTTTTTCCCGATCAACCCGATAAAAATAACCGACCAGCCGGTGCTGGCTACGACACGAAACTAACCAACCAATCAATATCTCACGAACACAACCGTGCCCATACCGTTATATGTTTGATTGAGTTTTCGGCTTTGGTATTGATTGATGCAAGGGGCACACGAATGCACTATAGCGATTGAGTGCAACACAGCATAAATACACTGGTCAGCAAAATTTTAGATTCAAATAATTTTTAAAATTGAATCCATGCAACGAGTTTTTCGGTCAGGTTAGTAGAATCTACAGTATACGTCCTGCCGAAGCTTAATAGACTGCAAATACTACATCGCCATTATTTCCCATCATCCATCCTGCTATTCTGTTTGGTATCGAGGGTACGAACGAGTTGGCTTCAAGAAAATTTTCACACGGAAACCGAGGCGTGAAATTATTTCCTCGTATCGAAATTTGCGGCTAGGACGTGCATACCTGTAAAGGTGTTCAGCCTTATTTTTGTTAAGGTAAATTAAGCTTACAGTATATGTCCTTTGCCGAAGCTTGTTCAAATCTGAATACTACATCGTATTTTCCCCGTTTGTATCCTGAATTCAAATCTGATCTGAGGGCAACCATTCCAATCGCGAATAATATTGAGGAAAATCCACGTTTGAAGGCAACGCACGCGTAGTACACCAAGGCTTTCGGGAGTCGATCGATACCTGTAGAGGAGTGCAACTTTAGTTTCTTTAAAGTAAGTTAAGCTCTACAGTGTATGTTCATTGCCGAAGCTTGTTCGTAGTACAAATACTCACCTGTCATTTTATCACTGTGTACCACTGCGTGAATCCGTTTAACCGAGAACCATGGCTACTTCCGGCGCCCAATCGTCTACCAGAAACCCACCGCTGAGGAATCTCCAAACCAGATTGAAGGCAATGCTGGAGATGTTCAAGGCACTAACCGCGTTTGCGAACACTTTGGGCGAGGTTACATCTGTTCAGCAAATCCAAGTCAGGTTGGAAAAGCTGAATGAGTTATGGGACAAGGTCAACGATGCTATCATGGATGTAGAAATTCATGAAGAGTATTCGTCGAAGGAAGGCGCTTGTCCAGGTATAAGGTTGGACTTCACCACTCGTTACTACGATGCCAAGGCCAGCATGTTAGACCGGATCAAGGAGTTGGAAGGAAACACCGCGAACACCAGCGTTCTGCAATCCACCCGCATCATGGATTCATCCATTCAGCCAGTCACGGAACATGTTAGGCTACCCCAGATAAGGTTGCAGACTTTCGACGGCAACATCGATCAGTGGTTGAGTTTCCGGGATCTTTTCCTATCGCTGATCCATTCCAAGGTGGACTTACCAGACGTGGAAAAATTCCACTATCTAAAAGGATGCCTAGCCGGAGAAGCCAGAGCACTCATCGACCCTTTGGCTCTAACGAGAGCCAACTACAACATCGCTTGGGAAACACTGATGACTAGATACAACGACAGCAAGGTTTTGAAACGTCGACAAGTTGGAAATCTATTCAAACTCCCGAAGGTTACCAAGGAATCGTCATCAGAAATTCAGGTGTTGCTGGAAGGCTTCGAACGTGTGGTGCAAACGTTAGATCAGCTGGTGAAGCCCGAGGATTATAAGGATTTGTTGCTGTTGGAGGTATTATGCTCGAGGCTGGATCCCGTAACTCGTCGTGCTTGGGAAGAGCACAGTGCGCATCAGACCGAGGACACTGTCAAGGATCTCACACAGTTCCTTCAAACGCGAGTCAAAATTCTTGCCTCATTACCATCAAAAGCCCAGGATACCAAGCAGGAGCCCTCACAGTTGCCTAAAAAGAACTTCGCCTCGAGAACAAGTTATAGCGCAGCACAGATGTCATCCGGAACGTGCATCGCTTGCTCAGAATCTCATCTGCTTTACACTTGTCCAGCGTTTTCAAGGTTGAATGCATCCGCTCGTGACAAATTACTGAGGCAGCATTCTCTATGCAGGAATTGTTTTCGACGTGGTCATCAAGCCTCAGAATGCAGATCTATGCAAGTGTGCCGTAAGTGTAGGGGAAAGCATCACACTTTAGTGTGCTTCAGAGAAGACGGTGGAGGTTATAGGAATCCTCAATCAGCATCACCCGCCAGAAGAGTTCAACAGTCATCTCATCCTGCAGAGACAACAGCAGGAACTGTCTCTTCAAATGTTGCCAGGAACCACTCGTCGACGATAATCCTCGCCACAGCAGTCGTTTTGGTTGAAGACGATACAGGGAAGGCCTTTCACGCGAGGGCTCTACTAGACTCCGGATCGGAGAGCAACTTCATGTCAGAGAGGCTCTGTCAACGGATGAAGATCTCCCGAAGGCGTTCAAATATCTCGGTACTCGGAATCGGCAAGGCAAATACAACTGTGAAATACCAGATTTCTGCAGTTGTGAAGTCACGTACATCTAGTTTTGCGAGAAATATGGAATTTCTTCTTCTCCCAGCGGTTACTGCAGATCTGCCTACTACTAGCGTGACGGTTTCTTCGTGGAAGTTCCCACAGGGTGTGGAACTAGCGGATCCAGGTTTCTTTCAATCAAAATCGGTCGATTTGGTACTCGGCATTCAGCATTTCTTCTCCTTTTTGCAAACCGACAACAAAATTCCGCTTGGCGAGGGGCTGCCAATGCTGATAGATTCAGTATTCGGTTGGTTGGTCACCGGAGCAGTTGAACACCAGGGTTCAGCTCGGCGCATCGTTTGCAATGCAGCTTCTACAGTTCATCTAGACGAACTTCTCACCAGGTTTTGGTCGTGTGAGGAGATAGGGTCTCCGAACATATTTTCCCCGGAAGAACAACGCTGCGAGGCGCAGTTTGTTCGCACTATCCAGAGGAGTTCTGATGGACGATACACCGTAGGCTTACCGAAGAACGATGAGATACTTTCGAGGATGGGCGAGTCGCGTGGCATAGCACTTCAGCGACTAGATGGCTTAGAAAGGAGATTGGCGAGGGATCCAGAGTTGCGGAATCAATATAACCAGTTCATGGAGGAGTACGTGGATTTTGGGCACATGCGTAGGGCGCATGTGGGCCCGGAGAAGCGTTGTTATCTACCACACCACCCAGTCATCAAACAGGCCAGCACAACAACGAAGGTTCGAGTGGTATTCGATGCATCGTGTAAGAGCAGCAGTGGCGTTTCCCTGAACGATGCACTCCTGGCAGGACCTGTGATCCAAGACGAGCTACGAGCCCTTATCATGCGTTGCCGAATGAAGCGGATAATGATTGTCGCAGATGTCGAGAAAATGTTCCGACAAATAGGTATCGATAGAGCAGACATGCCGCTACAAAGCATTCTGTGGAGGAAAGATTCATCGGAGGACGTGAAAACGTATGAACTCACCACCGTTACATACGGTACAAAGCCGGCACCGTTTCTCGCTACCAGAACATTGAAGCAGTTGGCCACAGATGAGCAGGAATCATATCCAATGGGATCCAAGGCAATAATGGAAGACGTCTACATGGATGACGTTTTGACTGGAACGGATAACGAAGAAGCGGCTTCAATACTCTGCGAACAACTAATCAGCCTAACGAAACGTGGAGGGTTTCGATTAAGAAAGTTCGCATCCAATTCGCCGACGGCCTTGCGATCAATAGACGACGAAGACCTTGCGTTGCCGCACACGACCGAAATACAACTGGATCCAGACCCGGCAGTCAAAACCCTAGGACTTGTGTGGCAACCTCGAACAGACGTTTTGCGATTCAACTTTACCATATTGGATACCCCGGAAAACGAAAGGCTAACAAAACGGAAAATTCTGTCGGCAATCGCAATGTTGTTCGATCCCCTTGGTATGGTAGGAGCTGTCACCACAACCGCAAAAATTTTCATGCAGAGGCTGTGGAAATTGAATGAGAAAGGAGAAAGGCTTGACTGGGATCATCCGGTTCCAGTTGAAGTTGAACGAGAATGGCGTAATTTTCACCGGCAGCTTCACTTGATGAACGAGTTGAAGATACAGCGCTGTGCAGTCGTCCCAAATTGTGTTAAGATGGAGCTGCACTTCTTTTCGGACGCTTCGGAAAAGGCGTATGGTGCCTGCGCATACATCAAGAGCATCGAGGCTCAAGGAAGGATTTTCGTACATCTACTAGCGTCGAAATCGAAGGTTGCACCCTTGAAATGCCAGTCGATACCCAGGTTGGAGTTGTGCGGGGCACTATTATCAGCGGAATTATCCTGCAAGGTACGAGAGGCGTTGAAGGTCGAAATGGATATGTTTTTCTGGACGGATTCAACTTGCGTGCTGCAGTGGTTGAAGGCGATTCCGACGACGTGGGCTACGTTTGTTGCAAACCGTGTAGCGAAAATCCAATCAGCTACGGAGAACTGTGTTTGGAGACATGTTCCAGGGGTACAGAATCCAGCAGATCTTATTTCCCGAGGCTTAAATCCCGATCAGATCCAGGAGAACAATCTTTGGTGGAATGGTCCCGAATGGCTACTGCAGGATAATTATCCGGAACAACCCAGCAGCTTTTGCACTGAGGGAGCAGATGCAGAAGTCCGGCATGTTGCAGTGAACCTGACAACAAGTCAAACCGATTTTGGAGCAGAATACGTTGGAAAATTCTCGTCGTTTACCAAGCTTGTACGCTGCACCGCATACTGGATGCGACTGATGCGTATTTTGAAGAAAAATGAGACAAATCCCAAGAGTTTTCTAACCGTCACAGAGCTTAGAGACGCCGAATACGCTATAATCCGCCGAATACAGCTGGAGACGTTTCCTGAAGAATGGAAGTGCTTGGTCGAAGGAAAGGATATTCATCGAAGCTCGCCCTTAAGATGGTTTGCTCCTCGAATTTCTGCAGAGAACTTAATACGAGTTGGCGGCCGATTAGGGAAATCGGAGGAGTCGGAAGATACCAAGCATCCAATAGTTTTACCGGCAAAACACCCTTTCACAGTTCTATTGTACGAGTACTACCATCAGAAGCTGATGCACGCAGGTTCACAGTTGCTGCTCAGCTCTGTTCGTTTAAAGTATTGGCCACTTGGAGGTCGGAATGTTCCTCGGCAAATTATACACAACTGTAAACAGTGTTTCCGCGCCAAACCTAGTCCCATCCAGCAGTTCATGGGTGAATTGCCTTTAGCTCGTGTCACGAGATCGAGACCGTTTTCCAAGACCGGTGTGGACTACTTCGGACCAGTATATGTTCGCTTAGCCCCAAGACGACCAGCAGTTAAGGCCTACGTAGCAGTTTTCATCTGTCTCTGCACGAAGGCAGTGCACCTCGAGTTAGTTTCGGACCTATCGACGGATCGATTTCTCCAAGCATTACGCCGCTTTATTGGAAGAAGAGGATATTGTTCGGATATTTATTCGGACAATGGGACGAATTTCGTAGGAGCTCGTAATTTTCTACAAGAACTGCTGATTCATTTCCGTAACAGCCAACATCAGGAGAAGGTAGCCAAGGAGTGCGCAAACAACCATATTCAGTGGCATTTTATTCCCCCCGCTGCACCCCATTTTGGAGGCCTTTGGGAAGCTGCAGTTCGATCGGCCAAGAAGCATCTTCTCAAGGTTCTTGGAGAAAACGCTGTTTCCTTCGAAGATATGATCACGTTGCTTGTTCAAGTGGAGAATTGTTTAAACTCGAGACCGATCACTGCGTTAACCGATGACCCAGGAAACCTTCAACCGTTGACACCAGGGCATTTTTTAATTGGAGAACCATTTCAACAGCTATCAGAAAGGGATTACAGCGAGGTACCGATGAATCGGCTTAATCAGAGCCAAGTTATCCAGAAAAAGCTACAACATTTTTGGGATAGATGGAGAACAGAGTATCTCACGCAGTTGCAAGGGCGATACAAGAGATGGAAGTCACCTGTCGAGATAACTGTTGGGAAACTAGTGATTATCAAGGACGATAATCTACCGCCATGCCGCTGGAAGATGGGACGTGTTGAAAAGCTGCATCCTGGATCCGACGGTGTTGTTAGAGTAGTTACTCTGAAGACGGCTACAGGACCTTCTACGCGCCCAGTTGAAAAGCTGTGCATACTACCAGAATCATTTCAGCCTGAAGAAGATTCCCAACTTGCCCGTGAAAACCAAACAGATCAGACCTCCCCCTTGTGTTCGTGAGATTTCGTTCTTTTATTTTCAGAACCGCGAGCGATTCAGGATGGGCGAGGATGTTGGATTACTAGAGAGCGATGTCAGGCTAAACCAATAACCCTTCGTACGACCCTGGATCATTAATGAAGAAGGACGGTTCAAAGATGTCGAGATGCAACTGTCAGCATCTCTAATGAACAGCTGATTAGAAGGAGTAAAATGATTGTGGACTATGTTTGTCCTTTACCAAAAAAGAAGCCAAAATTTTGTATTGTATCCAGTCTTAGTCTTAAGAAAAAACGCCATTAGAACAGATGTTGAATTAGAATAGTTAATTGTTAAATGTTGTCGTAGTAAAAATAAATGTTTAAGTAAACCGTTGATTTTCCGTAAAAACCGCGTTGAATAAATAGTGCCAAAAACTTACCTGTGACTTGTGAATAAATAGTGTAAAAATCCAAGTCAGTGTTTTGATACGCAAAGTCACAATCGCCGAAAGAGCTGACCCAATAGCTCCACCCAACCAAGGAATCCCCCAACAAAAATACAGTCCACGAAGGTATCCCGCACCCCAACACCTATCAATCAATGTCTGATCAAAAAGTAACATAAAAAAAGAGAGTCAATATAGTCAAAAGTGTCGAAGAGAGTAAACAAAATTCAAAACGAGCCATGGAAGGTAAAAAAAAACAAACAGAATTAAAAAGAGTCAAAAAGAGTCAAAAAGAGTCAAAAAGAGCCAAAAAGGGTCAAAAAGCGTCAAAAAGAGTCAAAAAGAGGCAAAAAGAGGCAAAAAGAATCAAAAAGAGTCAAAAAGAGTCAAAAAGAGTGAAAGAGAGTCAAAAAGAGTCAAAAAGAGTCAAAAAACAAAAAAAAAAGTCAAAAAGAGTCAGAAAGAGTAAAAAAGAGTCAAAAAGAGAAAAGTTTGAAAGATAAAAAAAAACGTTAAAAAAGTAGAGAGTCGTGAGTCAATCATCGAGAGTCGAGAATCAAGAATCGAGATTCGAAAGTTTAGAATCGAGAGTTGAGAGTCGAGAGATGAAAGTCAAAAGTCCTGAGCATCGTGCATCGAGTGTCAAGCATCGAGAGTCGAGAGTCGAGAGATGAGAATTGAAATCGATAGTTGAGAGTCGGAAATCGAATTTTGTAAAGTGCATGTTCGGTGTCGAGAGCTGAGAATCGAAAGTCAAAAGTTGAAAGTTGAAAGTCGAATGTCCAGAGTCGATAATAGACCTTCGTGGATCAAGAGATTGAAATCGAGAGTAAAATGTCGAAAGTCGTGACTCCTGACTCGAGAGTTGAAAGACAAGAGTTGAAAGTCGTGAATCGAGAGCTGACAGTTCAGAGTTAAAAGTCGAGAGTTGTGAGTCGTAAGTCGTGAGTCAATAAGTGAGTCAAGAAATGTGTCATGAGTTGATTCAAGAAGTGAGTCAAGAAGTGAGTCAAGAATCGAGAATCGAGATTTTACAGTCTACAGTCAACAAGTGATAATCAAAAGTCGATAGTAAACAGTCGAGAGTCAACAGTCAATAGTCCAATGTCGAGAGTCCAAGATAGACAATCGAATGTTGACGGACATAGTCAGAGTCGATAGTCGAGATTTCAGAGTCAAGAGTCAAAAGTCGTACGTCAAGAGTAGAGAGCCGAAAGTCCACTGTCGAAAGTCGAGAGTTGACAGCCGAAATCTTAAAGTCAAGAGTCGAGAGTCGAATGTTGATTCAAGAGTTGAGAGCCGTGAGTCAACGAGAGTTGAAAGTTGAGAGTCAAAAGTCGGTTTAGATCGGATTTGATAGAAAGTCTGCCATGATGGTAATTTTTTTTCCTCAGCTATTACCTGTTTTTGATCCATCTGTGTATATTTTATTATAATTTATGAAGTGCTTTTCTAAATGTTCTTTAGCTAGAGATTTGATGACTTTTTCGTTCAAATCATTTTTCTTTCCTAAAGATTCAATGTTAATTTCTATTGTATCATTTATATTTTTCAATCTTAGAGTTTTTTGATCTGCTGTTAAGTGTAGGATTTATCTTTGTTTAAAGGTAATTAATTCCAGAAAAAGTGTACTTTTTGGGAAGCTGTTCTATTTCTTTGAATTGATTTAATATATTACTAATAGGTTTGTTATTTAAGATTTTAAAACTTTTATCTTGGCTAGCCATTTTTCTCTATGAAATATTGGAATTTCCCTTGCTTCTGAGTAAATTGCCTTTATCGGTGTAGATTTTAGAAGATGGAGGCAAGTTCTTAAAGAGTCATTGTATGATGAGTTAATTTTAGCAAGATTGGTTTTAGCTACATTTCCATATATTGTTAATCCATAATCAATCTGTGATCTTATTATTGCTTTATTATTTTTCAATGCTGTTCTTGGATGTGCTCCGTTTTTTCTCATTTGTTTCTGAAAAACATTTCGGATTATTAAGTAGTTTTGAATCCATTCTATGAATTTGAGCGGCAATTTGAATTTATCGAGATTTTTTAGCAAGATGTTAACATCAACCGAATCAAAGGCTTTTGTTAAATCTATGAAAATTGATAATGATTTTCTCTTATTTCTACTTGCTGGTGTTATTAAAGAGTTTAAATGATTGATACAGTTTATTGACGAGAAACCAAATTGAGCTTTCATTTCCAGCCAGTTCTTCATTATTCATATTTTCTGAATTTTCTTTGTTTTTGAAGTTTTCTTCAATTCTTTTGACGATATTCCATATTTCTTTTACGCCTGTATTTTCATTGATATTTTCCAATAATTCATTATTATATTTATTTATTTAATCTTTTAATATTTTCTGAAGCTATATTTAGATTGTTTATATTCTTTTTTGTTTTCTAATGTCAAATTTTTCCAAAATTTTATTTGCTTCTTGTTGTTAATTTCATAGTATTGCTTTTCTTTTTCGCTCCAACATGGTTTTAGTTTGGATTTACTTTTTATATCTATGTTGTAAGTACAATCCGAAATTGCTTTTTCAATTTTTTCATTTAAATCATTAGCATTTTTTATATTTTTATGATCTATTTTATTAATATTTTTAACTTCTTTCTTTTTGATTATTATTGTGATCTGTGAATTGTCCTGTATTTTTTTTGTATTCGAATATTTAAAATTCTATCAGTTTATGATCTGATCCTAGATCTTCATCCGAAATTTTCCCTGCTTTACTAGTCGTTGCCAATGTTTGGCCAATTGCTGATGAATTTTGGTTTAGTTCTTCCCATCTTGTTGGTTTTCCATTATTTAATGAAATCATTTCATAATCGTACAACAAATCTGATACATTAAGGTTGCCAGAATCCCAGCAAACATTTTTGTAGGTATATTTTCCAGCAACTTTGTTATACGTTTCATATACATTATAGAATGATCGTATGAAACTCGAAAAAACAGCATTTACCTACCAAAGTGGAGGCAATATACATACAAATTTTCAACTTTTGGCTAAAACGATAAGAGTATACGATTTCGACACCATATTCATACATACTGAAAGAATGCTAGAGCGCACAAGTTTTTTCTCTCCACGCACGCGAACCGTTGCTAGCGACAATATTTGCTGCCTCTGTCATTGGGTTATTCTTGCAAATACACCATCTGATTTTTAGCAATCTGGTTGCACTGCTGGTCGCAGAGAGAACAACAAAGCTGTTCTCTCACTTGACCCACGCGGGAAAAAGCAAAGGAACGAAATCGTCTTCAAAATCTGCAAACATGGTGGACTTTCAATCATATCCGATTAAAACCATTTAATCCGACTTCGAATTTTACGACCTTTTACTTGCGTTAGTTGGAATTACGATTCACAGCAACGTTTTTAATGACTTGAGTCGCATTTTTAATGCGATTTCATGTTTGCTGGGAATTTTTTCAGCACGTATCCTGGCCGGACAAACCGAGCAATTTTTACATAAAAACCTGGCAAAATCCGGGCATTCAATTTCAAATTGACGACCAAAAATCCGGGCAAAATCCGCGCAAATTTTGTCATAATTCAGTAATTTCTCAACAAAGATTAAGGAAAAAAAATATTTTTTTTTTCAACAAAACTCATTTATAGATATTGAACCGTATTTTAGGCTTCCAAAAAACCTTTCATGATAATTTTTTTACAACTTGCTCAAAAAATTTCGTTTTGGGGGTGTTTGTTGTTTTTCTATGTTTTATTTGCCAAATAAAGTTAAAAAATCCGGGCAAAATCCGGGCATTTTCAATGAAATCCGGGCAACCGGGCCGGGGCGGATTGTTCTTAAATTTGGTATTAAATATCCGGGCAAACCCGAATGAAACCGGGCAAACCCGGATAAAACCGGGCAATCTGGCAACCTTATGATACATAATCTAATTGATCTCTTTTATTGTATTTACTATCTCATAGTGAGTGTTAAGCATTTGAATCTCCACCTATTATAATTGGTATGTTTCTATTTTTAATCAAATCAAAGATATTTTTTAAAGGTAATTTAATTTCTGCATGTGTCATGTTTGGCGCAATATATAATGATATAAAAATTGTAGGATTTTTTTTATATTTTTAATTTTTACAGCAATAAGATCTCAGTTAATATTAGGTATTAATCTTTCTTCAAAAATTAGTTCAGGGTGATTAAGAATACCCACTCCTGAATATCCTTCGTCTCTAGATTTCTTAACAAACTTTTAGTTAAGGAATTTGTATTTTTCGGATTCTTTAATCCAAATTTCTTGTATTAGCTTTATTTGAATTTCTTTTTCTCTTATAAACTTTTTAATTTGTTCTCTTTTCAATTGTGGTCTAAGGCTATTTATATTTATTTGGGAAATATTTAAATTTTCTAAAACTTATCTATTATATTTTCTATTTGAAATATTTATCAGTAAGTCCGAGTTTATCAATCAATTGTATATTATTTAATAATTTCATTTATAAATTCATTTATTGTTGATCCAATTTCTATTTCTTTAACATCTGATTCAATTTCAGTGTTGTTCGTTTTTGTGTTTTTCATAAAATTTATTAGTTTTGTTGATGCTTGTTGCATAATTTCTGATTTTAATTTTTTAAATTCTGTTGTTCTGTGAGGATTCTTTTCAATTTATTTTTTTTATTTGTAGCAAAATTTGTTCGCCAACTATTAATCGCTTTTGTACGTATTCACCGTGCTGTTTTTCATGTTTATTTTTATTAAACCCATTGATAATTTTGTTGTATTTAATTGGATTTTTTATTGTTTCAGAAGGTCTGTATCTAGCTAGTGTTCTATTTGGAAGGAATTCTTCGGTAGATTGAAGAATATCGAATTTGTTTATATTTTTGGGATATAGTTCTGAGGTTTCAATAAAAGTTATCTTATTCAAAACCATGGCTGTATTGATTTGCTGTCTACTTTTTTTTCGGACAATTTTTATCATTTGGTTTGTGCGAACCTCTACAATTTTTACACTTTGCTTGAAGTTCTTTGCAATCTGGGTAGTCTTTATCATCCAATGTACCACATTTTTTTTACCCTTACAGACTAATTCCTTATGACCGATCCTTCAACACTTCTTGCAAATTCGGACCGGGTAATTATACATTTCAGGCTTAGTGAAGACATTATAAATTTGTACAGATGTAGGTAATTGTGATATTTCAAACGTTATTTTAATCGAATTTATGTCATAAAGTTTTTTAATGATCATTCTCATTATACGTTCGACTCAGATATCGAATTCGGTATATTTCTTATGATTCCAATCGAGAAGCATCTTAGGAATTGTTTCTTTACTATTATTATTTCTTAAAACTTCTGCAGGATTAAGAATTTTTTCGGTGTCCTTGGGTGACTTATATGTCAGTTTGGATCTATACTGTCCCGCTTTTTAAAGTTCCGGGAACTGATTAAGCTTAAGTTCATGTAGGAACTTCGCTACTTCCATTGGTTCGAGTAAAATATCATCATCATCTGTGGTTGAAATGGGTTCAATAATAAAATCGTTGTACGAATCATTTTTAATCCAATTAGATTTTTCTTGTAAATTTTTGAGATAATTTTCATCATTTTTAACGTGTCATCTTGTTTGTTTGTTTGTTTGTTTGTTTGTTTGTTTGTTTTGTTTTGTACTTTGTCATTTTTCGGAAGTTTAGACCTAGTGTTGTGTGTGTGTGTTTTCTGTGCTATTTGATCGTGTTAGTGACAGATGTCTTTTTTTGTTTTTGTGTTTGTGATGAAGCTGATCTCGGTGCATTATTCTTATCTTCGTGTTTGTGATAGTTTTTTTCATGTGAATTTTCAGATGACGTCTGTTCCGGAAATCTGCGAAATGATGGAGAATCCTTGTCGTCGTCAGTGCTAGAGAGATCTGGTTCCAAGTCCTTGTCTGGGGGTCTTTTATGTTTATTTTCGTCATGTTCCAAGTCCGAGTCATCTTTCATTTTTACCCTGTCCTACGGACGTCCAGTCAGAAAAAAATGATTGAAGAAACTTACCTAGAATTTCTCTGAATTAACACTTAATTATAATTACTTACTCTACACACTTAGAAAAATCAACGTAGATTTACATGAAACTGCATGGGTAGAAAGGAATCGGCCTTTTACGTGCGATAATACTGGTTGTTTCATGTAAATTTTCGTCAGCGTTCAATGCTGTTATTACATGTAGGTTTACATGATCTATCTCATCTCATGAATCTTATTAGACAGGGGATGGTTACTGAATGAAAAAGAAAACACCACTTTTAGTACAGAGAAATAAATTTATTTCACTTGAATTACACTAACACTTGGAATTGAAAAAAAACAACACTTGGTTCGATCACTCCCGAACTTTTGCGAGTTTTTGCTGATTCCCCCGCTGACGGATGAAAACGACGACTGGTTGCACAGTTGGAGCTTCAAAGATTGTTACCTTTTCGAGAATTTTTCGATTTCCTGCAAATGATAAAACCAGTGTAAATATGTTACATAAGTCAGACTTATTTTCAAAATTGTTTTACCTCTAATGAGCAAATACAATTTTACCGAATATAAAACAGACAGCTGTTGCCGACGCAAAACAGGACGAGAATCTAACAGGAGTAAAAACAAAATTGACAAACTGACGCTGGCGCTGGATTCAGCATGCATTGACATGTAATTTCCCTTGAAAAGGTCAAGATGCTATACTATTTTTCAATTTTCTTCCAGCGCTGGTGTTAAAATGTAAAATCACTTGTAATGTAGGGTTACATTTTTTTATCTGTGTACGCTACTTTTCTCTATTTTTTACTTTTTATTAGAACTATCAATACTCTTTAACTATTAATAACAATTTATTTCACAATTTTACATGTGACGCGATACATAAACTTCTGTACACATTAATTTTCACTACGCTTGACTTCTTGGTTATAGCTTCCGAATATCGAAAATCGTGGCTGTTCTCTACTGGGTTTGCTTTGCGAATTTGGAGTCGCAAGTCAGGAAATGAAAGTTGAAAGTCGGGTGTCAGAGTTAACTGTTGTTCTCATAGTCAAAATAAGAATTTTAATATTTTAATGTTTCATAGCTTTGAAGATTTGGAATTTCATTCATTCAAAAAAATGAAATCCCATTCAAATTCGGAAACACTATAATGTGGTCAGAGGTGTAATCGAAATTCGTTTGACAACGTTTAATTAGCTCAGCCAACTGGCAACGAATCAAATTCAATCCACCGGAACTGGTTCCCAATTCTAACCGACAAATGCAAATTTAATGACATGTCAACTACTGTTTGGATTTTCGCCAATCCGAATGCTGCACATGCCATAATTAAA
This sequence comes from Uranotaenia lowii, assembly GCF_029784155.1. NCBI lineage: Eukaryota > Metazoa > Arthropoda > Insecta > Diptera > Culicidae > Uranotaenia > Uranotaenia lowii. The sequence goes on along the minus strand of NC_073692.1, from coordinate 369,413,575 downwards.
GCCGGAAATTCAGCTCCAGTTGTTTGTTTAGGGACTTTCTCTCGCTCTCTCTCTCTCTGTCTCGCTTTAATGCTTATGTGTCTCGTATTTGGTTTGGAACAACAATCCGGTCAGTGGGAGTTTATTTTTCCGTGTAGTCAATTACATTATCAGAAGCGTGTTCGGGAAAACCAATATCGATTTCTTAAAAATTGTCACCTAACTTCAGAATTGAAATTCAAAATAATTTCATTAAATTTCGAACTTTAAGAATTTTACGTTTAAAATAAGTTTTTTTTCGTTTTTGTAAGCTAAAAATATCCTCGATTACAACTCTGCAATCTAAAAAAAAAGCTTAGGAAAAACGCTCGCAAACTATTCAACAAAGCAAAACAGTCATGTCAATGGGAAATTTATAGAAAAGCACTAACAGAGTACAATAGGGAAATTCGCAAATCGAAAAGGAAAACCTGGCGGTACACTTGTGAAAAAATTGAAAGTACAACTGAAGTTGCACGCTTACAAAAGGCACTTTCAAAAGATCATTGTAATGGTCTTGGGACTATCAAACGCACTGATGATACTCAAACATCTACTCAAAAAGAAACTCTAGAACTTATGATGAAAATCCATTTTCCATGCTCTGAAATAATAGAAGGAGAAGATTCGGAAATTCAAGTCACACCTTGTGAGCCAGTTGAAACAGCACTTGGTGAACTGTCAATCATTAACATCATTACAGAAGGCCGAACAGAATGGGCCATCAATTCATTTCAACCTTTCAAATCACCAGGCGATGATGGAATTCTTCCAGCTTTGCTGCAGAAAGGTTCTGAAATCATCGTTCCAATTTTAACCAATTTATTAAAAGCTAGCTTAAGATTCACTTATCTTCCAAAAGAATGGCAAAAAGTAAGAGTCATTTTTATTCCAAAACTAAATAAAAAAGATAAATCTTGACCAAAATCATTCAGACCAATTAGTCCTTCGTCAGTTTTCCTAAAAATTATGGAAAAAATAATGTATGAATTTATAAAATCAGACTATATGAAAAAAACCCTCTAAATAAGTATCAGTTCGCTTATCAAACGGGTAAATCTACAGTGACGGCGCTTCACACACTGGTTTCAAAAATAGAAAAATCTATCGAAAGTAAGGAAATAGCCTTAGCTGCTTTTCTAGATATAGAAGGAGCATTTGACAATGCTTCTCATTTATCGGTGGAGAAAGCAATGCTTGCCCGCGAATTCAATACAACAATCACAAAATGGATTTGCATAATGTTGTCAAATCGATTAATAACATCTTCATTAGGAAAGTCCTCCGTTACAATAAAAGCAAAAAAAGGTTGCCCACAGGGCGGGGTTTTGTCACCGCTATTATGGTCGCTAGTTGTAGATGAGCTGTTAACACAGCTAGAAATGCAAGGTTTCGAAACTATTGGCTTTGCCGATGACATTGTCATTTTCATCCGGGGCAAATTTCAAGAGATCATCACTAATAGAATGCAGAGTGCATTGAAATTCATATCAAGCTGGTGTAATCATGAAGGATTAAATGTAAACGCCATGAAAACATCAATTATTCCATTTACAAGAAAGAAGAAATTTAACATTGGAGCCTTAACTCTAAATGGCAGTCCCCTAGAACTGACATCAGAGGTTAAGTACTTAGGAATTATATTAGATAACAAACTAAATTGGAATGCCCATCTTAAATACATTGTAAATAAAGCAACCAGTGCCCTATGGATAAGCAAACAGACTTTTGGTAAAAAATGGGGACTGAAACCAAAAATGATTCTCTGGATATATTCAACTATAGTCAAACCTAGAATAACTTATGCGTCGCTCATATGGTGGCCGAAAACTAAAGAGGTGACAACACAAAGATGCCTCGAAAAATTGCAACGAGTCGCTCTATTATCTACTACGGGGCTATGCGTAGCACTCCCACCAAGGCATTGGAAGCAATGCTACATATGTTACCACTTCACCAGTGTGTTCAATTCGAAGCAAATAAACAAGCAATGACAGTTATCGAAGGAACTTCAATACAAATGAATTTGAATAATGATAGAATGAAAATTAAGGAACAATTTCAGATAAATCCTATGATTTTATTAAATAAGGATTGGATACCTAGCAAACCGGTTTTCAATTATTCATTTAACACGTTCGTCGCCACGTCACCCATATTTGGCAGACGGGTGTATTTCCTGGAGCGTCCCGTCACATCAAAAAGCAGGTGACGCTCTCTTACTGGAGTTACCGCTCAGCTTCGCCACACGTTTCAAATATGGGAGTTCTCCCTCTTTGCTTTCTCTCTCTGAAAATTTCTTTGGGCCCGGCTAGCAAAACTACCAAAATGAGCGTGGCGACGAACGTGTTAATTTGATAGAATAGAACCTAGCCGGAGAGTATGGGACGAAGGTGGTCCTACGCTACGCTCTGGGTCTCTTTCTTTCTTTACGGATGGCTCAAAAATTGGAAATGTTGCTGGGGCGGGTATAACAGGTCCTGGTGTAAACATTTCAATTTCTATGGGTAATTGGGTGACAGTTTTCCAAGCCGAAATCTATGCAATATTAGAATGTGTGAACATTTGTTTGAAAAGGAAATATAAAAATGCAAACATATGCATTTTTTCAGATAGTCAAGCAGCTCTTAAATCACTTAGGTCCTACACATGCTCTTCAAAATTAGTGTGGGAATGTATCAACTGCCTGGAAAAACTAACTCAAAAAAATTCAGTTAATCTTTACTGGGTTCCTGGGCATTGCGGTATAGAGGGCAATGAAAAGGCTGACAGCTTGGCCAGAGAAGGGTCTTCTATTCCGCTTGAGGGACCAGAACCATTTTGCAGTATTTCCAAATGCTATTTTAAATTAGAAATGAAAAATAAAGAAAAAAGTATAATTGCAAACAATTGGAAAAACTCTGTTGTAGGGCAACAGGCTAAAAAATTTATCCAACCAAGTATTAAAAAATCAGAAATAGCCCTTAGCTTATCTAAGAAAGACCTTAAAATGTTTACAGGGCTCGTTACAGGTCACTGTGAATGCAGATATCACATGAAAAAAATTGGCAGATTAAACTCTGACGAGTGTCGTTCCTGCAGTATGGAGAAGGAATCGTCAGAGCATCTTCTTTGCGAATGTCCTTCTCTTATATCGAAACGGATTAAAATAATCGGCTGTGGTATATAGATCCCTCCGAAGTTTTTTCAATTGGTCCTAAAAAGGTGAACAGCTTCATAAGAGCGGTTATACCAGATTGGGAAAATGCTAAATCTCAAGATAGGGACACTATCTAATATATGAAAGTGATCTTCCTTGACTTAGCATAGATTAAATAAACAGGGGACATATTACAATAGATCAACTAACTGGTCGCAGTGATAGGTACCCAACAAAAAAAAATCACATACGGCTGGAATAGAAACAGTGCTGTAAAAAAATACAACGCCCAAAGATATTGAAAACACTTTTGCATGCTAAAATTTTCAAAATGTCAAAATTTCTACCATTTTTCCCCAACACCAGTGAACTTGCTCTTAGTTTCGAAAGTTTCATCGAAGCCAGCCAAGCCTTACGTGAGGTTGACAACAGCTAGTATGCTTCGAGGCCATGCAGCTGCTGGAGGAAGATCTCCGTATTCTGGAGTGTCCGGATTACCAGACCTATCTGAAAAACTCGATCACCACTCAAGATACCCGCTATCTGGGCCATCGACTAAATGGAATCCTATTGCATCAAACTGGCTACCAGTAAGTTAATTTTTTTTAAAAAGTATTTTTTGAAGTTACTTTATGGTGCCGTTTTAGGTCCTTGGACCGGGTCGCCTTCGAGAGCCGGCGCCATGAGATGGGCGAGATGGCTTTCGTCGCTCAGGGTCCCAACGTAAATTTTAGCAAAAATCTCGTAATCAAGAGTCAATTTCTCCGGGAGCTGGCTTCCAGGGAACGTCCCAACCAGCTCGGAATTCTTTCGGTTAGTTGTTTTTGGGTCAGTCGAAATCGAATGAGGTTTATTTTATTTCCATCCGCCGGCAGACAATTATCTTCATACGGTATCGGAGAGGTGCGACGGAGCTTTCTGGTTACATCGATTTTAAGGCCGCACTGAAGAGGGTAGATGTCGGGGGAGCTGGAAGTCTCGATTGGAGGGCGATTTTTTCTGGGGAACAGATTCTGTGCCCCAGCAAGTTTGATTTGTCGTTTTACAATTCGCAATCGGACCGAGCCACTCATCGCAGCTCCCGGAACTTCCGAGTGATGTTTGATCGGGTTAATGGGTTGGTTTTTCAGAATGTCCACGATCGGAAGAACATCTATCCGGATCCGATCATGGGCGATTACGGAACAAATACTACCCGAAGCGAGCTGGAGAGCGATGTCTACGATCAGGTGGCACTGTACGATCACGTCGTGCGCAAAAACTACTAGCGGAATGTTTCAATAGTTCTCGGAAAAATATTTTGATAGCAAATAGTTGGCAGTGCAGAGCACTTATAAAAATAAAATGAATATGGGTGTGTCTCATTTAAATTTATTTTGGCGTTTTCAATTCCTGCTGTTTATTCAAGAAGAACCCAACCCAAGATGATTCCGTATAGGAATCAACTTTCAATAGTTTCTGGTTGAATGCTTTTCTTTCAAATTTTCTCGCATACAATATGTGGATTCGACTACATCCAGCTGTGCCGAGAGCAACTAAATAGAGTGAAGTAACCCAATTCATCTTGGCCGGAGCTTAACGTTCGTTGAACTTGAATGGCCACACCAGAGTGGGTAAGACAAGAGCGAAAAAAAAACCCAACCAAATCCTTCTTATGTCGACTTGACACAAAGATGGAACGGGAAAACTGCACGTGTGTGTATTCATGAAAAAAAGGAAATATTCATAAAAGGTCAGTGCCTGAAGCTGTGTTGGGATGTGCCAAAATGGATCCCTCCAAACACCCTTCTCAAAAGGACAGTTAACCCACCCACATTAGCACACACGCTACGCACTCCCAGTCTAGGGGTCCTACTTCACATGTCAAGATATCCCGGGGCTAGACACTTGCGCGGGTTGTAAACAATATTTGTCGGATATTGACTGCTGTTGGAGAGGCTGTTTCGATAAAATTTAGTTCATATTGGTTTGAAGAGAAGAGGGAAGGCACGTGATTCCTGTGAGTTTGGTTGTCGACCTGGATTTCCGGATGTTTTGCCAACTTTGTTCTCAATCTGGAGATTTCTTAAAACAAAAATTAAGCACTTGAGACTTTTTAAAACGGAAGCACAAATAATTATGTCGATGCTTTTGTGTAGGTTATGCTTGGCATTGCTCCTCAGATTAGCCCGTTCAGAGTAGGAGCGTGTAGTTTTTTTGCTGTGTTCTTCCCAAACTGTGTAGATTTAAAAAACGCTTAGTTATCTTCAGAGCAATCAAGCGTCCACCCAAGTTTAGGCAAGAGAAGCAAGTCAACTGATTCTTATTTATTCATTTAAATGTCTTCGAAGGATACTTTCGCACAGACTTATTGAGCTAAAAATTGTCTTAACCTTTTTTTGTACATTTGTTTTGAAAGGCCAAAATCAAAAATGCTAGCGCACTCACTGAAGTAGCGGTTGCACGTGTCCATTGGGTGGAAGTATCAGTGCGTTTTTCGGTGAGTGGGAATCCAAAGGAGCTGTTGAGTTCGAAGTGGGCGTGTAAGAGCGAACAGATGGACATTATGTAACAACTCACTATTTTCGATGTTGCCGCTCAGAATGTCATATGCGAGTAGACACTAAGAATTTCCTTCTTGGGGACAGCGTTTTTAAGTGTATAAGGTTACGTCGGTGTTCGTATGGTGTTGCGATTTCTGGATTCCATCCTAATTGTCGTAGAGCGAAGCGAATAAAGGCTGGCTGGACACCTTCGATGGATTGGCTAAGAGTCGATTGAAACGGGGTCCAAACAGGAGCTGCGTACTTGAGAATGCTTCTGACAATCGTGCAATAAAGAGTCTTGTAAGCATAAATATCGTTGAAATGGACAGTGTTGCGACGAAGAAAGCCAAGCATTGCGTATGCTTTTTTGATTATGGTGGCAACGTGTGTGTGGAATCTCATCCGACTGTCGAAGATTACACCTAGGTCCTTAATGGTGTCGACCTTATCCAGAGAGCAATGATTCATAACTTTATTATGGCGGAGCAAGTTGCGTGATCTTGAGAAACTCACTAGTTTACAATTTTCTACATTCACCAACATCCCGTTAATTGTGCACCATCTTATAACAGCGTCAAGACCATTCTGCAGTAAGATACAGTGAAGTGGTGTCATGATTTGGCTAAAAAGCTTTAAATTGTCTGCGTAAAATAGCTTTTGTGAGGTCAGTTGAGAGCAAAAAACGTTCATGAACATGATAAACATTAGTGGCCCAAGATGATCACCTTGGGGAACACCAGAAGGTAACACGAAGTTCACAGTTCACAAAGTTGTTAAATAAACAACTTTGCTGAACATGACAAAGTTCTACAATTTCATCCTAAGGAAATACGGTAAAATTTAGAAAAAAAAATCCTGAAAAATGCTTAACATAAAAGTTTGAATTATGTGAACAACGACTACTAGAGATATGCAGATGGAAATCAAATTAAAACGATTAACTTTAAAGTGTTCTAGTCATAATCACCTTTCAAAAATGTTGTTTCTTATCTAGCTAAAGTGCTCTAATGAATAAACAATTTATTTCAGGAGAAAAGGCTATCAGCATAACACTAGTCAAAAGTGTCTCCTAATTATTTCCTTTCCTCCACATACCTAATCAAATTTTTTCGCAAGGATGCAGAGGTGGCTTCGGTCCTTAGGCACAAAGTTCTTCTTTTATCATTTTCTTCCATTCCCTCAAATATCTATTGACTACTAAGACGTGGCCGGCACCGTTATTGATGTTTAAAGATAGAGCATCAGTTTTGTGCATTGTGAATGTGTACCAAATACCAAGTTCCGTTCATTTTACCTCTGAACAAAATTGATTGGCGATGTGGAACTTTTTCTTCTGAGCCACGCCTACAATCTTGGAATCCGAAATGTATTGACTTGTAGTAAAACCAAATTTAGTAATCAATCACAGAGTATATTAGAATATGTACTTTCAAGTTTTTCATCCAGACATCTTAAGGGACATTTAGAGTTCAATGATTCAAGGTTGATGTGAGTAGTCAATGAAGCTAAGCTAAAAACACCATTAAAATGTTATTTGAACCAAACTTAGTAAACTGAAGATAACCTCTAATACAAAATCGGACACTGAATCCGAAAATGATATTCAAAAAAGTTTCAGTTGAACAGTTTGGAAAATAAAAAAAAATACTTGTACTGAGAATCAAATATCTCGGATTGCATAACATTATTTTGAAATCTTCATCATCTGAACTTAATTTTTGCGTATGATCAAGGGTATTGTTGATATTAGTGAATTTTTAACATTATCATCAATAACTAAGTCTAAAGTTAAAATATTTTAAAACGTTTTTCTACGTTTCAAAACCTTCAAAATGAGTTTCAACTTTGGATAAAACTTGGTTTGTTTTTTGAAAATTTCAAATGTTAGTAAAATTGAAATTTCTAAACTTTGAAATATCATTTTTTTCGAAGGCTTGCAAACAATCCCCTTTAGGGGCCGTTCACATACCACGTGGACAACTTAGGGGGGGGAGGGGGTATGGAAATGTCCACGCTTGTCCACGGAGAGGGGGGTAGGGGTTTGGGTCATGTCCACGTGGACAAACTTACTTTCAAAATATTTTCGAAAGGTGAATAAATATGAAGATGATTAAATCAAAATCTTAAATTTTTCATTTTCCATTTCAATAACAAAAAGGCAAAAAATGGTATTTTTTCGTAGGTGATGGAAAGAATTAGAAAAACATGAGCTATCAAAGAACGAAAGAACATAAGCCGTAAATATCATGAATTTTTCGAAAAAGATACAACGGCTCGCCAAGAGAGATCAATAGCGGGAAAGATCACATGCGGAATATTCATGGTGTTTACGATAGAAGGTCCAGCAGTTGATCGGCAGGGCTCGATTGCTCGTGTTGGCCGGTTTTATCATGTTCGTCGTGGTGAAATTGGCTAACGCGCCGTTGTACTGAAGCGGAGATTGCAGGTTCAAGTCCTGCTTTTTCCATCACCTACGAAAATGTGATTATTTTCAGGTACAAAGATGTACCAAACGATTTCATAACATCAGTATTCATGGCAAAAAGTGGTGTTTTCTAACCGTCAAATTATAGGTAGGTACAAGAGGGGTATAAAGGATTTGAATAACCTTGGGTAGGAATTTAAAAAAACTTTCAAATTTATCCACGTGGACATCCGGGGAGGGGGGTAGGGGTTTGCCAAATGTCCACGCTTGTCCACTGTGGGGGAGGAGGGGGTCAAAAATCTCATTTTTCTGTCCACGTGGTAACTGAACGGCCCCTTAAATGAAATTTAAAAAAAGTCTTATAAGTTTCTGCAACCATGTTTTACATTATGTAGAGTCCAGAACTAGTTATAAAAATATGAAACATGCCACATTCCCCTTAACAGAAAAAAAAAATAATCGGAAAATATTGGAAAAAAGTGATCAATCTTACCCTGTTTTACGGTATAAGATTACAAGAACAAGAACAAGTACTTTTTTTTATTTTTCCAAAATTCCATGTTTGAAGCATAACTCAAAAACTATTCTATTGGGTTTTTTTTTGAATTTCGTTTTCGCATTCAGTGCCTGATTTGACATCAAAAATATTGGTTTACGATTTTTTTTTATTCTGTGTAAACGAGTGTGTTCATCGGTTAATGGGTTAAACTATTTTATTTCAGGTTTTGTTACGCTTATCATTGAAATATAAATTCAATTGTAAATAAATTGAAAATCAGGACAAATCAGGACGGCCTCTTGAAAATCAGGACAAATCCTGGAAAATCAGGACACCTGGTACCTCTGATAAGGACATTTGATTTCGATTAATTTCTGATGACGTTTTATATTTTTTATCACAATACAAAATATTGTTGATCATCTATACTAGATGACGGATGAATTATTTTAGTTGATCTCAAGTCAGTTAAACTTATTCGAAAAGCCAATAGTGGTCCATTGGACAGCTGCAAAAATGACTTTTTTCTCTCATATGTTTTTTCGATGTCTTTTGGGTCATCGAGCATCAGTATAAAATTTGAGATGATTTGGTCACTTCCTGAATGTGCGCAACGCGATTCAATTCAGGCGCGGTCCTATGGGGGGGGTGATCGGGGTGATCACCCCCCCCAAGCGGCAAAAAACCGTTACGAAATACTCGCAAACGCTGGATTAGATATGAAAACTAAGAACTTTTCATAGTAGGTGTATTTTCGAATTCTCAAATTTTTCCACTCCGTGGGGGTGTTTGTTCAATAAATGAATTTATTAATCACTTAATAGCTTAAAATGAAAAGAAAAGTCGGTCCTCCAAACTAAAACAGCTGTAACTTGCAATTCTCTGGAACGAATTACATCAAATAACTTTTGTTGAGGTACTTACAGCGTTGAATTAGAATTTGCTGACCATATACGCTACCGGCCATAAGTTTGGGATCACCCCCTCAAAACAAGAAAATTTGTTTGGTTATATCTCAGTCATCTTATGACATATTGCATATCTTTTGATCTCATTCTAAAGTCGATGATCAAAACCTTTTTCGTATGTTTTGGCAAAATGTATATGTTTACTTAATATGACTTGAACTTGGCTTAACGTTGGGAAATTTCCAAAAAATCGCACTTTATATTTCAACCCGATCAGTTCAGGGTAGGGTGGACTGAATTTAAAAATTCGAAATGCATTTGATTATTTTTTATAAATGTCAAAATACATGTTTTTAAATTTTGTGCTCAAAATTTACATAGTGCTTCAAACAAATAAAATAGCTACTTGAGTTATCGATCAAAAGTTTGGGCTTACCCCTCAATATGTTGTATCGGCAAAAAGTTTGGGATCATGCGAAATATTCAATTTAATTTCGTGCGGGTCTCTGTCATCAAACAACGTATCGCTAATCTGATAAGTTATATTTAAAGCTCTTGAGTTGTTTTCGCTTTTTGGATATTTAGTGAAAATGTTTTTTCAAACTTTTTTAGCCGTAATTTAATCATTTTTTGATTATGTTCACCAAATAGCCAGTTTATTCAATAAATGCCTGCAAACTTGTTTCGACCATAACTTTATTATCTTACGAGTTATTGCAGATCGATTTGCTCCATGTTTGATGGATCAAATCGATCTGCAATACTTTTGTGGCCGTCCAGATATCACGTGGACAGAAAAATGAGATTTTTACCCTCTTCTCTCTCTCCGTGCAAAAGTGTGGACATTTGGCAATCCCTACCCCCCTCCCCCAGATGTCCACCTGGACAGATTCGATTTTTATTGCCTACATCTAATACTACATTTCCATTTCTTGGTTTAATTTTCATTGCTATCTCCGATTTACAGAATGCATCTCAATTTGAGATTCTCAAAAGCTCATATTGTTTTCCGGATTGAAGATACCGAAACTGTCTAGACAATTTAAATTAAAAAGAAACATTTAATTTTCAGAAGATTGTTTTAGAAAATAAATTCTTATTTTGGAACTTTTTTTTTAAAAAAAATGAGCTTTGATTGTATTCGCCTCGACGTAGCAAAAATGATCGATTTTGATTTAAAGCATAGTTCTTTTAGAAATGGGACACTTTCTTTTGCTAATAGCTCGTTTACTAGTAATCGGACATTCAAAATTTTGCCAGCATTTTGTTGCCTGTAAAAAGTACTATCCGACCTATTTTTTTCAAAATTAAAAATTAACGCGTTTTTGAGATATTTACGATGCAAGAGAAAAAGGAAAAAATAATTTTGCACAGTTTCATTCAAAATCCATCATAATCAAATTGATAGTTGACAAAACCGTTGATTATTCGAAGAATCACTGTATGTAAGTGGTGGAAAAGTATGCAAATACTGTCAAAAATGTCCACAAAGTTCAAATCAAGCATTGGAGTGAAGCATATGATCGGCAACTCCGGCTAAGGGTCATCAGGGAATCAAGTCTCATACCAGCATTTTTAATTTTCAAAAATCGAAAAACTAAGGGTAGATCGCTGAAATTTCAAATAAAAAAATTTTCTCCGATAAGCTGAAAGTGTTGCCTGGTAATGAGTCATTCAAACCACACCTCAAACACTAAATTTTTGCTAGTTCTAAAGCTCGTAAGCTGTATTGCCGGTTCCGAGGCTATGGGATAGATGATTTCTGATGAACGACAAAACTTATGAAATACCCTTTTCAAAACACATTCCAGCGTTTGAATCCTATACCATGTCCGCTCGTGGCAAGGTCCCGAGTATATTAAAGTATATATTTGCTGATTATTTTGTATAAAAATATTATGATTTGCCAAAATTCTGCTCCTGTGTAAAGAAATAACAATATTCAAAACGAAAACTATGGTTTTCGCTGCTTTTAAAAGCCTAAAAAGTGTAATCTTTTATGTACCCTTCGCAAACTACGATCTATACTAACCGATTATACTTTAAGTTTAATCTCATGGTGGTTTTACTTAGTTATTGCCATATTTTGCCAGCAGAAATTACACTAAAAACGCTAAAAAAGTGGCTCAAAAATAATCAAATTTGTTAATTTCGAAACATCTGTATCCACTAAATTGTCCTCAGTTTTTTTTCTAAAAGAGAAGTATTGGTCCAAAAAGTAGTGGAAATTGAAAGAAGAGGATGTAGCCACTAAAAATACAGATTAGACGAAGTCTGAGTTTGAAAAACTGATCTCAACCATGACTGAAAAAAGTGTGCACTAGCCGATGGGAGGTACCAAGAATAAAGTAGAATTTAGTCTTACAAAAAACGATAAATATTTTTTTTCAAATTTTTTCACGAATAATCATAAGATTACCTTCATTTCCTTCATAGAAAGTTTTTAGATCAAACGAAAGGTTTTTGAGATACACGCATTCGTAACTGTCCCATTTCTAAAAGAACTAAGCTTTATTGATATAAAACCATTCTTCATAACTTAAACTATTTTCTGATGTTTAGAATTTCAATCTACATACTTTGAAGTTTGGAAAAGAAATTAAAATTTAAGATAAATATATAGAAAATGGCCAAGTACATCAAATTTAAAGTTTATTTTTCTCGAAATAAGTTTCTTTTCTTTAAGTTAATCATTTATTTTTCTTTCCAAGCCTTATTAACTGAGATATTTTACGTCTTTCATTAGCTTTTATGCTTTTATACCCCTTTGGCTCGAAAGGCCTCATTCAATTTGAGCCGTTATCACAATTAAACAATTAGAATAATGATCAATAGTTTTTATGAAAAAATGAATTATTTAATTTAAATCTTTCAAAATTAAGTTAATTAAGTAAGAAATGGTTACGATAAAGTTGTTCTGAGACCAAATTATGATTAAAATTATAAAAATAAATTTCAATTACCTATGGGGATTTTATGGTTATTAAAAATTACATTAAAAATGTGAAACTTTGATTATTGGTTGAAACTTGATATCAGTTATGCTTCACCAGTGTTTTTCACCTGCTTTGAATAGCACTTTTGCTTTGAAATTCTATCATCACTTTTAAAATATTACACACAATGGTATTTTTTGCAGAATATTCGGTGATGCAGACGGCACTTATGAACACATTTTAAGCTTATTGACGGTTTTTCATTTTCAGAATATTCGTTTCACCGAATACTTGAAAAGGGCCAATAGTTGGTATTCGGCCATTCGCACTATTCGGTACATCTCTAATGATATCTATTCAATTTTCGAAAAATACTGAAAATATTACTTCTGAAACTAAAGGTGATGAATGAAAGCTGAAATCAAGTTCAGAGATTTATTTCCAAAATCAATTTTTAAAACATAGACTTTAAAAACTTGCCTATGTTTTAATTCTTACCAGGTAAGATAAAACTAATCCCCGACTATTTTCTCGGAAACAAGACAATCGCTCAAGTTGAATATTTGAAAGACATTTTTCTAATTTTTGACCAAAAAGGCTGGATTTCAGGATTCACACCAATTATATCGCAGATACTGTTTTTAGCTCATCTACACAATAATATCTAAAATTTGAGGTAGAAATCCAGCTTAATTTTTTAGGTTGTAAAATCCACTCTGAATCTGAAAGTTTGGTTATTTCAATTGCAATTGATTAAGAATTTTCACTGAAATTTTGAAATAGTTTAAACTTTCAGAAATTGACTTTTTATTCAATATGTTTTTATTTAATTCAAACGTCATAAAAAAAAGTTTGAAAATATTGAGAGCATGAAGAAAAATCTACTTTTCACTTTTTTCATAAATAGTTCCTGCAAATTAGTAACTTTTTCTTTGGATTCGGTTCCAACAAAACTCATATCATATCTACCACACTAGTATGAGAGCATGAAACTCAAGAGAAAAACAAATGAAAATGAAGTTTCAAAAGCTTCATACCTAAGATATGATTTTGATGATATTATTTTATAATCAAATTTATAATTAAAAATTGAAGAGATCGAAGCAATCGACTGGTTTGTCAAGACGAATTAAATTTTGCTCTCGATGAAATTTTTTAAAGTTGTTCGGAAAAATGGAAATTTTTCGAAGTTTTGGTGAAGTTGTTAGCTGCAACAGGGAATGCAGTCGGATTTGGAATTGGTATGGCCGAGTTGTTTCTGGAGCTCTAAACCAGGATCATTATCATTGAATGCTGTGGACCGCTACGCTGGGTGAAACAAAACTTCCGGATAGCCTGAAAATCAACATTCAAACTCGGGTCTCTGCAAAATGGTTAAAGCTAAGTACCTTACTAATTTTTAATTATTTCATACTTTTAAGACAGTGAACAATTTATAAATTTGAAAGGGAAAAAACATCTGTGAAAATTAGAATACACTTCTCAGAAAATATGTTCACCATTCTATGTTGAAAATGTAGCCAAGCGTAAGAATTGCATTACGCAATTCGACTACCGTATAAATTGATTCAAATTCAAAGATGTGTTCAATTGATATCTTGTGGAATACATCATGTTGCATTTTACTTTTAAATTTTTAAGGAGTACATAATTGTAATAACTGAAGATCTGAGTCGTTAAAAATTTCGATAGCTCTAGTCCTATCTTTATTTTGTGTTCAGCAAATACAGTGAAGAAACAATGGTCACAAGACGCATTCGCTCCAATTTTCGCTTCAAATGGAGCAAACGATGTGTGTGGATGGATCTTACTAAACAGGCCAACGGTCATAAGCCACGTGAGTACCCTTCGGCCAAACAAACAAACGGTCAGCAATTTCGAGCGAGCTGATCAAGCGGCTGAAAATGGTTACCTTCTGCCGGTTGAAGTCTTGCGGTACAGCATTGGCCATTTCTGCACACCATGTAAAAACTGTGTTCCGAGGGTCCTTTCAAGCCTGATTCAAATATGTTCTTGGAGCAGTAGTGAGAAGCCCTCAAGCTAAGTATTCAGTATTTTATCAACTTGTACATCTATAGTTCTATCTAGAAAAATGAAACTAAAGGATATAGTTAAAACATTACATGTACCAGTTGTGTAGCATAGTTAGAGCTCTTTTGTTTGGTAAATATGTTCAATCAAACTCATCACCAACACTGGTCAAAAGTGTTTCCTGATCATATCCTTTTCCCCCCATCCTAAAAAAAATGTTTTGCTAGGATGCAGAGGTGACCTCGGTCCTAAAGCATGAATTTATTTTCTATCATCCCTTTCTCTTATTTTCCTCTATCCATTGACTACTAGGACGTGGCCGGCGCCGTTATTGATGTTTAAAGAGAGAGCATCAGTCTTGTTCATTGTGAATGTGTGTCAATCCCAGACACCGTTCTTTTGACCTCTGGACAAAATTGATGGCCTCGGTCAATCACGGAGTAGCAACCATTGGCGATGTGGAATTCGTTCTACTGAGCCACGCCTGCGATCATGGAATTCGAAATGTATTTTTATAGTAACGATTCTGATCATAAAAAAGTAAATCAAAAAACCCTACGAAGTTATCAGCTGATGAGTTGATAAGAATGATTAATTTTGATCATAGAATATTTCATTGTGCGTTTCGAGTTCAATGATTTGAGGTGGATGTGAGTAGTCAATCAAGCTAAGCTAAGCTAGCTTTATAATTAAAAATTGAAGAATTTGAACAAGAATTAATAATAATTCGATACTTTCGAACAACGGTTCAGCAAAATACTTCAGAAAAATAATTAAATATTCAGTTTTTAATTCATACCAATTATTAACAAACACTTTTCTCAAATAATTGTTTTGGAATCGTTGCAAAATGAGAATCATTGAAATTTTTGGTGAGTGTCTTACCCTGTAATGAAGATTCCCAGTAAAAATATTGTAAATTACTTGAAGATTTTTTTTTAAATTTTCTTCTAAGACAATGTGTGTTTAATTTTCATTTGTGAAATAACATTTATATCGGAAAATTCTTTGTACAATTCTTAAAGTTATAATTTTTTAACTTCCAAATGTAAAATTACGAAAATTATCTTTTTATCAACACTTTTTTTGGGCGTGAACATCTATTATTCGCAGATTGTTTAATAAAAAGATTTCAAAATAAGTATAATGAAGCAATTTGTTAAAAGTTTTCACTATTTTTCGTTAATTTCAAATTTTTTAAATTACAAACCTACAAATTTATAAACCTACTAAATACAAGACTTATTGGTAACTGAAAACACCCCCCCCCCCCCCCTCCTTCATCCATCACTATGTTTCTCAAAATACACATATTTCCGCCAGGTATTTACGATATTTCTTATTGACTGATTTTTGAAAATTTGGAAAATCACCCCCCCCCAAGAGCCAACTCTAGGACCGCCCCTGATTCAATTTTGTATCGAAGAAGAAATTTTTGCGTATTAAATCATCCAAAATACTTGAGCTTTAAATGTAGTTTGTTTTTAATTATTGGTTTTGCCTATTCTTGAGCTTCATTTTTTTGGTAACATGAGAAAAAGTTTAGTCTTTCACGAAAAAAGTTATAACCATTTCAAAATATAAAAAACTAATTCCAATGAGAATCATTTTAAAATGGCAGATTTTGTTGGCTAGAGCTTTCACAAATTTTAAGAAATGTTTTTGTCAAGGTTTAACAAATCAATAAATTTAATGGCTCTGCAAAGCAGTTTTCACCTTTTTTAATTCTCATCCTACGGCTAAACAGCTTTAAAATGAGCAGTCAAAACGCCATACTTAAAAACATCTGTCTGGCAGCGGTAGCGTAAATTGCTGTTTTAGCACAGTCGTCGTTTTCAAAATGCCAACCGTTATACGCCTTTGTTCCAAAGTCATGCAAATTTGAAACAGGCTTCTAGAAAATACAACGGATCGATTTTGACGTTTGGGGTTTACGGTGAGAAAATTTTAGCCAAAGATGATTATTTTCACCAGTGTCCGGCACAAAAACGCTTATCCGCTAATCGCTAATCAGTCCGCTAACTTTCGGTTAGCGAATTAATGTTCTCGCTATAGTTTTCTTCTGCTAGCGGATAAGAAAGTTCCGCTAATTTTTAGTTCCGCTAACTGAAGAACGCTACCTGCTGAAGTGTTTATTTGGCCATAGACTTATAGATAATAAATTCGGCATCATTCAGATTTCAAATTTTGAATCCGATCAGGTATTTAAATTTTCGTTAAAGATTGATTTAAGAAACTTTTCGATCTCGAATTTAACTGGAATCATAGGAATAAGCATCTTTTTGAATTGTCTTCACTTGATTTATGTTCAAGCATGACCCTTCTTTGAATATGAAAAAATGAAAAAGTTGTGAAAAATTGAAATTTCCAGGACAAAATAAGTCAATAAATCAATCAATCTTTTTAGTATTAATGTCAAAAAAAATGAAAAATTATTTTGGACCTAAAGAGAATTTTTGCATTACCTGGTGTTAAAAAATTAATAAACAGGTGAATATTTTGAAAAATTGGATTTCAAATTTTTTCCTTTTACTTTCCACTAAATACGCTGACTAAAACTAAAAATAGGCTGTCGCAACTGATATATACAGAAATGTTACAAAATAAGTTCGAAAACTGCTCCTATTTGTCGTAACCTTTCCTCGTTTTCACACTGGTTTCACTTCACCCGCCTTTTTTTGCGGATGACAGAAAAACTAACCATTCGCGATAAAATTCGTTAATAGACTGATCTTCGATATCCTGTTTTTACTCTTTCTATTTTTCTCTGTCTTTCCGATGATGCGATGTTTTTCCTTTACATGGGAGAGAATAAACTCGCCATTCTCTCATTTCTTATTGTCTCAACGCACATGGTAGTTGAGGAGCCAATACTGAAAATATCGATTGCCTACAATTTTTTTTTAAACATAATGTAATTTCCGAGTAAACCTTATCTCGGATTATATATTTGCTAGTGCTCTTGTTCTCTACACTATTGATATCATTTAACAACTTTTCTAGTCAATATTATAATTAAAGATGGCTGCAAAGTTTGTGTTTTGCTTATTTTTTCCAAAACTTTCTACTATTTATGAGCGATTAGCGCTTTATTATAGATCGATAACTTTTACGCAACATTTAGGTTTTAATTAGCGATCGCTTACTTTGACCGAAATAGCGATCTAATTAGAACCACTAACTTTTCAGTTAGCGATGCCGAACACCGATTTTCACACATGTTTGGGTAGTATTGGGTGTGATAATTGTTTCTTTTTGAGGAATACTTGAATTTATTTTTTCGCTTCAACCAGCCTATACGTTACATAAATTAAGAAAAGATTTTTTTTTCTTTTTTGATAGGAGTTTATGTTGAGAAACCATTTCACTCGGGAACTAGAGGTTATATGCAAGTCGAGTGAATTGCACACAATATCAATTGGACATTCTACCAACAACACAGCCCTGCGTGTGGAGACTTCATCTGTCAGCTGTCATCTGTCGAACGGACAATTTGCATGGAAGATTGCACGAGATTGGACACAATGTGTGATACAATATTGAACGGAATCTAGTGGACAACTGCATTATAATATCTTTGATTAAATGCTCATGGATCTTCAAATCAGCAATAGGCACACCGAGAAAATGTGAAAATATAAACATCACTAATGTAACACATCTAGTTATACGCTATACTCTGTGTGTTGCTCAAATAAAGTTACCTTAAACAAGAGTTTGAATTCGCGTTTTAATTCGATTACTCTACGAAATCCCAACAGGTTATGGGCCCAGTGGATAATTAGGATATAATAACCTATAAAAAATAACAGTTTAACCCGTTAAGGTCATTCTTCCTCGAGAAAAGATGTTAATAAATACCACATCAAGTATAAATAATGCATGTCACACTATTCTTGACTTAGAATTAATAAATAACTAGCTGTTTAGTCCATTCGAGTACTCAAAATTGATCGATTATATTCGTATTGTCGTAGATTATAAAAAAATATTGTAGATTTGGTTTTAGTTGAGAGGAAATCGTGGGTGGCATTTTTTTTTAAATTTTATTAATCACAAAAAAAATCGTTTTCATTTATTTTCCACTGGCACGGGGGCACACTTTTACCTCATAAACGAACAAAACCGTCACCCATGACGACGTAGATAATGTAAATGCATCGCCCCGGGCGACGATTTTGTTTGTTTTAGAAGTTTGCTACTGCCTTCGCGCCAGTAGAAAATAAACGAAAACGCTAAAAGTCATGTACTCATAATTGATCGATTATATTCGTATTTTCGTAGATTTTGAAAAATAAACATAAAGAAAACTCCAGTAACTTTTTTTCAGAAGTCAAAATTACTCGCAGTCTTGGGGAAAGTTTATAATTGACTTAAAACTTTTATTTTCAAAATATTGATAATGTTCTGCCAAACAAGTGCAAAAATTCTTTTAGTTTTCAATTAAAAATTATCCTTTTTCCTGACTGTGTAGTCATTATAAAGATTTATAATAAATAATAATAATTGATCTGACGGTTCTGTCAAAAATAATATTTGTAGAAAGAATTTTAAGATGTTAGATTGTGTGAAACTCAAACTTATGTAATTTTTCTAATAGAATGGGTTTTTTCTTCTCAACTATTGAGTGTCTGCAATAGAAGTGTCCCGTTTTCAATTTTTTCTCACACCGGTGGAAAGCGTGTGTTTTAGCCGATTCCAAATTTTAAAATTGTGCTAAAACTGGTATACCTAAAACCAATATTTACGCTTGTACCGTTGCAGGTGCTCTAAGTATGTATGACTTCACGGTTAAAGACTCCAAAATCATAAATAAATAAAACGAAGAGTATGAAAAACTGTCCTTGAAAGTGACTGAGTGACTCAGTCACTAATTTATAGTACAGCTCTGACTTCAGTTAAGAAGATTAGCCATACTGGCCAACTGTGCTTCAAACTGTTCGAAAGATGTTTAGCACAAGTAGATGATTTCTTTATTTTTAGCTAAATTTTTAATTCTTAAAACGTCCGAATAATGGATTTGTTTGTTCCATTTACATTCTAATACCGGAATGTACCTACTGAATGCATTCTGTTCTCAATTCGTTTCTTGTCGTATGTAGGTCGATTAACTTTCATTATTAAACTCCTTGGTTCGCATTTCATAACAATTTTCGTTCAAAACAACAATGATTTTGCCGTTTGTAAGTGTGATTCGAAAATCAGTAGCGATCAACGACTGATTTGAAAAACTGTCATTGATCGTCTAGGTATTATTTGCACAGGAGTCTAAATGAGTGCGATTTCCACAAAAATCCCCCAGTGATAAACTGTGATTCGAAGGAAAATCAGATTTTTTTTGTTATCTGAAGAAAATTTATTTTCGATATGGGTTGTTACAGGACATGTACGTTTCCCAAATAATGTCAATGGCACACAGCATATTTTGATTCTATAAATCGTTAACCTCAACCGGTAGGTAAATCAAAAACACTCTACCCAAAAATATACACCCTCACAAAGTCGAAGGTGGTATATCCCAGTTCCGGCTCCGGACTCCCTTGCCAAAATCCGCTCCGAGAAAACCTTGTTAAAATGCGACACCAACTAGTAACGAGTTCTCCCGAACCCCGAAGGCCCAAATCAAGTTTTAACTCTAGAGCCGCTCTAGTTCGTTCTGTGTTAAAATTCTGCCGCGCAAAGTTGACGAGTAAAACTATTACCCGCCGTCGTTGGAGGTTATGAATTATTTATCAAATATTTCCATCTCACTATTGCTGAAAATTTAGCCCCGACCAAAAGCGGCTACAGCCTCCAAAGTCCAGCAAAAGACGCCTCGCCTCGTCGACGTGGCGCTCATTTGCTTTTGCCGGATTCAGTCAGGATGATGATGCTTGAAGCGACGACGACGAGAGGCAAAAGTTAGAGCTAGGCTAGGGCCATCCCGAATAATGGCGTCGTTTACATTTAGCATTTTGCTGGAGCGCCCTCATTGGATTGTCCTGAAAGTTTTACAACATCGTAACAAAAAGCCCGAGCATGATTGAGCACAATCCGACCAAAAGAAAAACGGATGGATGCAGGCGCAGGATTTATTGGGCCAATTTTATGGTTTGCCTTTGAATGAGGCAAAATTTGTGCTCATAATTTGTTTGACTCTAGGGAATGCTCGAACAATTTTTGGACATTATTTTTAAGTGACTCGATTTTTGTTTGTTTGAAGAATTTGAGGCAACATAATTTAGGAATTTAAATTTTGAAACATTAACTTTCTGTTTATTCTGAATTTCAAAAAACTTGCTTCCAACTTCATGGCAAAAATGATGAATAATGAATTCAATTCTAGGTTTTGAACTTTCTGTTTCAAATTCTTTTTTTCTGAATTATGTATCACCATATGAACAATGAATTCTGAGTTTGTATGCTGAAAATTTTATTAATAACACTTAGTTTATTTAATTTTTTAACTCACATCCGAATGTCAATATAACACTATTGAAAGTTTGACATGATCGAAAAACGTCTTATTAGGAGAAAAACATTTATGCAAATCAGCTTAAAAATATCCATAAACAAAATATCCCAAAAAACTGAAATTAGCAGGGAGAACATGAGTAAACTTTTCTTTGCCAAACGACATTGAGCTTAATTAGTCGGAACCAATCAGGAACACAAACGCAAATGAACAGCCTACGGCATAATGGAGCCATTCAAAATATAATGGCAAATTGAATTTACTTTTTTCCTTTCTTTCTCTTGCTTCCATCGATAACGTTAATTATGTTGCTTTCATTAAAAATTTCACTCAATTAGTAGCGTTCAATTTGAAAAAAAAAAAAAACGGAAAACGAAAATCTCCGCCAATTTCATGGCGTGAGAATTGTTGTTTAGCTGTTTTTTTTCATTTTCATTTCAACGATCACGACACAATCACGTCAATTTTAGTTTACTCTTGGTCGAAAATATTTGGGAAATAAAAAAAAATTAAGGAAAAGTTCAGCCCAAACAAACAAGCCGCTCAGGGTCAGCGCGCGTAAAGAAAAATGATTTTTCTTTGCCACCCCCCCAAAGAGCATGATCCAATTTCCGTCGTTCAACAAACTTTGAAATCTCAGCATCGGGGAAAAAGGTGTGTGATTTGTAAACAAACCGTCCATCATCACCTGCTCTGCCGTTTGGCGGTGTGCTGCTCCATTGATAGAAAGGAGAAAATCCTACATCAACATGAAAGTGAACCGAAAGAAAAATGAGGAATTTTCGAATTTGCCGACAAGATTTTTGCGAAGGTCGCGTGATGTGGAAGGGGAATGAAATTGAGATGAAAAATGAACTTCTAATGCAGTCTATCTCTTGCGTGATAGATCAAATTAAATTTCCTTTTTGAAAAATTCATCAGTCCTGCAGTTTGCTTTTTCTGTCAAGGTTCTTTCGAAGAATGTTGGGAAATAGACTTCAGACTATACTATAAATTGATAGTAAAATGAAAAATAAATCCTTTTTTCCAACCAAGATATTAAAAATAACTTCATTTTATTGATAATATCTTAAAATGTGCTTTAATAATATGAACTAATTACTTGAAGATTATTATCCTTAATATATAAAATGTAAATCGACTCAAAAATTTTAAGTTGATTTTGAACAGGTACTATTGACTAATGAACTAAATTGAAACTTTAGTCGATGGCAAGTGTTTGTTTTTCAATTTGCTTAGTCAGACTTTCTTCATTTCCGTGTAAGTTGAGCAAATCTTTATCAATCATCCATATTATCCTATCATCACCCGAGTAACAATTTAAGTTTAATACCAACCTTCACAGCTCGCCTAAAACTATTTCCTAATGCTACTTTATAAGCCAAAGCACACTCTATGCTTTAGCAGAACTACTTTAACGCTGTTTAGTTAACGTCTTTAAAGCTTATTCTATAAGCTATAATAAAACATCCAACAGAATAGTTTTATTCGACCTTATAACATAGCTTTAAGAAACCCTTCAGAGCCTTCTTAAGACTGCCCACAGCTCTTTTAAAACTACGTCAAGGAATCTGATAGGAATTTTGCTGTGGGAGCTTTCTGTTCCTCGTTTTTTTTTATCCCTCCCATTCATTTCGTGATTGGTGAAGATTCCATTTAAACTATTTTAAAAATATTTCCATTTTCAATATATGTCAGCATGAAATTTCCTGCAACCTCAGATTTCTGGTGAAATACATAGGTACGAAATAGCATCAAAACATTAAAGCGCCTCAAAAAAATCTAGGTTGACCACATTTTAAGCATTTTTTAATTAAAAAAATATATTTTCAGGAACATATTAATTTGCTCAAATGATGCAATTTTTGCGTTGCATTGAAATTCATTACCTTTGCAACAAATAGTACCGCAAACATTGTCCAATTTGTCGAAGTTTTGAGTATTATAATATTATTTCCAGCAAAATGGCTTCAGTAATTTCGATTGAGTTTCACAATCAACATGGCGTTTAGTAAGTAAGTTAATATTGGAAATCTTTAAGCAGTTGAAAAACAGTTTGAAGATAGTCTTGTGCCAGTTAGAAAAATGTTGTAATAATACAAATTCAATAAACAGTTTTATAAGAGTTTTAAGAGAGCTTGAATCGAGCTTTGTTCGGCGTTTCTTTAAATGGAATACACGATCATGAAGAATTTATCCTTTTTTTGAATAAGAGAAGTTTGTCGCAATAAATCAAAACATTTCGATTTATTACTTGGCAAAAGGCATTCATGCATCTTTTTGTTTCGTTACCATTTGACTATGAAGATGGTCAATTATCTTTAAATTACAAGTAGGTATTGATATCAAATAACCTCAGAATGTTAGTGTAGATCATTGTTTGTCATCAAAAGCCTGTGATGTTTTGATGAAGTGTAAAAAACGTTTAGCAAATGATTATAAAAATTCTAAAATAAATTGCCTGAATCGTGAATTCCGAAATGATTGTATTTTGAACATTTTTAAAAACTGTTAAAACAGTTGTATGAGAAAACTCTTCTGCAAGCAGTTTGCTGACGATTCAGGAAACGCTTCTTTTAATAGTATGCAGCATATCGAACTATAATGATTATTGTTGCAATTGGAAGCGATAAAACGATTCTGTAAAGCGTGCTTCGGATGTTTTGTTTTCGATAATCAGAACTACGTTACGCTTTGTATAAATCGTAATTTTCAATGATCGGCCAATGCCAGTGGTCTTCATTCATATATCGTCTGGAACTTGTTGAGGCTGATGAAAGGTTAGAATGAGCATTTTTGCTCGTGATGAAGCTCCATTTCTTCGTCTTTGCTGAGGAGAAGCCGGAACGAATTTTGTCAAACTACTTAAATCGGCGTTGAATGAAGCTTTTCCCCATTTTGAATGAAGCCATTAGTAGTTGTCGGGAAATTCCACAGTGAACCACGTGTTGTTTGAATCTAAGCCGTTTGAACGAATCCGTACTTTGTGAACGACATCCGATGCCTATCGTGTATGAATTTCTGGCCCGACTAGGTCGTGGAATGTACTGGAGCCAATTGGATACATAGGAGGTTTTTTACAAGTGCACTTGGTGGAAGAGTCAAGGAACACAACGACTTTTATAACGAACAAGTTATTCCGTTTCAAACGTCTGCCATTCGGTTTAGTATCAGCACCGGAATTGTTCCAGAAGGTGATGGACGAAATTCTCACGGGATGTTCTGGTACGTACTGGTACCTTGATGACGTTATAATCAAAGTTGAAAAATTTTACTGCGAACTGATAGAATTGTAATACCATCGTGTTTACGGAATCGAGTTCCACAAATTGCCCATGAAGGTCACATAGGATCAAGGATGATGAAACAGCATCTTCGAAGTTCAGTTTGGTGACCGAAAATCGACACGGATGTCGAAACATTCGTAAAATCATGTCGATCATGTGTTTTGATGTCAGCTCCAGATCTCCCAGTACCAATGATCCGCGAGGAATTGCCTTGCAGACGATGGCATGATATTGCGATCGCCTTTTAAGTCCGCTACCGAATGGGGAGAATCTCTTAGTTGTGGTCGATTATTACAGTCGTTACGTTGAAGTATCAGAAATGCAAAATACTGTTTTAACTATTTTAACAAAAATATTCTGCACTTTTGGATTACCCAGCACAATTCGAGCAGATAATGGGCCACAATATAATGCAGGATGCGAAGAGTTTAAAATGTTCTGTCAAGAAAATGGAATACAGCTCATCAATACAATCCCTTATTGGCCTCAGCAAAATGGGGAAGTACAACGTCAAAATCGATCCATCCTAAAAAGACTGCGAATTGCAAATGACCTAGGTCAAAACAGGAGAAGGGTTCTAAATCAATATCGTATCCTATCATTCTACCACGCACCCCACGCCTGGCAAAACACCTGCAGAACTGATGTTCGGGAGATGTTTCAGAAACAAACTTGAGAAAGTTTCTCTCGCCAAGATGAAGAAATGCGAGATCAAGATCGATTTCAAAAGGTGAAGGGAAGGATCTACGCGGATTAGAAAAGGAGGGCTTGTCCTAATGACACTCACCAACTCCGAAAACAAGCATTTTAAACCCACAACCAGATTATGAAGTTTACAGCGAACAATCTTTTCGAGAGGGATGTTGCAGGAAAGAACCATTGCGTTTAAAAGATTATGCGTTTCAAAGATTGCGTTTGCTATGGGGGGATTGTAGGGGCGCCCCTCGACTTGATAGTAAAAGAGAAAGGGGAAGAGCGAGAAGAAAAAGAGTGCGCAAGACAGAGGTCGTGCGGTTCCAATACGGGGGAAATTAAAAGGTGTAATAAAGAGGGTTCGAAGATAAAACTTCATAACTCCATACATATAGAGGTAATTAAAGAAAAATCAAAGCAGTTTTGATTTACAAATCTTAAGATCTTATTAAAATTTATTTATCTGTTTAATTCTTACTCGGAGAATTAAATTACAACTCTAAATTCCGAATTATGGTTTGATTTCCTGATCTTGGAGTCAAAAATTATTTGGACTTCCTTGTGTATTTTTCCGGTTTTCCCGGTACGATTTTCAATTTCGTTTTTTCCCGGTTATCCCGGTTCTGTGGCCACCCTGCCCCCCTCTCCTTTTCATTCTCCCCACTGGAAGAAGGAAGGTGTTTCAAATAATCATTGAAACTCACATACCAAATCTTGTTCTCGAAAAAAGGAGGACTACCAAACATTCATAGAAAATTTTCTCGTAGTCAAATACCTCTTTAGTACCGTCAAACGGGGCATCATGCAAAAGCAGATGCAACATTTGTATACCACAGCACTCATTCAATTTTTATTTCAATATACTGTAACAACGTTATCATTGAATGTTAACAAATTTATGATGACATAGTTTTTAACATCGTGAACATTTTTTTTTAAAGTTTTTGATTTTCATAAAAAAAATTAAAAAATGGAGAAATAGATGTTCAAATTATTACTTTTTTCAATGCCGTAAAAAACTTTACCTCGTATGGCGGATCGGCTTAATGAGATCACCTACACTACAAACTTTATATTGCTTTTATTATCCGATACCAACACTGTTGGTGTAAAAATATTTTTCGGACAATCACCTTTTCTTTTAAATAAATATTTTTAATATTCAGTTAGCTGACTGGGAGAAAATGCAACCAAATGAAAATCTGAAATAAATCTCATAAATCACGTTTCCATATGCTGGGTTATCATTGTTTTGCATTATGCGTTTGTTAACATTAAAGTTTCATCCATCCTTAGGGCTGTCCCAACGGTAGATGCAAAACACGGTTTTCGACCACGCTAAAACATTTCGGCTGGCACCGGTGTCGTATATTGCTGTTTTAGCACAGTTATCGATTTCGAGATTCCCAACAGTTATACGCCTTTGTTCCAAATTCATGCAAATTTGGAACAGGATTTCAAAATATACGACAGACCGATTTAGTTCACGGTGAGAAAATTTTAGCCAACAATGATTTCTTTCACACATGTTTGGGTAACATTGGGTGTGATAATAGTTTGTTTTT
The DNA here is from genome assembly GCF_029784155.1 of Uranotaenia lowii. NCBI lineage: Eukaryota > Metazoa > Arthropoda > Insecta > Diptera > Culicidae > Uranotaenia > Uranotaenia lowii. The sequence goes on along the minus strand of NC_073692.1, from coordinate 369,387,095 downwards.
GAGATATTATTTGAATGTTTTTTTTCGCTTCAACCAGCCTATACGTAACATAAATCGAGAATAGATGTTAATAAATACCATATCAAGTATACACTGGATTCTTTTTTTAAACGATCTTATTTTACACGGTTTTATTTTGAACGACTTTTTTTAAACGATTTTCTCGAAATAAGACGATTTTTGAACATTTTAAAAACAGGTACTACACATTCCCGCTTTTTGTCCGAACCACTCTTGGGTGGTAAATGGATTCGAACGTTGCTTCCCGACGGAAACATTTGCCGGAATGGCCACTTAGAGACTCTGCGGAACTTCCGGAACAACCGTGGCTTAAAACCCAAAACAGAGCAATTCAAAACAAATCTTTGAGCTTCCCGGTTTCACTCAAATCACTTCAGAATGGTCTACCTGGTTGGAAATGATCGATTTACAGTCCAAGTTGGCCGCTTTACTCAAAATGAGCGATGAATTTTGCCCGGGTGTTTCGAACTTTTTTTACACGATTTCTTTTTTTGCACGAACACAACAATCGTTTAAAAAAAGAATCCAGTGTAAATGTCATAAATGCGTATAGATGTCACATTATTCTCGATTTAATATAATTAAATAAAAAGCTTTTCATTTGGGCTCGACGAATTTGTGAATTTAGTCAGCGTTCTAAAATTTGAAAAAAAAATAAACGAAAAGAAAATTTTAGTACTTTTTCGATGAGGTAAAATAAATGTTTATTGTTTGTTCTATAATTTTTGTTTTATTTGACATATTGAGAGATTTTTAGTTTCGTATAGATTGCTCGGAGTTTTCGTCAATATCAGCATATTTTTCTGTATCCATACATAAATTTACAAAGTGAAACAAGTTTTTGTCAAACAAATATGTCGTCAAATCAAAGGAAAATTTCCTTTGACTTTGGGATAAACATTTCTCATTTTCTTTATCAATGTCAGCAATAACTTGAAAAAAATATTGCTTTTTCATTTCATTTTAACAAAACCTCATTCCATAGATTCAAAGCAATTTGACTGAATTAATTGAAGTATTATTTCAATTGACCTTTTTTCCTCGTTGTGTAGTTATTTTTGCTTTTAAATTAATGAAATCCTGGTAGAATAGTTGAAATCATTGTTCTGTCAAAAAGAATATTCGTAGAATTAATTTTAAGACAATTAACCGTGAAACTCAAAACTTATGCATTTTTTATTATAAAATGGGTTTTTTCTTCTCAGTTAATGAGTGTCTGCAATGAAAGTGATTCCGTTTTAAATTTTCTCTTACACCGGTGGGGAGTGGGTGTTTTAGTCGATTCTAAAATTTCAAATTTTGCTAAAACTGGTATACTTAAAACCAATATTTACGCCTGAACCGTTGCAGGTGCCCTTAGGGCTGTCCCAACGGTAGATGCAAAACACGGTTATCGACCACGCTAAAACAATCCGGCTGGCACCGGTGGCGTAAATCACTGTTTTAGCACAGTTACCGATTTCAAAATTCCCAACAGTTATACGCCTTTGTTCCAAATTCATGCAAATTTGGAACAGGATTTCAAAATATACGACAGACCGATTTAGTTCATGGTGAGAAAATTTTAGCCAACAATGATTTCTTTCACACATGTTTGGGTAACATTGGGTGTGATAATAGTTTCTTTTTGAGATATTATTTGAATGTTTTTTTCGCTTCAACCAGCTTATACGTAACATAAATTGAAAATAGATGTTAATAAAAACCATATCAAGTATAAATAATAGATGTCATATTATTCTCGATTAAATATAATTTAATAAAAAGCTTTTCATTTGGGCTCGACGAATTAGTGAATCAAGTCAGCGTTCTAAAATTTGAAAAAAATAAACGAAAAGAAAACTTTAATACTTTTTCGATGAGGTAAATTAAATATTTAATTGTTTGTTTATTGTTTGTTCTATAATTTTTGTTTTATTTGAGATATTGAGAGATTTTTAGTTTCGTATAGATTGCTCGGAGTTTTCGTCAATAGCAGCATATCTTTCTGTATCCATACATAAATTTACAAAGTGAAACAAGTTTTTGTCAAACAAAAATGTTGACAAATCAAAAGAAAATTTCCTTTGACTTTGGGATAAACATTTCTCATTTCCTTTATCAATGTCAGCAATAACTGAAAAAAAATGCTTTTTCATTTCATTTTATTTAACAAAACCTTATTCCATTACTTCAAAGCAATTTGATTGAATTAATTGAAGAATTGTTTCAATTGATCTTTTTTCCTCGTTGTGTAGTCATTTTTGCTTTTAAATTAATGTAATCCTGGTAGAATATTTGAAATCATTGTTCTGTCAAAAAAAATATTTGTAGTATTAATTTTAAGACAATTAACCGTGAAACTCAAAACTTATGCAATTTTTCTAATAAAATGGGTTTTTTCTTCTCAATTATTGAGTGTCTGCAATGAAAGTGTTTCCGTTTTAAATTTGCTCCTACACCGGTGGGGAGTGGGTGTTTTAGCCGATTCTAAAATTTCAAATTGTGCTTAAACTGGTATACTTAAAACCAATATTTACGCCTGAACCGTTGCAGGTGCTCTTAGATTTATTTATATGATTTAAGATAATAGAATATTTTATAGTATTTTTTACCCCTTAATGTATGCAGCAGATTAACACTTTTTTCTTAAAAACATTTTTGACAGAAAAAATGTAAAATTCAATTCGAACAAAACCAAAAATTATAGTTTATTACAAATGGTGCTTTATGCGTTATGAAATCATAAATGTATCAAAAACTTTAAATTTTCAAACGCTTTCATTTGATTTTTCTTAGTAGGGTGAAAATCGCATGTTTTTGTAAACTTAAAAATAACTGGCAAAACCAATAATTTTTCTGATTACGTCAGTTTGGTGTCCCATCAACCTTCAAACTTTTGATGTACAAGAGGTATGATTATCTGTATATAAACATTAAGATTTTAGATGCCATTGAAGTTGAAAAGTGTTGCATGTTGCCCCAGTTGACGTTACCATTTGAGTGTCCTCCAATTCAGAATAATTTTGAATGGAAAAATGAATTCGATTAGGTAGTTTATGTTTTTTTTTCGTAAAAAAGAAGATTCATACAACCCAATGAAAAATTTCGCAGGATTTATAGATCTATTTAAGAAATTGAGAGTTAAAATCTTAAGACTTTCGGAATGTTCTTCTGGAGACCACAATTATTTTCAATCTCCTGTCAGGCAACTCCCTTCGGCAAAATTATCTCGGTGGAAATAACTCCTTACTGGAAGCGATAACTCTTCGCCGTGACGTTTTAGTTCGCTAGCTTCTTCTTCGGCATCATCCATGACCAGCACAATTTATTTGACTTTGAACGACGAAGACGACAACGACGGTCACATTGAAATTCCACACACACAAACACTGACTTGCTTGCTTGCTTGCCTGTTTGCTCAGGAAGAGCTGAAGTCGTTTCGAAGACGCGTCCAACTTTTAATGGAAACCCGGCTCTTAAAGCGAAAACCCGTGTTGCCAGCTCTATTTATTCCTGAATGCAGCCTTTCAACCATTTTGGTTTGCTGCCATGAGCACATACCGTAAATACATGTTCCACACTTTAACGATCGCTAGAAGCATAAACAATGTTATTTCTTCCATATCGGCACAAAAAAAAACAGCCAATGGCAACAACAGCATCAGTAACTCTCATGCTTATGAACCGGGTGCTGTGCATGAGTGAAAATCGTGAAAACCCGATAAACATACCGAGATTTATGGCATTTGTCAAGAAAAATGGGAAATCCGTCACTGCTGGTGCTGCCTTCCAGGCGTGTCTCGACTTTGTCCTCGTCGAAGAGTTCCTCACTTTACAGAAGACAAACTCTCGAATGGACCATTTTCTTCAAATACGCAGATTGACTCAAAACGGCGGGATTTATAATTTATTCTATGTTTCAATTTCCGGTCAGGTAATCAAATAAAAAACAGCTCAAACAGGCGATGCTCAACAAATTGTGCAGCCATTCTTTAACTTTTCCAGTCACGCAGACACTTTATTTACAAGATAATGAGCACACCCACCTCGGAAAAGCGCGGTTCATTTTTGCGGGCTATGAAAACAAGAAGCTCTTAGAAAGCCTTAATTAATTTTGAAAATTTTCACGTTTTCGCGTTTGCTTATCTCGAAGGAAGGGGTTCTGTGTTTGATGATGAACTGGTTTCGGATAAAATGGGGGAACACTTCGTGTCATAAATTTTTGATTTGAACCGATAAAAAAAAGTAATGAAGAAATTGCGGTCTGCGTTGAACCTCTTGGGTAGAACAAAACAAGAAAAAAATGGAATCAAACTTCCCGAGAAGGTCATATATGTAAGTGTCGGGATTAAAAGTTTTTATGTATCGTAGATAAATAACTTTGCCCTCGATTGGAATTCGCACGCTTCTATCCGTGAGAAGTTTTTGATGGCCCATCAAAAAAATGCAATTGAATTTTGGCATCGTGTAATTTATGTGTTAGACTATTCAATTTTTTTTCATTCAAAACCTGCAACGTAAAAAATAAATAATAACAAACCCCTTATAATGGATTTTGAATATAGGCCCATTTACACTTCACGTGAATGTCTGCTGGCAAAATCTGACAAAAACGAAGCCAAATCATCATGAGACAGAACTTCAAGCATAATCGGTTTGATAAGATCGTAGATTGCGAAATAAACAGACAAGAGTCGGAGAAAACTGTACAAGTCGAATTATTTTTTTTTTTTCATTTTAACTGTAGCAAACAAGCTTTTTTTTTATTATTTATCAGATTTTAAATTCTTCATCAAATTTTGATGATTGATTTAAGTAATTACCAAGCAACAGTTTTAATTCAAACTTGATGCCAAACCTTGAAAACGGATCCCTAGATTTTAATTCTGCTACAAATTTTTAAAAATTTTCTAACTTTTTAAAAGAAATTCATTCCGGAACAACTAATTTTGAATGAGACTAAATTGATTTTCGAGGTTGTGGTTCTACATTATTAAAATTAAAATTGTATTTCCGTTTTCATGTTTCGGATTCTGTATCCAGCATTCGGTTAGAATCATCATTGGAAAATAAATGTGAGAAGCTGTTTTGAAATCGTCGTTTGAATTTAATTCTGCATTTCATTCCAAATTTTATTTCTTGGTTTTCGAATCTCATATTCATTTTCATTATTTCGATAATAATTTCTGGAAGAAAAAAAATAGAAACCATCCCTGGTTTTTGTTTCATGATTTCAGGTTTGAAGTGCTTTAATTTTATTCTTATGCAGAATTCAAACATAGCATCAAAATGGCGACCTGAATTCAAAATTCAGAATCAGATTCCTAATTCGAAAATCATATTTTAATTCAGATTTGCAAGTCGGATTAAATATAAATAATTAAATAATAATTAAGTTCAAATTCAAATCAAAGATGCATGAATGAGGGCTCTGAAACAAATTTCAATTCTTTGCTTATAATTTAAATTCTTATCTGAATTCAGAAATCTTTTTTTATACATTTCAATAATCATATTGAAATTCGAAAATATATCCAAAATTCAAATTTTGAATTCAGGGTCTGAACTCAGATTCCGAATTGATACTAAAACCTCTGATTCAGATTCAGCTCGTAAATAAATTTCACAATCAAATTAATATTGAGGATCGCGGAAAAAATAAAGCCAAAAAACACAGGTATTCGACATTTAAATTTCAAAAACCACTAGACATAATTCTACGAATTAATTTTCTCTGAATTGCCGAAACAGTTGTGTTCAATTTTGTTAAATATAGATTAACGATAAAATTTACAATATTTGACTCAAAAGATTTGAGTAATGCTTCAGTTACAGTTACATTCAACCCATTTGTACAAAAGATGACATCTCCATATGTGTTAAAATATCAAAATGACTGTTTTTTTTGAGAAATTAAAATCAAAAATATAATCTTGAATATAAAATTTGAATCGAGTTTGGAAGATTCAGATTTGAATCACAAAAATTTAATCTTCAATTGGTATTTTTGTTATCAAAAGATCAAATCTCAAGAGCTTGATAGATTTGGCTTATTTGATTTGAGCATGGATAGATTGTTTAAGATATAAAAGGCTTTTTTTTTTTTTAAATCGAATTCTATGTTCACTTCAAATAAGCTAAATTCTAAAGAATTTTTTTTTGCAAATTCAAAGATTTCAACCATCAATGATAGTAAATTTCCTATTTTATTACTTAAGGATTCTATATATAAATGTATGTATGTATGTATGTATGTATGTATGTATGTATGTATGTATGTATGTATGTATGTATGTATGTATGTATGTATGTATGTATGTATGTATGAATCCACCTTGGGTTTGCGGCAGCGCCGCGGTTATGGCCAAGAAAATTACCCACGCGTCCATATTGGCTACCATGCAACACAGTTATAACCTCTCAATGAGACTTTTAAGGGAATAGAATCGCAAGCAGAGGCACCTACGGTATTCAGGGTTTAAGTGGATATAGTCTCGAGAAGATATTACCATATTGTTGACTAACCAAAATAGCATGTAAATTATAATCCCGCCCCCAAGGCTTCCGAAAAAAGAGTGCGGCCTTATTTTACAAAAAGTAATCAAATACGATCTTTTCCTCAACTATGCCAAATTCCCTTGACATAAATTGAGAATCGTCCAGTATTCGAAACGGGTAACGAGCACATACCGCTTCCTGCTCATTCTACAAAACAAGGGTATCCTGATGCCCCAACCCATTTTTTGCTTATTAAATAACATTTCTATAGAATAATATAATATAATACATATTATTTATTTTAATATAACGTAATAAAATAATAGAAATCAATATAATATTACATAATATAATATAATGTGAAATAAGAATATAATATAAATAATAAGATTCATTTATTGTTTTCCTGAAAAAGATAAAAATACAGTTAATGCATACATTTAAAAAAAATGATCACGCTGCATCAAAGGAATGATTCATTTCTGATAACATAACGATAATGTAAATAAATAAAAAAACATTTTTTAACTATAATAAGAAAAAAATTAAGAAAATCAAAAAGTGTTTACGAAGATCATTCGCAGGAGAAAATATTTAAACATATAATTATGAATTATATTATTCTGGATTAGAAAAAAATTAAATGGAAAGGATACAGAAAAAAATACTAAATTCTTACGAGGTGTAGGTGAACGGCTAACTGAACCCTCCAAAGCTGTTCGCAAAATTCGGGAAAATTTGACCTGTAGTTTGTTGGCGTTTCCATGGAAGATAAGTATCCTTGATGACCTTGATAATTTCTGTTTTATTGATGGTGAGGTAAGTTATTATGATGATCAATGTTATAAATTATTTAATGTATAATAGCTTAACTCTATTCAAGGGGATTAGTGGGGGGTTGGATAGGACATCAAACGAACGAAAGACTGAAATACAATGGATTGTGGGTCCAAGCCAGCCGTAGTATCTCGGCAATTTGGAATTATGCGAAAGATACTAAAGTACCTTTTCATAACTCTAAATTTGTTTCGAACAGTTGGAAGAGAGTTTGGTGGGTCAAACCTAATCCCAATTATTGTTGGTGAGTTAAGCATGAACAATATTTGAATGTGCGATCGAGACTTCCCGTACTGCCTCGGGTCGAAAGACCTATCAGCCACTGGTGGGTCAAACATACATACATACATACATACATAATTATGAATTACATTATTCTGTTGCCTCGGCCTAGACAGGAACATTAGATACACTATACAGTGATGCTGAAAATGTTATGAAATATGATGATTATGATGGAGCACGTACAAAATATCTGTTGAAAATGCATTTTTAAAGTATAAGAAATACAATAAAATCGTAGGTATTTTTGATTATTTATGAAGTATAAATCGTTAAAAACCGTGAAACTTTGCAAATCGAATTGCCGGCCGATATGTGCGGAATAGTTAATAGTGATAATGATAATGCCTTCCTCGGGAGGGTGAATTAACCCAGTCTCAAGCATTATAACAGTGCGAGAAATAATTAGGAGCTGATTTCAGTGTTAACCAGAGAAGATTCATATAGGGATGTTGTGAAATGTGTAGGAATATAAACCGGTTTGAATCAAGAATTCAATCATTTTTATTTGGTTCAAGAAGACCGCAAGTGGCAATACTGGTTCTTTTATATCCCGGTGTTATCAACGCAAGTGTGGATGGTTTCGCATCGTAGCATCTCTGATTACATGAAAACATTGGTGAGCTCTTTCCATTTTTTTTTGTATTTTTCTGTTTTTTTTTCTTGTTTTTCAATCCTATCTGCCAAGTAGGATTTCCTAAACGAAATAATAACCCTTCCCCTTCCTGTCTGAAATAGCACCTTTATATGTAGGGTCGCATGAGTTCTCTTGCACCTGAAAAGTTGTTTTAGCTGTTCAGACTATCCCTATATGATTACATTGACTTGCCACGGTGTGCATTTTGGTACCATATTAATTCTCAATAACAACACTTCAAATAAGTACTGAATCCAGGTACTCATTTTGGCATCTTGTGTTGGATTTGATTGTTAGTTGTACCTCGTGTATCAGCCAATGCAAGATGTGTGTAGTCACCCCATGCTATGCTATGCTATGCTATGCTATAAGAAATACAATAAAATCGTAATGTCCATACAAAAATATTATTAAAATATTGTTGCATAATGAATGATGAAATCATTTATTCTTTGGAAAAGCTGTAAAATATAAAATTTTAATTATTATACTTGAACTTGATTTTCAATCATTATTAATTTTGATAGATTTATATTTCTTCCTCAATTGATTTTATTACAATATCAGAACGACAAAGAGAAAAAATTCAATTAAATAGAAATCTGTAAAATATAAATTTGATGAAAGTAAAATGAAAATCAAAGATCGCATCAGTTATACTTTTATCTAATCTTGATTTACTTTTAATAAAAACAAGTTATGATACTGAAATAGAGAAACTGTGATCTATCGTTAAAACGTAAAGATAGTAATAGATAAAAACGAATTTTGATTAAAAAAAATTTAAAAATTAAAATAATAGTTTATCTCTACAAGCCTGGAAAATGAGCTTACAGTACCATAGTTTGAACGGTATCATTCAATTTGGAACATGCTTGTTAAACGTTTTGACTGTTGAAATTTCTGAAACTAGTTAAATATTATTTAATTCACTCTATATAATGTTAGTGGCGGCTATAAAAAATATAGATCAAGGATGAGTAGATAATCAAATATATAAATATTTTGAGTTAATTGATATTGATAATCCTATACAATAACAGATCCTAAGTTAGAAAAATTGTTCATTACAATAACTTTGCAAAAAAATTCCTACTTATGACGTTTCCCATATTCCATACTTATGACATTGAATACGGATTGTTAATTTTCATGTAAAATGCCAGTATGCTTGGCATCACTTTTCGATAAAATTGCAGAAAATAGCTTCACCGAGTTCACAAATTTTCAGAAAGTTTTTTTTTCAAGAACTCATAATTCCATAGTCATTAACTTTATTTTATTTTGCCAGTATTTGAGTGCTCAAATTATCAGGAGAAGAATATCGGCTTAGCCAACTACATCTTTTTTAGGCGAAAAAAATATACTATATATATAATATCATTACTGAACTTAGAAATTTCGTAATCATCTGTAACCTTCCTTTCTTTGCTCTTCCGACCCGCATTCATGGATTGTGCATTTTAACGTTGAAAAAAGGTAGTTAAAAATTAGGAAAAAAAAAACTTGCATTTTACAATAATGTTTTATGATAACTTAAGAAGAAAAATGCAAAAAATAAAGAAAACTTGAGCAAATCTTTGTGAACTTGAATGTCTAAATGAAAACACTAAATATTTGTAAGCCATTTGATGATACATGATTGATTGTGTAATTCGTTCAACTTGTTTTCATTTTCAACTCAGGTTGAAACAATTTTTTTCAATTCGAGCAATTTTTGAGTTTTTATTTTGAGATTTGAGCCGAGAACGATTTCTCCGCTGTATGGCGACCGTTAAAAATATTTTAACGTGTTTGATTGTTTAATTTCATTGTAGAGACCCTTTCTAAATAGTGTATAATGTTTATTAGTTTTGACTTTTTAATAATATTTTCCTCAAAGCCAAAGATGAAGATTGTTGATTTTTTTTTTCTCCTAATATGGATAGTTGCATCCATTAATGTGGTGTGCCTATTTTTAAACTTTTACAGCATATTTTTGAAATTTGTTTTTAATAATTCTCATCGTCAATTCTGCTCATTTTTTAAGCTTTTAAATGATCTGGGTATGGAATGTATACTTCTCTCTATGATTTTTTTTAGGAGATCATTCTGGATTCGTGATCATTCTTTTATTATAATTTAGAATCCATTGAATAAAAAAATTAATTGAAAGATCCGGATTCAACCATTAAATTGATTTAAGCTGTTCTATTTGTCAACTTCTCAATTAGGCCGGAACAAATATCAATTTCTTCTTTTGCACCCCCCCCCCCCCCTCCCTCGTTTTCGAAATTGCCAAAAAACTCGAAGGAGAAAATAAATAAAGTTTTAAGTTTTTTATGTGATCTTTCGGAAAATTTATCAAATATCCGAAACATCACAAGAGCAATAAACAAATTGTGGAAGTAGAGAGTTTTATCACCTTTTATATTCTTGATTTTGTGAATTTTTTGATAAAAAAATAACTAAATCGGTTTTTGATAAAAAAAAATAGGCTTTTTCAATAATGTAGTACGGAATATTGTTGCATACAAGCTTTCGTGCAATTTATTCTAAATTATTAGTTTGTTGCCTAATTTTTAATTTTCGCCCCCTCGCGAAGTTCCAACTCCGAGTGACAAAAGAAGGATTTGAAATTTGTTCTGGCCGTATTTAACGTCATCAATACTTCAAATGCTTCACCATTGTTTTATTTATTTTTTTATTTTTCTTATAAGCTTATCACTTGAAAAATATGTTTTTTGAAATATTTTGAAGATAAATTTATTGGTTCATAGGTGCGTATACTTAATTTTTTTTTTGGCATCTTCAAACCTATTTAGTCTTCAGCAAATGTCTACAGCTTTTGGCATCCCAAAATTCGAGCTAGCAGTTGCTCATTTTTAAGCATACTACTTTTTCCTCAACGGAGAATGGGGATTCTTAATCCCATTTGCTTGTTTTCATCATATTTCTTGGAAAATTTAGCAACTCGCCGTCTTTCGCATTTTATGACAGCAGCGTGTAACTTCAAGTCTCTATGCTCCAAAAATCAGAACGAAACTTGATTTCGTTTATTCTAGTGGGACATAAAAATGATGATATTTTTAAAGTTCAGAGAAACTTTAATCCTTTATTCATGTTTAGGCACCGGAACACTATTCGGACACGATTGAGAAACTCGCGAATTTTAACTTCAAACGCAACAACTTTTATTTCGGTTCTTAATTGGGGGTTTATTATTGGGCGATCTTAACACGGCGGTGGTTTCGTTTGGACTGTCTCGAGTCAGCTGTGTTGTGTAAAAAGTGGAGAATATGGTAGAAAAGAATACAACAAAACTTCCTTATTTGCATACAATTCACACAGCTGATATAAGTGTTGATTCTCATGTTTCTGAAAGCTTCTATTCGAGCAGTGAACAGAGCTTATTATCCATCCGAAAGTCTTTTTAGATCACTTTCGGATGGATCTGACTTTGACATTTGCGATGTTTTCAGCTGTCCTACTACCACTAGTGAGCGGTGCGAAATGTGCGAGATTACACTCAAACAATTCAGGTTTTGATTTTACTCAAAAATTCTATGATGGATTTCTGTGACGGAAATAGCATAGATTTCTTGAAAAAGTCATGCTGAATTGATTTTTTTCACATTTTACTTGAGAAAAATCAATTAACCTAACCAATCCTATTATGTTTATCCAAAACAAAATAAGAACTCTAAAATTAATGTTGACATAAAATTATTTATTTTGGAAACACGTACGAAATTTTAAGAATCTGTGAATATTTTCAAAATTCTGTGTTCTGTGACACAGTTTCTGTGATGAAAATTTCTTAAAAAATTCTGTAAAATTATAGATTTTTCTGTGAATCTGGCAACCTTGGCTCAAACCCTTGAAAAAATTCAAATAAAATCGAAAGACGAAAAATCCATTGACTATTTTGGGCCATGTTAGTTCTTATTTCACAATTAAAAGTATTAGAAAAAGATTTTTTTTAAAACTTTATCTTAATACGTAAAATCAATGTTTTAGATCCATTTTACCAAGCTACTATCGGAAAATATTAGTTTTTGGATTAAAATAAGTAATTCCGTACTCAGCAATAATCACGAACAATTCAGATGAAAAATTTACCATTCGAACTCTTGGGATCGTTTGTACCTATAATGTAAAATTTAGAAAACTTTTCCTAAATAAGTTGAGAGATTATCATTGCTTCGAAAATTTGGCATAATATAGTTCATATTATACTTTTACGATTGATATATTGAAAAGATTTTTAAAAAAATTATTAATGTGAGAAATATTTTAAGTTGATAATCTTCAATTCACATTCTATAAAAATTTTCAAACAAAGTGAAATGACTTAAAAAATAAATTTATTTAAATTGTTTGGTAAAGAACACTTGATCTACACACATTCTAGTTTCGAGATGTGGCTAAGCGATCAAGTCTCCCCAGGGTTAAAGTATCCTCATTCTCCCCTATATATTGTATCGAAGTGCCAGAAAATTAACCTGCTATAAGATATTTCATAATTCAAAAAATATAATTACCTAGCTGATCCCATACGAACTCCGTTTCGCTTTCAAATTAGAATATGTTAGAACAGTTTGAATGAATGTCAATTTACAGGAATTTTCCAGATGTAATTCCGAATGCATTTTTAAGCAATAATTGCAAAAATGTTAAACACGTTATTTATTTTATTTACATAGTATTCCGTCTCTCGACATAACTTGACGAACATAATTCCTAAAAACACGTTATATGTAAGTTCACTTTTTTTTGACGTTTGCTACTAAATTTGACCGTGCCAAAGAACCCCAGTTTATGAATTTTCGTTTCGATGTGATACAAACTCACGTAAAGACCCCCTTTTTTGTCGTTTGAAACAAATATTGAAATCACAATTCAATTGACCGTTTCAACCCCAATAAACCGTGTATAAATTTCGATTCGATCGTTGCAGATCGGTGGTCGCTTTTCCGAACACTGATCTCTGAAATCGATTGCCCTTCCTTCAAAACTCCTGTGTGCAAATTTTCAAACCAATCCATTGCATAATAATGTCAATATCGCAAAAAAAACAGTGAATAGTTTATATGGACGTCCTCTTTGGCCGACCTCTGACCCAAAATCTGATAATTGGAATCAATTGTTCGTCCTTGATAATTTCTATGTGCAAATTTTCATCTCAGTCCGATGTATAACAACGTCAATATCACAAAAAAAATGAAAAAGGTAGTATGGATGACCCTTTTTGCCGTTCCCTTACACAAAATTTTATACCTGCAATCGTTTGCACATCATTCAAAATTCTCGTGTACCAATTTTCAACTGAATTCGATGAATAATAACGTTAATATCGCAAAAATAGCGAACAGTTAATATGGACGACCCCTTTGACTTGCCCCTTACACAAAATTTGATACCAGCAATCGATTGCGTATCACTGAAAATATCCGAGCGCAAATTGTTAACTCAATTCGATGAATAATAACCTCAATATCACAAAAATATTTAAAAGTTGATATGGACGACCCCCTTTTGCCGACCCCTTACACTGAGATCGATACCTGGAATCAATTGCTTGACATTCGAAACTCTCGTGTACCAATTTTCATCTGATTCTGATGTATAATAACGTCAGTATCACAAAAATACTGAACAGTGAATATGGACGACCCCTTTGGCTGGCCCTTTCACAAAATTTGATACCGGCAATCAATTGCCCGTTCCCAAAACCATCCGAGCGCAAATTTTTAGCTCAATCCTATGTACACTTACGTCAATATCACAAAAATATTGAAAAGTTTATATGGACGACCCCTTCTACCGACCCCTGACCCAAAATTCACTACCTGAAATCGATTTCCCATCTCTCAAAACCCCCATGTGCAAATTTTCATCACGATCCGACAAAAAATAACGTGAAAAACGCGAAAACAATATTTGTCTTGTATGGACGACCCCCTTCAGAAGGGGTCAACTGAAATTCTGAAAACATTTTTCATCATTCCTGGTCCTAATGAGCATCCATGCCAAATTTCAGCTCTCTAGCTCTTAAAACGACCGAGCCTATAGAGGACAAACAAACAAACAAACCCACAGAAATTGCTTTTTATATATATAGATTAAAAACTAATTAAAAAAAATTGAGAAATGAGAAACTACTTTAGATTGTTTTTCAAATTAATCCGACAACGCGATGTTTAGCATATTCATAATTCTTTTCTTTTTACTTTTTTTTCAGGTAAGAAAACCGGACGTTATCGCTGAATACATCTGTTGTGTAAGATTTTGTATTGAAGTCAGTCATTCGTACTTTAAAATTAACTTTTTACTTACTTACTTACTTACTTACCTATTTTTTCTAATTTAAATTGTTAAAATTGATGCTGAATTTTTATTTAATATTTGTACGATTAAATTATTTTTATTATCAAGCTGTCAAGGGGCTTTCTCCTTGAAGAAAAGCTGTCAAAAAATCCCTTCGCATTACGTGATAGTAAAGCCTGATGATGAAAAAGACCTTGGCCCGAAGCTATGAGACAGTAATGGGTGAACCGAATGAGCGGATCATCTATCATCCATTTTTGGATAACCCTTTTTTCCGGTGGGGAAGAAATCCTTCTGAAAGATCTACTCCGTCTGACTTTTTTGAAGGTTTGTTTTAGTCCAAGAAAAAATAATCTCGTAAAAGAGCCGTCCTAATTTGAGGCCACCTCGGTTTGGTTTGGGGTGAGTTTTTGAATCCTTTTTTTCGGTGTTAGCACTCTTCAACAAGGTCTTGTGTTTCGGTCGGTTGTGAAAAAAGCGTAAATTTTTTATTTCTTAGAAAAACAATCCATTGTAATCACCCCGATACTAATTGGGAGTAATACATTTTCCGCCGCTGGAATGGAATAATGGAAGCACATTTTTCTTCTGGAAAGAATGAAAACCTTCTAAGTAATTCTTAACTGATACATTTGCTCAATCATCGAAAACCGAGGTTGGTTTTTTCTCCACCGAAAACTCGAAAAAAAATTGATTATTCGATTTCAACACTCAAGTGGAACACAAATGTTCATAACGCTATATCTTAACAAAACCATTAATCAGCAAATAAAACTTTAATTAGTGTCGCTCACTTTACTAAACAAACCACTTTTGGAGTTGTTGTGCTTTGACTTCCAATGTGGGTGGACTGACGATGATGATGATACTGAATTGTGTTTTAATTGAAGGAAAATGTGACCACCCTCTCATACACACCGTGTGTCAACATTTTGAGTTGAGGGTGTCACTCAATTAGCATTATCATTACCGATGTTATGAATCGTCTTCTTCATCGGAAATTTAGAGAAAGTTTTTTTTTGTAAAAATCGAACTTTTGTAAGATGTTAAAAGAAAAATTCTCGTGAAGATCGTGTAAAATAAAAACACTTTTTTTGAATTTTAATTTTTTTTTTACTAAAATGAATGTCAACTACCAGAATTTGCAATCGAGGGGATGAATCCAACTGCGGTGAGTAAAGTGTTATGACATGTATCTACATAATTACAGAGATGGTTTTCCTCGTAACATTATTTACATGTTTAGTTTGTCGGAGGGTGTTAATAAAACATGTTTTTTGTGGTACCTACGTTTTCATTTTCAGGCGAAAATGTTTCAGTTAGAGAATAAAATGTGATTTACAGCTTTTTTTCTTCAAAAAAAAAAAAATACAAACTCATGGTCTTTGTTGCTAGTTGTTGCTTTCAAAAACGCGAAGCAAAATGAAATCCTAAACTAGATTCAATTTCCTAGAAGCAATCCTGTATCGTATACGTGTTCTGGGTCATCTTTGCCTGGCGGGAGGGATTTCGAAAAGCGAACTCCACACATCCTTCGCTGGAATCTGTAGGGCAGGATTATCTTCCTCTTTCCTGGAATCTGTGTTAGTAGCTAGCAAGCAAGCGTACATTATTCTCCGATTTTACAACTATGGTTTCGTGAGTATTTTACAATCCGGAAGCTGTTAGGTAGCTGATCATGAGTGGAATGGTAAATAAATAATTGCGACGTGTTTGTGGTTTAAGTAGTTCAGCACATCATCGGATGAGAAAAAAATAAGACTGATTTATTGGACAAATTTGAAAATTGAAAATGAGTCAATAAAAGGCTCACGTATCTTTTCGAAACATATTACTTTCAACTATTTTAAGACTTCCATAACATGTTGAAGTTCTAAATTTTGCTGCTTTGTTAAGAAACTTAAAACAATTTTCATTGGTTCGGGTTTTCCAAGTGATCACTATCTAAGTATCAGTTTTTATAGTTATCCATCTTACCGATATAAAAGATTGAATCAGATTCGTTTGCGCTCAGGAAGGAAACAAAATAATCGGTTTACATTTCCCCAGTGAGAGGAGAAATGCATCCAGAAGGTTGTTAGTTGCGGAAACATATGTACATCTATTTATCTTTATTACTTTTCTGAGCTGGGAATATGATGGGATTATCTTATAAAGGGATTTCTTTTTAAGGAAGAGAGAGGACAAATTGTTTCCTGCTTTCTACTGAAAACTCAAAGGATATCTTTGCTGTTTGATTTAGAAAAATAATCAGTACAAACAAATGCATAACAAACGCTTCATAATTTATTTTTCTGCTTACAGTAGTAGCGTTCTGGTAAACTTTCAGCTAAATTGGGTACCGTCAACTGGGGCAACATGCAACACTTTTCAACTTCTATGGCTTCTAAAATCTTAATGCTTACAGATAATCATACCACTTGTACATCAAAAGTTTTAAGGTTGATGGAACACCAAACTGACGAAGTCAGAAAAATTATTGGTTTTGCCAGTAGTTTTGAAATTTACAAAAACATGGATTTTCACCCTACTAAGAAAAAGGGGTAAGTTGCAACAAACTCTGTAATTAATGAAAAATCAAATGAAAACGTTTGAAAATTTAAAGTTTTTGATACATTTGTGATGACATAACGCATAAAGCACTAATTGCAGTAATTTTTGGTTTTGTTCGAATAACATTTTACATTTTTTCTGTTAAAATTGTTTTTAAGAAAAAAGTGTTAATCTGCTGCATACATTTAGGGGTAAAAAATACTACAAAATATTCAATTAACTTAAATCATGTAAATAAATCTTAGAATGGATGAACTTATAATGTTAACAAACGCATAAGGCAGAACAATTGTATCCCAGCATATGGAAACGCGATTTATGAGATTTAGTTCTGATTTGCATTTTGTTGCATTTTGCTCCAGTCAGCTAACTGAATTATAAAAAAACTTTATTTAAAAAAAATTGGTGATTGTCCGATAAATATGTATACACCAACAGTGTTGGTATTGGATAATGAAAGAAATAAAAAGTTTGCAGGTGATACCATTAAGCCAATCCGTCATACGAGGTAAAGTTTTTTACGGCATCGAAAAACGTAAAAATTTAAACATCTATTGCTCGATTTTTTTTAATTTTTTTTATGAGAAACAAAAACTTTAAAAAAACTCTTTCACGATGTTAAAAACTATGTCATCATCAATTTGTGATGATTCAATGATAACTTTATTACAGTATATTGAAATAAAAATTGAATGAGTGTTGTGGTATTCAAATGTTCGACGGTAAATCTCTAAGGCGAACATCAAATACCATGAAATTTATACGATCCATCTAGTGTTGCCATTGATTGATCGACACTTTACAATTTAAAAGTGACTATTTACACTGAAACCAAATTTTTTTTACTACAATGAGGGCCATAGAATAGTTCTCATATGATGGGGAAGCTCGAACTAGGCTAAATATCTGAAACTAGCACCTTGTCGAAATTTGGTTTTTGATAGCAAGGGCTATTGATGCACTTTGGAAGATTTTTTTTTTTATAATTTGGTCACCACCTGGTTTAATCTCAGTTTTGGGATTTTATCCCAAGACAAGTCGAGCCACCGCGTTCGTTTGCTACTCTGGATCCATGATTACAATAGAAAGACCAGTGAAACACTCCGAGTACCTCCTAGGTACTTCTCAAACTCCATCTTGGGCCGTAGATCTTTTTAGTTCACATCTCGAACTATCACACAATGATTCAATAGTCAAAGGTCTATTCGCGCTAGTGCGCTCCAAAGCAAAATCATTGACGAGACCACTTTCAGCAATACCTCCTCTCATTACGACTGAAAGCCTGAAATCTCCTCCAACATCTCCTCACAATGACTCGACGTTCTCACAGAAACCTCTCCTCTGCACGAATCAATGCCCAATCTCTTCCCTGAAGTCTCGAGATCTGGCCTCTCCTCGTAATGACTCGAAGTTAACACGTTTACCTCTCCTCTCATTGACTAAAGGCCTGATCTATCCTCTTGCGACTAGAGATTCGGCCTCTTATCAGATATACTTTGACCGACATACAACACTTAACGAGAAAACAGGACACATGAATAGCGGTATCTGGCGACAGAAATGGAAGTATTTCTTCGGAGCTTTGATTAAAGATGCCAGGTGTCCTGATTTTTCAGAATTTAACCTGATTTTCTTAAACCGTTCTGAAAAACTCTCGAATTGTTCAAATTTTTTAAAATGATCTATTAAATGTTCTGAATTGTACTGATTTTCAAAAAAAAAATCTCAGTATAAGGATCGAATATGTAGTTAAGCTATGAGAACATCGAACAAATCTGCAATAAAATCACTGACCATACTGACTGGACACTCGATTTCGTTTTCTGGATAATTTTTCCAACAGTACGCAATGTCGATTCCAGAGTGCGCATCGATCGATTTGAAGAAATGCTACCCCAGTTATCAAATGTCAGCCAACTTTAAAAATAAAACACGCAATTTCTACCATAAAATCGGACTGAACAGGACCATTTTTCCTACAGGGCATTTTTTGTCAAATTTTTCAGGTTCGCCACCTGCCTTCGGTATTGCGAACCTTCAAAATATGACAACAAAAAAATAGACAGAAAATGGTTGAATTTTTGTTTTAAGTGTCATGTCAGTGTGGTCAGTGATAAAATAGTTGAACCCATTTACCCAATGGTAGTTCAGATGATATCTAAATGGTGTTTTTCGATATGAACTGCAGTTCACTTTTTTTGCTTATATTAAGGCGTCTACATTACTTAGCTATGCTTTGTTTATGCAATCCGGTGGTAACCACCTGACACCTCTGCTGGACAATCGCAAAAGTGTTGATCAGGGATGCCGTCCGAATAAATTTTTATCGCTTATTTTTTAGTTTACGTTCAATGTTGAATATTTTAGAAATCTGATTTAATTTCCAATTTTCATTAGTCAGCAAAATATTTGATGGCACTGATGAATGCATCAGCATAGTTCATTTGATATAAGTTACAAACAATAGTAATCGATGGATTTACACTGTAACCAAAGTTACTCTAATCTTTATAAAAATCCATACAGATTCGAGAAAACTGTCTCCACTTAGTTTTATGTTCGAACGCTTTTATACATTTTGAGCTTTCAGCCAGTTAGTCAATTCTATAAATTTCAACATGGGGATGCTCATGCTTTTTGAAATTTTTGTCGTAAGTAAAGTTGAAGAAATTTCTTGAAACATTTATTTCGTACAATTGCATAACTAAAGGCCAGTAACATATAAACATGATTTGAATGCGGCTATTTATACCTCAAACTTCTTAATTCTTGAATTCTGTTTTCATCTATCCAGCAAACCCAAAGCCGATATTCAAGATCGAACTTTTCGGCCTGTAATGCTAAGATTGATGCGTTTATCGGATTTATTATCTTGGCAAAAGCCGGAATGAGACAATCGGACACATGGCCATCCCCACGTACTCCCCATGTGATCACTCAATGCCTGCAAGCTAATGTGCAAGCTTTAATGGAAGACTAGGAGACAACCCTCAGTACGGGTTTCTCACCGACCGTCTTCATTTGTTGCAGTTCTTTCGTTATCCAAGGAGCTCGTAGGTTAGAAACTGATGAGCGTTTCGGTGCTGCGACCATTTTCGTTCTCTATGCTGTTGATCTGGCGGAGAGTTGCCGTGCTTAGAGAGTCGAGAATCGTGTTGGAAGGCACCGAAAACGAAGATCTGGTTGGATCAGCAAACAAAAAATTGCATTTCGAGAGAATCCACTCAAGTCCTGGTAGGTTGAAGTCCCCGATGATAACGATGTCGTCTTCAGGAAGCGTGAGGGAATTTTTAGTACGATCAGAAGGCAGATACACAACCCTAACGTAGAGTTTTTTTTTGTGCCTAGATCGATGCGGATCCATACAAATTCTTGATCGTTCCATGATTCGTCTTAGATGGGGATGGCTGATAGAGTGGATCCGTTCCGGTTAAAGCGAATATATCATAGCAGGAGCATGAGGAGGCTAGCAGATAATCGCTAACGCAGGAGTTGATACCACCAACGTTTTGGTAGTAAAGGTTGTGATGATCGCTTTTCCCAGCAGGCAGATCGTGTCGTTTCACACTGGAACGGGAAGGTCCCTCACGAAAAGGAAGGTCATTTCGATATGGATACTTGCCTGAGAGAACAGGCTGGAGCACCCCGTCGCCACAATCGAAGTCAGGGCCGGGATGACTGATGACGCTGGCAGGAATCAGCGCGACTGATTCGAAGGGCTCGGAGGTCTCCTTGGTGCTAACTACGTTGCGTACCGCAGCTAAAATCCATGATAAACCTTGTTCGGACGACGAGAAACTCGAGAGTTTTGTGCGGTTGCGTGATGCCGAGGCTATGGAAGACCCGTTGTCCATATATGGTGAACCATCAGTAATGGCGATTACTGATGCGGCGCCACACGAGGTGTAGAACTGCGGGTCGCCATTCATCATTTTATTCATTTGAGTTTCTAAAATTTTAATAGTGCAGGAATAGGAATGAAAAAAAAAGTTATTGCAACTAGCATCCAGTGTTTCCATTTTGTCCGCCAGAGGATGCTGAGCCTGTCGCCTTTTCGTAGTAAACATGGAGAAAACGACTGTAGTGAATATTGGTTATGTATATCGTAAAGTGTCTGGGTTAACCATACAAACCTCTCCTCATGAAGACTCCAGGTCTGACCAAATTCTAGACTCGCGCCTGTCACAGAACATGCGCGGGACATAACTCAACTACTCGGATAATTCCCGATGAAGACGTTATCCTACTCCGACTCGAATGACGCCCGGTGTCGTGACTCTACCCGTGAGTACCAATTCCCCGATTGTGGAATAAACCTTTCCTTTCCCAACTTTTTCCACTGTGAAGAAGGTATCGTCTTATCCCCACAGTTTCAACCGTTGGGAATCGCACTAAAACTCGGTTATGGATCAAGAAACTAGTAAAGTAGCTGTTGAACCATTTTAATGAATCTCTAAGATAGTCGAAGACTTTGTCTAAGTATCTCGGCTCACTGGTGACCGCAGACAATGACAACAGCCGTGAGACCCGCGGATTATCAGCGGATATCGTACCTGCCTACTATGGACTCCACAAGCAACTGCGTTCAAGAAGACTTAACACTCGCACGAAGTGTTACCTGTACATTACGCTCATAAGACCGGTTAACCGCTACGGGCACGAGGCGTGGATATTGCTCGAGGAGGACCTGCGTACACTCGGAATATCAGTGCGACTCTATGGCGAACCCACGAAGAAGGTGGTGATGGCTGGCCGGATACGCTAGGCAGGACATGTTGCGAGAATAAAGTGGAAGTGGAGCTTGATCTGGCGAATGTTGGATGCCCAAGAGATGGAGAACGGTTGACATCGGCTGAGTGAATTGTAGGAACATTGTTCATCAGGTTAGGTCGTGAGACCGGGAACCATGTAAATAAATAAACGATCTACGAACACTTTTATTACTTTGGTGACGGTTGAAACAACCCCATTTAACGAATTTGATATTTCTGCGTGAGTGTAGCTTGGATTTGCACGACGCATCAACAAAGTTTTGATTCGTGGTTGCTCTTGTTTGAACGCCATTTTGATAACTAAAGATCTAATGTCAAAAAACAAATAGAAAAAAATACGGCGAATTTAAGTTGACCACTTTTTGATCCAAACACCCTTTAGGAGATAACTCAAACCCGTCTGACAAAATTTCGTCCCATACATCGTATTTATTGCTACCACAAACAGAACATCTCCTCAAAATAGGGATTCCCTTGCCCCAAAAGCTCACCCCTCCCGAAACGAGAAAACGATGACGACAGGGATCACAATTAACCAAGCTAATTAAACGCTTGTTTCCGGGAACCCAACTGAGCGGGGGATCCGATTACCCAAGCAAAAGAAAACGGCGAAAATCACGACATCGTCCGTGTCGGTTCAAAGGACAGGCGGCGCCTTGGCAGCGGATTAGAAATATCATTTTTGCCCCTTTTCCCCGAAAGGGAAACCTGAATCATGTTTGCGTCTAACTAAACTAGAATAAATAAGTTGGGGTGGGTTAATTTACTACCCGGAAGTCTATGGTTACGGGTTAAGGAAGTTGGAAAAAGTCAAGAAAAGTATTAAGGTGATAATCAATTTTATTGAAGGTTTAAGTTAAGAAGGTTTTTATTTGAGTGATAAATTTTAAGAAAAAATTCTTTGGATTGCTGGACATTCAAAGCTTGAATCCTTACACAGATATAGGCTTCAAAAGCTACAACAATTGAATAAACAAACGAATTGCGATACCGTTGACCTGAATCCTTCAGTTCAAAAGATTAGCCTAACCGGAAAGAATGTACCGGAAGTGTGTAAGTTAATCTCGTCGACCTAGTTCACAGCAGATTGCTTCTGTTAGCATTACTTGTTTAGACAAACAAGAAGGGTTCATCCATATAAGATGCCTTCGAAGCCTTCTTCGGAAATTTTCTAAATCAATCTAAAAAATGCTTTCTAGAAAAAAAAAATTAAAAAAAAATACAAAAAGTTTTTTTGCAGGGTTTTACCTTAAATTACTGCATCAGAAAATATGACCAAAAATTCAGTTCCAGATGTGTTATTTTCCCACACGATTTCAACCAATTTTCCCGTCAAGCTTTCTTGGAGGAAAGGGGTGGTCCAGCAAAAAGCAGTCCGAGTGAAAAAAAACTCCACCCACTCTGGACAGCAGCGTCCATTCAGTGTTGTAATTTATGCATTTGCACATTCTTCCGACAGGCGCCTGGGGAAATGGAATTCGGCCCCACCGTGGACCTGCAAATTGCCCAAAAGCTGATAATGGCGAAAAAGGAGGACGAAGGTTTGGGGTAATCTAGACGGACATACACACTGCTAGCTCAAGTCCAATTCTGCTGTTGCTGACCATTTACTTCTCCTGGTTTTTGCCGGGCGGTTTTCCTACCAAGACTAAATTTATGGATATTGACGCGACGTTTCGGCTGACAGTTGGAAAATGTTCTTTGAGCGCACTTTCCCAACTGGCCGCCCTTTTTCTTATAGACCGAAAATATATTTAACATACGGTCAAGGAGGGAGAAAAGTGTTTAACAATTTCTATGAGGCTAGGGAAAAATACTAAAATTTTAAACCCTAAGTAAAGTCTTGATTTCTCAATTCAGACTCACAATAAGTTAATTATAATTAAATTCAGTATGGAAAATATCTACCTTCTAACTGACGATGCTTTTATGTTAAAACTTTTTTGAGTGTAAATGGAAAAATAACAAAAATGAAAAGAAAAATGAAAAAATGACAAAAATGACAAAAATGACAAAAATGACAAAAATGACAAAAATGACAAAAATGACAAAAATGACAAAAATGACAAAAATGACAAAAATGACAAAAATGACAAAAATGACAAAAATGACAAAAATGACAAAAATGACAAAAATGACAAAAATGACAAAAATGACAAAAATGACAAAAATGACAAAAATGACAAAAATGACAAAAATGACAAAAATGACAAAAATGACAAAAATGACAAAAATGACAAAAATGACAAAAATGACAAAAATGACAAAAATGACAAAAATGACAAAAATGACAAAAATGACAAAAATGACAAAAATGACAAAAATGACAAAAATGCCAAAAATGACAAAAATGACAAAAATGACAAAAATGACAAAAATGACAAAAATGACAAAAATGACAAAAATGACAAAAATGACAAAAATGACAAAAATGGCAAAAATGACAAAAATGACAAAAATGACAAAAATGACAAAAATGACAAAAATGACAAAAATGACAAAAATGACAAAAATGACAAAAATGACAAAAATGCCAAAAATGACAAAAATGACAAAAATGACAAAAATGACAAAAATGACAAAAATGACAAAAATGACAAAAATGACAAAAATGACAAAAATGACAAAAATGACAAAAATGACAAAAATGACAAAAATGACAAAAATGACAAAAATGACAAAAATGACAAAAATGACAAAAATGACAAAAATGACAAAAATGACAAAAATGACAAAAATGACAAAAATGACAAAAATGACAAAAATGACAAAAATGACAAAAATGACAAAAATGACAAAAATGACAAAAATGACAAAAATGACAAAAATGACAAAAATGACAAAAATGACAAAAATGACAAAAATGACAAAAATGACAAAAATGACAAAAATGACAAAAATGACAAAAATGACAAAAATGACAAAAATGACAAAAATGACAAAAATGACAAAAATGACAAAAATGACAAAAATGACAAAAATGACAAAAATGACAAAAATGACAAAAATGACAAAAATGACAAAAATGACAAAAATGACAAAAATGACAAAAATGACAAAAATGACAAAAATGACAAAAATGACAAAAATGACAAAAATGACAAAAATGACAAAAATGACAAAAATAACAAAAATGACAAAAATGACAAAAGTGACAAAATAGACATAATTGAAAAAAAAGACAAAAATGAAAAAAAAGACAAAAATTACAATGAAAACATTAACTGAAAGAAAAATTTAATCTGAAAATTGAAATCTGAAATCTGAAATATCTGTATGACCTGTTATTTATTAAATAATTAAAGTTTTGTGATGGTACTATTCAACCAATTTTAAGTCAGGCACTACCATAGCATGAAACCACCCGATTATGATAAAAATATGTTCCCAGTTGGTGGCAGTCTTCATCTGGTCTGAATCCCAAATTTAAAAAAAAACTTTAACTGACCGTCAACATCTCTAATAGGCAGTTCATTATAATGCAAATTTTTGACAGCATTGAAAATGTTTTCTGACACAGGTTAAACGCCGTTTGCCGAGCAAATAATTTTTCCGTCAGCACAGCTGCGTTGTTATCCAAAAAAAAAAAAGTCTGCGGCCATTGAGCGGTTATGCCATTTTCCCGGGGAATAATGAAGAAAAATAATGGACGGACACCCACTGCTGATGCTGTGCAGTAGTACAGGGAACAACAAATAGGATCCCGAAACAGGACTGCGGACCAGGCTCATCCCAATCAATGGAGTATGAACCGCGGGACAAACAACAAAAATCAAAATCCACCCAATGCGAAAAACAATTTTACGCCATACTGCGAGTAAAAAATGTACTCCAATTTATTGGCAAACGACAAAGAAAAAAAAACATCATTCCGGATCAATGCACCACCGAAATCCATGCTGCTAGGAGACGCTGTCAACATGTTTCGGATTGTTTTCCGATCGGCTGAGGGACAGGATTTTTGCCGGTTTGGGGTACCGATTTTAGGAGGACGAAAGCTGTCGAGACGCGGTGAGATGTTGCCACCAAAGCCGCACTGGAAGTGAGGGGCAGCACTGAGCTCAATTTCCATATTCATGGGTGGCAGATGTTTACTTTTTTCACGCTTGGTACCTGAAACCTGGGAGTCGCAAAATTTACATTGAAAAGGATGAATTTTTATATTGGTGGAACAAATGGGTTGGTATAGCGTTGATTTCTTGTTCCAATGTAGAAGAGATAATAAATTTCAAGTTTTTGAAAAAAAACTAACAAAAAACAATATTGTGTATAAAAATCAGAAGTGGTTCAAGAAGAGCAACAGCAAACAATATTTTCAAAAGCAATCCATAAAATATACAAGATTGAATCAAAAAGTTTGATTATGGAACAGTAACGAGCTGCATACATGGCTCGAAAGCAAACACTGTCAAACGGATGCAATCCTCGGAGTGTACTTAATTTATAAGCAGAGAAAACAATCTGTCCACTATTCCTGAAACTGAACTGAAAAACCCACTTCTTTCGCAAGACATTCCTGCTTCATAATTCGGTTCCGTCATCGTTAAGTGCTCACTGATTAAAAACGAACACACAATGTATGCTTTTGAGAATGCAATCGGGATGTATTTCCCTTTTGCTCTGAGAATATGGATTTTTTTCGTTAATTTGATTTTTACAACCATGAAATTGCGATTAAGATTAAACTAGAGATGCTTTTATTGGAGCTAAAATTTTCTTGCACACATTGTTTGAAAATATTTTTATCTACTAAACTACTACTACTACTACTACTAAAAAACGAATTAAGAAAGTCGTTTTACCATCTTTAACGCATTCGCGACTTTATATCCACACGATACAGTTGGCGGATAGTTATTGAAAAACTTAGCAACCGAGCCGGACCGGACATTTTAGTTTTACCCAGAAAACCACAGGAGAAACCAGTTATCTATTTATCTACATATCTGAACCAGGACCGTAGAAAGAACTGCCTCATGAGCACTAATGAGCCGAGATTGACAAAGTCTTCGACTATCTAGTCTAGTTCCACCGCCGCAGACGATCTGCCGACTATATCAATTTCATCGGCAAAGCAGTCATCAAGAATCGACTCTCCCGCACTTTTGGAAGTTCTTCCACTTAGCGTCCGACCTCCTGGTTTGAGGAATCGGAATCTTCAGCTCTTCGTTCCTGTTAGACTAAACAATCACGGATTGAAAAGTAAACAGTTTATTATTTACCCATTGCAAAAAAACGGGAAAAATGAGTAGTTAGATTACCTAGCATTTCAAAGCTTGTTTAACAAAAAAGGCAACACTGTTGGAAGATTTTTGGAAGCTATTTCGGTCAAAGTGGAAGAAACGCAACGTGCCATTCGACAGTAATGCCGAAACTGGACTGGAAGAATATCAGAATTCAGATTAATTTTCAGTTCGTTGAGAAGAGAGCTTGCAAGAAATATTAAATATGTTATGTTAAGCGAGTCGGAAGGGCAGCTTTATTATGTTCTCAATTTCAAGCGAGTTGAGAGGACAGCTTGAAATTGGAAGGCGAGTTGAGAGGACAGTCGATCGTTTTGGTAACAATTTCAAGCGAGTTGAGAGGACAGTCGATCGTTTTGGTAACAATTTCAAGCGAGTTGAGAGGACAGTTTGAAATTGAATGGCGAGTTGAAAGGACCGCCAGTGCATATTGACGAGAATTTCAAGCGAGTTGAGAGGACAGCTTGAAACTGAAAGGCGAGTTGAGATGACAGCCTGAACAAATCGATTAAAATTTCAAGCGAGTTGAGAGGACAGCTTGAAATTGGAAGGCGTGTTGAGAGGACAGCCTGAACATATTGACGTTAGTTTCAAGCAAGTTTAGAGGACAGCTTGAAACTGAAAGGCGAGTTGAGAGGACAGCCTGAGCGTTTTGGTAACAATGTAAAACAAGTTGAGAGGACAGCTTGAAATTGGATGGCGAGTTGAAAGGACCGCCAGCGCAAATTGACGAGAATTTCAAGCGAGTTGAGAGGACAGCTTGAAACTGAAAGGCGAGTGGAGAGGACAGTCTGAATAGATCGAATAAAATTTCAAGCGAGTTGAGAGAACAACTTGAAATTGAAAGGTGAGTTTAGAGGACAGCCTGAAGAAATCGATTGAAATAGAGAGAACAGCTTGCGATTTGAAACGCGAATTGAGAGGACAGTCTTTAAGTATTGTCAGAAATTTTGAGCGTGTTACAAGTATGGATAGAAATTAAAAGGCGAGTGGAGAAGGCAGCCTAAACGTATTGATAAAACCCAATTCAAGCGTGTTGAGAGGACAGCTTGAAATTGAAAGCCATGTTGAAAAGACAATTTAAGTATTGCATCTCATTGGAAAATAAGCGAGTTGGAAGGACAGCTTGAGATAAGAACGAATTTTAAAACGTATCGATAGTAATTATATAGGGCCTGATACTAAAATAATTTTTTAAAATTTCATTTGATTTGAATGAACAAATTAGTGATAAAGCAGATAGGAGTATACAATACTCAGCGAGTCCAGATAACGGATCGAGTAAATACGTTAAGCATTCTTGAATTCAAATAACAGCAAGGTCGCGGATTAAAGCTTGAGATATGGAAAGGATTTGCAATACAATGGAATACAAAAAAAAGTGAGAACATATTTATTGGACAGCTTGAAATTGAAAGACGAGGTTAGAAGGTTCGGAGCCCTTCAACTCAGTCGTGCTGTTTCCTGCCTGCATCTTCAGTCGTCCTGGTCCATAGTTTGTCTGTGGTGAAGGGGTTCTCCAGCCTGCGCTTTCAGGCAAGTACGCTATTATCGACTGTCTTTCTACGCGTTATGGAATTTGCATTACTAGGGATCTTCGTTCTCGTTCTGCATCCGGTACATCTGTGCCTATCACTGTTTACTATCAGAACGCCGGTGGTGTCAATTTTTGTTTCGGTTAATTACCCGCTTGCCACGTCATGCTCCTGCTACGAAATCTTCGTCAAGATTGTCGACCAGGTTATGTAGTGTTCCGTTTCGATCGAAGCCTCCTGAAGAGCAAAAAGTCAACGGAAGGCAAGAGTTTTCCTCGCTGTCGAGTCTAGACTCCCGGCTCAGCTTATGCTAGATAGGTCCTAAAACAATTTGGAACTTCTTTGGACACACATTGATATTGGTGATCGAAAACTGTACTTATGTATAGTGTACGTGCCTCCTGATCATTCTAGTGACCTGTTTGCAGCTGAGTCTTTCTCGCCCAGCCTGTCCAAAGTAAGCTCAATCTGCTTTCCCGGAAATGACATGCTTGCTATCGGTGATTTCAACATGCCTGGCTTTAAAGGGTGCTCTTCCAATGGCGGCTTTTTGTTACCAGATCCTACGTCCTCCTATTTCTCGGCTCTTTCCAACATCTTCCTGGACTCTTTGAACACCGTGACTCTTCGCCGGATCATCAGCTTCGAAAATGAAAACGACTTTAAGCTAAAACATTGCTTCATAAATGAAGGCTTCAGGAATCCGTCTATAGATTTATCTTCCACACCTCTCGTTTAAGTTGTTGCTCCCTTCCACTCTTCATGCTGCCTTCTACCAGGACTTCTAAACCGTTGACTACGAAGCTATCCCTCGTCCTGGATTCTATCGAATGGAAGAACGAGCTCGATATATCTAATCCCGATGCAGCCGTTGTGAATTTTTAAAACAAACTTAATTACATATTCAGCCGCTATGTTCCAAAACGTAGCTAACCTTCCAACTCACGAGCTCCCTGGTTTACGAAACAACTGCGACAACTGAAAAAGGCTAAAAACTGCGCTCTTCGGAATTACAGCGAGCACAATTCCCTCTGCACGAAGGAAGAATACCGCAATCTGAACACGGCATACAAAAAAAGCAGTAGGCGTTGTTTCTTCGGAACGCCTACTGCTTTTCTTTATGCCGTGTTCCGCTTGCGGCATTCTTCCACTTCCATTCATAGCTACTCACCGCTATAACGCTGTTGAAAAGAGAGCACTCAAAAGAAGCTGTGTGTTTTTTTTAAGTAGGATACACTGAACCTCAAAATACCCATACTTGAGAACTTTGACTCATCAACCCGAATGAAACTCCCTCCCTATATATTTGGTTATTGACAGCTTAGCAAAGTTACGTTTTTTTAGAACTCATCCCCCAAAATTGGAAAGTGCAATAAAATGGAAACCAAAATAAGAATATCTTTGCAGATACGGGAATGAACTGCGATTATCATCTCATGATGCTAACCACTCGACCATCGATGAGTTGTAGGGAGAGGCAGCTACATCATCGTATATACAAAACTTCCTGCGAAGGAAACGGGAATGATAGTTATTCCAAAAACAAGTGTTCTCCGCTTTGAACTTACCCCCCAAACCTAAATCTACCACGATGGAGGTAATAGAATCAGATTTGTTTGCATCAAAACCCCAAAAAAACAGTTCTTCGCTTGACGGACGAGTTTCACGTTTTGACATGCTTTGATTTTTCCATAAATTTGAGTTGTCAATATCTAACTCAGGTTGGAGGGTGGGAGTTCTTAAGTTTGGGTATTTTCGATTTGAAGTGTAGGAATAGAGAAAATAGGGGAGATAAGGGCATAGTGGCCACCTTAAGGAAAACGCTTAATTAATCATAGAGAACAGCTATAATATGTGAATTACATCATTGTTTCGTGTTCAGACACTCAAATTGTCTATTTCCTAGTTGGCTGAAACTTGAAAAACAAGGTAAAAACGTTTAAAAATGCATTTTCAAAAATTTTGCCAAACGTTGAAAACCAGTCACTGTAGGGGCATAATGAGAACCCCCCCTGGGGCAGTATAAGCAACAATCATCGAGGCAAAATGAGCGTTATCTGCCGGGGAATTCAAAATTCAACTAGATGAAGTCAACTGAATACTAGAGCTACAGCTTGACTTGTTTCATCTGTCGATTTGGCCAATTGGTAAGGTGTCGGAGAGGTAATTAGTAGACTCGAGTTCGATTCCTGGTCAAGGTATATTTTTTTTCATTAATCATTCATGATCGATGCATTTTGCACTAAATGGTGAGGCGTAGACTCATCAAACAAAGCATTAAAAAAAATTCTTATTAATTATTTAATAATCTCGGTTTGTTTGTAGAATTCAAACAATCATCTTATGCTCATACATTATGTTTCTGGTGTTTTGTTTGACGGATGATGCTACTAGCCGTATAATGTAACAATAAAAAAATCCCCTCGAACAGGAATCGAACTCGAGTCTACTGATTACCTCTCCGACACCTTACCAATAGACCAAACCAATAGACAGATGAAACAAATCAAGCTGTAGCTCTTTTATTCAGTTGACTTCATCGAGTCAAATTCGCTGCTAGATTA
The DNA here is from genome assembly GCF_029784155.1 of Uranotaenia lowii. Lineage (NCBI taxonomy): Eukaryota > Metazoa > Arthropoda > Insecta > Diptera > Culicidae > Uranotaenia > Uranotaenia lowii. The sequence goes on along the minus strand of NC_073692.1, from coordinate 369,355,862 downwards.
TACGGCAGAAAACGCTCATCTTGCCCTGATTAAAAGAGCTCTGTTCGCCCCAGGTCAACAAATTTAAGTAAAAACGCGTTTTAAACATGATTTAAGTGAAAACCAAATATTTGATGATGGTGAAAATTTAGAAACAATGTGTAAGTCATGTTGCAGTGCGTACATTTCAGATCAAGATGATTTAAAGGTCATAAAAGCTTATTTGGTGGTGCTCAAAAATTATAATATTTTCGTCACTTGAGTACCTAGCTGGTTATCATTTAATATTTCTGTAAAGATGAAAAGGATATTTCTTTTTTGTATGTATGTATGTATGTAAGGGTCCCCCATCGGTAGCAAGGTCCTGCCTATGTCTGTGTGGTTGGCCCGAAGGCTTCCACGGCCGATGGTTCGTCGAAAGAAGGCATCCAACCCTCAGAAACCTACAATGGTTGGCTACCACTCCGCTTGTAAAAGTTGCCTCAGGCTATCCCCAGATGCATTCCCTCTGGTTAAATATAAAAGTACAATATAGATATGAAATACAATGAAAACGTTAACAAAATATAATCAATATTCAATATGAATAAATATAGTTTTTTAATAGATATAATAAAATAAAAAATAACCATTTCATAAAAAATTATAATAACAATATCGTTAATAAATATAAAATATAAAAAATAGAGTAATAGAAAGCCAATTTTATGCATAACACAACTTTTTTTTACTAACTTCTGAAAAAAAGATATACACTGAATCAAAAGAACATTCCAGAGAATAATTAAGAGATAACATGAGAACGTAAAAAACAAATATAATTTAAAAAAGGAAAATGAAAATTAATTTTAAATTAATGATTAATTTTGTTCAAGAAAATTCATAAATGAGGTAAGCTGTAATTATCAGATCACTTCTGATATTAGTTGTAAATGCAATAAGAGATGAACTTTGAAGATTATGAAGAATGTTGGTTAATCGCCGTGTTGTATTATTATTGAATTTTATCGACGTTTTTCGGCGAGTTTTACAAGTTAAAAACGTTTTTTTACCAGTTGTCCAGACGAAAATTTTTTTTGAAGATTATGAAAAAATAGCTTTTACTACGATTTACAGCCGATTTTTTTAAATTACTGATTTGAAGATTTAAACTTTAAAACTATTTACATAAATATATTTTCGTGACGGCGATGATCGTAGTCTGCGGGTTAGATGAAAGTTGGGTTATAGTAAAATTATGTTTAAACAACTATTGTATTAATAGACTGGCCCATAACAAAAAAAAATCCTTATATTCCACGCGGCACCCCCTAGGTTGGTGCATTAAGGTGAAAAAATGACTTTCTGAAAGTTTCAGATCATTTGGAAGAAGCACGAGCTGGCGCAAAGGACTTGAAATTTGTATGGAGATTTTCGGCAAAATGTATGAAAAATCGACATACTTTCACTCTTTGTGTTCTAAAATATGTTTCCAGTATGCTAGAAAGCTCAGAATTTCAAGAATTGTAATTCAAACAATGACAAACAAGTTTGTAGAAGATTGAGACGCAATACGAGTTGACTGTGATGAGTTATACGCAATTGAATGTGTGATTTTTTTCTCATTTTATCGATATATCGTGAACGGTGCATAGGTGGATTTATAGTACTAACTTGATTGCATTGTCACACAATGAGAATTACAGATAGAAAGTTTGTGTCTTCGGCAAAGTTGTAGCTTATTTTATAATAAATATCTTTGCAAAAAATGAAAGAATGGTTTGAAAAACTATAAACTGCTGCATTGTGCGACGACGCGATCAAGTTAGTGCGATTACTAGCCCATACACCGTTCACGATATATCAATGAAATGCGAAAAAAATCACATTCAATTGCGGATAACTCATCACAGTCAACTCGTATAGCGTCACAATCTTCTACAAACTTGTTTGTCATTGTTTGAATTACAATTCCTGAAATTCTGAGCTTTCTAGCATACTGGAAAAATACTTTAGAACACAACGAGTGAAAGTATGTCGATTTTTCATACATTTTGCCGAAAATCTCCATACAAATTTCAAGTCCTTTGCGCCAGCTCGTGCTTCTTCCAAATGACCTGAAACTTTCAGAAAGTCATTTTTTCACCTAAATGCACCAACCTAGGGGGTGCCGCGTTGAAAAAAATGTTGAAAAAATCATCGCATACAAATTTGGGCCAGTCTATTGTATTAATGATTATAATCATTAATAATTATTAAACTCTGAAAATTTAGATGCATTGACAAGCGATGCTGTTTAGCTGAAACATGTAATTTATGCAAAACATTATTATATATTATTGTTTCCACTTGGAATTTACTCTGTGTAAAAAGATTTCAGAAAGCAAATACAAAAATCAATCACCAAACTTTAAGAAATGATTTACAAATCTTTAAAAGTTTACAGCTTTTAGTTATTTGTTTTCAGGAAAGTATGACATCAAGATATATTCTGACAAAATAATAATTTAATTCTTCTTACTTGCCTTCAGTTTTGCAGAACACAGAAAAATATTATGATTTAGATAAAGATCGCTACGAATGAAAAATTGAAGTTTTGTCTTAATCTTTAAAGAGCAAATGACTCTTTACACAGTTTCCCCAGTTTTTAATCTTGAAGCCCTATCTGTCATACAACAAAAGCTGCTTAGTGAAATAAAGTAACGATAAAATACTCAAAAATTATAAGAAAAATAGGCAATATTATTTTCTAGTACTTCATTTGACAAATGTTCGAAAACGCAATAGTGATGGACTTGAATAGGAAGGTAATCTAACAATTACTAATTTTGAGATGAACAACATTTTCTCAATACGCTGAAAGTAAAGTTGACTAGGAGTTTTTTTTCGAAAAATGTTTTAACATCTGTTTAGATTCTCAATTAAGATTCTAAAATCGATGGACTGCCGCAAAACATTGAACGGAAATTACAATAACGATTACGGTAAGTCTGGTCATGCGAACATGTAAGAACCTAGCGCTATCAAAGAAAAAATCAGAGAGGTGATAGATTGGAATTGGCTCACCGGGTTTTCGGCCTCGCTCGTAGTCATCATCATCATTATTGATGATACTGCTCTACTGCTTTGGCCGCAGACATGTTCGTCTGTTAAGCAACACATCCAACCAGCACACATCTATTCAACTCCCGTTTCTTCACCAATCATCACTCCACACAAGTATGCCCCTTCACCGTTTCACACCCACAAACACATTACCAAACCATTAAAAAATATCGCTTCGCGCCCGACAATCGAAGCAGGCTGCGCAACGTAAAAACATCGACCACATTTTGTTGCCCTTTTTTCGCTCTCCCATAATCAAAAATTCACTTTGGAACATTAAAACAACTATGGACGAAACTTCGGAAAACGTTTAGAAAACAGTTCCATTTCAATAATTATCACTTTTTCGCAACCGTAAATCACTGACTCGGCCAAGAGTTCACAAAACCATACACCGTTTCACCGTATAAGAACTGCGAGAAAACACGTCCAAACCCGTCAAATGCTATACTCCGAATGATGAAAAGGATATTTCTTTTTTGGAGAAAAATTAATACTATAGATAGTACGAAACAAATCCTCATGAAAATTTGTTCAAGAAAATACGTACTTTTGCTTATTATGCCCTGGGTGCTCGTTATGCCCTTATCTCCCCTAATACAGAAAATAAAACGATCTCATCGAATTCCTCTTTTGTTGTTAAAGTCGTGCCCGCTTGCTGCGATCAGAATGAACACTTCTGAATAACAACTCATATACTAAAACACCCAAAAATTATGTTCCACCACAATGAACTGCTGAATCTTTTACATCAAGAACACATCGAGGAAGAAATTCAATGAGCAGCACTGACGATTCCTGCCATTCACCCCTTCGATTCGATCACTTTCATCAACATTTGCCATATTGGCCTTGCAGAATTTAATGACTTTTTCCGCACTGCTAATGAATTCTCTGTTTTCATAAGTCTGATACGATCGCACTTTTTCGGATTACTATTAAAATCCAATACCGGTACTGGAGAAAACCGTACACGAATCGCACAAAAAAAAAACTGAATCGTATCGTATGGCTGCTCACCGGAGACTGAACAGAAATTTTTCTGAAAGTACGTCAAAATCAGCGGATATAATTCAGGTTTCAAACTCAAATGTTGTTGAACGGCTACACAGCGAACACCAATCCCGAAATTTGCAATCTTTTTCGCTGAGAAATTCCCAGCATTTTCAAAGCTGGGTCTATTTCCTCAGAGCAACTCGATATGGCTGTAGGAGATATCTCACCTATAGATTCCTCCTTCTTCTTCGATGACGCAGCCATTTTAAAGGCGACAGCAAACTAAAAAATTCATCATTTATGAGTATGGCCGCGATACCAGCTATCTTCTTGAAACGTTTTATGCAATATTCGCTGACTCCCATCTGATATATTTTTCGTTTTGCTTCGTTTTGGTTCGAAATTCATCCTTGATTTATTTGTTGCAGAATTTTCAAATAACGTTCACATGAGTAAATTTGAATTTATTGTTTTTCAATGGCAAAAGCCATACTCCTGTTAAGCAGCTAAAAACTATTTTGCCTAATAAGATACGAAGTTACTGTCTTCCACAAAGTTGTTCAGCGGATTTTTTTTTCGGATTATTTACAAATTGGCACAAAAACCATCAGCGGGCTTGGTTCTACAGAAGAAACAAAAATAATGTTGATTTTCCAGAATAAAATATTGAATTTTCCCAGACAAACCTAGATGTTCAAATTTACTCATGTAAACGGTACTTAAAATTTTGCCAAAAATTATAGATGAGTTTTGAACCAAAACGAAATTCAATAATGACTCCAAATCGACTCAATCTATTAACCATGAAGTCCCAAACTGACGCCATCTATACTGATCTGTCTGCTGCTTTCGATAAAGTAAATCACGATATTGCAATCGCCAAACACGAACGCTTAGGATTCTGTGGATCCCTATTGGACTGGTTTAGAACCTATTTAACGGGACGAAAGTTATCAGTTCAAACTGAAAATTACTTTTCAAGACAATTTTCCGCTTGTTCAGGTGTGCCTCAGGGAAGCCGCTTGGTACCGATAATTTTTGTCATCTAGGTACTTACTCTCTTGGACGGCCCAAAACTTGCGTATGTCGATGATATCAAACTTTTCAACGCCATCAACGGCCAAGACGATATCGATCCCTTACAAAGGCGGTTCAACACCTTCGTTCACATTCTTCTTCATCTTCTGCTTGAAAATTGCCCAATATTTTTCAATAGGACGGAATTGAGGGCAGTTTGGTGGGTTGATGTCCTTTTCGACAAAATCCACCACGTTGTCCCGATACCACTGCAACACCTCTTTGCTGTAGTGACAGCTTGCCAAATTTGACCAAAACTTTAATGCAGTTTCCGATCCTTAATTCCACTATGGCGCATGGTATAAACCTGCCGATCGATAGTATGCTTCTCACGGAAACGTTTGAGAACGCTGCACACGGTTGATTGAACCATTTTTAACGATTTCGAGAATTTTTATACCGATCGTGGGTGTCCAAAATTAATTTTCGTCTCGCGGCTTCCATTCCCTTTGAAAAGGGGTCATCCGAAAATCTAAAAACATTTTTCATCATACTTATGATCAGGTAGCAGGACAACACATTTCACCGATAGGGCTGAGAAAACAAGTAACAAACATAAACTACGGTGATTATGCTTTCAAAATTTACATTTTATCTTCATATGGAACAGACAAGACGAGTTTTCATTATTTAATGAACCTGAAATGTTCAACAGTTCTGCCCTGACAAATATGTAAATATCTGAATTGGCGAAATAACCACCATAATTTCGTGCAGCCAGAAGTCACTCATCATTTAACAACATATCAACTACCTGATGTTATCGTTTCCATCAGACGTTGACAATTTCCATCAGAAAGGCAAATTATGACAGGATGAAGTGGGAGGGAGGGCTTTGAGACAATGCTCCAAACTTTTTCTCCCACCATTAGTGGGATGGAGCAAAATTCTACCGTTCGTTCATCAACAATCCTCGTGATCATCATCATCATCCGTCGTCCGTCACACATTTATGGATCAGAGCAAACAAACCGCAAGCAAATCTCACCCTAACATCCTCCACTCCTTTTTCTCGAGCTCTAGAACATTCGAAACAAAGTGCGATTCCCCGGGAGAAATTTCTAAACTCAAATAGAATGTCTCCTCGCACCCTCAATGACTCATTCACTCTATCACTTCCACATGTTTTCTCATTTTGTTTTCCCTCGTTTTGGTTCGAGGAGCCCCAAAAGACTGGAAAAAGGCTGACAAAAGTTGAGCGCCAATGAAATAATTAAATTTCGGTCGTCGAGATGCAAACTGTTGACAGCGTTTGTGCTTTTCGGAAATTTTTCCTGGAATAGGGAGGGGGTGGCTGTCTGCTCCCCCCACACCCCTTGAGAGCAGATAGGGGAAGAGACAGGGGACAACTTTGGCTGTTTCTCCATCTCGCATCATTAGTTCATTAAAAGTTGATCGTTGCCATTAGCGCCATTATACCCCTGAAAGGCGGCTAATCCTGACTGCTGCTGGCACACTCTCATCTCATATGGGATCGAAAGTTCATTTGCAATCGGATTATGTCGTTTGGAGTGTCACTCAAGCTGTGCGAGAATAATTAGACAAAAAGAGTATTACAATCTTTATGTATTGATGAGATATACGGTTATTTTTAGACATATTTCAATAAATATTCAACTACGTTCAAAGAGCTGCAATAAATTGTAATGATTTCAGTCACATAAAAATAACAAATCTCCTGTAAATCGATTTCATATCCGCGCTGATTTGAAGACAATTTTGTCTTCATTCTTAGGCTCTAAATCAATTCAGCAATTTTTTTTGGGGGCTGGATAATGATGAACATAAATAACAGAAATAGTGATCGGGAAGAAAAAAAAAAGGAATATCATAGCTTGAGTCAGCAATCGCTAAGCGATTATTTATTGATGCCGGAATGTGAGAATCATTCTGATTTCCGGACGATAAATCGCAATAAATTCTAAGCTTTGTCATCGTAACCATTTACGCCCCTTTGACAGCGAAGCGTGTCGTAATGATAACACAAGGAAAAAAATCACAATTTTCCGCGATGCGAAGAATTGAGGAGCAAATTTTGAATAATGTGAGGACACTGATTCATGCAATCAATTTTTTATCTATGGGCTCTAGCTTTCGAGATTATTTCTGAAAATAATTAAAAAATCATTAAATTAATTTGTGTGTTTTTTTTTTTGCCAAACACATTACAAATATTTAAAAAATAAAGGTTTTAAATCAATGATCAACTTTCTCCAAGATCGTGATAATTTTGAGTTCTGTGAAAAATGATAAAGCAGTTTTCTTTTTGTAAATTTTTTCCCATTTCAGCTAAATACGATCATTTCGACGAAATCTTAAAGAATATTTTAGGCACATGGAATTCTATATTTATCTTAAAGCTTGAGTCAAATCGATTTTAAGTCCTCAACGAAGTTGTTGAATGAGTTAAAATGAGTCTCAAGACTTTCTTGAACCATTATTAGTTGAAATTTATTTAAATTGAAGAATTTCTTATTATTTAAAACGTTGTACATATCTTTGAAACTTAAATATCCAGATCTAGGCCCTGATTGAATGACTGGCAATAAATTAATTCAAAATCTGGTTCATGTTTTCATAGAGATTTATGTTACTGATTAATTTTATAATTATAATCAGTTACTGATTAATTTTATAATTAATACACGCCATATCGAAAAAAAAGATGGATTTAATCTGACGAATGATTCGCATTGGCACCAAAAAGGCAGTTGCTTTATATAGTGTACATATATAAGAGAAAAATGCAATAAAAGGAGACGAAAATTTCCCAAAAATTTCAACAACTAGTAACCAAATAACAAATTGACTGAACTCAACGTAATACAAAAATCACAAAAGAATACAAAACAGCATATTTTAACGTAATCAATTAAATATCATAAAAATTGACGAACATCAACAAAAAAATCAAACATTGACAAACATTTTCGAAAGATCTTAAAAAATTACCATATATTACAACATTTTTTATTAAAACGTACACAATTTAAAACATTATGAAAAAAAATTACTAATTTCTCACACAAATTAACAAAAAATGTACAATAATAATAAAAAATGTACAAATATATACAAAAGATTACAGAAATGTACAAAAATCTACAAAAACTTCCAAAAATTAAAAAAAAAACTACAAAACATAAAAAAAAATACAAGAATCAACCAAAGTTTTGAAAGAATTCACAAAATTTCGCATGAATTTACAAAATTTTGAAAATTTTCGAAAATAATAAAAAATTAAAAACAATATGAAAAAATGACAAAAATTTACAAAAAATTAAAAGAAATAAAAAAAAAATAAAACAAAATTAACAAAAAATAACAAAAATCAGCAAAAGTCAACAAAGATTTACATTAATTTTGTAAGTTTAGAAAAATAAACAATATTTAACAAATGTTTTGGAAAATTAATCCAATATATACCCACGAAAACGAACAAAATCCAACAAAATTTACAAAAAAATACAAAACTTTATAAAATTAACAATAAAAAACTAACCAAATCAACAAAATTTTACAAATTTTAACAAAGGTTTCGAATCATAACATAAAATTACGAGAAATTGAAACAAATTTCAGAAAAATCCCAAAAAAAACAAAAAATTACAAAAAAATACAAAAAATTACAAAAAATTACAAAAAATTACAAAAAATTACAAAAAATTACAAAAAATTACAAAAAATTACAAAAAATTACAAAAAATTACAAAAAATTACAAAAAATTACAAAAAATTACAAAAAATTACAAAAAAATTACAAAAAATTAAAAAAAATTACAAAAAATAACAAAAAATTACAAAAAATTACATAAATTACAAAAATTACAAAAAATTACAAAAAATTAACAAAAAATTACAAAAAGTAACAAAAAATTCAAAAAAAATTCAAAAAATTCCAAAAAAAATACAAAAATATAAAACATTACAAAAAAAATACAAAAATACAAAACATTACAAAAAAAATACAAATAATTAAAAAAAAAATTACAGAAAATTACAAAAAATTATAAAAAAATTACATAAAATTACAAAAAACTACAAAAAATTAGATAAAATTATAAAAAAAACAAAAATTGACAAAAAACCGCAAAAATTTAAAATAAATTTACCACAAAAAATAATCAAAAAACAACAAATTATATTTTCGTAGATGATGGAAAGAAGTTCACCGTTGCGAAATTGGCTAACGCGCCGTTGTACTGAAGCGGAGATTGCAGGTTCGAGTCCTGCCTGTGTGCCGTTGTATCTTTTTCGAAAAATTCATGATATTTACGGCTTATGTTCTTTCGTTCTTTGATAGCTCATTTTTCTTTAATTCTTTCCATCATCTACGAAAATGTGAATATTTTCAGGTACAAAGATGTTCCAAGCGATTTCATAATATCAGTATTGAACAAATTATAAAAAATAACAAAAAATTACAAAAAATTTCAAAACATTTAAAAAAATTCCAAAAATTACAAAAATTACAAACACTCACATAAAAAAACAAAATACAAAAACAAATTACAAAAAAAAATTACAAAAACTGCAAAAAATTACAAAAAAAAAACAAGAAAATACAAAAAAATTACAAAAATCAAAAAAAAAATTTCAAAATACTACAAAATATTACCAATTAATTATTAAAAATATTTTACAAAAAAATAAAAATTTCAATAAATTTACAAATTATTACAAAAATTTAAAAAAAATACTTAATATAACCAAAAATTGAAAAAAAAAATATAAAAAAGTACAAAGAAAAATATTAAAAATTACAAAAAAATACAAACATTTTCAAAATTTTGAAAAATAACAAAAAATAACAAAATAATAACAAAAATTTAAAAAAAACTTCATTATACTACAAAAAATTACAATTATTTAAAAAAAATTACAAAAAATTACAAAACATTAAAAAATTTACAAAAATTACAAAAAATTACATAAAATTACAGTAAATTACAAAACGTTTAAGAAAATTTCAAAAATTGGCAAAATTCAATAAAAATCAACCAATTTAAAAAAAACTCAAAAGAATCATCATACTTTTTAAAATATACGAAAAAAATAATAAAAATTAAAAAATATACCAATAATTTACAAAAATTTACAAAACCTTACAAAAACTTAAAATTATTTACAAAAATTTGCAATAATTTACAAAAATTTACAAAAAATTTCAAATGTTTACAAACATTTACAAAAAGAAAAAAAATAACAAAAGGCAACACAAAAAGAAAACAAAAATAACCCAAATTTAACAAAACCATACAAAAATTAACGAAAATTAACAAAAAAATTTAAAAATTGACAAAAATCTGCTCAAATTTACAAAAAAGAACAAAAATAAAAAAAAATTTAAAAAAATTAACAAAAATTTACACATATCTATAATAACTAAAACAAATTATACAAAATTTACTTGTTTTTACAAAACTTACATCAAAACAAAAGTTGACAAAAATTATTAAAAAATTAGAAAAAAAATTAAAAAACAAGAACAAAAATAACAAAGATTGAACAAATTAACAACATTTAACAGAATAAGACAAAAGTAAACACAAAAGTAGGAAATATTACTAAAACTTACAAAATTTACAAAAGAATAAGAAATTCTCATAAATTCTATCTAACAGAAGTTACAAAAATTTCAATATTTAAAAGCTATTCAAATATTTCCAAATTTAAGGATTTTCTGAAAACAAGAAAAAACTGTTTTTCCAAAATTTACAAAAAATCAGAAAAACTAACAAAAATTATTAAAATTATCAAAAAATATAAATAATAGCAATATAAACAAAAACTAACAGAAATAATTAAAAATTTACTTAAAATAAAAAATATTTTTAAAAATAAACAAAAATTTACTCATATTAGTAAAAACTTAAAAAAATATCAAGATTTCAAAAAAATTATTCAAAAATTAACCAAAATTGACGAAAATAAATTAAAAAATTATGAAAATTTAACAGCAATTAACAAAGAATAAAAAAACTTAAAAAAAATTATAAAGATTTACTAATGGTTACAAATAAATTTTTCCAAAAATATTAAAAGTTTTACAAGAATAAAAAAGATTAATTAGAAATTTCCAAAATTGAACAAGCATGAAAATAATGTAGAAAACTTTACGAAAATGAAAAAAAAAAATTAAAATATTTTCAAATATCAATAATAAGTTAAATTTACAAATTTACAAAAAAATACGATGATTTACAAAGATTTACCATGATTTACAATAAAATACAAAATATTACTAAAATTCACAAAAATAATAAGGAGTTTACAAAAATTCACAAAATTAACGAAAATTCACGAAAATTTACAAAAATATAAAAAAATTGGAAAATTTACAAAAATTTTCAAGAATTTACAAAAATTTACAAAAATTTACAAAAATTTACAAAAAATTTCAAAAATTTTCAAAAATTTAGAAAAAGTTAGAAAAATTTACAAAAATTTACAAATATTATAAAAAATCTACAAAAATTTACAAAAATTTAAAAATTTACAAAAATTGACAAAAATTTAAAAAATTTACAAAAATTTGCAAAAATATAGTAAAAATTACAAAAATTTACAAAAATTTACAAACATTTATAAAAATTAACAAAAATTATCAAAAAATTACAAAAATTTACAAAAATTTACAAGAATTTACAAAAATTTACAAAAAATTATAAAAATTTACAAAAATTTTCAAAAAGTTACGAAAAATTACAAAAAATTATTAAACCGTACAAAGATTTACAATAATTCAGAAAAAATAACAAAAATTTAAAAAAATCAGAAAAAATTTACAAAAATTAACATTTCCAAAAATTTTTAAAAATTTACAAACATTTACAAAAGCTTACAAAAATGTTTAAAAATTTACAAAAATTAATAAAAATTTACAAATATTAACAAAAATTTCAACAATTTTTGAAAATTTAGAAAATTTTCAATTATTGACAATCTTCTTCAAAAATTCATCAAAAATGGTCAAGATTGAACAAAATTCAAAAAATTAACAAAAATTTAACGAAAATGAGCAAAAAAAACAAAAGCAAAAGAAACATTAAAAAAATAAAAATAACAGTATTCAAAAAAAAAACAAGCAAGTAAACAAAAAAAACAAAAACTATACAAGAATTGAAAAAAAATTAAAAATATAAAGAAAAATTATAAAAGTTTTCAACATTGACAAAAGTTTATGAATTATAAGAAAACTTATAAAAATATTCGAAAATGACAAAATTGACAAAATTGACGAAATTGACAAACGTGACAAAATTGAAAAAAATGACAAACGTGACAAAATTGACAAAATTGACAAAATTGACAAAATTGACAAAATTGACAAAATTGACAAAATTGACAAAATTGACAAAATTGACAAAATTGACAAAATTGACAAAATTGACAAAATTGACAAAATTGACAAAATTGACAAAATTGACTAAATTGACAAAATTGACAAAATTGACACAATTGACAAAATTGACAAAATTGTCAAAATTGACAAAAATGACCAAATTGACAAAATTGACAAAATTGACAAAATTGACAAAATTGACAAAATTGACAAAATTGACAAAATTGACAAAATTGACAAAATTGACAAAATTGACTAAATTGACAAAATTGACAAAATAGACAAAATAGACAAAATTGACAAAATTGATAAAATTGACAAAATTGACAAAATTGACAAAATTGACAAAATTGACAAAATTGACAAAATTGACAAAATTGACAAAATTGACAAAATTGACAAAATTGACAAAATTGACAAAAATTGACAAAATTGACAAAATTGACAAAATTGACAAAATTGACAAGATTGACAAAATTGACCAAATTGACAAAATTGACAAAATTGACAAAATTGACAAAATTGACAAAATTGACAAAATTGACAAAATTGACAAAATTGACAAAATTGACAAAATTGACAAAATTGACAAAATTGACAAAATTGACAAAATTGACAAAATTGACAAAATTGACAAAATTGACAAAATTGACAAAATTGACAAAATTGACAAAATTGACAAAATTGACAAAATTGACAAAATTGACAAAATTGACCAAATTGACAAAATTGCCGAAATTGACAAAAATGACAAAAATGACAAAATTGACAAAATTGACAAAATTGACAAAATTGACAAAATTGACAAAATTGACAAAATTGACAAAATTGACAGAATTGATAAAATTTATAAAATTGACAAAATTGACAAAATTGACAAAATTGACAAAATTGACAAAATTGACAAAATTGACAAAATTGACAAAATTGACAAAATTGACAAAATTGACAAAATTGACAAAATTGACAAAATTGACAAAATTGACAAAATTGACAAAATTGACAAAATTGACAAAATTGACAAAATTGACAAAATTGACAAAATTGACAAAATTGACAAAATTGACAAAATTGACAAAATTGACAAAATTGACAAAATTGACAAAATTGACAAAATTGACAAAATTGACAAAATTGACAAAATTGACAAAATTGACAAAATTGACAAAATTGACAAAATTGACAAAATTGACAAAATTGACAAAATTGACAAAATTGACAAAATTGACAAAATTGACAAAATTGACAAAATTGACAAAATTGACAAAATTGACAAAATTGACAAAATTGACAAAATTGACAAAATTGACAAAATTGACAAAATTGACAAAATTGACAAAATTGACAAAATTGACAAAATTGACAAAATTGACAAAATTGACAAAATTGACAAAATTGACAAAATTGACAAAATTGACAAAATTGACAAAATTGACAAAATTGACAAAATTGACAAAATTGACAAAATTGACAAAATTGACAAAATTGACAAAATTGACAAAATTGACAAAATTGACAAAATTGACAAAATTGACAAAATTGACAAAATTGACAAAATTGACAAAATTGACAAAATTGACAAAATTGACAAAATTGACAAAATTGACAAAATTGACAAAATTGACAAAATTGACAAAATTGACAAAATTGACAAAATTGACAAAATTGACAAAATTGACAAAATTGACAAAATTGACAAAATTGATAAAATTTATAAAATTGACAAAATTGACAAAATTGACAAAATTGACAAAATTGACAAAATTGACAAAATTGACAAAATTGACAAAATTGACAAAATTGACAAAATTGACAAAATTGACAAAATTGACAAAATTGACAAAATTGACAAAATTGACAAAATTGACAAAATTGACAAAATTGACAAAATTGACAAAATTGACAAAATTGACAAAATTGACAAAATTGACAAAATTGACAAAATTGACAAAATTGACAAAATTGACAAAATTGACAAAATTGACAAAATTGACAAAATTGACAAAATTGACAAAATTGACAAAATTGACAAAATTGACAAAATTGACAAAATTGACAAAATTGACAAAATTGACAAAATTGACAAAATTGACAAAATTGACAAAATTGACAAAATTGACAAAATTGACAAAATTGACAAAATTGACAAAATTGACAAAATTGACAAAAATAACAACCGGTTTAGAAGGTAGATAATTTTTGAAAATATTATTGTTTCAAAAATATTGTTACGTTTTACTTTATCTTTAATATATGTTACACTTTTGAAAAACAGTCTTCATTTTTAGCTTATCGGTTGACGAAGATAACATAAATTAAAAAAATGTTCCTTTATTTTTAGCCGACTGTAACGAAACCAGAAAAACAAGATTTATGATTCCGAAACAATCTGCAGTAGGCATTCTGGGCTGAAACCACAAAATAATTTTCAGGTGCCATGCTACAATTTGGCAAAGCTCCAATAATGGTTCATAAAATTCCGGGATAAAAAAAACTCCCTTCCCACCGTACCAGGCTCAACAGATAAAAACTAACAGATTTCAAACTGAATTATGTATAACTAGACACTGTGCTCTCTAGTTAAAGACACATACAGCCAAGCTTTTCATTTTGGAAACTCCAGAACAGAACTGAACCGCGTTTCTCGAGAGAATTTCAAGTGCGCTGGGTTTTTTTCCTTCATTCTGCCAAAGACAAAGATAGTGAAAAGATTCTTTGAATGGCGGCGCGCCTGTAGGTATGAATAGCATTGCTTCATTGCACAATTTCATACAAAAGATGTGGATATATTAAAAATGAACAGACTTTTTTTCCTCCGTTCTCCGTCTGAATGCCTGAGAGCATAAAAAGCGATAAATTATGAATGGTATAGTTTTTTAATGAAGAAATTTTTGGATTCTAGCTCGTTATCTGTTCCTGGATGTCAAAAAGAAAAGTTTTTAAATTTGTTAAAATTGTGTGCATTTGGTCAATTTGGTCAATTTGGTCAATTTTGTCAATTTTGTCAATTTTGTCAATTTTGTCAATTTTGTCAATTTTGTCAATTTTGTCAATTTCGTCAATTTTGTCAATTTTGTCAATTTTGTCAATTTTGTCAATTTTGTCAATTTTGTCAATTTGTCAATTTTGTCAATTTTGTCAATTTTGTCAATTTTGTCAATTTTGTCAATTTTGTCAATTTTGTCAATTTTGTCAATTTTGTCAATTTGGTCAATTTTGTCAATTTTGTCAATTTTGTCAATTTTGTCAATTTTGTCAATTTTGTCAATTTTGTCAATATTGTCAATTTTGTCAATTTTGTCAATTTTGTCAATTTTGTCAATTTTGTCAATTTTGTCAATTTTGTCAATTTTGTCAATTTTGTCAATTTTGTCAATTTTGTCAATTTTGTCAATTTTGTCAATTTTGTCAATTTTGTCAATTTTGTCAATTTTGTCAATTTTGTCAATTTTGTCAATTTTGTCAATTTTGTCAATTTTGTCAATTTTGTCAATTTTGTCAATTTTGTCAATTTTGTCAATTTTGTCAATTTTGTCAATTTTGTCAATTTTGTCAATTTTGTCAATTTTGTCAATTTTGTCAATTTTGTCAATTTTGTCAATTTTGTCAATTTTGTCAATTTTGTCAATTTTGTCAATTTTGTCAATTTTGTCAATATTGTCAATTTTGTCAATTTTGTCAATTTTGTCAATTTTGTCAATTTTGTCAATTTTGTCAATTTTGTCAATTTTGTCAATTTTGTCAATTTTGTCAATTTTGTCAATTTTGTCAATTTTGTCAATTTTGTCAATTTTGTCAATTTTGTCAATTTTGTCAATTTTGTCAATTTTGTCAATTTTGTCAATTTTGTCAATTTTGTCAATTTTGTCAATTTTGTCAATTTTGTCAATTTTGTCAATTTTGTCATTTTTGTCATTTTTGTCATTTTTGTCATTTTTGTCAATTTTGTCAATTTTGTTTAATTTTGTCAATTTTGTCAATTTTGTCAATTTTGTCAATTTTGTCAATTTTGTCAATTTTGTCAATTTTGTCAATTTTGTCAATTTTGTCAATTTTGTCAATTTTGTCAATTTTGTCAATTTTGTCAATTTTGTCAATTTTGTCAATTTTGTCAATTTTGTCAATTTTGCCAATTTTGTCAATTTTGTCAATTTTGTCAATTTTGTCAATTTTGTCAATTTTGTCAATTTTGTCAATTTTGTCAATTTTGTCAATTTTGTCAATTTTGTCAATTTTGTCAATTTTGTCAATTTTGTCAATTTTGTCAATTTTGTCAATTTTGTCAATTTTGTCAATTTTGTCAATTTTGTCAATTTTGTCAATTTTGTCAATTTTGTCAATTTTGTCAATTTTGTCAATTTTGTCAATTTTGTCAATTTGGTCAATTTTGTCAATTTGGTCAATTTTGTCAATTTTGTCAATTTTGTCAATTTGGTTAATTTGGTCAATTTTGTCAATTTTGTCAATTTTGTCAATTTTGTCAATTTTGTCAATTTTGTCAATTTTGTCAATTTTGTCAATTTTGTCAATTTTGTCAATTTTGTCAATTTTGTCAATTTTGTCAATTTTGTCAATTTTGTCAATTTTGTCAATTTTGTCAATTTTGTCAATTTTGTCAATTTTGTCAATTTTGTCAATTTTGTCAATTTTGTCAATTTTGTCAATTTTGTCAATTTTGTCAATTTTGTCAATTTTGTCAATTTTGTCAATTTTGTCAATTTTGTCAATTTTGTCAATTTTGTCAATTTTGTCAATTTTGTCAATTTTGTCAATTTTGTCCATTTTGTCAATTTTGTCAATTTTGTCAATTTTGTCAATTTTGTCAATTTTGTCCATTTTGTCAATTTTGTCAATTTTGTCAATTTTGTCAATTTTGTCAATTTTGTCAATTTTGTCAATTTTGTCAATTTTGTCAATTTTGTCAATTTTGTCAATTTTGTCAATTTTGTCAATTTTGTCAATTTTGTCAATTTTGTCAATTTTGTCAATTTTGTCAATTTTGTCAATTTTAACAATTTTGTCAATTTTGTCAATTTTGTCAATTTTGTCAATTTTGTCAATTTTGTCGATTTTGTCAATTTTGTCAATTTTGTCAATTTTGTCAATTTTGTCAATTTTGTCAATTTTGTCAATTTTGTCAATTTTGTCAATTTTGTCAATTTTGTCAATTTTGTCAATTTTGTCAATTTTGTCAATTTTGTCAATTTTGTCAATTTTGTCAATTTTGTCAATTTTGTCAATTTTGTCAATTTTGTCAATTTTGTCAATTTTGTCAATTTTGTCAATTTTGTCAATTTTGTCAATTTTGTCAATTTTGTCAATTTTGTCAATTTTGTCAATTTTGTCAATTTTGTCAATTTTGTCAATTTTGTCAATTTTGTCAATTTTGTCAATTTTGTCAATTTTGTCAATATTGTCAATTTTGTCAATTTTGTCAATTTTGTCAATTTTGTCAATTTTGTCAATTTTGTCAATTTTGTCAATTTTGTCAATTTTGTCAATTTTGTCAATTTTGTCAATTTTGTCAATTTTGTCAATTTTGTCAATTTTGTCAATTTTGTCAATTTTGTCAATTTTGTCAATTTTGTCAATTTTGTCAATTTTGTCAATTTTGTCAATTTTGTCAATTTTGTCAATTTTGTCAATTTTGTCAATTTTGTCAATTTTGTCAATTTTGTCCATTTTGTCAATTTTGTCAATTTTGTCAATTTTGTCAATTTTGTCAATTTTGTCAATTTTGTCAATTTTGTCAATTTTGTCAATTTTGTCAATTTTGTCAATTTTGTCAATTTTGTCAATTTTGTCAATTTTGTCAATTTTGTCAATTTTGTCAATTTTGTCAATTTTGTCAATTTTGTCAATTTTAACAATTTTGTCAATTTTGTCAATTTTGTCAATTTTGTCAATTTTGTCAATTTTGTCAATTTTGTCGATTTTGTCAATTTTGTCAATTTTGTCAATTTTGTCAATTTTGTCAATTTTGTCAATTTTGTCAATTTTGTCAATTTTGTCAATTTTGTCAATTTTGTCAATTTTGTCAATTTTGTCAATTTTGTCAATTTTGTCAATTTTGTCATTTTGTCAATTTTGTCAATTTTGTCAATTTTGTCAATTTTGTCAATTTTGTCAATTTTGTCAATTTTGTCAATTTTGTCAATTTTGTCAATTTTGTCAATTTTGTCAATTTTGTCAATTTTGTCAATTTTGTCAATTTTGTCAATTTTGTCAATTTTGTCAATTTTGTCAATTTTGTCAATTTTGTCAATTTGTCAATTTGTCAATTTTGTCAATTTGTCAATTTTGTCAATTTTGTCAATTTTGTCAATTTTGTCAATTTTGTCAATTTTGTCAATTTTGTCAATTTTGTCAATTTTGTCAATTTTGTCAATTTTGTCAATTTTGTCAATTTTGTCAATTTTGTCAATTTTGTCAATTTTGTCAATTTTGTCAATTTTGTCAATTTTGTCAATTTTGTCAATTTTGTCAATTTTGTCAATTTTGTCAATTTTGTCAATTTTGTCAATTTTGTCAATTTTGTCAATTTTGTCAATTTTGTCAATTTTGTCAATTTTGTCAATTTTGTCAATTTTGTCATTTTGTCAATTTTGTCAATTTTGTCAATTTGTCAATTGTCAATTTTGTCAATTTTGTCAATTTTGTCAATTTTGTCAATTTTGTCAATTTTGTCAATTTTGTCAATTTTGTCAATTTTGTCAATTTTGTCAATTTTGTCAATTTTGTCAATTTTGTCAATTTTGTCAATTTTGTCAATTTTGTCAATTTTGTCAATTTTGTCAATTTTGTCAATTTTGTCAATTTTGTCAATTTTGTCAATTTTGTCAATTTTGTCAATTTTGTCAATTTTGTCAATTTTGTCAATTTTGTCAATTTTGTCAATTTGTCATTGTCAATTTTGTCAATTTTGTCAATTTTGTCAATTTTGTCAATTTTGTCAATTTTGTCAATTTGTCAATTTTGTCAATTTTGTCAATTTTGTCAATTTTGTCAATTTTGTCAATTTGTCAATTTGTCAATTTTGTCAATTTTGTCAATTTTGTCAATTTTGTCAATTTTGTCAATTTTGTCAATTTTGTCAATTTGTCAATTTTGTCAATTTTGTCAATTTTGTCAATTTTGTCAATTTTGTCAATTTTGTCAATTTGTCAATTTTGTCAATTTTGTCAATTTTGTCAATTTTGTCAATTTTGTCAATTTTGTCAATTTTGTCCATTTTGTCAATTTTGTCAATTTTGTCAATTTTGTCAATTTTGTCAATTTTGTCCATTTTGTCAATTTTGTCAATTTTGTCAATTTTGTCAATTTTGTCAATTTTGTCAATTTTGTCAATTTTGTCAATTTTGTCAATTTTGTCAATTTTGTCAATTTTGTCAATTTTGTCAATTTTAACAATTTTGTCAATTTTGTCAATTTTGTCAATTTTGTCAATTTTGTCAATTTTGTCGATTTGTCATTTTGTCAATTTTGTCAATTTTGTCAATTTTGTCAATTTTGTCAATTTTGTCAATTTTGTCAATTTTGTCAATTTTGTCAATTTTGTCAATTTTGTCAATTTTGTCAATTTTGTCAATTTTGTCAATTTTGTCAATTTTGTCAATTTTGTCAATTTTGTCAATTTTGTCAATTTTGTCAATTTTGTCAATTTGTCAATTTTGTCAATTTTGTCAATTTTGTCAATTTTGTCAATTTTGTCAATTTTGTCAATTTTGTCAATTTTGTCAATTTTGTCAATTTTGTCAATTTTGTCAATTTTGTCAATTTTGTCAATTTTGTCAATTTTGTCAATTTTGTCAATTTTGTCAATTTTGTCATTTTGTCAATTTTGTCAATTTTGTCAATTTTGTCAATTTTGTCAATTTTGTCAATTTGTCAATTTTGTCAATTTTGTCAATTTTGTCAATTTTGTCAATTTTGTCAATTTTGTCAATTTGTCAATTTTGTCAATTTTGTCAATTTTGTCAATTTTGTCAATTTTGTCAATTTTGTCAATTTTGTCAATTTTGTCAATTTTGTCAATTTTGTCAATTTTGTCAATTTTGTCAATTTTGTCAATTTTGTCAATTTTGTCAATTTTGTCAATTTTGTCAATTTTGTCAATTTTGTCAATTTTGTCAATTTGTCAATTTTGTCAATTTTGTCAATTTTGTCAATTTGTCAATTTTGTCAATTTTGTCAATTTTGTCAATTTTGTCAATTTTGTCAATTTTGTCAATTTTGTCAATTTTGTCAATTTTGTCAATTTTGTCAATTTTGTCAATTTTGTCAATTTTGTCAATTTTGTCAATTTTGTCAATTTTGTCAATTTTGTCAATTTTGTCAATTTTGTCAATTTTGTCAATTTTGTCAATTTTGTCAATTTTGTCAATTTTGTCAATTTTGTCAATTTTGTCAATTTTGTCAATTTTGTCAATTTTGTCAATTTTGTCAATTTTTGTCAATTTTGTCAATTTTGTCAATTTTGTCAATTTTGTCAATTTTGTCAATTTTGTCAATTTTGTCAATTTTGTCAATTTTGTCAATTTTGTCAATTTTGTCAATTTTGTCAATTTTGTCAATTTTGTCAATTTTGTCAATTTTGTCAATTTTGTCAATTTTGTCAATTTTGTCAATTTTGTCAATTTTGTCAATTTTGTCAATTTTGTCAATTTTGTCAATTTTGTCAATTTTGTCAATTTTGTCAATTTTGTCAATTTTGTCAATTTTGTCAATTTTGTCAATTTTGTCAATTTTGTCAATTTTGTCAATTTTGTCAATTTTGTCAATTTTGTCAATTTTGTCAATTTTGTCAATTTTGTCAATTTTGTCAATTTTGTCAATTTTGTCAATTTTGTCAATTTTGTCAATTTTGTCAATTTTGTCAATTTTGTCAATTTTGTCAATTTTGTCAATTTTGTCAATTTTGTCAATTTTGTCAATTTGTCAATTTTGTCAATTTTGTCAATTTTGTCAATTTTGTCAATTTTGTCAATTTTGTCAATTTTGTCAATTTTGTCAATTTTGTCAATTTTGTCAATTTTGTCAATTTTGTCAATTTTGTCAATTTTGTCAATTTTGTCAATTTTGTCAATTTTGTCAATTTTGTCAATTTTGTCAATTTTGTCAATTTTGTCAATTTTGTCAATTTTGTCAATTTTGTCAATTTTGTCAATTTTGTCAATTTTGTCAATTTTGTCAATTTTGTCAATTTTGTCAATTTGTCAATTTTGTCAATTTTGTCAATTTTGTCAATTTTGTCAATTTTGTCAATTTTGTCAATTTTGTCAATTTTGTCAATTTTGTCAATTTTGTCAATTTTGTCAATTTTGTCAATTTTGTCAATTTTGTCAATTTTGTCAATTTTGTCAATTTTGTCAATTTTGTCAATTTTGTCAATTTTGTCAATTTTGTCAATTTTGTCAATTTTGTCAATTTTGTCAATTTTGTCAATTTTGTCAATTTTGTCAATTTTGTCAATTTTGTCATTTGTCAATTTGTCAATTTTGTCAATTTGTCAATTTGTCAATTTTGTCAATTTTGTCAATTTTGTCAATTTTGTCAATTTTGTCAATTTTGTCAATTTTGTCAATTTTGTCAATTTTGTA